>NC_048530.1:23497606-24182865 GCF_008121235.1 Drosophila subobscura
CGAGTCCTTGTCCGTCAGTGCGAACACGAACGAGGTCATGTCCCGGATGGCCGAGCCCGTGCGGCGCGGACCCACGCTGGTGCAGCCCTCCGGCTGGCAGAAGTAAACCATGTCCAGGGGCAGGGGAAAGTCCGCATGGTCCGAGGGCGGATAGCGTCGCAGCAAGTCGGGCACCTGCAACTCGCAATTCAATTCAATTAGCGACTCGATTCACCTGGGGAACGCAATGCCACCAGCAACCAGCCACCAGCAACCAGCCACCAGCTTACCTGCACCGGCGGGGCCTTGAAGCCCTGCAGTCCCTTGGGCATGGGCGGCGTTGTGTGTGCACCCACGATGGCCATGTAGTCGACCAGGCGGGGGCACAGTGAAGCTCGCTGCTGGTCCGACATCCTCGCTGCTGCAAAACACCAGAACGTTACAGCGCCACAGACTCCACTAAAATGCTCATAAAAGTAAAAGTGCTGCTAGGAATCGGCGGACGCGACGCCATTAAAACTGAGGCCACGGCGACATTGCCAGCAAAGCGAGGAGAAACCTTGAGCTGCCACAAGCCATTAAAAGAGGGAGCAAATTAATACGCACGCTGCAATTGTGATGTAATTAATTGCATGGCATTCCGGGATTAGAATGTGAGCCGAACATGCCCAACCTTCCGCCGACCGCCACTGGCACCATTCTGTGTCCATGTGGCCAAGCGGCCATGGCCGTACGATTGGTTATACGATTTTTGATTCATTAAGCATTGGGCCAATTCGATTTTTCCGGCGATGCTGAGTACAACGCGTGGATAGATGTAGATGATGGTAGATGATCATTCTGCTGGTGGTGGCTGCTGATACCCTTTCTGCAGATGATCCTTGGGAATTATATGTCAAGTCCACAACTCAATGTCCTGCCCCAATAGAATACGATTACATCCAAGCAGAGCTTCAGCAGAGGTTCACAAAGGTACAACAGTTCGGCATCGACTCTTCTGCTCTACCCAAACAGTTATATTTGCTACGCTCAAATCTGTGTCGATTTTTAGCTTAAGACTGGCCAATCAATCATTGCGGCATTGAGGACATTGATTGATGAGAACCGAAGCAACTTCGCACGAGATACCACTGCGAATACTTGAGGTAAGTTCCAGGCTTTTAGCTTCCAAATCATTTCTCTCACTCTTGCCTAAAAGCTCTCAACTCGAAAGGAATTTTAACGGAATATTTGTGATATATCTTGAGGTGAGGTAAAATGTTGCAAGTTCATGCACCTACACAGAAGGAGAATTCAACATTGAACAAACTGAGAATACAAAATATTTGCCAACCATGGGATCATCCTTTCGTTTTGCACTCTTCAGGACTCTTTGGTGCTTTCCTTTGCTATCCGATGAAATGATTTCACCATTCCTTAAAGCAAATATGAGAAGAAGAAAAAACTCTCTCTGACTCCGCCAAGGATGCTCCGTCCAAGGCTCGGGTTCAGTCAAGTCAAGTCAGTGGCCTGCTCTTTGTTGGCTGATGACCTTGCCGCAGGCGCAACGAAATGATGGGGCTGACAGAATGTGTGGGACGGGGGATGGGTGCCGAAGGACGCCTGGAAGACTGTCGTGCAGCACACAAAGCGGATGGGGGACTCAGCTGGGGGAAAATTGAATGTCAAAGCTGAAATACTTTAAAGCGTCGAATCACAAATTGCAAAATCCCATTGACGTCAGTCGAGTGGGAGTGGGAGTGGGAATGGCTAGAGGAATGGCAATGGGTCTTGGGTTTGGGTGTGAGTTTGGGGCAGCGGAATGCAAGGGAAAACACCCCAGCGAGTGCCGAGTGAAACTTTTCCTCAAGGCCACCACCGCCGCGCCAACAAAACGTGGGGAAAGCAGCAAGCAGCAAAAAGAGAGAGCAAAACGCGAACCAAAGTCAAAATCAACATCAACATCCAACAAGCAACATCATCAGCGCATTCATCACACGAATGACACGCCGCCAAGGGCGGAGGAGGGGGACACCAATGGAGCGTGCTTGCAGCTGACAAGCTTCATTATGCTGGAAGGAGGTGCCGCAACCTCCTCCTGGTCAACCAGCGAACACACACAGAGACCCGGCCTGGCCCGATCCGGACTGGACTCCCACACAACAGCCACACACAATGGCTACAACATGTCAGGGTGAATCATGTCAAGGCTGCAGCCTAGCAGCAAGTACTGCAGTGCCACCCCTTCCCGCAGCCACCCACAAGTAGGGCTATTTTTCTAGCAAATAACAACATTCGAGGGAGTCCACTTAAAGGACCTCAGCCGCAGGACCGCAGGACCGCAGACTCCGCACGCGGACCCCCCATCTGCCTCACGCGCGCGATATGACATCAGCATGGATGGGATATGGATGTCGTTCGCTCACACTCTCCGTCCGTTCGCGTGGGTCGGGGTTAAAAATAGCAAACAGAATGCCAGAAACTGTCATTAACCGAAAACCGAACAAAAAAACTGCCAACGTCGTGGAGCAGCGTACGCGTTGGGTACGCGTGAATTGTATTATGAAATCATCCTTGGAAGTGGAGAGATGTGACGCTTGGACAGCTTGGACTGTGCTCTGCTTGGGGAGTGGGTTATACTTGAACCAATCACTTGAATCGATCTGAGATCAAGTGGGAGCATAGCTAACAGAACACTGTTCCACTCGAAGCTGATTTTGTTCTTAAACTCATCACTAATGCAACCAGGAAACATGCATCCAAGCCTTTGCTTTGGTTACCAACAAGCAATGCCCCACAAAGAAGTCGTGCAAGTGACCAGGAAACGGCAAGTAAGGAACTTCTTTTGGCTAAGGCTTCTGTTAGAGCTGCAGAACTGGTGGAATGGCGCCTTTTGCACGTAACAATCAAACTGAATTGAAGGGAAGGCAGCACAAAATGCCACAAATGATTCCACAACAAAAAGCTAGCAAAGAATGCAGTGTGCAGCACCATTCAGCACTCATGGAAAATGGATGGAGATGGTACGAGTGTGCCACAAGTGAGAGAATTGTGTGAGGAAACCCAAGGAAACGCAGCAACCACAGGGATCTCTCAGTCTTATGCGTGTGCAATGGAATTTCTTGCCTGAATTAAGTACGTGCAACGCTGTGAAAGGGGAACGGGAAGGGGAAGGGGAAGGGGAGTCTCCTGTCACCACTCAGGCCACTTAGCGTAGAGGGGAGGGGTGGGCAAGCTCTTCCGTGGGCGGCCATAGACTGGCAGTCCTTCTGTCTGTCACTCTGTCTGCTTTGCTTAGCAATTTCCATTTGTGCCATAGCTCCCATTCCATTCCATTCCGTTCCGTTTCGGTCTGCATGTGGTGTGAATGACTTGTTGTTGCCCCCCTCCCACCCCCCATGCACGTGCCTGCCGACCTGGTGGTGGTATCATAAAATCAATAAAGGGCTCGGCAGTTGCATTCCCTAGTGCCCACCTGGCCACGGGAGTCCATCCAGCCACATCATCAACCATCAACCATCATCAAAATTGCACACTTAGTAGTCAGGCCCGACTATCATCAAGGCCACAAAAGGTTGGTCTTATCAGTAGACCACCCCACCATGGCCACACACACACTCATCTACTCCCACATACACATTCCTATTTTAGGGAGCAAGCAATATGCCAAGTTAAAATTCCTGGGGATATCAGCGGGGCTCTGGAAGCTCCCGCATAAATTCCTACTGCGCTCCAAGCTATGCTACGAAAATGTAGGCCCCAAAAATGTATATGCGCAGAATGGAAATACATACATACACACACACAAGCGTACATGTGTGTGTGCGTGTGTGTGTGGAAAGAGGATGGTAAAATAAGAATGTGGATTCTGGTTGGGGAAGGGGAGCCGCAGGGTGGGAGTACAAGGCTAAGCAGCAGCACTGACACACACACACACACATACTACCAACAAATTTGTACGCTCTTGCGTACGCAACAAGGTCACTGGAAAATCGTTAAGCACAAAAAAATATATGTACACACATACACGCACTCAACATACATACAACGAAACAGCAGTAAAAGCAAATCAGAAGAGCTAGAGCACAGAAAAAGAAGCTCAGAGCAGCGCAGTACCAACAAAAATAACGTTTCTTGTTGTATACACACGGTCATACATACATATGTACGTAAGTACATACACAATGCTGCGGCAAGCCTGAGCGAGGGTTTGTACATATGTATGTATGTATGCGTATGAAATTCCATAACTTACCTCTGTCTTTTATTCACTAATTATTGTGTTTCTCAACTTTTAACTATTGCAAATGTGCGACGATTTGTTGCTGTTGCATTCTGTTTACATCGCGAGTTGGCAGCACCGATCAGGCAGCCGAACAGCAACTGCAGCAATAGCAACAAAATTTGTAGCGTGGCGTAGCACTTGAAGAATTAACTTTCTGCCATGTACGGTTGTCACTGAACAGCAAAAAAAGAATGCAAAGCAGTTGAACAATTTGGAGTAACTGTTCTTTTTCTCTCCGTTTTTCCTTTTGCCCTCTCTTCGCACGTAGCTGGTGCAGAGCGGTGAATTCAGCTTTGTGTGTGTGCTGACTGCGCGCTGGTCGTGGTGTGACTGACAGTCCGGAAAGGACGCCAGCGCCAACCAACCGAACCAACCACACACACAGACACCACCCCCTCACTAGCTCCCCACCATCAGCGCTTGATGGTATGTGTTGGGATGGCCATTTCCCCCACGTCGCATGTTGAAATTTCTATACTGCTGGCCTGTCGGCTGGAAAGTGTGCACGAGTGTGCGGGTACGCAGCACACATCCATTGCCATTTCCACGCCGCACTTGTTGGATTCTCGGTGAATTCCAACCCGCGCATGTGCGCTGCTGTAGGGTCGACTGCAAAATACTCGAAGAACTATCGATAGTATCGATAGGCCGTCAAATCACAGCAAAAGAATTATTTGTACAATTTTTTGCTGAAAAATGTATAATATAAAAAATGCAAATGACATGCCGACGAAATAATTATAAAGCGGAATTTATGGAGCATCGAAATGCATTACGGTATACAGATCTGCTGCAGTACTGCATCGATATTTGTATTTGATTTGCAAAAACGTTACAAACCCGATAGCAGCAGATAGTCCCAGTCCAAATTTGCCTTCGCTCCGGTCCCAACTTTGCGCCCTGGAAGAAGCAGGCCAGCGGTGGATTTACATAAACCGATTGGATATTTATTGGAACAGAGCTTTCAAATAATTGCACACACTACAGTTGGACTGTAAATGGAAGCTGACAGCTTTACACACTAAGATTGGCTATGGGGCTTAAGAGCGGGCAACAATTGAAGAGAATACTCATGATCCGGGGCTTGACCGCGTGCCAGCCAGGAGCTTAAAGCTATCGAGGAGCCGCTCAGAGCAGCTGCCTCCTATAAATGCACATTTGGGGGGGGAGAGCGGCGGCACACGGTTGCCCAGGCATGGCACCTCTAACGATTAACAGAATTAAATGCGTATGTTTCTAGATAAATGCAACAAAAACAGCCTTATCCGTTGGTCAGACCATAGTCTGGTCGAAGCGAGCGGTGGCCCCTGCCGGCGAGCGGACTTAATGCAGCAGGAAGAGGGCCGGCTGCTCCAGGTACTGTTTCCAGACGTTCGAGAACGAGGCCATGGTCACTCCATCGATGACACGATGATCGGCCGACCAGCTGACGCTCATGATGTGCGCCTTGACCACCTCGTCCTTGTCGTTGAAGCGAGGCACAGCCTTGGTGCGGCCCATGGCACCGATGGCCACCTGTGGCGCCATAATGCAGGGATGTGTATAGGTTCCGCCAATCTGCAAAGATTAAACAGGAGTCAAACTTTTAACCAGAGCTACCCCCAGCGCCTCCTACTCACAACGCCAATGTTGGACAGGGAGAATGTGCCGTCAGCAAAGTCGGAGGGGGTCAGCGAGCCAGTGCGTCCCCGCTCCACCAGCGCATTGAGGTCCTTGGCTATCTCAATGATGTTCTTCGATTGGCAATTCTTAATGTTCGGCACCACCAGGCCCTGGGGCGTGTCGATGGCCACGCTTATGTTGTGGGCTCCCTTGTAGACCAGCGACTCGCTGGCCAGATCCAGGGAGCTGTTAACGATCGGATACTTGGCCAGAGCAATGCTCGCCGCCTTTATGCAAAACGGCATAAACGTCAGCTTGGGCACACCGCTCTCCTTGGCCACGGCCTGCAGCTGGGCGCGGAACTGCACCAGGTTGGACATGTCGATCTCATCGCTGTACGCAAAGTGCGGAATTTTCTATGGTAACCAGGGGGGAAGTTATCAGTCTCTGTGTTTGCGATTTGAATGATTCCTTCACTCACCAGGGATTCGGTCATTGCCTTGAGCATGGCCTTGCGGACACCCTTTAGCACCTCTACACGATCAGCAGGAACGGGGACGGCGGCTGCCGCAGCAGCAGTCTGAGACTGCAGCTTGGCGGCAATCGTGGGATGAGGGATATTTGTGCCGGGCGGCACCTGCCCCAGATACTCCAGTATGTCGCCCTTGAGGACGCGTCCGTTCTTGCCCGTGGGCGGCACATCGGCAAGGTTCAGCTGATGTTCCTTGGCCAGGCGGCGAACGGCGGGAGTGGCTGGGGTGATTACTCGGCCACCACCAGTGCTGGAGTCAGCCGATGCTGCCGATGGCTTGGCAGTCTCCGCTTCGCTGGAGGAACTATCGGAGGAAGAAGAGCTGGAGTCGGCGCTATCCTCGTCACCCTCCTCGTCGAGCACATCAAAGTCCAGCAGGGGCCTGCCCACCAATGCTATCTCATCGATGCTGTGGTGGATTTTGGTGATTTTGCCATCGTAGCGACTGGTGATGGTCACCGATGCCTTGTCCGACTGCACCTCGCACAGATTGTCAAACTGCTCGACGGTGTCGCCCACCTTGACGAACCACTCCTTGACCGTCACCTCGCGTATACCCTCGCCGATGTCACTCAGGTTGAAGGAAACCTTCTTGTCCAGGCTGGGGGTCACACTCAGGCAGCGCTTCAGCTGTAAAGAGAAGCAAAAACATCGCTTAGAAGAGAGCAGCATGCATTTTGACCTCTTAAAACGGCACTTGTATTGCTGTCTCGCCCGCACCACTGGGCGTGCGTGTGCGGAGTTGATTACATAACACTGTCTTGTCTCTGTGTGCATGGGCTGGAGGGAAAATAGCGGACGGCAGCAACAAGTGGAAATCTGATTGGATCAACTCACTGTGTGGTGGCGGGAAAGACAGTGCTTGAGCAGCCAGCTGGAAGCTCCATTTCGGAGCAGGTGTGTTGCCATTTAGCTAGGATGGGGAGCAAGTAAGGGGTCCTGGAAATGAGTAAAATTTGTCCTGGCTGATCGTGTAGAATGTGTGTGTTGTTTTGGGGACAACACAGACAGCAGATGGTTCTAGATCTAGATAGAGCTGGCACTATCGATAGTATTGGTCACCAGTTATGCACAACAGATGATCGATCTAGGATAGACAAATAACTGCGAAATAGAATGTGCACACATTTAACTACGATCTAAAGTCTCTATTGAGCCACTTAAAATTATATTGTTTTACTGCAACGTGATGAAAATCCGTTGCATTCAACTTGCATTTCAAATTTAAATTTGAAGCCCTGGGCGGTAAACATTCTTCATCCACCACCAGCAGCAGCTGATCGATTGTACATGTGTCTTCCTTCCAGCACTTATCAACACTTAGGCTAAAACAACGTGAACAGTTTATTTCTTGCAGAAAAATGGCAAGTTTCCCATGAATACTTCTTAGAAAAATCATAACATTTAGATCCCCTGTGCACAGACGAACCTACGCAAGGAGCTGGAGAAATGCAAACACCCGAACAGCCGCAAGACCAAGGCCCTGGGTAAGAAGGCGCGCCGTCAGAACAACAAACATAAAGTGCGCTTGGGCCATGCCATCAAAAGCAACATCATGGGCGAAAAGCTGACCTGGTTCCTGGGCCAAATCGCAGAAGACCGTACCACTCCGCTCACCCCCCAGGAGTTCGAGGACCTGATTGCCCTCTACATGCAACGCTTTGACGAGGAACTTGCCCAGATTAACCTGAAGCAGTCAATTGGAAAGCATCGCGCCAACCAACATGCTGCCCGCAAGGACGTCATAACAATTACTCTTGAAAAGGAGCGCAACGAGTACAAAAGCGGCGGCATGGGCAAGTATCTAATCTTTGAATGGTAGTAAGCACACATATTAATTAGTTTTTGTCTCCAAGCAGAGCTGGTGAACCTGTGCGATCCACTGAAATTGAAAATGCTACGAGATTGGGATGGCAGTGCCCTGAGTGTTCAGCACTTAAAGTTGGATCTTGTCTCGTTTAACATGCTAGAACGCTTGAAGAAGCCGGAAGAAAAGCCTACCAGTAGCAAGGTGGATGAACAGATGGAGACGGCATAGTAAACTAGTTAATAAAGTAAATAAAAGAAAAAACCAAAAAAAATGTGGCGTAAATTGTGTTTTGGTCTTTTACAGTACTGCTTGCAAAAAAAAGACCAAAAAAAAAAGCAAGAAGGCGCCAAGTTCAAGTTCAACTCAACGAAACAAATATTTATTGTTTCGAATTTCATGATATGCTCGGCAAACGCTGCAACTGAAAAATGAATGATGAATTGGCTAAATTTATAGTTTTGGCGCTGAGAATCCTAACTAGCTACTAGTATTAAATAGAACATGAAAGGCGAGGAAACTTATTTAAGATTTACGGTATATTTACGTATATATTCCGGTATATTTTCAAGGGTCTGACGGTAAACTGTATCGATAATTCCGCGGTCACACTGCACACACACCACACCACACACACTGACACACACTACACCAAAAAGAAAAACAGGCGAAAAACGCCCAGTAAATTCGTGTCGGCAGAAAAATTGTGCGGCCAGCAGAAGTGTTTGTAGAGTGGAGTCCAGCTCCAAACGCAAAACGCAAACGCAACCCGAAAGCGGAAAGCAGAAAGCACAGCCAGCCACTGCACTGCAACCGGGCGGACAGGACGGACGGAGCGACACAGCGACATTCCAGCCAACAAGAATAAGAAGCAGCAGGAGTAGAAGAATAAGAAGAAGCAGCAGCGGAGGAGGGAGGCCAATTTACGTTGATCAATTATGAATTTCCTGGGCTTTGGCCAGTCCGCCGAGATCGAGATTGTCTTCGATGGCGCCGAGCACAAGACGGCCGAGGTCAAGGGTGAGGATGGCAAAGTGGAGAAAATGCTGCTCTTCTACGATGGCGAAACAGTGTCCGGCAAGGTGAGAAGTGCACAGAGCACAGAGAAACAGTCGCTTGTGGATGGAGGGGCGAAGGGGGGAGGCGTTGCTTTGCCTTTATCGGCATCGCTGATTCAGCACTCAGCCACTCGAACTCAAGCTCGAACTCAATTCATTCATCTTTGCTTTATCTGCATTTCTGTTTCTGTTTCTGTTTCTCTCTCGTTTTCCGCTCTCTTTGACTGTCGCTGCTGTAGGTTAATGTGACGCTGAAGAAGCCGGGCAGCAAGCTGGAGCATCAGGGCATCAAGATTGAGTTCATTGGACAGATCGAGCTGTTCTACGACCGGGGCACCCATCACGAGTTCAAGTGCCTGGCCAAGGCACTGGCGCGTCCCGGGGATCTCATCCAGAACAACAGCTACCCGTTCGACTTCCCGAACGTGGAGAAGCAGTTCGAGGTGTATGCCGGCTCGAACGTGAGGCTGAGGTACTTCCTGCGCGCCACGATCGTGCGTCGGATCAGTGACATAACGCGCGAGGTGGACATTGCCGTGCACACGCTGTGCAGCTACCCGGAGATGAACAATCCCATCAAGATGGAGGTGGGCATCGAGGACTGTCTGCACATCGAGTTCGAGTACAACAAGAGCAAGTACCATCTGCGCGACACGATCATCGGCAAGATCTACTTCCTGCTGGTGCGCATCAAGATCAAGCACATGGAGATCGCGATCATCAAGCGGGAGTCCACCGGCACCGGGCCGAACATGTTCAACGAGAACGAGACGATCGCCAAGTACGAGATCATGGACGGGGCGCCGGTCAAGGGCGAGAGCATACCCATCCGGGTCTTCCTCGCCGGCTACAACCTGACGCCCACGATGCGCGACATCAACAAGAAGTTCTCCGTCAAGTATTTCCTCAACCTGGTGCTGATGGACACCGAGGATCGGCGCTACTTCAAGCAGCAGGAGATCACGCTGTGGCGCAAGGCGGACATTCCCCGCTACCATGTCGCCCAGCATCAGCAGCAGCAACACCAGCAGCATCAGCACGTCCCGCTGCATGCGCCGCCCCATCTGGTGAGTGGCCCGGCGGCACCCACAGTCGCCCCATCCCTCATCAACGCCAGCACGGCCACGGACAGCAGCGAGGGTGCGGCCACAGCTGGGTCCACAATTGGCGCTGGCGCTGGCGTGGGCGTGGGCGATGGCGTGGCCAGCACCGAATCGAAAATGGGACTCTTCACCAGGGAGAGCCCCAACCAGGAGTTTAGCCAGCAGCAGCTCGACTCTCCACTGCCCAGCTCGCCGCCGTTGACGCCCCTGAACGAGAGCCCGGTCGAGCGAGAGATCCGCGAAGTGGAGCCAACATCGACGCCCACTCCAGCAGCGGCAGCGGCCGAATCGGATCCAATTTCAGTTGCACCCGAGCGGGGGATGGGCGATGGCGCCGCAGCGGCCACCGCAAGTGCCTCGCCGATTGCCATGTTGTCCAGCTCGCCGCCGCCGCTGCCCGTGCAGCTTGCAGCGTCGCAGGATGTGGTCCCGGAACTGGACTTAGACGTGGCCACTGATCCCACTGTTGGGGCTACGTCCCCGGCGGCAGCTGCGAAAAAGGTCAGCGCTACGCCACTGGCTGCCGATTGAGATAGGAGCGTGGATCCGGATCGGGTCGGGCTGGGCTGGGAGTGGGCGGCTTGTAGTGGAATGGCGGAGAAGGAGGAGGAAGAGCAGAGGCAGAGGCAGAACTAATTACGTAGCAGCAGCAGCAGCAGCAGGAGGAGCGGCAGCGGCAACAGCAGCCAGCAAAAATCTATTTTTTTAAAGTTAATTTAAAAATTGTTACAAAATGTTTTACCGAGGTTACACACACACACACACACACACCAAAACAAACAACAAAATAATCAAACGAAGAGCAGAGCATAGGAAGAGGAGGAGGAGGAGGAGGAGGAAGGAAGCCCAGGAAGGACACCAGAAATGAATGAAGGAATCATCGCGGCAAGCAGGCAGCAAAAGGCCTTTAAATCTCCATCGAGAGGTTAGAGAGATAAATTCTATTGGTATTATTGCTAGACGAACGATGAATGTTGAAGAGAGAGAGAGAGAGATCAGCGCTTGTTAACAGACCTAAAACATCCCCACAAAACCCACAGCCGAACCCCACTCAGATCATTCCCCTCCCCTCCACCCACACACCTCACGGCTTGCAGGCGTTCTGGTGATCTTTCGATCTATCAATTTGAGACAAATTGTTGAAAGTGCTTTCTAAAAGTGAGAATAGAACCATCCACCCCCTGAAATTGTGCATTAAAGTAATCAAAGCCGCAAACAAAAGACAATTGCAAAATAAATTCCGGGAGTCGCGCACGGGGATGGGGCTGGGGATGGGGAGACTGCTGAGGGAATCGAGTGTTACATGCCTTGCATATGTACATAAACCGAGTTCATATACATAGAATATACATTATATACAATACATTGAAATGCAATTTATCGAATAAAACTGAAACACCAAGCAGAAGCGAGCGCAAGGCGAATCTGAACACAAGAACGACAGAGGCAGGGGCAGACGGGAGACGGGAGACGGGCTGTCTTGTCCCCGGGCGTGCTGTCAGCTGCAGTATATGGACCCCTAGGGGGACAATTAAGCTAGGTTTCACATCCTGTTCCTTGATCCAAGTATCTGCCTTAAACACACATCCTGTGATCCATCGTTTGCACTCCACACGAGAATTTCAAAATATAAATTTCCTATGAAAATGCTCAAGAATATTTTAAGAACTGGTCCAGTAACGGAGGGAACAGTTGTCACAACCGAACGAGCCCTCCATGGCAGCAGGGGCAGCGACAGAGACGCCTCCACCCCACGCTCCACTTGGCCCCCGGAGCCGGCAGTCGAATTACATAATTTCCATACAAAATAATCTATATTTACTTTAGAATTAATTTAATGCATCTTGGGGTGGCACAAGTTGATCTTAGTGCTAGTCCCAGTTCTCCTTGACTTTCAGGTGGTTCAGGCGCTCCTCGATGGTCACGTGAGGCTTCATTTTGCGCATCGTCTGCTCATCCGTCCACTTGGCCACCAGCTTCTCGCGTTTCTGCAGCTCCTTGGCATGGCCAGACGATTGCTCCTGCACAGAGATTTAGGCAGCGTGAGTTTGTGTCTGGGCAGAGACAGCTAGAGGCTGTGGCTGCTTCCACTTACCAGCGTCAGGTAGGGATGCCGCAGCAGGAACATGATGTGCTCCTGTCGATCATATTCCCGGGTAAGCGTTTCCATGGCCCGCTTGCTGACCGGCTTGACCAGACGCCGCTTGCCGCGGAATATGTGTCCCGGCACAGTTTTCTTAAAGAAGTTGATCAGTGTCAGATGCATTTTGCTGCGAGTTTTTCACTTTATTTTGGGTACAATTCTGCAGCACGTTAATTGCTGCTGCCTGAAACAGCTGATGGGTCTATCGGTCTATCGATAGCTTATGTTTTCAAAGAAAATTGCACGAAAATTCATTAAATACAAACGACAGATGATTAATTTATAACTTAATTCGCAGTTCTTTGCGCTTTGCTTCACCTGTACATTAAATGTGATTAAATGATCAAAAACTAACAACTGCCAACCATCTGAAAGTACGTTTACAACACTGAACCGGCAGCGATAAACATAACAAGTGGTAATCGGGAATAGCCGGCTGGTTGGGGTATTACCAAACCATTTCAACGATTTCAGCAGCCCATTTAACTTGAGTCAAGCAACAATGAACTTTGCGCGCCTGCGAATCGAAAAGCTGATCCTAGGAAGCCTGCGCCAGCCGCGCCAGCACTTGCAGACGCAATGGCAAGTCCGGCGATGGATGAACACAATCACAAGACCGCCAGCAGCAGTTACAGAGGAAACAGAAGCTGCCTCCAAGAAGGCGACACAAAGAGCGACCCCAGCCTCGGGTCCAGCGCCCAGTGTGAAGCCAATGCCTTTGGTGGAGGAGCGACTGGAGTCGATACTGTCGCCGATTAGGACGCGCATCATGCGCAAGAAGCGGCTGGCCACCGACGAGCTGTCCGCCTTGGGATTCCTCAACACGCGCGGCTACACCACAGCCGAAGAGTACAACCTGGAGGCGTTGCAGGCTGCCCTCAAGGAGCAGAATCTGTACGAGACGAAGCGCTTCTTCTCCACGGACAACCTGGATGTGGAGCAGAACGTGCTCTTCGTGGCGGCCAAGTACCCGACGGGCCAGCAGCCGCGCGAGATATTCTTCTTTCGCGAGGGATCCGTGGTGTTCTGGAACTGCAGCGACATCGAGATGAACAACGTGCTGAACTTCCTGCGCTCCTTCGAGCGGGAGTCGTACGTGAGTGCCCTGGTGCACGGGGAGAGCGAGGTGATGCCCTACACCTACATACCGTCGGCGGCGGTCGATGTGGAGGGCGACCTGGTGGCGGAGAGCAGCGACTTCAACGCCACAGCGCGCGCCTTCTTCCAGAAGGGCAAGTTCTTCGTGACGGGCGACAGGGACAGCTTCCTGTACAAGTACACATTCTCCAATGCGATGGCCCAGTCGATCAAGCTGGGCATGTGGGAGGCGACGCTGGACCGCTACATCGACTCGATTGAGCACCTGACGGAGGACCTGAAGCGGGGCCGACGGCTGCGCATCTCCCGGGCGGCCATGCTGCGGAAGACGGGCGAGCTGTTCGCCCTGCGTCACGTGATCAACCTGTCGTCGGATCTGCTGGACGCGCCCGACTTCTACTGGGACAGGGAGGAGCTGGAGGGACTCTATCTGCAGGTGTGCTCCTACTTTAGCATTTCGCGCCGCACCAAAGTGATGAACGAGAAGATCAGCCACTGCGTGGAGCTGGCCGAACTGGTCTCCCACAACCTCAACGACGCCCACCACATCCGCCTCGAGTGGATGATCATTATCCTGATTATGGTGGAGGTGGGATTCGAAATTTTGCATTTCATAAGCGACAGGGGAGAGAAGCAGCAGTCCCTGGAAGTGGTGCCACTCTCCAGCCAGTTAGTACCTAAGTAGTGTCTATGCTGATTGACTTGTTTGACTTTGTTTTTATACGTTACACTTACTTGTATTTTCGCCAAAACAAATATAAATATGTTAAATTAAATTAACCGTTCCTTTTCTTTCTATCGATAGGTAGCCATGGCGTTTGCCAACACTGTGCTGAGTGATTCGGCTCTGTTCATCGTTCAGTGGTTCTTTAGCAAATATGAAAATACAACAAACCTCTGCTCAAGTTAACTCCTAATAAATACATTTATCCACTTTTCGCATGCTAATTAGTTTTCCAATTGTTACTTTTTCAAACCAAGCCAAGAGTTTACAGAAATCGAAGCGCAAGCTAGCAGTTCCAAGAACCAGTCCTTTGAACAGTGGCGAACCAGCTGAGCCACCTCTGAGTTTTGGCGGCATTTGTGCGCAGCAAGGAAAAGCAAAAGGAAAGGCCGAGACCCTGAGACGCTGAGACGCTGAGACACCCGAGAGACCATGGAAAACGCACTCTTTGCCAATGTGCAAAAGCTGTACGACCACAGGCTCTACGAGTCCGTCATCCCAGCGGTAAGCAGCACATCCTGGAAAATCCATTCCACAATCAAAATCCCTCCACAACTCTCCCCCCCACGCAGGCCAGCCTGTTGAGCACTTTGCTGCAGAACGATCGGGATGTGGCCACGCTGGAGATGGAGTACCAGGTGATGCTCTACCTGGCCAACGCACACTACAAGGAGCGAAACTTCCGCTTGGCCCACCAGCAGCTGGAGTCCGTGCTGCACACACGCCGCACCATGCTGCGCTTCAAGAGCGCCTGCCTGACGGCCATCGAGATGATGAACAGCCAGTTCACAGACGCGGAGCTCCGCTACCAGCTGGCCGTCTGCTACAAGGAGGTGGGCGAGCCGAGCAAGGCCATCAGCACGCTGCAGGCGCTGCCAGCAAAGAGCCGCACGCCGCGCATCAACATGCTGCTGGCCCGACTGCACCATCACGCCTCGCCCGGCAGCAAGGGCAAGGCCGACGCTGTGCTGTCCTACAAGGAAGTGCTCCGCGAGTGCCCCATGTCCCTGAAGTCCATCGAGGCGCTGCTCGAGCTGGGCGTCGATGGCATCGAAGTCAACTCGCTGGTCATGAACGGTGAGTGGCGGTGAGTGGCGGCGAGGCCGCACGCAATGCAAAGAACCCTTCCTCATTGGCATGTTGCAGCTGCTCCTGCGCCGCGGAACATCGAGTGGCTGAGCACCTGGATCAAGGGTCTGGCACTGCTGTACGGCTGCAAGCACCTGGAGGCATCCCGGGCCTTCCAGCGGCTGAACGACAACACCAAGCTGCGCCGCAACGAGCATCTGCTGGTGGAGATCGGGCGCTGCCTCTACTACTACGGCAACCACCTGCAGGCGGAGCAGTACCTCAGCTCGGCGGTCATGGCCTACCCCAACAACATGGAGGCCATCAGCCTGCTGTCCGTCGTCTACGAGCTGAACGAGCAGAGCGCCGACGAGCAGGAGAAGCTCTTCACGCGCGTCACTGCCGATCGCGAGTTCAGCCCCGCCCACTGGTTCGTGCACGGCCAGAAGATGTACAGCGACGCCAAGTACCAGCGCGGACTGGCCTTTGTCGAGCGCTGCCTCGACATGGACGCGCGCCACATCGAGGGCCACTTGCTGCGCGGCAACCTGCTCATCGCGCTCAAGCGCTACGGCGAGGCCATCGTGGCGTTCCGCAACGTGCAGGGCCTGGCCTCCTACCGCTTCGAGGTCTACAAGGGCCTCTTCCACTGCTATGTGGCCCAGAAGCGCTTCAAGGAGGCGCAGACCATGTGCGTCTGGGCCATACGCAGCTTCCGCACATCACCGCGCAGCTACACGGTGGGTGTCGTCGGTGGGGTGGGGGGGATCCTCATTGTGTGTTGGCTTTCACTTCATTTCATTCCATTCCATTCCATTCCATTGCACAGATGTTCGGGCGAACGCTCTTCCACTCCACCAATCCGGTGGCCAAAAGGAGTGCCAAAAAGTTTGTGGAGCGATCGCTGAAGATCGACGCCAGCTACACGCCGGCGGTGGCCCTGATGGCCGAGATCTGTCAGTACGAGGGCGCCACCAAGGCGGCCATCAGGCTGCTGGAGAAGCAGGTGATCAACTACCCGAATCAGAGTCTCTACACCCTCCTGGGCGACATCCTGCGCATCGAGAAGCAGCCGTTCAAGGCCCTCGACTACTACTACCGAGCGCTCAGGTGAGCGCGGCACACGGCAGAGCCAGCCAGAAGCGTCTCTAATCCCTTTTCGTTGCAGCGTGGACTCGAAATGCGTGCGGGCCATCAATGGGATAAACTCTCTGAAGTTGGGTGGCTCCGTGGGCGGAGAAGGCAGCAAAGATGCCGCAGCCGCAGCCACAGCCACAGCCGCAGACACGGAGCCAGGCAGAGCAGATGGCTTGGCCACTCCCACTCCGACGCCCACGCCCACGCCCAGCGAGACCGCCAACCAGGAGTGGCAGATCGTGCACAGCAACGAGCCACTGGAGATGTCTTCCGAGTCTGGGGCGAGTGATAGCAATGGCGATGAGGCGGTCAACATTTCGGAGCCCTTCTGGCAGGATGTGGAGATGCTCAGCCAGGAGTAGTCCCCCACAGCCACTCATCACTCATCACACAACACACAACTAGTTAAGCGTTTTTTAATGTCTGAATGTTAGTCCTTTGATTGTGAGTGTTAGTTGTAAGATTTTAGAAATTGTTTAATTGTAAGCCCCACACACACACAGAAGGGGATCAAGTGTTTTGAATGTTGCGCCTCCTAGTGCGGGGCTGCCAACTCTAACCAATGCTGGAACTAGTTCTGGCAGCGAAGGATCACAGCTGCGAGCTAAATTGATGATTCAAATATGCGGGCTATGATCTAAACACACACAAAAAAACACAAATATCGTGACTTGCTCACATATTCGAAGAGTTAATGAATACGCCACATAAATATCCATATTTTAGTTCAATAAATACATTATCAACAAAAATGCATAGCATTCGCTCTCTAAGTCAACGCAAAAATGAGAACTCTGGTATCTTCCAATCAGAATTTTTGGCGCGCAAATCGGGCGAGATAGAGGTAAGTGCATATATAAGGTATATCAATCTATTCAACTCCCTTGAGGTATATTAAAGAACATAGGGCATCGAAATTCCCAGATATTGGCATAAAACTGAATTTCAAAAGCGAGGAATATGATTTTCGTCGTATATTCATGTATATTTCGAAAAGAAAAAGGTATATTGCGGTATGTTTTTTACGGCTGCGACGGCATGTCTTGCCGACAACGCCGCGGTCACACTGTCACCGGACCAAAACAAAATGTATCGTACCGTTTATCGTTGAATGTTTTAAACGTGCGCATGCGACCGTTTCCCGCTATGCGACCGACTTGCCAACGGCAATTTTTGTGTTGCGAATTTTTTTGAGTTATTTTTTTGTTCGGCAAAAGTATCCGCCACCCGTGTGCAAACGAAGCAACAGTTTTTCAAAACAGTTATTCCGCGCTAGTCGAAAACCGAGCTAAAATCTGTCCAAACAGTCGTCGGCCCGAAGCGCTCTCCGAACGGACAAGTACGCGAAATACGAACTCTGATACCGAGATCCTTCGAAATTCGGTGTGCATATCAAACAACAATATACAGTACACTATATTGATAGACTATGAATGTTTATTGAGATTATTTAATTCTATTCAGTTTCGACACCATTTTTGTTGTTGCAATTCTTGTTCGTGAGAAAGTTCGCTAAGCATACAAAAAAAAAAACACAAAAATACCATTTGCATAAATTTACTCGGAGATCTGAGATCGACGAATACTAAAGGTTGGTTTGGTTTTCAATTCTTCAACAACATTTATGCACACATATTTCATTTTGCAATAATTTATCACAGCATTATTCATTTCCGTTCCGAATGGCGTTTCACTTTATCTTCATGCAAGTTTGTAGAGGGTTTAATCTTTCCGCCTCATCATATAATAAATGTGATCCCTAATTTTGATACCCAGGATTTTCATACATAATTATTTATGTGTACATATGTACATATGTATGTATGTATATTTATGCACTTTAATAGCTCTCTGATAAATTGCCCATAGGAACAATATAACTGCCCCAATGGTTCCGCTTATCAGTTTCGTTTACCATTTATCATCCACTTACTATTTCGCGTTTTCGCAAGCAAACAAAAGCGAACGAAGAGCCCAGAGAGGAAGATGTGATGCAACGAAAGTTTCGAGCTAACCTTTTTTTTGGTTGCTCGATAAAGAAATGATCACAAGAAAACAAAATAAGCAAAACAGAACAGAACAGAGCAGAAAGCGAAGCTTAGCATCTGTTGCTTGGGGCACACACGCACACAAGCACGAGAGAGATTGGGCATTGGACAAAGGGGAGGTTTGTAGCTGCCTCAATATCAGAATCGAGTGGCAGCAAAGCAATATGTTAATACAACTTTTATCAAGCGAAACCAAAACGCTCTTCATACACGCACTTGTTGATTGCTTTGCTGTACAAAAGTTCATCATATAATTTCTGTGTCCACTGATCGTTCTCCAAGGGTATCAAATGATTTGGTTTGGCCTTTAAAGACGCCCTTCCCTTCCTCTTTACTTTCGCTGCGATTCCCCCCCCCTCCCCATAGGTCTAGCGAGTTGGTGTGTGAATTTTGTGGAAATTGGCGGATACGCAGATTCGTCATGTCATCAAGAATGGGCACATGGCAGAGGTTGTGTGCAGAGTTCTCAGTAGGGCCCGGGCTGTGGTGTGGGGTGCCTCGAGCGGCGGGAGTTCCAGGAAATTGAATGATGAATAAAATTAAAATCTGCTGCTGCATGCCATAAATTAACTACACCCGCTCATTCGCTCATCGGATCGGTCGCCCCTCAAGATTTTTGTTTGTTAATTGAAAGCAATAATCCGTATGAAACATAACAGGATCCCACATGCATGCGTACGCTTGTGTGCTTGTATTTGTGTGTCAACAAACAATTTACAGCTGTTTACGCCTGTTGGACGCTCTCAGCGACAGCTCAGAGAGGAGTCGAGCGAAAGAGAGCGAACCCCCATCGCACCACCACACGAGAGAGCGAGAAAGCCTTGCAGCAGTTTCGTTGAAATTTGATTTGAAACGCAGTAAATGCGTGAAACTGATAAGAAGAGAGACTTTCCGCTGCACTCTCCCGCAGTGGAACGAATATGCAGATAAACAAATGCACATACACACACACACACACAACATGGCTGTACATGTAGGCACACACATCTGGAGGGAAGAGCCGAGTCCCACAGTCCCACAGTCCCACAGTCCCGCTGCTTCCATATGCTCCGCAGGGCCATGGGAAACGCATGCGCCCTCCATTCAAAACACCTCCCGAACCCCTCTCTACCACAGATAGCGTTTATGGATAACAATAATTTGCAGGAAGAGTCTCGAAATCAATGCACAGTGGTTGTCGCAACGAAATGTGTCAACACTTTTATGATCATTTGACAAACAGTGATGTTGTGCTTTCTGTTAAAGATTCGAGGAAGCAATTAATAAATTGAACAATTTCACCCACTAGAGCTTCCAGTTTACGTGATTCAAAGCCATTAGCTTCTGTTGGGAATATTATTGCGTAATATATCAGGGTTCATACATGTACATATGTCTGTACATACTCACATACAAATGTGCGACTCAAAGTGCTCTCTTCGCTGTCTGACTTGTTCACATTCCACATGTTCCTCTTGCCCTCTCGATCGGCTCCTAATTTACTTCGTTGCACATACCAACCGCTCCACCTTGCGCCAGTACGAAGGTCCAACTATTGGCAAAAGTTCTCTCTGCTGCTGCTACCGTGTTGCGGCCTCTCTTCTAATAGTTGGGCCCAGGACTTGCGCGGAAGCTGAACAGAAGAAGAACATTTGCAGCCCAGGAGCAGCAGCACCAGCAGCAACCCTCTTTTGCGGTGTGGCCTGAGATGTCGTCGTCAGTCATATGGTCGTCGCGTGCTGCCGTGTAGCGGATTCTCGGAGTCGCTGTGTTGCGGTACTTCGTGTCGCGCGGTCCACGTCCAGGGCGCACCATCAACTTCCCCGGCAAAATCCTTTCTTCCTTGCAGTGTCGGCTTTTGGTTCTACTTCGGTTTACTGTTTATAGTTTATGGTCTTGCTTTTACTCTTCTGCAATGTGTTTTTTTTCTTGTGATGTGGTGTGAACGTGCAATAACTGACGCTGACTGCGCTGCTGCAACTACGCCTGCTGCTGGCGTTTTATATTTTTTTGGCACATTTACCGTTATAATAACGTGCTTCCTTGTCTGGTGCCCGATTTTTGGAGCCACTGCCACTGCCGACGCTGTCACTGTCGCTCTCGCTGTCTGTACGGCTGCCGCTGCCGCTGCCGCTGCCGCTACCGCAGCCACCTCTGTGTCGTCGCTGTTCGGGTCGCGTGCAGAAAAGTAAGCGCAGAATAAACCGTAAATATTAGTGCTGTTTTTTAGTGCTTTTTTTTGTTGCCATTATTGTATAGCCAGTGTAGTGTGTGTGTGTGTGTGTGTGTGGCAGGGTCTATGCGTGTGGAGGGTGGAAACCATCGATTTGCGTGTCGCGCAGCCCAAAAAACACAGCCACAGCCACAGCCACATTCAAAAATCAAAATCGAATCAGAGCTAACGGGAAAACAAAAGAAATCAAATGCCAGAAATGCGATTTCCTTTGATCGAAATGTGAGAGATAGAGAAAGAGCGAGAGAAGCTTTTAAAGGAGCATCGAATACTGAAAACTTATTATTATTATTATTATTGGCCAGAGTTATTGCTATTTATTGGGAAACCATCGTTGCACCTGTACATACATACATTCCGTTGCATGTACATCTGCAATGTCTGGGCGGCGTGTACCTGAAGAGAACGGTTCTATGCCGCACGCGGTGTACTCTAGAAGGTGGAATAATGGAGAAAGGGAATAAAAACAGTAGCCATGGCATCAGTTGAGTGCAGACACCCGCCTCAAGAAACCACAGATTACTCTGCAAATCCAGAAATTAGCTTCATAAACACATTTAAGAGAGTACATAATCGATCGATTCGGAAGGGTATCAAGTGATCGACTACTTTCACTGTCGCATTTCCTTCTGCCAAACATGTGGCGCATTTAATTGTATTTTCCACATGCAACAGAACCCTGATAACAGCCCCTGCCCACCACCCATCTTGAATGAACTTCAAACTGAAGTTTCTCTGAAGTTTCCACTTAACGAGTAAAGGGGAAAAATGACAAATCACAAATGCGAGATATGTAAAATGTATGTAAAATGTACATAAATATGTATGTTCAGACGGGTATTCATACATGTTTATTGATGTACATTTTATGGGCGCAATTTGAACATTTATCCATAAAGTATCTACATATGGACATAGTTGAGGGATCAGCAGAACAACGATTCAGCTAGGAGCCACCTTTCATATGATAATATTTGCGTAGAGCTTCATGGCTGCATCGATAAGAAAGTCCATCCATGAACAAAGAAAGATATTCCTTGGGCTTGAGAAATATTGAAGATAACAGTGGGGATTCAGCTGGGGAAACCATATCAGTATTTGCAAGCACAGAAAAAGTAACTCTGGGTTGGGGATTTAGAGTCCTCCCCCGTGTTTCTATGGAGAAACAGATTCGGGAAACATCGCGAAATCTTTGCCTAATTAATGTTGGCCCTCGACCATTCCCCTCTAGCCTTTTAGTCATCGTTGCATGAATAGAACTCCATAAATGTACTCCTGCTCTATGACGCTCTATGACAATGTGGCGGCGACTCTTCCTTTGTTGGCGAAACTATTGTGAAGGCCTTTCTGGGTAGAATTCCCATGAGTCAGATGCCTGCCCACCGATCCCACCCTCCATGGGGGCGCCTCGTTTGATGTGTTTTGTTTGCCAGGAGATTGAGTCACGTCAGCTGTTTGCGGGCAGAGAGAGAGAGAGAGGGAGGGAGAGAGCGGGCGAGAGCGGGTGAGAGGTCTGACCTTGATGACCGCATGCGCGGGCATTCGTCACGCACTCCTTGTGTCATCCTCCCTGCCCTGCCCCCTCGCTGCGCGGAGTTTGCCGAAAAGGTCAGCGCAAAAAGCGCATTATGGCCGGCTCGTCTGTGGCATTGACCTTGCCCAATTCCCAAGTACCTGACTGCAGTTTCTGCAGCGGCATCGTGCAGAATTCTTGAGGCTCTTTCGTGGGAAAGTCATCGAGTCATCGAGTGAGGTGAGTCGACACCAACGCAAAAGGTGTCGTAAATGTACTCTACGATTCCTTGCCCCCGGAGGTGGTCTATTACGATTGAGTCACTCCCGTGGACACGACTGCCCGTGGGACCGCTACCCAATACCCAGTGGAGGTCCCTCCACGGCCACGGCACACCCAATCCATGAGGATTGCTCTCTTGGTGAAGCATTTCGCATTTCCTTTGATGTGTTTTGGTTTTTTTTGGTGCGCAAATTTCGTGTTTGACGTTTATTATTTTGTGGTTCTCTTCGGCACTTCCGCTTGTCAAACATTTGTCAGCTTTTAGCTTATTGCCAACTTCTGTACCCACCGCTGGCGCTGCCGCTGGCGCTGCCGCTGCCACCGCTCCATCTCCCCGCTTCTCCCTGTCGCATGTCTAGCTGCGATTGCGAAAGAAACCTACACCTGAATTCGAATCTGAATCTGAATGGGAATCTGAATCTGAATCTGTAGCGGAGTGTGCAACGGGGAGGGGGAGCGGGAGGGGTGCACTGGGACCGTCTGTAGAGCCCACCTTTTGGCGGCGGGCCTCTCGGGCGGGTTTTCGCTCATTTCATCGCATATTTACGTAGGCCATTTGAGCCAAGTTAACGCCTTTATTTATTGACTTATTTGTTTAGACCAGCCAGCCAGCCACCTCTCTCTCTGTCTCTCTCTCTCTCTCTGTGCTGTGCTGAGGTGCGTGTGTGTCGCCTCACTCACGTTTCAATGACAAAAAGCAAATAAAACTCCATTTACCGTTTTCCTACTTACGTTTCCGATGATGTCACACACTCGGTCATTGCATTATGGGTTCGAATGTGTACGAAGTACCCCCACAGACCCAGTCATGGAGCATCTATTCATCATCCGTGTGTACATGAGTTTTTCATTCTCGATTTCCTTTCAGCTGGGGCAAAATCACCAGAGAAGAATACGAAAAACGAAACACCAAAGCGGAGAAGAGCTCTGAGAGACGTCAGCACATTTAATCGGTAAGTTTATGGGGTAAAATCTTAGAAATAAATGTTGAAGGACCCCGGGCCGTTATTCTCTCCGCGTTCAGCAGCACAACTCGCGGATCAGTGGATGAATTTGCCCAGTGGTGAGCCGCACATGAGCAGTGATTGTGTCATTGATAAGGAACGGTTCTGTTTTCCAGAGCAAGCTCTAGAGAATCCCCCAAGAGCACCCCTGAACAGCCATAATTTGCAGATAGCTTAACGCTTGGCGCAGATCTGGCGCGATCTAGAAAGCAAATGCGTCCACCGCACTTTAATCAGTCTGAGTTCTGGGAAAGCGTTCCGCTGTCGTGGCATGAATCATGCTACCCAATTCCATTCCATTCCATTCCATTCTGTGGCATCGTGCTCGTATCTTGGCCATGATAAAAATACAAGTGGTTTCGTCACACGAAGACCAAGATGACGACGCCACGACGCCTCTTGCTGCCCAAATATTTTCGGGGGGATTATGTCGTAGGTCAGGGAATCAGAATGTGCGAATGAAGCGCACAGCTCACTCGAGCGGTCATGAATGGGCAGAGCGCCAAAAGAAATGCGTGACTCACAGGCGCGAGTGGGCCGCGGACCAAGACTGCATTTTCGGTTTCACTTATCGAGTGGCTGGTGTGTGTTTGTCGCCTCAATTGGAATTCAATTCAGCGGCTCACGGCAAACGCTTGTCGCATCGATAAATCGGCGCAAAATTCATTCACTGATTGCCAAAAGTGACAATCGATCGACCGATCGATCGGTGGATGGATGGATGGATGGATGGATGGGTGCGGAAGTCCCAGCAGTCCCTCCGTCTTCCCCCTTAAATATTATTTATGATTATCCACTGCACGATCGGTTTGGCTGCCAGTTCGTCCGCTCCCGAAATGGACAGCAGTAAAAGTGCCACCCCCACGTGTCGAGCGTTTATTTATTTATTTCGAGGTAGCAGGAGAGGAAGAGTGTCGTCGGGGATGGGGAATCGATCGTTGGATCGTCTGGCAGTTGATCAAACAGAGATATCTCGGATCGGTCGCCTGTAGGACTGTAAGCCAACAAAGTTCTTGGCACGATCATCATATTTCATGGCAAAAGGGAAGGGCCAACGAATTCAAACGATTTGTCAAGCAGAAAGTGAAACCATGGAAGGGTTTTCCGACTGCAATCGAACGATCATCGTTCTGGAATCGCTGATGATAAGAGCTGATGCCCTCTTGCCTCGTGTTCGTCGCAGCCACTGTACACACTTCAATTCACTTCACACGGAGACGCATCAATGTAAGTCTCGTCCACATCTACAAGCATCTTCAGCCACTTCACTTGGAGTGCCGGAGCGACAGAGATTCCCAGGCCCCGGGCCCCGGGCGCCTTGTGAATTTAGTTGTTCGCGCACGCAATTTGCCGGCTGCTGGTTGCTGGGTTGAGGCTTTGTGGTCATGAACCCGAAATGTAGTTGCCATTTTATTTGTTTATTAATTGCTGAGCCCCCCCCCGCCCCAACTCCGGGCCTCGCCAGCTCTTGATGGATGATGTGGCTGCATCTCCAACTCGAAGTCCATGTGGGCTGTGGGTGAAGTGAAACCATTGAAGTTGTCTGCCATCGGCCTGAGGCGGCTTGTCCCTGATGACAATGAAATGCTAAAGTTTCACTTGGTGCTGCAGGCGTATGCGGTGGCGCCCCTCCACCTCCACCGAGTGCCATGCGATTTGATGTAATGATCCACGAGACGGAGACTCTTCAAGCCAAGACTTTGCGGATCGCATTATCCATGATCTGCGCACTGAAAGTGAATCTGGAGATGATCTCCTGGGCTAAGCTCAATCCCCTTTCCTCGATCCAGAGATCTTCCAAGATCTGCGCAATCCCTTAACCGACCAGCAGCTCATTTAGCTGTACAAATTTCCCACAAGCGAACGGCTACCTAACTCAGAGCTTAGACAATTCTCTCCGGAATATCCACAGCTTAGATCCACAGATTTGGCTTCGCTTTTGCTGTGGAGATTTTCCCATCGCAAAGCAGGCGTGAAATCACTTTTATTATGATGATTATTCCACTCTTTTTTTGCTCAGCCTACGATCACAGCATTATTATCAAATTAACAGGCCAGGCCCATTGTTTACCCACCAAATTCAGCAAATGGAGTTGCCAGCGGAGTGGCGCGGAAGCCGATTAAATGCTCTCGACGATTGTCGCCTATTAACGAAATCAACTCGGATGCGGGCCGATGCTCTGATGGCCCTAATCAAAACTGTATTTACGAGATACGGCGACACACACACAAGCACAACAAGTGCGAGTGTGCCGAGTGTGTGGATATGTATTTGCTTTGGTGTTTTGGTGTTTGGGTGCACTGTTTAGTGGGTCAGGGGTACCAGCGGTGCGCACTTAAATTTCATTACATTTAATGGCATTTAGTCATCAAGGGATTTTCGCTGTCTTTTGCTGTTGCCGCTTGACGGAATGATGAATGACGAATGATGAATGATGGCGACAAGCCGACAATCGAGTGTCCAATGTCCAGTGCTCAGTGCTCAGTGCTCAGTGATCAATGATCAGTGGATCAGCGAATGCCAAATGGTTGCGCAGGCGCTTCGCCATCCCACAGATGAACCAAAATCAAAATCAAAACCAAAACCTGATGTGCCGCAAAGGTGAAGACAAATTGGGCAGCTTACATCATGGAGTGGTCCACAGTATTTACTCGTATGTACCCGTACCCCTACCCGTACCCCTCCCGTACCCCTACCCGTATTGAATGTATTTTTGGCATAGCCAAAAAAAACAATATGAATCGCTCAAAGGCTGGCGGCGGGCAATTAAGAATTTCTGTCTCCAGCTCTTTGGAGTTGGCCTTTAGTTTCGAGTTTCTGTTTGGTGTCTGGGTGGGCGCGAATGCGAATGCGAGATGCGAGATGCCAGTCAGTGTGTGTGCTTTGTGGCTCATTAAGTGGCTCAAATGGCAAGACCGTTGCTGTTGGCCGGAACCAGCCCCGACCCCAGACCAAAGACATGAAATTGTACGGGCACGGACACGGGCACGGGCACGGGCAAACTCAAGCCAAGAATCATTATGTCAATGTCAGTTGTGTCTCTCCTCTCTCGACATTTGTCTAATTTGTTGCTTGAATTACCTCATGAGGCACCAGAGACGGACACGGAGACCTCTGCACTTGAGACCTGAGACCCGAGACTCGAGACTCGAGACACCCCTCGCTCGGACTCTATTCTCGGTGATTTGGCAACCATCTCGCTGGAGTGTGTCAAGTGGGGGCTTCGATCGGTTCGCTTCTCCTCAGCCACCTTGTTGTGTGAACCTTCTGCCAGGCTGCATTCCCATGCTCATCTCGAGTGATCTTTCTTGCTGCTCATTTTGGGAACAAAAAGGATCACCGGCAGGGACAGGCACAGGGACAGGGACTGTGACTTGGCAATCCTCAGTCCCCAATCCCCAATGGCCAATCCTCAATCCTACACCCGAAACGATCCATCATCTCCTGTGTTTTGTGTGTTTTTCTTTAATTACTATTACTATCTGGTGTGCACAATTTGTGAGCGACTTCTCCGAGTTTTGTTTTGGGTTTCCGATGCTGATCGGTGATCTTTCGGCTGCGTGTGTGTGTGTGTGTGTGTGTGTGTGTGTGTGGGCCATATGGAAACGATCAGCTGGCTAGCTGCAGGGTATCATAGCTGCGTGTTCGTCATTCCCCTGATTGGCTGATGTGCTCGTAAAAGCGTAAGAGCGTGCCTCGTGCCCGTTGCCCGTTGCCCGTTGCCCCACCTCCTTCAACGAGCGGAGATCATGCAACTTTTATGATCACTTTAATGTGCTGCCTCTCCGCTCTCCGCTCTCTGCCCCGCAGCTGGATGGGATACCTTGATTGACCAAACATTAGATGGATCATTTAATTTCAACCATTTATGGATATTTTATGGGCTGAGATTTGCATTTGGCCAGCTTTCCATTTGACATAATGAAACCCAAGTCGACTTCGACTGCCGCCCCTCAATCGCGATGGGTTTTGATGAATGGAATTCCGCTCAACGCTGTGTCGAACGATGGCCGAGATGATCCCAGAGGCCAGAATGCCAAAGGAAAGCGCCTCAGCTCGAGGCAACTTCCGGTCCGTGTGGCACTATCTCTCAGTCCCAGAGTATGGCAAACACCGGCCATATGGTGACACGAATCGAAGAGCAAATAAGCAAAGTGAGGCCCAGTGCCAGCCCAGTTCCTCGGCTAGTCACAGCCAAAGAGTTACTTCCTATCTTATCTCGTGTGTTTACGTACGATTTCTGTTCGATTTGTGATAGGGCTTGCCGTTGACTGCTCCTATCTGGGCATAGAGTCTACGAGTTCGTACAGCCAGAAGTGTGTGTCTGTGTACCTACGATACGCCACTGAGGAGTACCCCCAGAATACATTGAGTGAGTTCATGTCTGGCCCAATTGTTGATTCAGAAGATCTCTTCATCATTGGCACCAAGAGCACAAACAAAAGACTAGAAACTAACAACTTATTTCCAGTTGTAGCTCCGAAGCTCCCAGTCTGTGTGCTGTAGTTTTTATTGTGTTTACACTTGACTCCATCATGCTGGCGATGCTGGGCCGCTGGGTGCGGAGGGGAGTGTGGGCATTGGCCATTGGATCGTGTTGAAAAGTCTCTGCAATTAGCACGCTTTCAGTGCATACCAAGCACACGGCACACGGCACACAGCACACACTTTTGGGTCAAGGTTAGTAGCCCATCCCCTGCCTCAGCACCGACTAGACCCAGCAGCGACCGGCCCTAGTCCGTGCCCATTAGCAGCCATCAGCAACAAATCTATCTAACCATGTACACATGTATCCATCCATCCATCTATCCATCTATCCATCCGTCCATCTATCCGTCTGGCTGTTGTCGTATTTGTTTCCCTCTTGCATTTGTTGTAGCTTGATGCGCTGCTCTCTGTGGGCGTAGACACACGGCAAACAACTTCATTCGTGGAGCCCCAAGAGTGGAGCGTTCCACTCAAGGCAAGGAGTTGTCCCCGGTCTCATCTTTTGGGCGCCCTGCGTGGCTCGTTGTTTGGTCTTTCTTTTTCTTTGTTATAAAATCCTGAGACCACTGGCAATCATTGTAGGAACTGTCCCTGCCACAGCACATTCGTATTCGCAGATGAGTCCGTTCACTTGTGGGACATTTCTACCAGCAACGCGACTCTGGTTCTGTGTGCATAAACATATATCCAAGTAGTCAGAGAAGTTCCTTGGCAAGCGAAGGCCACTTCGTCCCCAGTTCGGGTTGCCCTTCTGTAATTTCTCTTGAATGCTCTCAATTCAATTCAATTGAGAGCTCTGCGAATCCCTAATTGGAAGAGCACGAAGACGGAGACACAGAGAGATTGAGAGAGCGCGAGCACCGAGAGAGGGAAATGAGCATGGAAATGGAATGTGAATGTGAATGTGGAAGTTGAAGTCACAGTCGCAGGCCCAACCCCCCATATATGAAATGAATCAAGATGCACATACATTTATGTACTACATACTTTATATAAATCTATATATATATGTGCATGTGTACATATGTACTCTCCCCCCCTGCGCCACACCGCCTACTTGGCCCTACTTTGCCCTCTTCCACTTTCATCTTTTGTATGCTGCACAGTTCCCTGGCTCCCCTGGTCGCCCGGGTTCCGTTTCTGCTCTTGTGAAGTTAATTAGAACGATGCACCATACATGGTGGCTGCTGCTGCTGCTGTCGCAGGGACTGCTGCCGCGAGGATGGGGAACTGCAGTGGGGTGAGGAGCAGCAGCAGCGGCGGCGGCGGCAGCGGCAGCGGCTGCTGTTGGATTAACGGCACACGTGTCCGCATCTTGCGCTTATTTATTACCTTTCAGCGCCGACCAAAAGAATTTTCCCTTTTCTTCTTGATGATTTTTTTTCCGTTCATTTTACACATTTCTGATTTGATACCCTGCAATCTGCCACCCAGTGGCCATGCTCGACTAAGTGGCGGAGTAGCCGTGATAGAACCGAGGCGTAGTTCCACTTTCTGCCTCTTCTCTTATGGAAATTAAATCCCTGAAATTGTTATTTTATTTATTATTTTCTCTTACGCAATTTGACATGCAGTCGTTGGAGCTCTACAAAAATAGTAAGGTATGCAAGTAGTGTCGCGACTTAAGAAGCGTCTTGCAACGTTCCTCCTCGTTTTCCACTCCTTTCCCTCGCGCTCGCTTCTAATGAATCGCATGTCGACAAAACGATGCTGCAGACATCGTTCAGTGCTCTCTCTCTCTCTCCGTCTCTCTCCGTCGCTCTCTGTGTCTCCCCCTGTCTCTATGCCCTCCTTCGGGGCGGCGGCGTCAGCCCCGTTCGAATTCCGAGTTCTTCTTCCGTGGTGCATTCCTTTCGTGCCAAAATAAAATGAAATAAAATACAACTTTTGTTGAAAGGTGGCACCCGGGCAGGCGCAGGCTCAGCAACGTGGACGGGAACGGGGACGGGGACAGGGGCAGAGGCAGGAGCGATCCACTGAAGCGCAAAGTCGAAATTGCTTTGCCCTGGAAAATGTCCACACACACACAGACACAGACACACAGGCATAAATATTTTCCAATTGAGCAGACTATGCAGTTTATTGGTTTTCAATTTTCAGCCCTTAAGCAATTGCCCTTCTGCCTGCCTGCTGCCCTCCTGCCTCCTGCCTCCTGCCTCCTGCATCGCATCTCATTCCAAGCCAATCCAATCCGTTTCATTCCATTCCATTCCTTCTTCACAGCCCACCTAGTCACACGGTTCAGATCCAAGCGGCCCCATGGGTCTGTATGTATGTACATATGTATGTATGTATGTATGTATGTATGTGTGTATGTGTGTATGTGTGTATGTGTGTATGTGTGTATGTATGCACGTGGATAGTTGCTGCAGTTTCAGTTTCAATTGCATTTCTGAGGCACGAGGAATGGGGTTTGGGGGTTTGGGGGTTTGGGCTGTGCCATCTAACAGCTGGTGGGGAGGATGAGCCTTTGCTCTTCGCTGCTCCAATTACCGGAAATAATCGTTGAACGCCTTCCGACTGCGACTGCGACTGCTCCACCTCCCTCCGCTTGGGTAATTCTGAAATTAGAGTGCGAAACCTCAAGCATTCCACGTGTTTGAGTTTGATTTATATCCGTTGAGCATTGAAGTCTGAGTGAAGAATAATTGAGTTTGAATCTGTATTCTGTATTCTGTATTCTGTTCTGCATCTGCTGTGGCTGCTGCTGCTGCTGCTGCCCCACCATTTGGCCATAATAGTTGGCCCAGTCTCTTGTTGGCCCTGAGTGAGCCGCCGCCGAATGCCATTTGGCTGGCTGCAAACTCATTTACTAAAACTGTTTGAATTATTAGTGACTGCGACTTTGACAGCGTCTGTCTGGGGGTCTGCAGTGCGTTTTAACATTAATTAACAAGGTGAGTGGCGGGGCTGTGCGGGCGGGCGGGCTGGCGGGGTGACCGGTTTTGGGGTCAGTCAATGGGTTAATGTCTGTTTGTTGTCGCAGATTTGTTTAATTACGAGTCTGCGCCCCGTCGAGGCGGTGGGTGTTCGTGCAGTGGCACTGCGAGGGGGTTGGGGTGTTACCTGGTAGCGGGGGAGTGGCTGGGGCAGGGGCAGGGGCAGTGGTGCTTCAAATTCGTTGCGCATGCGCAGCTCAAGAACAGCAGCAACAACAAGTTGCAACAACTGTCAATGTCGTTGCAACAACAACAGCAACAAACTATGAGCTACCTTTGACAAAATGCCGACACTGTACTTCCCCCTTTGCCCCCCCGAATATTGCCGGCTTAGCCCCCTGCCCCCGCGCAACCGTCTGAAGTCCACACGTTTTTCGATTCGTTTCAAATTGCAAAAATGCAACAACAAAAACTATCAACATACTCAAAGTGCATTAAAGACACACACACACACACACACACACACACACACAGAGGCAGAGAGAGAAAGATAAATGTAAAAATATAAATGTACAGACAGACTCGAACAACTAACAAGTACAGTGGAAACTCTGCTCGGGGTTAGCCTTTGACTTGACACAGTCGTGAAGTCAACGCAAAGCTTCTCCTGTGGAGTTCCCGCTGTGTCCTTTCGCCTAGGGAACATTTTCTGCAGCGTACCAACTGCGTGCATGAGTCGCAGCGAATCAATTATATTTATTTGCTGTTTGAATTTGTATTCCGCTGTCGCTCCAGCGATCAACCACTGTACCATCGCTCAGATTTATGTTTGTTATCAATATAAAAAGCATTTTTTCCCTCTGCTTCTTCCAATCGCATTTGCATTGGCGCATACAATTTGCATAAATAATTCCATTTGTGCGGCGGCAAGTGAATAATATGCACAGCAACAACAAGCAGCAGCAGCAGCAACAGCAGCAGCAACAGCAACAGCAACAAAAAGCGACTCAAAACTAAAGTGAGTGCAACAAAAGTGATATGCAGCACCCCTTCATCAATTCCCCACAAGACACACTCCCCACTCCGCTGCTGCTGCTGCTGCCCTGCTGGATGGCCATGCAGTTGCCCCAACGACTCCATCCGGTTGCAGTGCCATGGGGCAAGGCTCTCAGGAGTGTGTGTTTGTGTCTTCATTTTGGTTGGTTGCTGGGGCTGCGGAGGGGTGTGGGGCAAACGTTGACAGATCTCGAATTTGGGGTGGGAGTTAAAGTCATTGCCAGACTCCCCCATGGGTCTCCCTCTAGATCTGCCCGTCCCCTCAGCTGTCATTGCAGTCGCTTTATGGATTCCCTCATCTCCGTGACACTTGCATACATTTTAATTGGAAAACACCCTTCTGGCGGCTGTTTTCCGATTCGCGCCGCAGAGTGGGAGCAGCCATAACGGCCCTAAAAAGTGCATAAATATATTCCATACGCTCTGAAGATCTACACGCTAGATGGATATCAATAGAATCTCATACAACACTCTTGTCTGGCTTGCATGGCCAGCACATTTTTATTCTCCGTTTGCAACTCTTTCGATTTGCGATTTTCGATTTGCTCATTCCATTGCATATTTTCCCGTATAAATTTCGCACAAGTGGAAGGACTTCCATGATGCGATCAGCTGTTAGTTTTGCCAAAACTTCTGTCCATGTGCTTCTGGTTGCCTCTTTCTTTTATTTTGTATTCCCGTTCTTTGGCGTTTTGCTTCCCCTTTATTACTTTCCCTGCTCTTTCCGTTCCTGTTCGTTCTGCCATGTAAATTAGCGGTACCTTTCCCCCCTCCACCCAGAACCCACCAAACGTCACGCCTCATTTTGTGGGCATTGCGAATTCTTTGTTCTCGTTTATCGCTGCGCAATTCGTTTGGCCCATGCCCATGCCCATGCCCATGCCCATTGCCCATTCCCATTCCCAGTAGTTCCATTCCCATTCCCATTCCCATTAACGGGAACGAGATTACTCCACCAGCAGAGGAAATTCTCTGCCAGCTAACTACCCCTTCATATAAAACATTCGTACACATTTATTATTATTATTAATGTCCATAGGAAATATTCATCTGGTGGGGCAGCAGTCGCTAAGTGCTGCTCTGGCTGTGAGGCAATTAATCGATTAGCCCAGCCAGGCGGGCGGGCACATTTGTTTCGCATTTCTTCCATTCAGACTCAGTTCCAGTGCCAGTGCCAGTGCCAGTGCCAGTGCTCCCCCGCCTCGTGCACTGTCGGGATAGTGGCGCCGACGCTGTTGTCGCCTCTCCTGTCACCGCATTAACGATCGCCCGGCAATTTGCCAGTGAAATATGACGGAACAATATGATACTCGAGCTCGTAATAATGCACTGGGCGTTGGTCAGCGAATATGGCTATGGATATGGGTGCCAGTGCCAGTGGCAGTGCCAGTGCCAGTGGCAGTGCTCGGGGAATGCGCGTTTTGCATGCGAATGCCAAATGATCGAGTGCCTGAGTCTGAGTGCCCGAATGCTCGATGGTCAATGCGGAAATGCCAAAGCGCTGACCAATGGTAGCGAATGCCAAAGATCGAACTGGAGCAGAGGTAAAGGCAGCAAGAACCGACAGATAGATCAATGCCTCAAGTTCCAACGAACTTTTCCAGAGAATTACTTTATCAGCGTGCAGACTTTGGCTGGCAGAGATCTTCGCTCGAGGGTCGTCTCTGAGGGAACTCATTCTGCGATCGCTGATGGATCGTGTTGGAGCTGTGCCATTGATCTATTGACGAACAATCTCTGATCTCTAATTGGAGCCCTGAAACGGAGATCTAATTATGGACACAAGTTCACGGCGCTCCTCTCGTGTTGCACTTTGCTCGGAGTGTGTGTCAAAGTTGAGACGATGATGCGATCATCTCGTGTAGTGATCGCTTCGCACCGAAGAGACCTCATCGAAAGCTAATTGATTGTTTTCCTGCCTTCTATCCAGCGGCTCTTCTGCTCACCTGCTGCGATTGGGTTGCTTGTGGTCTCCCCTTTTGACATTTTTGTAAGTCCACTTGAAATGTAAATTTCGAAATGGAAATCGAAGTTGAAACTGAAACTGAAACTGGCCCAAGATCTGTACGCTTTTTGGTGGCCTGTCCGTGGTTTCTGTTGTGATGCTTTTCGGCCGTTTGACAAGCTCTTCGGCATTCACATTCACACTGTCGCTGGTCGCTGCTCGATGTTTGATTGCTGGATCATTATCAGCAATGGCTCGGGGGGCTTAATGATCATCATCATCATCATCATCAGATCGATTTTGGGTCTGATCAATTTTAATTGCTTCAACCCCTCCTCCTCCTGCCTCTCCTCCTTGAGGGCCGCCGTCGTAAATTAATTTAAAGCGTTTCACCACAAAATCGAAAGTAAATTCATTTCCAATTTGATCGTTTACACAATTATATGAAGTGCGCACATGCGCATGCGCAGCACTTGTATCCGTAGCCCTCTATCTGTATCTGTATCTGTATCTCTGTGCCCGTCTCCCCTCTGACCCTGGCCAATCGATTTGTCACTGGCAGGGCACCCAAAAGAGCTCGCTTTGCCTTGCCGTTCGCTGTTTGTGTTTGCTCCGACTAAAAAAAAGACAAACACTAATTAATTGTTCTAAATATGCGACAGAAATATCACGCACAGGCCTTAGAGGAGGTCGAGACGAAGAGACAACGAGTTGGAGATGGAGATGGAGATGGAGAGACTGCAGCCAGAGATGAAAGACCTCTAATACGTATTTGTGTGTGTGTGCTTTGGGGCAACAAGGTTAGCCGTAAATAGCCCTGGGAATGGGACTCCAAAATAGCCCAGAGCCAGAGCCAGAGCCGAGGCGACCATCATTCGAATGGATCGCATGGATCATTGGCCGATGAGAAAAGAAAACTCTTTGCAGAGTTCCTTATGGAAAGTGTTCCTTGTGGATACTTCTGGTGGGATATGTTTCAACGGTTAATGATGATGATGATCAATGGAACTCGTAGACAACAGCATTCAGTCAGTCAGTCAGTCAGTCAGTCAGTCAGTCAGTTAGTCGACAGCAACAACAAAACGCCCAAGACTCATGCCGGAAATTGTAGAACGTGTTTATGCCACAATTTCAAGTTGTTAAGCCACGCACAGACGACAGACAATGCGTCAGACGAACAGCGACAACAGCGACAACAGCGACAACAACAGCGACAACAAAGCTGCGCGACATGCGTGCCAAAGTAGATGTACAGATGCACAGATATACATACATACATACATATGTATGTACGTACAACCCAGAGAATGGTGAGAGGAGAAGAGGAAGAACCGTTGCAGCCACCTGAGAGGAACTCTAGTCAAGGGTTTACCCCCATATCTTCACACCTCGCTGCAGTCGGCACTGAAAGCGAAACTATCGCACAGAAACGTGTACATAAAACACTCATCCACATACATACATACATACATATATACATATGTACATATGTATATGTATATGTATATGTACTTACCTCTAGATCTCTTCCACGCTCACGCGTGGAACCCCACTTCATGGGTTGGTGAAGTGATCCAAAACTGAACTCGATTCGAGTTCTTCATTCATAAATTCTTCATTCAGATTTGGTACGTTCGGATCGCTGCGGTGCGGCTTGAATTGGTTGGGAAGATCGTTTCATCTGCGGATCACGTGCCTGCCATCAAACACATCGCCAGAGGGGGGAGCAGAGTGGGAAGGGGCGCACACTCGCACTCGTACTCGCAGTTGGTAGTTGATTGAACCGATTCGTAATAACGTGGCCAGACTCACGAGCGAATTGAGTTGTTTATGGAGGTGGAGGCACGTTGACATCAACGCCTCAAACTTCACCGCCCAGTCCCAGTCGCAGTCGCAGTCGCAGTCCCAGGCCCCTGGCCCGGCCCTCAGGCTCCCCCCGTTCTCCTGTCAATGCAAAGTCCAAGTCCAACTCGATGTTGAAGTTTGGTTTGTTTTCCTGGTCGCTCGATGCATAAATTGGAGTGATCCATTGCCATGCGTGCTGCATACCAATCATACTCTCGGAGTGTATTCCCCCCAAAGAAGTTCTCTGCCTACAGTACGTCTCGCAACTGTAGGACACGAAGGGCCAAGCCCAGCTGAGCTGGAGCTGGAGCTAGTAGGGGATGGCTCTAGATGTGCTCCAGTTGAGGTCTGGTTCACCGTGGCCTGGTTCGGTTCCTCGGCGGACGCATTGTGCGTTTTGGCCATTTGGCACTGACCTCGTTACACTGTTGCTCATATGCTCACATGCTCATGCGCGGATCGGCTCGGCTCGGATCGGATCGGCTTGGCTCAGATGGCTGGCAGCAATCAGGCCGTAAATGGTTAATTAACAACAACGCATAACTCTCACCTGGCCAAAGCTGGCAGCAGAATGGAAATGGAAATGGCAATGGCAAAGGCAAAGGAGGTGGGACAGAGACAACAGACAAGAGACTTTATGGACATTCTCCAATTGTGTGCAGGGATCCAGATCCAGATCCAGTTCAAGTTCCCCCTCCTAGTTCTAGTTTTAATTGTGGCTCTGTTCTGGTGTGGTCTGCTCTGCTCTGCTCTGGCCTAGCCTGGGGACTTGCTCTTGCTCTTGGACTCGGTTTCCATTTCAATCTTGTTGACTTTTGTTCTTGGGTTCTGTTTTCGTTCCGTTTTCTGTTTGCTGCTCGCTGCCATTGTCACGGGAGATGAAGATGTGTGGCGATTGTGTCACACCTCTTGGCCACCAGAGGAGTGTGTCTCTCTTGTCTTCTCTCCGCTCGCTTGGCCAATGTCAATTGTCATCAGATAGTCGTTGTCTGCCTCCTCAGAACCTCGGACAGCACCCACTGCCCAAGGGCTTTGGTCACGCTCTGCCCAGAACTGGGCTGTAACCCTAACCTCATTTACTGGGACCTCAAAATAATGTAAACATTAAATGCCCGTTGGCTCGTTAACGGGAGATGTAAAGGCGCGTATGTATGTATGTATGTATGTATGTACATATATGTATATGTATGTATGTATGTATTTTTATGTTTGTATCCCATTTCCTCTTTTCTTATTAATCATTCGATTGATTCCCACTTCCCGAGAACTTTCCAGCCCAAAAGGATTCTCTCAAAATGGAATAATTTATGAGGTATAAATACATATGTAAATACATACATATGTACATATGTATGTATGTACATATGTACATACATATATGTACATATAAATCTTGTGTTTTTTTTGCATATAGAAATTACCAAACGAATCGAACACATTTCTGCATAAATACTGAAAAATTACCCTTTTTGCGGATTCTTCGAAAAGGTCTCTCGGCATCACCTTCATCTCCAACTCCAACTCCAACTCCCCCTCACCCTTCACCCTTCACCCTTCTTTGGAGATGGCGACGGCATTAAGCCTGATTAGGCAGCACTTCAGCCAAAGTCAAAGCCCAAAGCCCAAGCCGGGTCGGACCGGACCGGATCGGATCGGAGCCGTACAGAAAGAAAGCAACAGCAACAATAACCAGGGAGAGAAAAAACGTTAAGTGACGGCGAGGCGACCAAAGAAAACAAAAGTAAACCCGACACAAGTTCAAGGTCAAGAGCAGAGCAGAGCAGAGCAAAAGCTGCGCTTGAAAGGTGTGCTTCACACACACTAACACACACACACACACACACACACGCGCGCGTACACAACAGGCAAACGAAAGGTGAACGCAAGCGAGGGAGAGAGTTGGGTTGGTGAGAGCAGAGGAGAGCAAGTGAGCGGGAGTGGCTGCCTGGTCTGGCTTGAGATGTGCAGCTGCGTGAGGAGAGAAGTTCGCAGTCGGCAGAGGCAGCATCAGCATCAGCAGCGCCGCCACCATAACGACAAGAAATGAAGGTTAGCCCCGCCCGAGGGTCGATGCCACTGATACCCTTTTCAGTGTCTTCATGCCCATTGAGTGCATGTGAATTGCATTTTCTTGCGTTGCGTTGCCTTGCCTTGCCTTGCGTTGCGTGGACAAAATCTAGTGAGAATCATAAGAACCTGTGCAAGGGTATAAAGACAACAAATGAAATGACTGAGAAAAGCGGACAAAAGCAGCACAACATCTTGCAAGATACGCCGGCAGCAGCGCAGTCGCCGTTGTCATCGTCGTCGCTTTTTTTTTGTGGCCATGGTTAATGAAAGTCAGAAAAAGACAGAAGAACAGAAAGACAGACAGGCTGCGAGGCTGCGAGGCTTCGAGAAACGAACATTAGAAGTGGCGAGGTAGAAAAATGCTTGCAGTCGCCGGCTTTGTTCCTCTCCTGCGTTCGGCTACTGCTTCCCTTCTCTCCTGGTCACCGTTGCTTCCAGCAGTCTGCTGCTTTACACTCCTACACCCTGCAGCTGTACCGCACCACTCTCTACCGCCCTCCTTGCATACCCTTCCCGATCCAACCGTCTAATTCTAGTGGTATTACGTCACTGGGAGAAACATAAATAGTTTATGGTGGGTACTTAAGACTTTGATAGTGCAAAAACTTTTCAGGCTGCTGCTCAATGTAATTCCCCACCATTGACTGATGGATTTCAGCTGATAAGATTTCTAAGCAGTTAAACATGTTGTTGACTTCCACGTTGAGTTCTCGTTCGCTCTCACGGTGACTCTCTTTGGATAGGGTAGGTCATTGCAGTGGTCGCTGCAGGCGAACCCAAGCCTACTCCCCCCTCTCACTCACCCAACACTGGGGCAACCCACACTCCGCGATTCCGACGGCGACTGCGCAAATGACTTTGAGTTCGAGTCTCAGGCTGCAAGCTGGGGACTATTGCTATACCCTTGATGAGGGTATTATGATAACTTTGCAGAACCTATTGTTAAGCTACACAAAGAATATACCACGGACACATGTATTATCTGTTAATAATTCCATTTGTGGAAACTTGCTTGTTTCCGCAGATAATTCAAACAAAAAACCGAACAAGCCAACAGACGCGACTGTCAGGGTATGTGGAGCTTCGATCCGTGAAGCTTTTGGCGCTGCTGTTTTTGTTGCTTTTGTCATTTGAAGTCTAATCAAAACATTTGAAGTTACTTAAGAAACCTACGCAGACTTAAGTTGCGTTTCTTGTTTCGAATTCGAATTCTTAACTTGTCGCAGCTTTGTCTTTGTTCGCGTCTGTCTGTCCCACTGTCTCCATCTCTGTCTGTCCCCGCTGTAGCGGTTGCTGTTGCTGCTGTGCTGTTGCTGCTGCGCTGCTGCTGCTGCTGCTCTGTCCTCTCACTGTCTGTATTTTTTTCTGCTGTCTGCCGTTACAGTCGGAGGCTAAATACATTATAAATTAGGTTTTTGCGACATTTATTTGTCTACCAAATAGTAAAAGGGACGTCTTTAAAATGCCCTCTGTTCAGGTTTGTGTTTTAAAGTTTGGAAACATCCATTACAGTACATCCGCATTGATCTACAAATGTATCATACAATTCCAAATTTGGTGTTCTTGAGTTTCGGTGGCCTAAGTTTGGTGTCGTTTTTATCTTGTTTTTATTTTGTTGTTGCTGTTTGCTTTTTTGTCTGCCCTTTCAAATGATACAACAGCTTCGGAAGGTTACCCACATGCCCGTGTAAGTTTTGATCACTTAGGTCCCAGACATAAAAAGAACGACTTCTTTATACATACAGACATATGTATGTATGTACATACATACAAATACATATGTATGTACATATGTAAGTATTTGTTTGGTCTAAATAGCGCCGCCTTTTGCCTTCCCCCCCGGGTGACTCAGTTCTTTTGTGAACTTTAGTGCTGGCGCCGTGCCAATGGATAGTGCCGTACTACCTCTTAGTCAGCCGCAACTTGCACACCTCCCACCGCCCACTCCACCAGAGTGGAGCTAGTCCAAGGTCGTCGTCCTCCTACACACGCTTCTCACTCCAAGCCAGCGACAACGCCATCAGCCATGCTTACGAGCAGTAAATGCAAATTATAGACAAACACACACAATATGTAAATACATATGTAAATATGAATGTAAATAAATTACAGTAAAAGCTCGCGGAGAGGACCAGCAGTCCAAGGATACCGTTACTCGATATGCTCGAGAGATCCCCCAAGAGAGTGTTTTGGCATAATTGTAGTTCGATTCAGTTCGAGTAGAAGCCAAATCAGAGCACTTCATTTTAAAGATAATCGTACTGGCTTTTATTTTCCCCATTTTATTTGCCCTTCTCTTCTGTATTTATGCTAAGTTCTAGAACAAAAGAGAGCGACAAAAGTCCACTCCATGGCACTGTTCATTTGCGTAGATTTTACTGTTAATTTCTCTGGTGGCCAAACTGCAAAATGGCGTTGCCTGGTTGTCCTTTTGTGTTCCTCGCTCTATTGATTTCGCTGTGAGTGCCGAAACGAGAGACAAAGCTGGGACATAACTTCGCCAAGTGCATTTACCCTACTCTGCCCATAAAGCACCTACAACAGCTGGATGGAGGGGTGGAGGGGGGGCTGAGGGTGAGCGAGTGGCGCATTTATGGTGACGCTGACAGTGATGACGCCTGACGCCTGACGCCTGATGGCTTGATGCTTGATGTTGCAAATGTGGCATAGGAGATGATGACAATGCCACAGAGACAGAGAGACACAGAGAGAGAGAGAGAGACTCTTTCCATATGGCAATGCATCAGGAGACAAAAGAAGAGGAGATGCAGGTGGAGGGAGCCATAAAAGGAGCCACACAATCATCTCCGTGTGTATGCAAACGAGAGAGAGAGAGAGAGAGGGAGAGAGACTGTGGACTGGGGACTGTAAGGGAACTCCATTCAAGTGCTGTTACCATTGTTGGCTCAATGGCTGAAAATGGATAGATAATAACTTGTGAAAATAACTTTTGCACTTGAACGAGATTTGAAATTGTTGCTCTGCTCCATGGAACGGGGAGGGAGGGGAGGGTACATGGAGCACATGGAGCGCTGCATCCAGGGGTATGGGTTGGGGATTTTTGCCTGTCAAAATCATGGTCCATGGTCCATGGTCCATGGTCCCATGGTTCATGGGTGATTTCTGACATGTGCGAGTGCATCAAGTTCAGGCCATGGCGGGAATGTGCTGGCGGACTGCGACTGTGACTCTGTGTGTGCGGTGGTGTGGGGATGGGGATGGGGATGGGGATGGGAATGTTGCTGCCTCGAAATGAAATCGTTTCGATTGTCGCTTCAAGTGTCATTGAACGTTCGGGTGGCAAGCCAAAGGGAGACGGAGACGGAGACGGAGAGCAGTGCGAGCAGTGAGGCGGCGGCGGGTGCCAGAGATGTGGAATGAAGTGAAGTAAAGTGAAGTGGAGCCCTCTCACACACTTGAAACCAAATGCGACTTGCATTTCTTTCTCATTGGATCTATCGCGTATGTGTATCGATACTCGCCCACCCTCCCCCACCCCAAGCGACCAATGCATTGTGAAACTTTATCGCATGGCCCCCACATCACGCCACGCCACGCCACACTAGAGCGATCCCCAACCCCAACCCCACCCAGCTCCAGCTCCAGCTCCAACTCCAACGCTGGCATGGCGTTTGTAATTGTTAATTGAAAAAGTCAACAAACAAAAAAAAATGAAATTTGTTGCTTTTATAACATATTTTTCCCTACGGGGTGTCCCTCGATCACTTTTACTGTCATTTGGCAATTCACACATTTCGAGGTGTAAATGGAAATGGAAATGGAAATGGAAATGGAGGAAAGCCAGCAAGCATAAAAACACCCAACAACTTTCGCCTAGGGCCAAAGTGGGTAGAAGGCGGAGTGTGAAACAAAACAAAAATAAGAGAAGAATAGAAAGAAGAACGAAGAGAAGATAATTAAATAACAGAAGAAATCTCATATTTGCGATCAGTTCTGAGCGCGTCCAGAAACGTTTCATTTTCGTTTCGTTTCCATTGCCAGAAATATTTATGTATTTACATATTATGTATGTATGGACATATGAAATGCCAGTAAGCGATGTACATGCATGCATCAGACAATCAATATAGTTAGAATTCAAAAGAGGACACCAAAGACTTTGAGTATCGGCTAGCCAAGCGACAACTCTGTGCCGAAATGTTGATAAAAGAGAGAGTTTACATAAAATGTACATATGTATGTACACACATACCTTAAGGCTCAAGGCACTATGCCCAGTGGGGGTGACGTTGCACTGGCCACAAATTTAAATGTGGGAATCGGCATTCGGCATTCGGCAATCGGCGCTAAACAATTTTCGAGGCAAATGCAATTACCAGAGGGAGCAGAGTGGCGGAGGAGGAGCTCGAAGCGAAATGGGAATGGGAATGGGAATGGGAATGGGAATGGGACGGGCCTTATAAGCGAAAATGATGTCGACGCATCCTATGCGATTTATACGAATCTGTTTGCTTGGCGATTTTGGATTTTTTAATTAAATTCACTTTCAAAAATACCGCTAATCAGTCGAACAAAAGGCCCCAGCGAACACATTTGCATATTTGCTTGTCTCTCCAAATGAAAATGGCAACAAAGTAACGAAAATATCCCAAAAAATACAACAGCAACAAAAGAGAAGAAAACATCAACTGGCGATGTCTTCTCTGTCATTCTCCCTCCCTCCCCCTCAGCTGGGGGGCGTGGCTGTGAATAGATTGATCGATCTGGACAAACAAATACGAATTTGCATGCAGGTCCAGCCAACCATCCAGCAAGATGAGATGCGAATTTGTCAGAGACCCCTCGGGGGGGCTCCTACAATTTCCAATCAGCTGACTCAATTCCAGTGCCGCGCAACCGCTCCATTCATCGATTCCCCCATCATCATCATCAATGGCCTCAAATTAGCCAACACACCAATGGACTTCTTCGCTGTGTGGTCGCTCGCCACCATTGGGGGGGATCGCTGATCGCGGATCGCGGATCGCTGATCGCTGATCGCGGATCGCGGAATGCGAAATCTCTTCAAACATTGTACATACAGATGTACAGATGTACAGATGTAAACGGTGTGCCTTAATTAAGACCAACCTCATCGGGCATGAGTGTTACGCAAGTGGCGGCTAATGCTGCTACAACCAAAGAAAAACGCAAAGCGAAGAGCGAAGAGCAAATGCGAAGCTCAAACAACAAATAAACAGCACCAACGGGGAAGCAAATTCGAATGCGATCCCACCTCTTCACTGGGAAGTCTTTTACGGGACTGTACATACACGCAATCTCTACATATTCCCTGGGAGTTTGTCACATCTGTGAAAAGTTCCATCTAAGCCAATAGGAATAGTCATGGAGAATGGCCATCAATGCCATTCTAGTCGCTTTGGCTCGGGCCATTCACTTATGGGGAATTTGCACAGCAGAATGTACTTGAAGGGGCTGCCGTTTGTCTTCCGTTTATTCCCCAACTCGTACCCAATTCTTCACCCATATTTCCGTGTGCAACATCTCCGTTTTGTTAAACATTTCCTCAAGAGTAGTCGCTGCGCGTGAAGACGTTCTCTTTGTTCGGCGAACCTGTTCTCTCCACCTGGCCAGAGTTAATCCTTTCGTGGCAGCATCCTTACACACAACGATAAATGATAAACGCTGAGATAAGCCTCCGCCCAAGGGGCTGTGCCGTGACCTTGTGCGCTTCAGCAGTCCCTCTGCCTTTCGAGATGGGCTTCAGCGATGAATTCCCATAATGCGAATGGGGAATGGGAATGGGAATGGGGAATGGGAATGGCATTAATCTTCTGGAGCTATTCCCGCGCTGAAGTTCACAGTTCAATTGCGTTTGCCGCTAATTAGTGGCCGGAATTGGAAGTGGGACTTGGGGCACGGCACGCCGCTCAGCGCTGGGGTGTGAGCCATTAACCTGGCGCCCGATGGCTGGCCGGCCACCTTTTAGCCATGTCTTGAGGTTTGCTGCCGTGTCTGGGCATGGGGCGTGAGGCATGGGGCATGAGGCATGGTGCAGGGGCATTGTGTATGGGTCTCTCTCGCTGCTGCTGCTGGTTTTGTTGGGGTTTTTTTTTGTTTTTTCAAGTAACCGACGACTGCCGCGAGTCACTTTTATGTTTTATTTATTGATTTTATTTGTATAACTTTTGCAGTTGCTGCTGTTGCTGGCGGCAACTGGCACTGGCACTGGCACTGGCGTTATTGTTGCTGCTGCTGCTGCTGCTGCTGCTGCGGTTTTTGCGTCCCATAATTATGTCAGCTGCAGTGGCACAATCATAAATTTTCGCTCTTTTTCCGCTGTTTTGCAGTGATGGAGGGGCTGGGGCTGTGGCTGGGGAAATGTCTGCTTAAAATATTTACAATTTACGATCTACTTGATGCCAAAGTGATTTCATTGCGACAGATCCATGTTCCAGCGCAAAGAGAACACACATTCATCTCTGATTCACTCCCAACTCTCTTTTTGCAGAAGCCGATAAATCCGAGAGGAAATCCGAAACGAATCGAGCCGCAATGCTGTGGCAGCCACTGACTAGCGATAATCCTACGTAACTCTGCTGCATCCGAAAGATAAGGCGAAAGCCAAATCAGTTTCCATTTCTCCGAGAGTTAGCTGCAGTCGCAGAACCCCACACACACCCCACACACCCTACACACCCCACACACCATGGCCATGTTGGAGGCACGGCCCTACAGGCCCTTCAAGTCCAGCGAGGAGTATCTGGAGGCCATGAAGGAGGATCTGGCCGAGTGGCTGAGCACACTCTATCCCGAGCTGAGCATCAACGCCGAGAACTTTATGGATCGACTCGACACCGGCGTGGCACTCTGCAAGGTAAGTCGCAACCGGGGAATGGGGGGATGGAACTCACACACTCTAGAAAGAGTGTTAAAAACCCAAACGGATTTCCATTTCAACTTTTATGCTTTCCACAAAAACTGAAAAGGTTCTCCTACACCTGCCCCAGACTCTGATGCACTCCAGGCAGCGGGAAACGGGGTCACTGGGGGTTCATTGAGCCTGCAGACTGCAGACTGCCTTTGCATTTGCATTTGCATTTGCCTTTTCCTTTCCTTTCTTGTTGCACCCCTGCCGGGGCATCCTTGCGAGTGGAAATTAGCCACTGAATGGATGGATGTGCGCGGCTCTGTGGGTGACACAGTTGGCATTAAGTCGAGCACAAATGCAAAAACAAAGTGTCCAATGGAACAGGAGGCAGGCGGCCAAATGGTTGCGGGGCAAACGTCTAATAAATGCACGCATCAAGGGTCGCGGCTCTACTTCTATGCCCTCTCAATCCCTTGCTTGCAAGCAGTGCGAACGGATGGAATCGTTCGGGGATTGGGAAGGGAAGGGTCGGAGTAGCGGCTGTCTGTGGGAACCCGAGGCGCGGCCCCTGGAGGAGCATCTCTCGGACTGGGAAATAAATGAAGCCATTGAATTAGCATTGAATCGATGTCGTGTTCCTGTGAGCCACTGAATCATCATTCGAGGCATTCCCCGATGATCGCCATTGCCATCTCGGGCGTTGTCGGTTTGGCTCGCTTCTAATTCGGTTTTGGTTTTGATTTTGGCTTCGTCTTTGGTTTTGGCTTTGCTCGGTTTGGCTTGGTTTGGTTTTGGTTTTGGTTTTGGTTGCTTTTCGTTTTTGGTTTGGTTGGGTGGCACATGCCATAAACACACAACCCCCCTGCCCTGCGCACAGCTCCCCTGCACTGCACTGCACTGCACTGCACTGCTTTGCACTGCTTTGCCGTGCCCTCCTCCTGTGATTGCGGCGCTGAGTGGCGCCAGTAGCACCCGACATCGTCACGCTGGAGGCCAATAGCAAGACCTCAACCCGTAGACAATTTGTCTTTACTTGCTGTTGCTTGTTGCTGCTCGATGTTGCAGTTGTTGCAGCACTTTTTGCCGCCAGTTGTTGTCAGACAGACTTTGCGGACTTGTATCGGCAACGAGATCGCAGAAGCAGCAGCAGCAGCAGCAGCAGCCTCAGCAGCAGCGAAGCAACAGTCGCAGCCTCATCGTGTGGTTGCCCTCTTTGGGGTCTCATGCTGGGAGGCGGCATTGTTGTGGCAGATGCCGCCTCGATGCTCTCTGGCATCGTCTGGGTCCTCGAAAGTAAAAACGTGTAAGAGGCGGCTGGCTCTGTCCGTGGACCCATGTGGCAGAACATTGAAGATTGCCAGAATGGCCATCAATTAGTGTTTGCCGGTGTCGTCGTCGTCGTGGAGTTCCGTTTCGTTTCATTCCCTTCCGTTTTTCTTCGTTTTTGTTGTCCGAGAGAGAGTGGGAGAGTGAGAGAGTGAGAGAGTGTGAGTTGTGCTCCAATCTGTGCGCGTATTCGAGCTTCGTGTGCTCTTTCCGCAGCTCACACAAACATCCGGATAGAGGCTCAGGCGAGAATGATCTCTCTTTGCTGGGATTCTATGGACTGCACCGAAACTCTTTGCTGACTCTGCCCTGCCATGGCACCCCGCACCCCACCACACCCGGACGAGTGCTCGATATGGTGATGGATATGCGTGCAGCATAATCATAAAGTCGCTTTGATCTTCTGTCTGTGCTGTCTTGAAATAAATGAAATGACTCAGCCACGGGCATAAATTTTGCATAAACACACACACACACACACACACACACACAATAAACCGAGGGGACGGGTCGGGGGAACTGTTCTGGTGCTGGGTACTGCCGGAAATGTCATAAGCATAAATATAATTTTTGGATAATTGTGTGTGTCGCGAAGCGTTAATGGAACTTTAATTGAAACTCTGCGACAGCAACGAGCGCCCAGCTGCAGCTGCACAAGCGGCAAAGGGGTACAAGTCTCCTTGAACGATACAAATACAGATCCCCAGATACTGCACAGTCGATGTGTTGTCTGATGTCTTCATCATCTGGACAAGAGTCGTAGTTTCGGCTTGATGGCCGCGACATCATCGTCATCTGCAACGTCTAGCACTTCAGTCTGCTGGCTCTACACTGAGCGTAAAACGAAGCGCAAACAGAGCATAATTAACTTTGATTTGGGCATACTGCTCACCATTTGCTGGCTGCTTTTTCGCTCGGTGTACGTGGCCGGAGGCCAATTAGCCAAAGGAGATCGTTAGTCGTCTCTGGCGGTCATTAGCGAATTGTCTTAACGATCTGTACAGCCAATTGCCTGCCAATTTATCTACTTAATTATACGAATATTTCTATAGTTAGAATAGAGAGTCCGACATCCAGCTGAATGCGGAATATGGAATATGGAATTTGGAATATGAATCTGCATTTGACAGTCCATCAGTTTGTGCATTTCCTCACCCCACCTCACCCCACCTCACCACAGAGATGATTGCCCAACTTTGTTGTTGTGGCTGTTGTTGGTTTTCTTCTTCTGCTTTTCGGTTTTCCTTCTCCTTCTTTCGTAGTTTGCTTGGTTTGCATCGTCGTCGTCGTCGTCGTCGTCGGCGACTAATTGAATTTGATAAAAAATAAGAAAGAAAAGAAAAACGCCAGCGAATGCTTTTAATTGACCAAACACTCACTCGCACACACTCGCCAATTATCCATTGATAACCGCCGAACGGGGGCAGATAATGCGTGTGCCCCCCTCCCAACACTCTCCAACACTGTTCCAACTTCGATTAAATAACGCTTATGTGGAGTGAAGTGAAATGCGCTCCACTTCCGCAACTCGAATGCCGAATGCCGAAAACCACTCCAAAACCGTCTCCAAGTCCGTGTCCACACAATGCTCCACAATGGTCAATGCAAGTGCCTCTCTCTCTCTCTCCCTCTCCTTTCTCGCTAATCAAGCGATGGATGGGCCCAATTGAAAGCCGTGGCCCAAAGTGCACGTCATGGGCCCTCGTACTGCCCTTGGAAAGCCAACTCCAACAAGGAAATGTGTCCAAACTGGCACAAAAATACAGTACAGTCCTGGCAAGCTCGATGTTTAGTTAACCAACACTTGAAAGTAGTTCACTGGTTCACAAAGCTCACTCCGAGAGCGACAGCTTGACAGTTCCGAAATTATTTTGCAGCAAATTTGTGGCAGGCGTTGAAATACTCAACAAAATCAGTAAAAAATCGAATTTCGGTGAAATAGGAGGCTCCGAGTAAAAACTACACAGTACAGAATTAAACACACACAAAACCAAAGAAAAACTTCAAGATGAACTCGAACAAGGAGCGGGCGAGTGGCATGGACAGGAAGAAGATCAAGAGGACACCGGGTAAGGAGCAGAAGCAGAAGCAGAAGCAGCTGGAGCAGCGCGGCAAAGAGAATTTGCCGCAAGACGTGCTAGGCCCTCGCACTCGCACTCGCTCCCGTTCTGGCTCTCGCTCTCGTTCTCGCTTCCGTTACTCCTCTCGTTCCCGTTCTCGCTGTCCCACTCGCGCTCGGTACACTTGGAGAAGCCAGCAGGAGGCTGAGCCACGCAGCCAGGATTCACCGGAACTGCCAGTCGCCAGCAGATTGGACCGCAAAAGCCGCAGTCATGTGCGCAGTGCCAGCAAGGAGCGGGTGCGAGATGCCAACAGCACTTCAAGACGTGCGGAGATGCGACGAGCTCGTGGTGGGACCGAGCCACGCAGATCGTCGTCGAATTCCTCCAGCAGCCCCCAAGCTGTGCGCCAGCAGATGCCCCCAAAGAACGAGCAGGAGATCTACCGCCGGCGTTGCGGCGTCAGCATCGAGCGCATGGGCAGCTCCTGTGATTTGCCGCTGCCCCGGCCGATGAGGGACTTCTGGGCTATGCCCTTCAGCCCGTACTTGCGCCGCACACTGGAGGAACGCGGCATCTTCGAGCCGACCATCGTGCAGTCGCAGACCTTGCCGGTGGTCTTTGAGGGCAGCAGCCTGGTGGCCGTGACCCATAGACGCTGCAGCGGTGGCAAGTCCCTGGCGTACATCCTGGCAGCCATCCAACACATCCATAAGCAGCGCCCGTTGCCATCGGCCATCGATGGCGGACCCATCGCCCTCATCCTCTTGCCCGGCCGCGAGGCAGTCGAGAAGATTGCGCGGATGGCGAGTGTCTACGCAGCGCCCCTAGGGATTCGCACCATCTGCTGGCTCGGCGGCGAGGAGTGCAACGAGGAGCAGAGCTGCGCGCTGATGGTGAGCACCCCCCAAGACCTGGAGGATCCACGCTGCCGAGTGAAGCTGGATCGATGCTCCTTTCTCGTGGTGAATGGAGTCGACCACTTCACGGCCTCGGGACTCGGGGACCACATGTGCCGCATCATTGCCCAGGCACGCGACAATGTGCAGCTGCTCCTCTGGACAGTCGATCTGACGCCGGCTGTCGAGCTGCTGATCCCGCGCACAATGCGTCGGGACTACGTGAAGATTGTGTTTCGGGGATTGCCAGCGGAGGAGAAGATCGCATTGCCCCTGCGTCACCGAGTGGAGGTTATCCGGGAGGAGGATAAGATGCCGATGCTCTCTGGCCTGCTATCGGCATTCAGAAAGGACGACGGCAACATCCTTATCCACGTCGGAAACCGGACTGATGTCGATTATCTGGTTAGCTCCATCGGCCGCTGCATGCCCTGCCTGGGCCTCCACCGCGGAATGAGTCCGTTGCAGCGAGTGCAGGTCTTCCACGATCTTCGCACCCAGCAGCCGCCCATCACCCTCGTGCTCTCCCAGGTCAAATGGCGGGGATTCGAGCTGCCTGAATTCAAGTATGTCATCAACTATGACTTTCCCGCGACCCTGGGCCAGTTCACTCATCTCCTGAGTCGCACCGGCACCATCGGCGAGGCCATCTCCTACATCTCGAGCGAGGACCGTGGCCAGGCCAACCGCCTGGTTGACTTCATGCGCGCCATGGGAGAGACGATCGATCCGCGCCTCTTGTAACCGATTGACACTGGCCGGGTGGACCTCAGAGACTGGCTTGCAGGATATGCAATCCATTCGAATTGCCAATCATTTCCCATTGAATAAAGAACTTTGGATGGAGTTTCACTGTGTAAACGGAGGGACTTACACTTACAACTTAATCTACAACGACTAAGAAGGAACTTTAGTTTGATTGGAGTTACGCAATGATCCACGTAGAGTACGAGTATATAAACAATAGCTGAGGGACTACGACAGTCCTCTGCGTTTGTACTTTGCAGTGCCTAACATCTGTGGATCACGCAGCTGTTGCTTAGGTAGATAGATTGCATATTTATGTTACAGAAACATCGACTTTGAGCCAAGGAAGCTGGAAGCTTGTAAATGATCTGCAAGTGCCTTCCCTTAGCTGGGCTTCTGCCGCATCAAGGTGGAGGTTCTAGCGTTGGGATTTGCCTGTCTTATCGATCTTTTACGCACAGTTTTATCGATATTTTACGCACAGTTGTATCGATCGTGTGTGCCTACTGTACCTCAGTTGCACACAGATATAGTTGTACATTTATGGGTCACGTCCGCCCCCTCCTGGCCTGCCCGCCCTCGTGCTCCATTGATTGCTGAAGTTATTCGGTTGCAAATGGAAACGAATCAAAATTCATTAGTGCTGAATTTACTGTGTGATCGAATATCTCTCTCTCTCCATCGCAGATATCCATCGGGTGGAGTGGAGTTGGCTGATTGGCGGGGTGGGGGTGTACATATGTATGACCAGATATTGCTCGTGCATGTCGCTGGCCAAATATCGCTGTCCGAGAGTGGGTTCGGTGGTCAACACAGGTGGCTGACAGCACAGAGGGGCCACAGCTGTGAGGTGGCGGGTGGCAATGGGATTGGGACTGGGATTGGGACTGGGACTGGCTCTGACTCTGGAACTGCGACTGTGACGAGGTGAGGCCGGGCCGGGCCGTGTCTAATCCGATTTTGACTTTATTAACGCTGCAATTTGTACCCAGACCACTGGCAGTCTGCACCAGAGACAGAGACAAAATGCAACAACACAGAAAAAAACTCCAAGCGATTATTATTTATTGCTGCGAGTCCAGCCACCCCCCACCCCCCACCCCAAGCAACAAATTGTATGCTAATCGCTGGCAGCCCAAGCGGACCCAGCCAATTGGCAGCTGTCTGAAGTGGAACTTGGCCTGGACCTGGCCTGGACATGGACGCGGACACGGACATGGACATGGACCTGGTGCCATTTGATTGTTTTTATCGGAGTGCGGCACGGGGAGGTCTGTGTCTGATTTATGGAGTGTCGCTGACTAATTTGAACTCTTCGGGGGCGTTCTTTGTTCGGCAGTGCGGCAGTGCGGCGGAAATGCCCATTCTAGGGATGGGAGAGCGTGACTAGAAGCAGAACTCGCCGCGGCAGCCACTCACGATCTGTGCGAATCGATCTCTAAATTTAGAATCATTTTGCCTGCCTCTCTGCCTATATAAGCGGAAAAGGTCAGTGGAAAGGCGGTGGAGGAGCAGTCTGCGTGCGTCATGCAGCCAGTCAGTCAGTCAGTCAGTCAGCACCAAAAAGGAAATCGATAGAACAATCGTTTGATCGATCGACGAAGTGATTCATCGGCTGACTGGCAAGCGGCTCTGGCCACACTCCATTTGCTTTCACTGAGCAAGCAATTGGCAATTCCGTGACAGGTGGAAGTGGTACTGAAACTAGACTTTGACTCGGACTCGGACTTGGACTTGGACTTCAAAAGGCAAGGCCGCCACTGCCGCCTCCTCCAAGTTGCCCAGCCAATTCCCACGCAACTGCCGACTGTTGTCGGACTGCCCAAAACAGTAACGATGGCAACAAAGGCAACAAAAGCATTTCGCATCGCATCGCATCCGCAAATATTGCGAATATCGAAAAAACCAAATATGAAAAGTCGCACAGCAAACAGCGAGACAGAGACAGAGACAGAGTCCCCATCGTGTGGGTTGTCGTCAAAAATCGCAAAAACCCAAAGACCAAGCCAAGCCAAGATCTTAGAGTCACGTTTGCTTAATAAAATTAATATTTACATATGTTCCGTATTTACACACACAACAAATGCCCCAAGCCCCAAGCCCCAACCCAACGCCACAACCGAATGACAATGACTCCGACTCCGAGTCTGACTCTGCCTCTGCCTCCGTTTTGTTTGGCCAAAAGTGGACAAATAACCAAATAGACTCGTCGACTCGGGCCAGATCCAGACGCGACGGCATGGCCAGGCAATTTGCACGATCCAAGCTGAGCTGAGCTGAGCTGAGCTGAACGGGAGATCCCCAGCGAGCCAGCGCCAGCACGCACCATAATTCGTCCGTGATGATATCTCTCTCAGTCGCAGTCGCAGTCGCAGTCTCTCTCGGTCAAAAGCGGCTTCGTGATCAGAGATCCGTGATCCGTGATCCGTGATCCATTGGAGAAACTTAAAACAGACGAGGCATGAGGTAACTGTGTGATTCATTCACTCATTCAACGTTCAGTTTGGTAAAGGACGAGCACGGAATATCGGTAGCCAGACGATCAGCCTGATGCAGAGGAAATGGAGAAATTGTTGTCGTATTCCTGATCTTCGCAGTTCTTTGCGGATTCTTAATGAACGTCTTTCGGAGATTACAATTGCCATAACTTGGCTCAAATCGATATTGAGAGTCACACGAATGTGAACAGAACTCGGAGCTGTTCAAGATCGCAGCTGAGATCTAAGACTCGACATTTTGGGATTTTGGCTATTCCAAGCAGGAAACACACACCAAATCGGACAAATCGGACAAATCGGACAAATCGGACAAGCGCGACAAACAGATCTCTCGACATTCTGCGGCTGGTTCTCGCTCCGGCTTCGAGTGGGTCTTCGGGTGGTGCCTGTTGCCATTTCGATGTGTTTCCATTTTTATTTCCATTCATGTTTCGGTTTGTGGCTTGTGTTCTCCTTATCTTCATCTGTAAAACCATCCGTATCTGTATCTGCAATGCTTGATGTTGCTTGTTGCTTGTTGCTGCTGCTGGTCGTCTCGCTCTCACTTTTGGGGGGCCAAAACACACTTACTCGAGCACATGGGACCAGACTCTAATTTGGCCAGAGTCTAAATTCAAGTTTATAACTAAATATGCGCCAACTAATAGGTACAACTCATTGTGTGTCTCTCTCTCTCTCTCTCTCTCTGTATCTGTATCTGTATCTGTCTCTCTGTCTCCGGCTAACCTCGATTGCGTTTGCCACATTTTTAACAACTTCACCCACATTCAAAATTCGTTTTGGCTTTGGCCCCAGCGACAACGACAACAACGACAACACCAAAACCAGTTCAGTTCAGTTCGGTTCGGTTTGGTTCAGCTTTTGGTTTTTGGCATCGAATCTCTTGCCAGCTTTGGCCATAGCCAAGTAGCCATCCAGCCATAGAAAGACTTCTGCTCTGGCTGTTATTACTACGGCCCAAACCTTAACGCCTTATTGGCCCTACGTACACGAAGGGTGCGACACTTAAGGCAACGAGTCTGATTTATGGGGGAGACTCGCACAGCAGTTGGCATCAAGTCAAGTACCTGACTGAGAGGTTGATGCTGGTCAAGAATCACACAATTTGTTTGTAGCAATATAATCTAATGCCCACACAAGGTTATCGTAAACAACACTTCCGTTTGTAATGAGCTTTGGGCTACTCGAATTTCCAGAATTAGCATTCCAGTCCTGCAATCGTCATCGGCCATCGCGGCTTTCTGGAGTGATCTCATCGCGATCTATCGATGCTGCTGATCGAATGCTGCCCCACCATGGTCGCTCGATGGTTTCCCACACACCGCGCCGAGAGAGCAACAAACTTTTTGTGGCCAAAGCAGAAATAGACAGAAAAGCCTTCTATGGGCATTATGGAAATACCGTTAATCGTCGCCCAGCCAAGATCAAAAGACCTCCGAGCAGGTGAGCGATAGTCGCTCTCAGATCGATGGATCGATCATTGCGGTTGTTCTTGTTGTTGTTGTTGTTGCCGATTCGCCTCTTTCGGCTCTTTCGGCTGTTTCGCTTCGACTGTGCAGAAATCATTTGCAAGCAGAATCATCGATCGATCTATCATTGCCAAAGCCATGTACATACGTATGTCTGATGTGGGTAGAGGAAGTCGTCGTCGCTGAGAACCTTGAACCCCAGAGAGACACACAACAGACACAAAAGACACAAAAGAAAAACGTTTGAAATATGATTTTGAATGGGCCGTGGACAGTTGCTGATTTTGATTGAGCTCCGAGCGGAGTGGAACACGGAGTGGAACACGGAGTGGGGCGTGGGGCACTGAACGACTGGCGCTGAACTCGGCTGAGAGCTGGGAGCTCAAAGCGGGTAGCGAAAAGCGGAGTTGCTTTGTGCGACCAATCGATGACGGCAATCATCGACAATGCGAAAACAAACAGTTTGAAATCCGCTTAGCAGAGCACCAGCACAATGTCTGTGCGTGTGTGTGTGGGTCCATTTAATTGCACAAATCAATTATTGTGCGTTATTTATTTATTCAAATTTGGTCTACCGTACGATGCATACCCTTGCAGAGCGTGGAACAGGACGCATAGCCCCACTAGACGAGGGAGATTGTAAATGGGAGTTGGCACTTGGCCACCTGCCCGAAGATAGAACAAACAAATAGTTGTACAAATTGTAACTCCCACAAATATCTGGCAGATCTTGCAGGGTATCAACAGCTTCAGCTCCCTTCTTCACTTCAAGTTTTCTGTGCATTTTTCGCAATTTCATTTTATTTATGTGTGTTTTTATTTCGGCTCGCTTTAATATTGTTTTCGTTTTACTTTTATTCAATTTGCCTTTTGCGGAAGCAAAAAAAAATGGCTTTGCACTGACTGCGTCGCTGTCGGTGTCGCTGCTGCTGCCTCTGTCGGCGCCTCGCGCCCGCGCTTACGACTGAGCCGTTACGGTTATAATGCGACAGAGCTTTTCTTTTTTTTGCAATTGCTTTTAGCAGTCATGTAATGTTATTAACGCCATATTGACACACATTTTGCAGCAGGTCAGGCTGGCTGGTGGACTATGGGCACAGGAGAAAACTGCAATAGGTGGGGAGGGGGGTCGGAAATCTAAGCTAATTACGTGACGGCAAACGTAACGCAACCAGAGAGCAGAGCAGAGCAGAGCAGAGCACTTGCACCTGCAAGCCTGTCCCTCTTCCTCACCCTAGCACACGCCTCCTCATCCGCCCTCTCATAGACTTCTTCCTTGCGCGTCGCGTCTTCTTCCTCTACCACCTGGCATCAGCCCATCCATCATACATCATACATCGCATCAACGTCACGTACACGCGACGTGGGGGGGGGCGTGGCCAGATTGAGTGGCGGTGGCCCACAGGTCGACCCACTTTCGTCTCGCTCTGGCCCTCGCACTTGAGCAGCGCAAAATAAGAAGGAATACTACAAGGAAGAGGCGGAGGAGGAGGAGGAGGAGGAGAAGGAAAAGGAGAAGGCAAGAGCGAGGCTAAAGTCACGTTAATTGCTTCAACACTTGACTCTGAAGATGCGGATGCGGATGTGCATACGGCTGTGGACTGTGGGATATGGAAAGCTTTGAGTTCTTTGGCATTTATTTGCTCCTCCATCGATTCATTACCATTAGCATCCATAAACAACCACCGGCACGTGCCACTCTGTTGACGCAAGAAAGTTTTGATGTCATAATATATCCATTTGTGCCCCCTCCCTCCCTCCATCCACCATGCAGCCAACAACTTGCACTCTCCATCCTCCAGCATCAGTCGAATTTCGAAAGTGAAAAGGTGACGCTGGCTGCCGTTGTGGGGGGATTATCAAATATGCATTTGCGCCCGTCTCTCCCGCCGCTGTCTATGCATTATTCAGAAGAAGACACAACAACAAACATTTCAGAGTGCTCCTCTCACACGAACACAGAGTCACACGAACGCACAGTCACACGAACACACAAACACAACAAGCGGGGCTTCGGTTCTAAGCGAAGCTACGATGCCCTCTGCGCTGCTGCACTGCCGTGCTGCTGCCAACGGCCAAGTGAAACGAAAGCAGTGCCGAAACGAAACGTGTGCCGAAGTCTTTGCTACTCTTGCAGGTACATTGGTTGGGCTTTTGTCTCCACGCTTCCTTCTGTACGTTGCACCCATAATACCCTCCGCTAGGGTATTATAATGCTGTTCGTGGGCAGCGCAGCGCAGAAGCAGAAGATGATGATAGGCAAGGGGGCGGGGGGAGATGCATTTAACGCCTCTGGGTAGCCAAAATGTATCGTGGGCGTCGCTGTCCCAGTTGCCGTAGCCGTCGCTGCTTACCTTGCATGATAAGAGCCCAAGACGAATGAAGATGGAGAGGCAGTAGAGGAGGATCGACGCAGCGATACCCCCTAACTTAGGGCCACCGCCAGAAAAGGCAAGTCCACTGAAATATTTAATTTCCCTCTCCACTCTCCTTGAGGCATGAACTGATATGCATATTTACAATTAGACCTCCCTGTCATGCCCCTGCCGCTGCACTCCGCACTCATTCCGCAACAGCAGTAGCAAACGTCAGCAGAAGAGCAGCATCATGCACGCTGCATGGGGATGTAGTTGCTGTTGCCGTTGCCGTTGCCGTTGCCATTGCTGGGAATGCCCTTTTTTGGGTCTAGGGTATTATGGAAAGGTGAAACAATAAACACCAAATAAAGCATTTGTCAGATATCCATAAAAGAAGCAGCGTGCACTGGAAAGGGGGGGTGTCGCAGGGGAGGCAGGTATAATAATATTGTTTAAATATTAAATTATTACAACAAAATGTGCATAAATGAATATGGAATGATGCAAATGGAAATGCATGACACGTCGAGACACGATTGCCTCTGCCGCTGTCGCTGCCTCTGCTGGCAGCAGCGCCATGCAGCGCAGCGCATCGCATCGCATATGGGATTCGGGCCGTGGGGATCTCGGATTGCGGATGATATAACCTCAAACGTCAAATGTGCCAATGGCAAATTGTTGTGTGCCACGAAAGAGGGGGGGACTTATAGGTGTTGGGGTTGAAGCACTTTTCAGAATTAAATTAAGGTGTGCAAGGGGGCTAGGGATCCAATTTACCGTTGCATGAATGCGTTTTCTGTATGTTTTACATATCTATGTACATATGTATGTATGTATGTATGTATGTACATATGTAAGTGTATATGCATTACACATGAAACAACAGATTCGCTTTCGCTCATCTCTAGTCTGTCCTGAATTTACCGTTTGACAAAAAGAGCACAAAAGCAAAAGCAAAAGCAACAAAAAAACCTCTCGAAATATCGCCGCAGCGTTCGTTGATCGCTCAACGACCATTGGCCGAGGGGGGGTTGACACAGTCGGGGGCCTGGGGGGTGGGTAGCCCAAAAATGTCGTGCTATATTCTGGCTAGGAAGCTTAAATAGAAGCATTTTCTAGTTTTGTATTTTTATCTTGACTTTCGCTGCAAATTCTTGTCTTGTCTTGTTGTGTGTCTCTGTGCTCATTTTGGGTATTTGTGCACCTCCTCACGCTCCTCCTTCTCCTTCCTCCTCTTTGTTTGCAGCACGCGAACTATGTGCGCCAGGCGGCAGAGGACTATCTGGCACGGCGGCAGGCGCGCAACAAATCGATGACACGCTCGATGACATCCGGCCTGGCCGGACCGATTCTGGCCCTGGGCAACATCCACTACCTGCCGGCGGCCAAGAGCGGCACCTTCTTTGCCCGCGACAATGTCTCCAACTTCATAACTTGGTGCAGGTGAGTTTATCGCTTATCGCTTATCGATGCCAATCGATCGCTCGATCAACCAATCGATAATCCCCTTGCAGAAAGAGCCTCAAGATCATCGAGTGCCTGCTGTTCGAAACGGACGATCTGATTATGCGCAAGAACGAGAAGCACGTGATCCTCTGCCTGCTGGAGGTGGCCCGAAGAGGCGCCAAGTTTGGTAAGTAATCCACAGGGATCTCCCCACACTTTACCCCCAATGCATCTCTCTCTCTTGGATAGGAATGCTGGCCCCCATGCTGGTGCAGATGGAGCGACAAATCGATCGGGAAATCGCTGCCGACATCAAGGCAAATGGCGCCGCCAACTCATCGGAGAGCGGCACGCAGACGGAGGCAATCGCCTGCAGCTCGACATTGAGCAGCACGGCCACGTCCACGACAATAACGACCACAACTGTGGGCTCCGAGACGGACCTGTACGACGACAGCGACGACTCGGAGAACGAGGACGATGCCGATGAGCATCCCATGCTGATGTACGGTCCCCAGCCCCAGATAATCACCAATGATCTAAAGAGCCTCGATGAGATGGTGAGTCGATCGATCCCTTCAGTTCGAATAGAATTTCTCGCCAGAGGTGGCGCTGTCACTGTCCCTGTCCCAGTTGCAGTTGCAGTTGCAGTTGCAGTTCCCAGTTCCTGTTTCAGTGTCCACTTCTCTCGGGGGTTTCTCTTTCTCTGCATGTACATACATATGTACATAAGTACATGCATATGTATGTATGTACAATGTATGTAAAACGTATGTATGTACATTTTGTTCATGGCCCAGCTCACGATTGTTTTGCCTGCAACTTTTGTCAAGACCATTTTTAGCCATGGCTAAGTTTCCAGTTAGGAACTTGGCAGACCCGCCAGAAAGGCAGCCAGTAACCCAAACGAAAACCAATCTAAGGCAATCTTTGGTGGGTTTTCCGCTGGGTGTCTGCCTGTCCAGCTGTAGGATATGCCAAATTAGGGGGCGGCAGTTTGTCTGCCATGTTGAGATGTCAAATTAATTTGACAAGATGTTACCCCATCGGCGTCGTCGTCGCTGACTGACGATGTGCCAAGCCAACAATTACAAACAATTGCGATTGTCAATGTAATTGCAAGTGTGACGACAGCGGCAGTAGCAGCGGCCACAAAGGATGAGGATGGAGGATGGAGGATGGAGGATATAGGATGGCTTAGGCGCAATGGAAATCACCGATGTCCAAACTAATGAAAGCCATGCACAAACATTTCCTCACGCCGCCAGCAACAGCAGCAGCAGCAGCAGCAGCAGCAAAAGCAACATCTAAGCAACGATCGACAGCTGGGGGATGGATAGATGGTCTTGGCGTGGACATGGACATGAAGCAGCGCCACAAGCTGCCCGGGCGATCCTCCATCCACTCAACTCTCGACTCGACTCTCGACTCTCGAGCTCAGCCAATCTATTTGCCAGAGCCAGAGCCAGAGCCAGCGCCAGCGCTGCATCGGAGGTAGCCACAGCAGCAGCCAAATCAGCAAATAGCCTCAACAACTTGTCGAAAATCAAATGATGTGCCACCAACAGCAGCAGCAACGGCAGCAGCAGCCAAAGAGAAAGAGGGGAGAAGTAGCAAACCAGCCACGATCATTTGTCGACTCTCGATAGGCTGTAGGAGACTCTGACTCTGCCTCTGCCTCTGCCTCTGACTCTGACTGGGGCTTTGGCACGTCCGCATCGCATCGCATCGCATCGCATCGCATCGCATCGTTCCGTCTCTGGCCTGTTGTCCGCTGTCTGGCTGGCTGCCGTGAATGTTGGTGGCATGCGATTTATGGTTAGGCCAGGATCACATCGCCCAATCGCCCCATCGCTCCATGGCCAGCTAATCTCGTATGCGTCAGAGTCACGCCGATCCTCGATCTCTGCCATGGCAGAGGGAGAGAGAGGGAGAGATTCCCTCCCCATTTCCATTCCCACCCAACGCTGGCCCCACAGTCGAAAGATTTATTGTCAGCAGCTCCACCCAAGCACGCATTCAGAGCTGCCGAAGGAGTTTGCAAAAGTTCAAAGGTGCAAATGCGTTGCCACCACCCACCCGCTCCTCCATGTCCTCTCTGCCGCCCATCCATCCGTCTCGGGTCTTTGCCACAAACTACAGTAGCAAATGGGCTCGAAGAAAGAGCTGAATCCAGGCTCCTCAGACCTCAGACCTCAGACCTCAGAGCCCAGAGCCCAGAGTCGGAGTCTGTAGTTGTAGTTGGAGTTTCGGGCCAAGTCGTCATTTGTTGTTTGTCCACCGCCGCCAGTTGGGACGGACAGAGTCGTCAGTTCAGGCTGCTGCTGCTGCTGTTGCTGCTGCTGCTGCTGTGGCACAGTCTGGCTCCCATGGACTCTGCTTGGCTCTCCCTAGGGCAAGGGTATCCCCCGCCTGCCGCCTCTCCGCGAATCATTTGTTTCGTTGGACAATGGCAGCGCGTGAATTTATGCAGTGAAAAACTATTTGGTGACCCCGATGATCGTCATCGCTCGTCGCTGGATCAGCTTCAGCTTCAGCTTCAGCTTCGGCTTCGGCTTCGACCGTGGACTCGGCATCTGTATTGGCATCAGCAAAGCGGCGCTCCAACTGCAGCAGTCAGTCGGTCAGGCAGTCCGACGACGGCTGGGGTCAGGCTTATGCAATGCCGAGGGTCAGCGTCAGCCCAGGGGGAGGTTGGCTGGCAGCGTGGCGGGTGTCAGGGCACAGACAGGGCCACACTGAACTTTCTTAGAGCAAGGGGAGCAAGCATTTCGTATATCGATCAGTTATCGATTGAGCATCGATAAATATCGAATGCAGCCTTGGGACTAACTGCAGTGATCGGAGCAGGGAGTGATACCCAAGCCACTGGCTCTGTCGGGCACTATCCCCTGTTCCCACTCATAAATGTTTTGCCTTTGCAGGTGCGAGATCTGGTGGAGAAGTGCACATGCCCATCTCAGTTTCCCATGGTACGCGTGTCCGAGGGCAAGTACCGCATTGGCGACACCAAAGTTCTCATCTTTGTGCGGGTAAGTGCAGCAGTACAGGAGCTGTCCAGGAAGAAGTCGCTTATGAGTATCCGTTTTCCTCTGCAGATACTTCGCTCCCATGTGATGGTGCGCGTGGGTGGCGGCTGGGACACACTGGCCCACTATCTGGACAAGCACGATCCCTGCCGCTGCCGGGCGCAGCATCGCAGCTCGGTGGCCGCTCGTCTCATACCGCGACAGTCGCCCAATCACAATCCCAGCAACGGCATCGAGCTGCACAAGGCTCAGGTGATATTCGAGCGGTGAGTGATTCGGATTCGCATATCTTTGGCTGTCCTACCATGATTGACAATCCTTTGATTGACAGCTCACCGCCTGCTGCGCGACGCGTCTTCACCAGTTCGAACTGCAACGGAGGAGGAGGAGGAGCTGCAGGAGGAGCAACAGCAACAGCAGCCACAGCAGCAGCAGCAGCAGGAGGAGCAGCGTCTGTGGCTGTGGCCCAACAGAATGGCAACAGCTTGTCCCCCAATTCGGGCAAGTACCGGAGTCGCAGCCCGACGCCGCAGCGTAAATTTCTCAATGGCATCCAGAGCAATGGAGTCGTGGCAGCCACTGGGGCCGCCGCTTCGGAGCAGCAGCAGCAGCTGCTGGGCTCCCCTGGGCTGGCCCGGCGCTCCATGTCGCCCAGTCCCCGGCGGCTGATTGACATGCGGAGGAAGCAGAGCTCCCTGGACTCCTACAGCAACGGGCCCAAGTCGCTGCCTGGCGGCTACAGCTGCTCGCTGGAGGAGGCAGGCGTGGGAGTGGGAGTGGGAGTGGGGGCTGTGACTGCCACCTCCGCGCCGGGCGGAGGAGTGTCCGCACCGGAGCAGAGCAGCTCGAGCAAGTTCGAGAACATCAGCGACAACGGGAGCGAGATCAGCGACGAGGGCTACCGCAGCCTGGGCGTGATCCAGTCGAGTGCCCAGAAGCGCGAGTCCCTGCACAGTCAGGCCTCGATGGATGACGCTGAAACCAATGGTGAGTCCACCCCTTCCTGCCCTCGTTTCCCCTTCCTCCTCTAAGCTCTGGGATCCCCCTTTTGCCCCCTTTGCAGCGCGTCTCGATCAGACGTCCAGCGACTCGCAAATCTCGCCCTCGGATGAGCCGCCGGAGAAGGCAGCTGCGGATATACTCGAGGAGGAGGACGACCTCAATGGCCAGGAGCTAGACGTGGATGTGGATGCGGATGTGGACGTGGACTACTCCGTGTGCGATGGCCCGCAGTCGCTGCCGGCGATCCTCAGTCTGCCAAAGTGTCTGCCGGACAAGTTCGAGGCTTCGGGCGTGTTCATCACCGATGACGAGATTACCGTGGACATGGCCAAGAGTCCGCCAAGGTCCTCCGCCAAGCTGGAGGCGCAGCCATCTGCGGCGCTGCTCAGCAAGATTCCCCGCTCGCCCTTGGCCCAGCGTCGGCGCAGCATCGACAACAGCACCTGCGGCGGGGCCGGCGGCAGCCTCCAGGATCTGAGCAGCCGCTCGTCCGTCGGCGGCGGTGGTGGCGGTGGCGGTGTCGCTGGCGTCGGCAACTGCCCGCCCGTTGGTGGCTTCAATCGCAAACAGCCCGTCTACCGCTCCATGCGCACCCGCGCCACGCCCACTGGCACGGCCACGGGCACGGGCACAGCCACGCCAACGCCAACGCCTCCGCCACGTGCCTCGCGGCAGGCGTCGCAGCTGCCGATGGTGCGGGACGTGACCAACACCTGGAGCGGACGCACAGCTGGAGCGGACCTCAGCAGCCACAAGCGTCGGCCGCAGTGCACGCCCGACACCTTTGTGGCGCCCACTCCCTTCGAGCGGAGCGGCAAGGGGCGCTCCTCGCAGATCCTCTACGACAGCAACGGGCGGAGAGTGCGCGGCGGCGGCTGCACCAGCTCCCTGACCACGTCCCCGGTGAAGAACCACGCCTCATCCCCGCTGGCCCAGCAGCTGCTGGAGGCGGCCAGCAGTGCCAAGAACGACGCCCAGATTCTCGAGAAGATGAAGACACTCCTCTCCCGCTACGCGGCCGTCAACCAGGCAAATTCTGGACAGAATTCTGCAGCGGGAGTGGGTGGAGCCACTTGCAAGGCCGGCTCCAATGGCAAGAAGACGCCCGTGTACGAGGACTTCACCACAGCGTGGGTCCACAGCAATGGCAACCTGGAACGCTCCGAGAGCTGTTCGCCCCCGGCCAAGGCGCGTTCCAAGCGCAGCTCTGCGGCCAGCTCCTGCGAGAGCAATCACTCCACCACAGTGGCAGGAGCGGCAGCGGGAACGAGAGCAGGCACGGGAGCGGCAGCGGGAGCGGCAGCGGGAGCGGGAGCCGGAGCAACCAACGTTATCTCGCCCAGACGGGAGAGGGGCATGTCCAAGATTCCGGCACCGGTGCGGCATCATACAGAGCTTTACTAGCAGCGCCTGTGGACGCCAAGCGTCCGTGTCAGCGCTCGCGTTCGCGTCCGTGTCCGTGTCCGTGCCCGTTCAACCGCCGCCAGCGCCAAGGTCCGACTGCCTCCGAGCGTTTTCTAAAAACCTCCCAAAGGAAAAAGGAAAAAGGAAAAGGAAAGGAAAAAGGAAAGAAAGGATTGGGATTGGGATTGGGATTGGGTTTTGGGGTTAGTCCATAAGTTAGATTAAAGCCAAGCTGGAATTGTCGCCGCTGCTGCTGCTGTGTGTTTGTATGTGTGCAGTGGAGAGGAATGGAGGAATGGAAGTGGAAGTGGAAGTGGAAGTGGGACCCGAAATACCGCTAACCCAAAGGGAAATCGATTTGCAGGCCATAGAATAACGTTCAAGCAGGAATCAGGATAGGAAACAGAAACAGGAGGAGCTAGCTCATTGACAATGCCGACACCCGACAAACTCAGCACAGCCCAAGGTGGTGAATATACTAGAAAAGGTGATTTTATGCGCTGTGGTGAGGTGTAAAGTGTAAATTCACCTGGCCACAGCCTTGCCTATAAACACAATCTCTCTCTCTCTCTCCTCTATACTCAATCGTGCGATATAATCCTCAAACCTCTAAGCGGGGAAGACACCTATAAGTCTCCTGCCCTCTCCTGTATCTTACGCTCTTTTTGTAACCCTCACTTTATCGGTCTGTGCTGAAGATCGGGCGATGATCGGATTTGAAAAACACTGCAAAAGACTCGAGATAAAAGTTTTAACTGCATTTTTTGGTCTAGGAATAGCAGAAAAGTTTTAATCCCCAAATATACAAGGCAACAACAAACTTATATCGAATACGGCAGCACACAAAAACCCATACATGTGTGCAAACATATACATATGTATACGTATACCTATATGCGATTACATATACGAATAGTTTTCTAGAAATTTTTAATGGGAGATTTCAGGCAAATTCAATCTTCTAATTCGACTCGTAGGAAAGAGAACAAAACACATTTATTTTTGTACGCTAGCAGAGGGGGAACGGTCCCCGTCGATCCTCGGATCGATAGATCCATTGTGTGAGTAGCCGAAAGCTTTTACAAATCGAGAAAAGAAACTCAACTTTTACAGCATAGAAATATCTATTATATACATATGTACATCCAATATGGAGACACAATCATATTCCACAGTTATGCCTGCGTACAGTGCGTTTCAAGGCTGTAAGTTATGTATGTGCAGGACTGGACAGCAATTCTTAGTTCAAATCTGCACAGTCCTGCACATATTTTCCTACCTAGTTGAAGCGCTCTTTACCTGCACACACACTCACACACACGCACGCACTCACATAGATACAAACCAAAACTGAAGGATGAAACTGTCACAAAATGCATGCGGACACCGAAGAGAGGAACGGACAGAGTAACGGACAGGGTAACGGACACCCTGCGGAATTAAATATATCACGAAAATACGTTGCAGAGGAGACATGCAAAAACATTAATTACTTGATTTATATTCTTTTTTTTTTTTTTTTTTTGTATTTGTTTTAGTTATAGCAAAGTTAACATTTAGTTTAGTACATCGTACCTATGACATTAACACTATATAGATTGTATTTGTAATTGTAATTGTGTTTTTTCTTCCTACACACACACACACACATACTACACACACACACACTGACATGTTGTATAGTTCTTATGTACTTGAATAATTATCGCAATTATTGATTTCCTTTCTTGATTTGAGTTGGAGACAGACACCAAAATAATGCAGTTGGTTGTACCCATAGGAATATAGATTCTAGATGCAAGAATCTAGTGGCACGCCGCTACCAAACTAATGAGTAATTGTTTAACAAAGAGCAGACATGGAAGCAATTTAATTGTTTCAACAAAAAACACACACAAACACACACCCACACACACACGATACATAACAAATAGCTACAATTTGGCAGATTGATACCCCCGGGGATGTAACAATTAAATATAGAAAATGCGATAGCGATATGTGGGAGGAGATGAGAGCCTAGAACCTCCCTTCCTGCACCTCGGGGAGCATTATTCGATTGCGTATTGGTTTAATGTTTAATGATTAACGATTAATGTTATAGATATACGTATATCCGTGGAACATATAAAATGTATTTTAAATGCAGCCTAAATGTGTAATTATCAAGTTAATTTCGAAAGCAAAAACTAACTATTGCGAATGGAGAATAGATTAGACCACAACCGAGAGTGTGTTGCCATCGGCAGCAATCTATTGATTTTAATCACATGAATTTAATTAATAAACGCCTATACACAATTATACATAGAAACCCAAGCAAGCAACAGACAACAGAGGAAGGAGGAGAGGAGTCTTTCAATTCTGAACTTAGTTCCCGCGCGGGTACTTTATTTACCATCAAATTGTGAGTGTAATTGGATGCATGATGCACGAGCGAGCAGTGCGCCTCTCTATGTGGGTTTATGTATACTGGATGTATGTACATATCAAAAGCCGTAGTGCTATTATACTTTATGAATCTATGTGGAGTGCTCTTAAAGATCGCCAAGTGTGTCGAGACCACCGGCGCCGCCGAACTCCTTGCCCATGCGCGACTTCTCCTGACTCTCGGTCCAGGCCTTGGCAATCATCTGCTTGGTCTTGGAGTCCCCGTCGTTGTACATCTTCTTCATCATGTTGACCAGCGCCGACTCGGGATTGTCAGTGTCCTTGGTCAATTCGGTGTCCTGCTTCTGCTTGAGGCGCTTCTGTATGGAGGTGAGCACGTCCCAGTTGACGCCCTCCTCGGCCTTCTTCAGATAGATGGCCACCATGTCGGTCTTGATCTTGCGATAGCTCTTGTCCACATCTATCGCGTGCAGCAGATTGTTTACCGTCAGACCAAAGTCCTTGCCGCTGAGATCGCACACATGCAGCTGCAGCGATGTCTCCGTGTAGTTGACGGTCACGGCCTCCTCGCTGCAGCCCTGCACGCCGTTCAGTGTAATGAAGAGCTTCACGAACTTGGCACTCTGGTCCCAGCCGTAGTCGGTAAGCTCATGCAGATATCTGTGTGGGTGGGAGGGGGGTAGGTTAATCCAACACGAAGCTTGTCTCTAAATGAATCCCCACCTTTTGGCTTCGCTCGAACCGGATGCTTGACGCTCGGCGGCCAGGCGTGCCTTCATCTCCAGATTGACAATCTCACGCTCCACCTCTGCCTTGCCCGTGGTGAGCACACCTTTCACACGAGCGCTTTGGGCCTGTTCCAGCAAGGCTGCAAACTCGTCCACATCAGATTTGAGCTATTTTCATGGGTAAAAGCGAAAGAGAGTTAATTTTAAATGGAAAACAGTGTGTTATGCTATTTACCTGTTCCATCGACATCGCACAATTTTGTATTTATTGCTTTACTTAAAAGATAATTTGGAATTTTAGAAATTTCGAGCAACTTGACGCCGGCGCCTTTTTTGTTTAGAATGTTCTATAAAATGACAAACGCCTTGCAAAGCACATTGGCTGTCATCGATTAGTATCGTTCGATATTCACTTCACTCATATCGATGGAAACAGAAACACAGCTATTTTTTTTACGTCATAAATATTATTTTTTGGTGCAGTTGGCAGCTCTTCGTGCCTAACGGTGCTCTTCCAGTCGTCGTCGGTCCAACATTAGTGTTTTTGTGTAAAGTTCTTCTCGCGGTTGGTCGTCGTTTTTTGTAATTTTGTTAAATATGAGTCTGGAGGACGAAAGCTTTCCCGCCGACGAACTGTTCGAGCAGCTAAACAGCGTGGGCGCTGGTGCCCCGCGCCAGTTCAAGAGGCAGTTCAACGTACACGATAAGCCAGTGGCGTTTGAGCGCAATCCGGCGCCATTTTTAACCAGCGACTGCTCCGACGAGAGTTCGTTCATCGATGCCGCCAACAAGAGTGCCAAGACCTGTGTCAGTGACCCCGTGGGCCGTGACCAGGGCGAAGAAGAGGAAGGCGAAGAGGTGGATAAATGTAAGCAGATCAAACACCTAATCCTGCAGAGGTTTGCCACTTATCTTTATGGTCAATGCAGCTTTCGCAGAGTCTGCAATGGCAGAAGGAATTCCCACAGTAGGGCAGATGGGCAGTGCCCAAAGCAGCAAGTCTGTCTCCTACCAGGACATACACTCGGCGTACACAAAGCGGCGCTACAAGCACGTGACCAGCAAAGTGGCCAAGTACATAGCGGACATCCAGGAGCAGGACCAGCAGCGTCGGAATGCCAAGAAGTTCCAGCACCACAGCTCCATGCCGGAGTACCTGACGCCCACAGCCACAGCCACAGCCAGAGCGCGCGCGGCCCACTTCAGTGCGGACGAGCTGCACAATCTGGACGTGTCGCTGGACAACAGCAGTGCGGGCAACACGACCGACGCCAAGACGGCCAACGACAGCTACGAGCGGCTGCTCAGCGAGAATGAGCGCCTGCATAACGACAAGGAGGACCTGAAGGACGCCCAAGTGCGCCTGGAGAACGAGCAGCAGCGGCTGCAGTCCTACAGCGACTATCTGCAGGCCAAGCTGGACGAGAAGGCCATGGAGAATATGCAGCTGCGACGCAGCTGTGAGATGATGCGCACCGATCTGACCGACTGCGAACAGAAGTTGAAACGCAATCAAAGTCACTCGCTTCGGTCCCTCAACTTCTGTCTGCCCGAGAGCGTTCCGAAGGCCACGCAAACCGACCAGGAGTTGCTCTCGCTGGCCCTTGCGGACACCGCCACGCCGCTGCCCGGCTCTAATGTGAACAATCTCACCTACGACAGCAGTGCCGGCTCCATTGAGGTGGCCCTGCTGAGCGTGGCCCCCGCCGCCCGCCAGCCCAATCCCGGCAAGCCCAAAAAGAACATCCAGCCACTCTCGCTGGACTTTAGCAACGACAGCACCGAAGCAGAGCCCAGTGGTGAGTCATTCCAGCTTGGCTGTCTCTCCGCTCTTTTTCATATTTACTGTTCCTGTTGCAGGCGGTGCCTCCGCCACCAACCGAGCAGCTGGCACCAACAAGCGGGCTGCGGCACCCAACAACTCGGAGAGCAGCCACCCAAGCAGCAACGACTCGGCCATCGAGGTGGAGGCCCTCGATTTGCGCTCACCTTCGCGCTACCTTAGCCAGCCACAAGCCACCATATTTCCGCCGATTCAGGACTGGGCGCAGAGCGAAGGCATCTACTACTTTGACAAGCGCAACAATCGCGTCATCGAGGTGCGGTCCATTAATATCAGTCAGAGCACCAATCCAGATAACACGGGAACCAGCGAGACCATCCTCCTGGACCAGTCCCAAACTCAGAACAGGCACAGGAAATCTTCGATGGGCACGCGCATGCTGCGCCTCTTTGGGCCCTGTGTCCGCTGCACAGACGCGAACCAATCGATCAACGCCTCCAGTTCCACATACACCGTCGGACTGCCATTGCTGCGCGAGGAGTACGGCCATCGCCGCACCCACAGCGAGCGCTAGTTTCCCTCAATTGTCTATTTATTGTTTTATTTATTGTATCCAAATCTATTATTTTATGTTGCCTAGGGCTCCCTCCTTTTAGCCGCCTAGTCGGCAGAGTGTCCTGTAGTCTACAATTTGTGTATGCACGTAATCCACGTTAAAATTGAAAGTTAAATAAATGTATATTTTCGGTATTCGCAATAAATGCAAGTTGGCAGTCCAGTGCAGTGGAAACCATCGATATTCGCATCAGCTGGCGCGCCTGTTGTCTATCGATTGTCGATAAGTGCGAAATGAATTCTGGGCCACCTAAAAACGAAAGCCGGACGGGAATTTGCGAAAATTAATTAGATAATAGACAAAGTGCGGGCTCAGTAGATGTTTCCAGTCTTGCCAACGCAGGTAATTGGCCAAAACGAAGCGCCACCAGGCCGCAAACGTCACAGGCGAGACGCCAACGCTGAAGAAGAGTGGGCAGTGTAGTGAAGGGTGGCCCAGGCGGCAGCCCAAGCCGGGGACTGGGGCGACACACACAACAATCGGAAGCTGACGCTAAAACTAAAGCACACATCCCTGAGGCGAGACGGAAGACAAGTAAGTAGACGTTGCAGGCAGCCTGAGGCACGTCAGTTGCAGTTGAAACTCTCGACAATTCGGTCTAAAAATGTATTGCGTGCACCCAGAAACAGAAACCACATAGTGAGGTAGCAGAGCACCGAACCGTTTTTAATTCTTGGATTCCGGCAGCGCTGGACGTCGCGTCGCAGTCCCCCAACGAACCCACCAACACCCACGCACGCGTCGAGCACGCATACATCCACACACTCGCAGGGAATTGTGGAGAAAAAAGCTCGTCTCATCCCGCAACCCCCCCATGGACTAAACCGATGAACAGCAGCAGCAGAAGCGCACTATTGCCACAATAAGATACTCCCAGGCCCAGCCCAGTCCAGTCACAGAAACAGACCCAGACACAGACCCAGTTGTTAGCTGAACCCTGCAATGGCGGAGCAGCGATTCATCAAGCACGAGCCGATGGCCGTGCACCAGCAGCATGTGCAGCACGCACAGCATGTCCGCAAATCAAAGCCGAACACAATCCAGTTCTACGCTGGCACCAGTCCCATCGTCCTCGTTAGCAATGCCAGCGGCGGTGGCGCGGGGGCCAGGCAGGCGGCTCGCCTGGATACGCCGACCAAAGTCAGAAACGCAGTGACAAAGCATATCCAGAAGCAGCTGAATCACCACTTCAACATCAATGAGAGCGGTCCGGTCGCGAAACCTGCGCCCAGCCAGCAGCCCCTTGCGGAGCAGCACAACAGACCCGCACAGCCCAATGCGGAGCAAAACGGAACGCCCATTGCGGAGCAGCAGCTGCCGTCTGCGACAGAGGAGGCAGGAGCAATGGGAGCCGTAGAAACCGCAACAGCAACGAAAGCGGAAGTCGATGTGGCCACAGGAGCCAGATTGATGAAGCTGCGTAACAAAAGCGAAGGTAAGTACGATGGGAGAGCGCATTTGGTGCGCGTTTTCGAATCTATTTTCGGGCAGAACAGCATCCAGCCAGCATCCCGATGTGGCAACGTGCAAATGGGTGGCCGGACCTGTAGAATGTGTCTGTGCCTGGATTAAAAACCCCCCTCACCACCGCCACCTTTTGTTTGACTCCTCCACAGATGCCATCACCGACTTGTTGACGCGCATCCCGGACGTGGGCCACCTGTTTGACGTACAGAGCCGGATTGGCAATGGCACCTTCAGCACCGTGCTGCTGGCCACGCTTAAGCGTGAGGCGAATCTGCCGGAGAGCATGCGGCGCAAGTTCGCCATCAAGCACCACATACCCACCAGCCATCCCGACCGCATTATGAAGGAGCTCCAGTGCATGACCAAAATGGGGTAGGTCTCAAAACAGAGTTGCTTCACACACACACACACACACACACATACACCAGCTGCCCACCCACTCAGCCAACACTCGCGTAATACATGTGTAGGAGGATGTCCCTAGCCCGGATCTGCCACCCAGTGGGTGGTGTTCGTTCGTTTTCGTCCTCGCTTGCGTCAGACGTCGGTAACCGACGTCAGCCGGTAACCGCCAGCCGCCGCTTCGCAATCTACGTCATTGCAATTTATTTAAGTTGGCAGCACGAACGAACCAACAGGCGAACGAGCGTGCGTGCGAGCGAGAGGCGAAACGAATGAACGTTTATTGCACTTTCACACACCATTCACGTGCTCATTTACAGTTACAATGCGCCAGCACTCTGGCTGTCCGTCCGTCTGTCTGTCTGTCCCACTCTAGCCGCTGCTCTTGTGAGTGCAATGTGCAAAAATGATGAATCAAATATGTAAATAGCTGCGGATATTTGTTTGCATATCCCAGACTAGCAGCAGGCGCTTATCGATTAGCAGCAGCAACAGCAACAGCTGCTTTGAGATTAGATTAGGGCCAGCCGTTTCAGTGGCTAAAAGCCCGACGCATACCCAATGCGTTCCACACCGCTTCGAACCGCCTGGCGCACGGGGCTGATCGGATGAGCTGTGACCCCTGAGCTTATTGAGAGCCCACTAGGTGGTCGCGTGGGTGTCTGTCGGACGTGTGTACGTGCATGACATTAGCCGGCTGGCCGGCCGGCTGGCTGGCTGCCTCCTCCTCAGACGACCCACGGCGATTCTTTTTGTGTGTCTGTTCAAGCAATTTGCGCAAATTCCGTAGCCCCAATTGCGTCACAGCGACGATAATTATGACTAGTCACGGCGATTGCTCGCGTATTCCCATCGCTCATCGCTGTGTGACGTCGACGCGCGCTCCATCACAGACACTCAATCCAGAGAGGGGAGAGAGAGAGTGTCTCTGTGTTTGTGTGTGTGTGGGCGTTTTTGCATGCAAACAGATGCGGAGCAGAGCAGAGTCAAGGGTGCTCCACAGCAGATGGAAGAGAGCGAAAGCTAACCTGGTGCCATCTCACTCTTTCTCGTTATTAGCGGAATGGACAATGTCGTTGGGATCCACTGCTGCATGCGTTGTGACGCCTCGGCTGCCTTCGTGATGCCCTACATGCCCCACGACCGGTTCCATGACTTTTACACCAAGATGGACGTGTCCGAGATCCGTCTGTACATGCGCAACCTGCTGGTGGCCCTGCGCCACGTCCACAAGTTCAACGTGATCCACCGGGACGTGAAGCCGAGCAACTTCCTGTACAACCGGCGGCGCCGCGAGTTTCTTCTGGTGGACTTTGGGCTGGCCCAACATGTCAATCCGCCGGTCCTGGCCGCGGGCACGGCCGCAGGAGGACAGCAGGAGCAGCGCAGCCGCCACACTGCAGCTGGTGGTCCGAACAGCAAGCGCTTCAGAGACAGGGAGACGGAGGCGGCAGTGCAGACAACAGCTGCCGCTGCTGCTGCTGCTAGTGCTGCAGCGGTGGCCGCAGCCGATGCCGGCCTGGGGGGAGCAGTGAAGCGCATGCGGCTGAACGAGGAGGGCGGCTGGGGCAAGATGCCGCTCAAGCCGGTCAACGAGATTGCCCATGGCCAGAACGAGTCGAAAGAAGTTGTCGCTCAGGCACCAGAGCAGCCACAGCTGTCCACACAGCAACAGCAGCAGCAGCAGCAGCCTGAGCAGACACCAAGCTCGGCCACGGGCACTGGCACTGGCACGGGCACAGTCGCGTGCACCGGCAGCAAGTACAACACAAACCGAAGCGCCACTGGATCGACGAACAGCGGCAAGTGTTTCTGCTTTGCCAACCCATCGGTGTGCCTCAACTGTCTGATGAAGAAGGAAGTGCACGCCTCGCGGGCTGGCACGCCGGGCTACCGTCCGCCCGAGGTGCTGCTCAAGTACGCGGACCAGACCACGGCCGTGGATGTGTGGTCCGTCGGCGTGATCTTCCTCTCGCTCATGTCGTCGGTGTATCCGTTCTTCAAGGCGCCCAACGACTACATAGCCCTGGCCGAGATAGTCACCATCTTCGGGGACCAGGAGATACGCAAGACGGCCTTGGCCCTCGAGCGCATGGTCACCCTCAGCCAGCGTTCCCGTCCGCTCAACCTGCGCAAGCTGTGCCTGCGCTTCCGCAACCGGGCCATCTTCAGCGACGCCAAGATGTTGAAGAAGTACGAGTCGCCCGACGGGCAGTGCGAGGTGTGCAAGAACTGCGACCAATACTTCTTCAACTGCCTGTGCGAGGAGAGTGAATATCTGACCGAGCCGCTGGAGCCGTACGAGGTCTTTCCGGCCTCCGCCTACGATCTGCTGGAGCGCCTGCTGGAGGTCAATCCGCACAAGCGCATCACCGCCGCCGAGGCACTGCAGCATTCCTTCTTCAACTGCCAGGGACAGGGCCAGAACTCTCAGACGGCTGGAGCTCAGCAAGTCGCCAGTGCGCCGCGCAAGGGCCGCACCGCTGCCGCCAGGCAGATGACGCGTCGCCGTGTCACCACCAAATCCGTCTCAATGGGCATACAGCCGCTGCAGCAGCTGGAGATTGAGCAGCAGCTGCTGTACCCCGCCAAACTGGAGGAGCTCCAGACGGTGCTCAACAAGCTCTAAGGCTCTAGTCTCGTTCCTCCCACTGTACATTGTATATAGATTTGTGCACATCCGAAATCATTACCTGTACATGCAGCAAACGTCTCAGCTGGTTGTGCGCTGCAGCACCTCAGCCCCCACGGCCACATTTACTTACCTCAAATTTGCATCTCACTGGAGAATTTGAGAAGCCAGCAGCCCAGTAGCCGTCTATCGCATAATATACTCAACTCAACTCAACTCAAAGGAAACCAAAAAGGAAAGGCATGCATACTATACCACATACACACACACACACACACACACACACACACCTACACGTATATATATATATATTTTATAGCAAAGTGTTAACCATGAACAATAGGAAGGAGGAATACCAAAAATTTTAAAAGTGAAAGAAAGAAAAGTGAAAAAAATACTACCTAAAGGATATAAAATAAATATAATTTAAAGTTTATAAGTACACACGTGCACATGTACATGTGGTGGCAGAGCACTTGCATGGCTCCTCCCCCCAGTGATCACCCGCAGCCTGCACCATCCATTGTCCTACTTGCAGCCCAATGGCACTCCCACTCTCATTTTGGATGGCGATGGATGTGGCTTGAGAAGTCCGTGCTACTGCAGGCACACATTATTGTACCCATTTTTTGTTGTTGTGTTGCATAGTTCGAATAATTATAGATTACCCACCCCATCTATGTATATCCACAAGTATCCTCATGAACGGGAAACAAACATAAATATGTACATATAGAGTATATACAGAAAGAGAAAAATATATTTATACGATGCGATTGTAATGCTCAAAGTGTAACAACACTTCCAGGGGGTAGTCCTATGGGTTTGGCCTTGCTAAGTTTCCATCTTTTGGGGCCTGTTGCGCGTCGCCCTGGTTGACATTGTGCTGGCTACAGGTGTCGATACGGCGGCTGCTGTGGTCTCCACTTTCTCCTCGACTTTGATACGTTTGCCGGCAATGACCTCCTCCTTTGTGGGCTGTGTTTCCATGCCACGCTTCTTGGCCTGCTGGAAGCTGCCACGTCCGGCGGCACGCTCGGACTCCTCGATGCTGTACGGCTCGATTTCGAGTGCCTTGAGGCGGCGCTTGTGCACTTTGGTGCGGAAGTGCGCCTGCATGGCTGTGTCGTCGATGAAGTACTTGGCGCAGTGCACACAGTAGAACTGGGCAAAGCCGGGCTTCTCCAGGTCCACGTTTTGATTGATTAGCTCGCCACTCCGGGTGCGCAGATCGTCATCGATTTGGTCCAGGTCGCGGCGGCGGTTGCGGACGCGCCAGCGACGCTGCAAGTGCGTATCGCCATAGTGCATCTTCTTACGCTTCGTTACCATTCCCATGTTGAGGCTGTTTTATTTACTTTTTGCAGTGCGAAAGGCAAAATAGATATTTGTTTTGATTCCGTTCTGGGTGGGCTGCACGTGTTTTTTGTTATTGCCTGCTCGGGTGGACAGGGAACTGGTGCAACGGGCTCAATAGAGAGTGCGAAAGACCTGAAAAAGTATTAGAACAGTTATTATATAAGATAAAGAGTTAAACTGCATTTTATTCACACCTGTTTTGGCAATAAACAAAGTTTTCTTTAATTTACTACGCAAAAACATTCGCCTCCGCTGGTCGCTGGCGATGGAAGGAGCCACGATATCGCTGGTATATCGATAGATAGTTTCAGCGGGCTGGTCACACTACGATTTTAGCTGTTTTTACTATTAATTATTGTTAAATTCGCTAAAACACCAACTAATAACGTTTTGTTAAAGATGAAACTAAACATAAATGGCAACTGCTATTCTAAAATAGCTTTTAGCAACTTTATCTTTCCCAGTGCAGATCTGTGTGTTTGTCATTTTTTAGTGCTATTTTGAGGAGTACATATCGCGGTTTTGAATAATAAAACATATGTTCGCTATTAATTTATCAACAATCGTACGAAAAAGTTGTCTGCGGGCGGACGTCGTACGGAATTTGTTTTATCAAAACGGCAAAGACAAGTAAGCCAAGCCATTATAGAAGAATAAACAAAAGAGCTGGACAATTGCAGCAGCTTGATAATGTGCAAACAATTCTTAATCCATCGATACGCACACAACGGCAAAGTGCACACACGCACAAGCATATATGTGATTAAATAACACAAAAGTGAACCTGTATTTGTGGAAAGAGCTCGCGTTTATTTAATAATTATCGTAACTAGATGGTTGTTGTCAAAGAGGGCCAATGGTGGGGGAGGGGGGGCGTTGTCAACTAGTGGAAATCGCGATGCTGCCGGACCACATTCTTGCTAGGCTGCTGGGGGAGGCTATTGCCTGTGCTGCTATTCCAGGCGAGCAGGCTCTACCACCCACTGGAATCCAAAGCCATATGTCCATACCATACTTACGGATGTAAATACGTATATGCACACAAATGCATACAATATTTATGTTAAACGATAAAATGATATGTGCATGGAGCTGGAAATGTACTGAAAAGTTGCTGCACTAATCTCGCGCGGGGTCGCTGCGGGGCGTCATTGTTTCGCTCACATTTATTGCTGACGACGATTCGATTGTAGTTTGTGGATTATGTTAATTGTTGATATTGTTTTAGCCACACACACACATTCCGCTGAATCGGTTGGTTGTTGCCGGCATTCTCGCAGAATTCGCATTGAAACAACAACGTACTGAATTTCACACCAGCTGCTGTAAGTATAGCAACAACAACAACCACAGTTACAGTTACTATTAAAGCAAATCTCTTATCGATAATGAAATACGGAACGAAACGGAACGCTTGCATGCCGATTACGATTATCAGTGCTGCCGATCACTTATCAGTGATTCGCCATTCGAACCGTTATGCGTACAACTACACACGCATGCGTACGTACGCTAGTGATTTATTCACTCTTTTGATTGATTTTAATTTTAGACCGCAATCACAACTCGCTCTGATATAACAGTGTCGCCCCGCCCTCACCCTCCTGATTCACTTTTCCCCATATTCCTGCTGCTCCCATACGCATCAACCGAAAATACTCGCTGCAGCTGCTCTGTTGCTCTGCATTGCTCTCTGCCTCTCTATTGCCATGTCTCTGCTTGTTTTATCTTATGCTCGTTTCCATGGCATTTCGCAAAGCGATTGCAACGGTACAAGAGATCAAATGTGTACACATGCACGTTTTTGTGTGTGTGTGTGTCTTGTGCTTGGTTTTATGATATGATATGGAAATAATATACATACATGTGCATAGAGGAAATGTACGATTGTGTGACTGACTGAAAGTCTTGCAGCATTCATTCATTTACTCTGACATCAGCTGACGCAACGCTGATAGTTCCTGGGGATGGAACTACATGCATATGTATGTATGTATGTAATTGGCAGCGCAGTGTACAGTGGCTCCATCGCATAATCGGACAGCAGTTTCCTCTTTACGAATGTGCCCAAAAAGTATATAGAAATGCGTTAGACCAACCGTTTTTTCACTATTTATACAACTTTATAGTATTACCTATCCAAATCATAAACAAAAAGTCATACTTTTTAGTGAGAACAGTTAGTTTTAATCGAAAAACCAAAAAAAGTCATGTTTTGAGACTCAACGCATAATCGGACAGGTCAAAAATGCCAAAGGAAAATCCCGTTTTTTTTTTTTTAAAATCTTTTCATAGTCCCGGTTTTTCTTATCGAATGTATGCCATGGATGCCTGAATATATACCAGACAAAACAAAAACATTTTGTATGCCCCCCCCCAGGAGAGCAATCCTTTTTCGAAATTTCGCTTGCTATAGACATAGAACACGGAAGGAAAACTGCTCGGAAAACCGCCAAATGGATTGAAAAAGGCTAAACCATGGTTCACTAAATAAATATAAGGATCCATAATAAGTTTAGGCTGGTCAAAATTATTCGGGAAGGCCACAGCTAACTTTTATATGATCCAAAAGAGCATTCGATATTAAAAAAAATTAGTAAAAATAACTTTAAAAATTCATAAAAATTAGAACCTACTTCAAAATCGATCGGGAAAATGGTTTTCCCAAAGAGGGGGGTCTTATACATTGAAAAAGTACCATTTGTATGAGAGATTTCCCCGACCTAGTACATTTGTGGGCTCTAACATTGAAATAATTAAGTCGAGAACTTGTACTGAGAAAATTAATTTATCGAATAAGGCATTTTGATGCTATATCATCGTAAATTAAACTTTTTTGGTAGCATTCATTAAATAATATCTTTTAATAATAAACACTATCAAAAAAATTGGAATTTTAGAGAATATAGCATCAAAATGCCTTATTCGATAAATTAATTTTCTCAGTACAAGTTCTCGACTTAATTATTTCAATGTTAGAGCCCACAAATGTACTAGGTCGGGGAAATCTCTCATACAAATGGTACTTTTTCAATGTATAAGACCCCCCTCTTTGGGAAAACCATTTTCCCGATCGATTTTGAAGTAGGTTCTAATTTTTATGAATTTTTAAAGTTATTTTTACTAATTTTTTTTAATATCGAATGCTCTTTTGGATCATATAAAAGTTAGCTGTGGCCTTCCCGAATAATTTTGACCAGCCTAAACTTATTATGGATCCTTATATTTATTTAGTGAACCATGGTTTAGCCTTTTTCAATCCATTTGGCGGTTTTCCGAGCAGTTTTCCTTCCGTGTTCTATGTCTATAGCAAGCGAAATTTCGAAAAAGGATTGCTCTCCTGGGGGCATACAAAATGTTTTTGTTTTGTCTGGTATATATTCAGGCATCCATGGCATACATTCGATAAGAAAAACCGGGACTATGAAAAGATTTTTGGAAAAAAAACGGGATTTTCCTTTGGCATTTTTGACCTGTCCGATTATGCGTTGAGTCTCAAAACATGACTTTTTTTGGTTTTTCGATTAAAACTAACTGTTCTCACTAAAAGGTATGACTTTTTGTTTATGATTTGGATAGGTAATACTATTAAGTTGTATAAAAAGTGAAAAAACGGTTGGTCTAACGCATTTCTATATACTTTTTGAGCACATTCGTAAAGAGTAAACCGCTGTCCGATTATGCGATGGAGCCACTGTATGTGCATATGTACATACATATATACTTGAAAGCGAGAGTCTGCAACCGGTTTCGCACGTCTCTATCTCTGTTTAAACTTTAAAGTTTAAACCCATTGCAGTATCTATAGATTTGGATACATACAATATTTCAAGTAGCGAAGTTAATTATGCTGGTTCTCTTTTGGAGTGCACTGATTTCGACATCTCTCTCTCTCCAACGATACCGTTAAGGCGCTCTCTTTCTCTCCATGACAAGTCAATTTCCCTTTCATTTTGCGCTCTTTGTGGGGGCCAAATTGAAAGCAAACTAATCCCAACCAAACGATACAGTCCAATCCAACCAGTTGGGCCGGTCAGCGTACCACGCCATTCCAAGGCTAGCCTCCGTCCAACATTCCCCAAACAGATCACAGATACAGATGCTCAAAGCAATATCAAAGCATTCATTGCCCTCACCCCCACCCGCCTAGAAAGTGCAATTGTCCGTTCAATTGTGCGCCATTGAGATTTGCCCAGCAAGAAAGTGGAGCTGAAAGAGGAGCCGAGAAGTGAAGCTGAAATAAAGAAGCTTTCAAGCTTGGATGTTGCCTGAGTTTTACATAGGTGTGTGTAGGTGTAATATCAGCACTCAAACAAATAAGCTTGATCTATCAGATAATGTTGAATTGATCTGGAACTGCCCATGTGCACGCGTGCATTCGTGCAGTTTGTTTCTGCTGTGTGCGCAACGTCTGGGAATCTCCATATTTACGCTGAGATTGAAACGGGTTTCCCCCTCCCTTTTAATCACTAAAAAGTAATAGAGAGATGTCTAAGTACGTGGCTGTCATTTCTCTGGAATCGTCATATTCTATGGGCATTCACAGTGGAGCCAAAAGACTACTGTAAAGCAAATCCAAATCTACATACATATGTATGTACGAGCGCTGACTTGAAGCCTCAACATCGAGCGGAATATATTTCACCCTTCATGTGCAGTTTTCACTCATCTGTAAGTTCATTGCGATAATTGTGGAATGCAAATTCCCAGATTGAGTGTAAATGAGCTTGCGGCGCCCAGCCACTTCCCTTCACTTTACTCGCGATATCAGCCAAATGTTGCGGTAATTGTCAATTTGATCATTCCAATCAGATAGTTGCCATGTTTGCGGCGGGGCTGGAACTGGAACATTTGCCACTGATTGCGGAAGGGCCAACCCAAGTCTTATCATAATTACGGCTGTTGCTGCTGGTGCTCTGATATGCAGACACCACAGAAGCAGATATGTACACAGACAGCCGAATAATGCGGTGAACCACAATGCAAAAACATTAAAAAGAGTTCCAAGAATCCGAGTCGAGAATTTCTAACTGTTTTTGTGCCGAGAACTGGCATTGCAGAACCAGAGCGGCAAGCGGCTGGAACTGGAAGTGCCTTCCAAGCGGTAAGCAGAGTGGAGGATTCTCTTTGTCTCACTCTCTCTCTTCATCTGCCGCAGCAAGGTCAAAAGAAACTCGTGGCAAAAAGCTGGTGGGGGGTCACACTCCCCATCCCGTTGGGCGGTTTAATGGCACACGTGAAGTTATGCCAAATATTTCAATTTCGCCGCGCCATTCGAATGCCACACAAAAGACGTCGACGAGTGAATGGAAAAGGGCATCGGAAAAGGGAATGTAAAAGGGAAATGGTAAAGGAGAATGGAGAGGCAGGGAGGCAGCTGCTAACAAGAGATTGTCTTTCTAATTGGAATTTGAGTGTCTTGCGATTTGGGTTGGGGCCGTGTCGAATCAGTTGTTTAATGGCAAAATGTGTAATTCCGGCATGAAACTTTCTCTCCCGTCACGCAGACAATAAGCGCCAGATCAACGATATTCCAGAGAGATCAGAGAGACAGAGACAGCAAAAATGGACCACGCCCATCACAGTGCGCCCAGTGTTGGTAAGTACTCGAGGGATCACGAGGGGGGGATAACATGACATGGTAAAGTAATCTATAATTCGGACAGATCATTCCATGCACCACGACCATGCTGGCATGCACCACGACCACAGTGGGATGGACAGCAGCATCAGCCCCATTGGTACCACCACCACCACGACGGATCCCACGGTGCGCGACATACACGCTGGACACCATCATGGCGGCGGCGGTGGCGGCACGGGCACTGGCATGGAGCACATGATGTCCATGGCGGTAAGCAAGAAACGACACATCACATGATCCCGTTCTGATCTTCCGATTGGTCTGCTTGGATTAGTTCCACTTTGGGTACAACGAGACGATCCTCTTCTCCTGGTGGCACATTGATACGGTGGCCGGTCTGATTGGTTCGATGATTGCCATCTTCCTGCTGGCCCTGCTCTACGAGGGACTAAAGTACTACCGCGAGTATCTGTTCTGGAAGACATACAACCTGCTCGAGTACCGCCCGGTGACGGGTCCACAGCGCAATCCAGAGGCACCGCGCCTGCCCTCGCCAGCGGCGGCTGCCCCATCACCAGTGCAGTGAGTACTAGTCCGGCATGGGCTACCCTCAGCTCTGTAAAGTTATTGGTTCCCCCTCGGGGAAGCACGTTTCTTCAATGATTTTATCGCATGCTTGATCGTTGTGGCCTCTGTTCTTGTTGTAAATATTAATTTTAATGCTTTCTTCTTCTTTCTCGTTTTCGTTGCCGTTATCGTTACCGTTACCCGTTACCGTTACCTGTTAAAATCCCGTAAACTGTTACCGCTATCCGCTCTCTTGTGGGTAATACCATCATCCCGCATTCGCATCCACATCATCATTATTCCGCACCATCTGAAACTGAATCCGAACCTGATTCTGCATCTGCATCTGCTCGTCGCCGTTCTTCATTTGTAAATTCAATACGCCAAAATCCACGCTCATTCCGACCAACCGCTTTTCCCCATTAAACGTAATCGCTGATTGAATTGATTGATGTATATTGTATTACGAAACCGAAACCGAATCTGTAACTGTATCTGTATCCGTATCCGTATCCGCATCTGTTCACTCGATCCGCAAACCCGAATACGAATCTGCAACTGTGACACGCTTCAATCGATCTTTTAGATACGTTGGCGAAGTTGTGCACAAGCAACCGTAAGTATCGCTCTTTCAGCCATTATTCCAAGTGCAATTTTAGAACTACTTAATTTAATGCTAACATTTTGAGTTGATATTATCGTATCGTATCGTATTCCCTGCCCAGAGACGCTGCACATGTTTACACAGCGTGAGGGGCGCTGACTCAGACGTCTGGTCTGTCCGATTGCAACAAACACACAACTGTTTCCGTTCCATTCGCGTATTGGGTGACAAGTCTGCCACAGATTGATTGTACCAGTACTCGTGCCAGCAGCTAGTTATATGTAAATATATGTCTGACACATACACCTGTAGAAGCGATACAAAACCTTTAAACGTAATGCTAACCCTAGTCTAGTGTAGATTAACTTAACAACCGACACCTCCAGGGACAAACCGTACCTGCTGGAAGATCGATGCTCCGTTTCTGTTCCGTTCCGTGTTTCGTTTCTGTTTTCGTTTCAGTTTGTGAGCTTCAATTTCATCATTTGCTCTCCAATTTTGATGTGATATCTAACTGCGAATTTTATCCCTTTCGTAGACCCTCGATGCTCTCGGTGAATCATTTGTACCAGACGCTGCTTCACATACTGCAGGTGACGCTCTCCTTCCTGCTCATGCTGATCTTCATGACATACAACGTCTGGCTCTGCCTGATGGTGGTGCTGGGCGCGGCAGTGGGCTACTTCCTCTTCTGCTGGAAGAAGTCCGTCATCGTGGATGTGACCGAGCACTGTCACTAGCAGCGAATCAGCCCGGATCGGGGCAGTCTCCGGTGTCTAACTCAGGAGGAGGAGCTGCCCGCAATCTAGATGGTTGGATGGATGGATGGTGCTGGGCTTGATGGCCCGGATGGCTCTCACACATGCACACATAAAGAAAGACACACTCGCTGCCCTGCATACAGCCCTCCCCTGCTACTGCTCCTGCTCTATGCTAACTACTCTTTAGGTATTAGTCGTACTCTAGCCAGGGCTGGGCAACACATTGTCCAACACTGACTGTCGAACTCTTAACTCTGGACTTCTTCGAGACAACTGTAGGACTTCCTAGAAAAACACTGAACACAACATTTGATCGGCTCAACACTTTCGAAGAGTATTTGCTGGATGGTAGTGGAGGATAAAGATTAAGTTGAAAGTTGAACAAATTTTAGCGGAACAAGAATTTAGAGAGCAGAGTGGAACAACTGTAGATACGCGCAAAAATCAAGGCAATACATTTGTAGAGAACTCGATCGATCGGTCGTTCGATATTGGTTCGAAATTATTACAAAAGAGAACACACAAGAGATATTTCATAAAGTTTCCTATCCTGCGCCCCCAAACAAATATTTTTTATCAATCTTATTATTATACCATTTTGTATGCATACTTATTATTATATTATTATGATCATTCTTATTATTTTGGTAATAAAATTAACGCCTTTTTTTATACCATTTTCGTTGCGTTTGGTTCGTTTCGGTTCGGTAACCTACAAGACATTTTGTTATGTAAAAATATTCTTAATCATTATCCACGATTTGAGGAGGGATGTACAAGTGGAATTATCTACAGCTCGGACGGGGTTTCCTACTTGACAGCGCTTCCTCCTGCATGCATTTATGGATTCTACTCTAGAACAAACTGTATTTAATAGGGAATTCGAAATACCGAGTTACCGTGAATGAATTATAGGAACTTAAGTGCATCCCCAGATAACGCTCAAGCTCACTCCAACTGCTTTTCCTACGATCATAATTGACTGTAAATATGCAACATTAAAGCTTACATTTAGCTTAAAGCTCAGTGCGTGACATAATCCGATTCGAAGTTTCAAAGAGTGAAACTAAAGAGATTTGAGCCGTACTGTACATACCCCTGCAGCTGTTAATCGGTACATAATTTGTAGATATTAAATATAAAGCAAATACATACAGTGAAGAATGGCAAATAAAGTGTATAACTATGCGACTATTATTGTTAACATTAAATTTATAAATAAATAAATAAATATACAACAAAGATATTGTTACAACAAAAAGAATGACGTTTAAAACCTGAAAATGGGAGGACAGATCGGCAGAAAATAAAACAACAGATTGCCAACTTGTTTTTGGGGATTCGTTTTGATCTTTATTTAGAAAATTATTGCGAGTCTCACTATTTAGAATGTTGTATCCTTACTCATAGCGTACGTAAATCATACTTAAAAACATCTTTACATGACTACAGGGCGTTCGATCGATCGATGGTTAGATAAATAATTATTGATTCGTTAGGCTCTACATAAGTGTCCTCAAACTTGATCATTCCTTTTTGGGGACAGAATGGGAATATGGGGATGCGCTTTGCCACGAACTGATGGGCTGGGTGGGGACTCAATTGAATTGAAAGGGAAAGTTGAATAGTTGCAGTTGGGTTTGGAGAAAGGCGCTCCCTCGCTCAAGCATTCACAAGCGCACCAGAGATCAGAAAGGGAAAGGGCTTTTAGCCTATGGACTTGCTCCATAGAAGATCTGGTCTGGTGCCGCCTGTGAAGGCCAGTCGTTGGGCATAGACTGGGGAGACAGCGTGGAAGATGCGTGGTGGGGGAGGTCAGGGTCGAGGGCTATATATATATGTATATTTAGTGATGAGAGAAATAGAAATTCACCTCGTTTGTCTCTAATAACTGTTCTATGCGATGTGTCTCTCGCTCTCTTCCGGGATCAGAGATGGCTTGGTGGACAGTTTGTTGATCGTGGATCGTGGATGGCAGCAGAGTGCGTGCGTGGTTCGTGGTTGAGGTTCATGGATGGAGCGATGCCGCGGCCTTGTCTGTCGTGAAGAAACATTTATGTGTGGGGGGGAGGTGTGGCATAGAAGTTACCTGGTTGGCTCTTCTTTCTATCTATACATCTCTCTCTCTCTCTCTTCCTCTCTCTTTCTCTTTTTCTCTCTCTATCTTTTTTTGCCTCTCTTGACCACAGATCCATTCCAAAGCCAGTTCCAGTTCTAGAGCATTCCGAATGTCCCTCCTGGAATGTGCGAGAAAATTTTGTGTGAATTTGGGGTGTGACAGAGAGAGGCTTGTAGAAGGGAGACTTGATCAGTTTTATATATAGAATGCATGTGTGTTTGTGTGTGTGTGTGTGTGTGTGTGTGAGTCTCGGATCGAAAACAATTTGATGAAACTCTGAAAGGCTTTACATCTAAAGGTACGAGTACGGGCATGGGTGGTATGATATGGAGGGGAAAGATCTGCATAATTTGTGGGATATTTACTGATCACGCACACACACACACACACACGCAGATGCACACTTGGATATATGTATCTTGATTTTGGGTATTTATTTATGCACTTTAATTTTTGTTTATCAAGTTGGGGGGTGGTCTCTGGGGGTCAGTCACAATTTACCTGTGTGGATGAGTGTGGGTAGGAAAGTTGAGCATACAATACACACGCACAAACATATATGTACACACATATGTAGATATGTATAACGGCACTCTGGATATGGCTTTGCCCTTTTCTTTCTCCTGCTCTGTTTCTGTCTCTGTCGCTGTCGCGCGGTCGCTCTGCACTGCACTGCACAGCACTGCACAGCACTGTCTGCTCTGCTCTGCTGTCTCCCTCTGATTCATTGGTTGATTTTCATTAGATTTGTTCATATTCGATTTGCATTTGGTTTGATTTTGATTTTGATTTGTGTTTCGTTAGTGCAATTACCTCGTTGGTGTTGGTTGGTTCGTTGGTTGCTGTTTCTCTTATACTTTTCTTAGTCATGGATCACTTAGTTGGATGGATGCACTCGTTGGGACGGAGAGAGCACAAACAAGGCAGCGGCGGCAACGAACAACCCTTTCCAAATGGATGTGGGTTCTGGTTTGGCTGCTCTCGCTTTGGCCTTTGTTTGTGCGTCTCCTGAGCCCGGGTAATGGGTTTTGGGGCGTTGGGACTACGACTACATACCTCCGAGGGACGGAACGACGACCCAAAACAATGCTCCATACTCAGTTCTGGCAAATGACATGCAAATGCGTTTCTCAATATTTATATGTACATATGTGTGTGTGTGTGTGTATGCGTGTGTTTGCTGGGTGATGTGGGGAAGTGGTGGGTGGATTGGGGTTCTTTTGGTGGGCTTGTTGGGTGAATCTGCATCTGTTGGGTTAGTTAAGCGCAAAGTAGAGATATCGATATCGAGGAATGGCTTGGTAAATACCTGTTTCAGTTACTGTTCTTGGCTTTGGCCACTCGTTATACTTGTTCTCATCTGTCTGCCGAGCACTCAGTTCAGTCAGCCCTGAAAGCCTTCCTCCAACTATGCCCTAAGCAATCAGTGGAAACGTCTTTGAAGCTTGCAAAACTCATGACAATTATGCTGCGGCTCAAATCATGATTAAGTTTATTCTAGTGAGTAGATAATACATCCATTACCAACCTCAGTCAATGTCAACGAAATATATGCATTGCTCAAGTGTCCTCAGGCATGTTCCTCCCAGTTCCTTCCCAGCAATACTTCCAAATTAGTACTCAACGAACGAGTCTATAGGGGATAGCTTAGGTAAGTATCTTTCAGTTTCTATGCAATTCTATAAGAACAACCCTTTCCTATCACTAGTCTGAAATCGAGACTGTCAAATATAATTTCAGTTCGGTTTTTGTCGTATAATTTGTCGCATCACCTCAAGTGCCTCAAGGCACATCTAAAGATATCAAGTTAAGAGAGAGCTCTTATATCCCAACGAAATCAGAGCCCAAGGCTGTGTGCACAAGGCTCTAGTTTCTAGGGAGCAAGTGTCTTCTTTTCGAGTCCCCCCGTCTGCGCGGTCCTGTCTTTTTGGTTCAGTTTTCAGTGTCAGTTTTCACACAGTGTGGAGAGAGTGGAAAGTGGAGAAGTTACAAAGTTATTCTGGTATGCGTACACAGGAGTCGTTTTTGTATATATTTAAACAGAATATAGAGCTTGTGGTATTGGCTACGGTGTGAAGTGGTACAGTACGGTACGGTACAGTACGGTACGTTATGGTATGGTAGATGGTACCGGGAGTAGCAAGTGTTCGACTCACCTCATTGGTGGATCCATGCTCTGGCAAGGATCTCTGATCTCGCCTGCCAGCTCACGCTCTCAGCTCATTCTCACTCTCTTCTGATTCTGTTTCTGCTCTGTTCTTTTTTTTCTTTTTTTTTTTTTGTTTACTGTTCTGATACATATTACTTGAAATTTTTGTTAATTATTGTTTTGGGGTACCTCGATGGTGGTGTTTGCTTCTTCTCTTTCTCTTTCTCTTTCGGTTTCGGTTTGCGGTTTGTGTGTTTCGTGTGCTCGCCGCAGCAGCAGCGATGGGACGTGGACTCGGGCGTGCTGGTTGTGGATGCGCGTTGGATGCATTGGGTACATTCGGGGGGCGGGGGTTTAGCTACAAAGGACCGCGCAGTGACGGCTGAGTTCTCGGATTTTGGTGTGCTTCTGCTTCTGCTGCAGCTTCTTCTTTGTTTTGTTCTGCTTTTGCTTCTGTTTCTGCTTCTGTTTTGGTCTCTAGTAGCGACTGCGGCTGCGACTGCGGCCATGCCGCTCGCGGCTATCCTGCCGATAGTGGCTGTGATTGTGGTGCCTGCTACGGTTGCTGCTGTTGCTGTTGCTGCCGCTGCGCGAGTACGAGTGGCCGTGGTGCGACTTGTGGTGATCTGAAAGCAATCAAACCATCAGTTAGAGGCAGGCCCAGGGAGTGGGGAAGCACACTTACGGTGGCGCCTGTCTGAGGTCTGACGGTTCGGGGCATACTCGCGACTGCGCTCCCGATACTCGCGCGGCTCGCTAATGAGAGACAAGAACAATTGTTAGCACCGGAGAGCTGTCAAAGCCGTAGCCTAGTTACCGTCTATTGTCGTAGGAGTTGAAGCGCTGGCCCCGACCCTCGCGGCGCCTGCGCTCCTCCTGCTCGCGTTCCTGCTCACGCTCCTGATCGCGCTCCTTCTGCCGCTCATCGTTGATTTCGGCCACCGCGTTGCGCACCTTCGAGTAGCCCAGATGCTGCTTGCCCATCAGATGGTCCTCGATGCGCTGCTGGGCATCGCCAACGATCAGAAAGGCGCCGCAGATCTCGCACACCTTCATCTGCTTCTCGGGCAGGGCCTCGTGCGACCAATTTGACTGCGATTTGTTGTCTGTATTGTCTGGCTTGTCCTCCGCATCGGCTCCAGCTGCCGCTCCACCGCCAGTTGCCTCTGCGTCCACTTCGGTTGGGGAGGCTTTTCCTGTCACTGCTGCTGCTGCTGCTGCTGCTTCCTCAGCCAAATCACTGGCGGCTGGGTTTGTGGCTGGTGTAGGGGTGCTGTTGTGGATCGCTGGAACATCGCTGAAGCTTGTCCCGGGACTGGCCATGGGATCGTCCGCGCTGTTCGGGTCCGAGGCGAGCATCTTGCTGTTTGCCTTGCGGCTGGCCTCGTACTGCTGCAGCAGCTGCTCCTTCTCCTCCTTGACCTCATCGCAGAGCGTCATCAGGTCCTTGGCCTGGTCAACGTCACCGCGGATGCCGGCCTCTTCGGCCTCCGCCAGCAGCTTGTTGATGCGCCCATTCAGAGTGTTCAGCTGGTCCTGGTGCTTGCTCACCTGCAGCGATGGCGCCGGCTGATCGCGCTGCATTAGCTGCAGACGCTGCTTGCCCTTCTGAATCTTGCGGTCCACATCGTGCAGCATCACGTTGCAGAAGCGCAGGAACTCATCCTCGTACTGGCGCTTGCGGGCCGGACGCGCCTCCTCGTACAGATGCTTGGCCTCCTCGTCGTGAATGCGGGCGCAGGGGCCGAGGTCGGCACGTGTGTTGATAAAGAGATCGTGCGGGCAGAACTTTACATTGTAGAACTGACAAAACTGCAATAGAAAAACCAACACATGTAAAGGCAACACACACATACACATATACACATGAACATGTGCGGTGATGACTGGAAATGATTTTGTTGCCGGCAGCGGGACAGTGGGACAGCACAGCCGCAGCACAAAAGTGCATGGAAAGTTTTTGGCTGCTGGCAGCGCACACTCACCTCTGGATCTTCCCAGTTCACCTTGAGTCCTGCCTCCGAAGGATGCAGGTTCCGATTGCGGCCCATTAGCTCATCGAGCATTTGCCTGGCAGCGTCCACCATTTTCGGTATCGTCCCTGGCGGACAGTGTCAATTATTGTGGGGTCGTAGGCGGGGAGGGGGCAGGTGTCGGCAATGTAGTTTAAGTACTTGGGGCAGGTGGTGTGGGCTGCGTTCCAATGCGACCGAAAGACGTGATCTCCCCCGCGCTGCACAGTTTTACCCACTTTTTTATCAAAGAGAATCAATAAATTGGTCGTCCGCGCAGTGTGACCGCGGACTTGTCGATAAAGAAGACCGTTTGACCCGCAGAAGTATATCGAAGTATATGTTCTCTTTTACAAAATATACCATAAATATACCGAGGAAAACGACGAACTTAAACCACTTGCCTCCGCTCTATTTAAGCACATTGAGTTCATCTGTGGAATATCACAATTTCTCCAATTTCCGTCCTTTCTCTGCAAGCCTAAAATGACTACGATAGCGTACACCTGAGCTGATTTGATCTATTTGGTCTGATCTGGCCATCTCTGTGGCAGCCTCGTGCTCACGCAAGAGCGTTGCCACCCCCAGGGCATGCCAAAGCGCGGCTGTCAGAAAACGGCGCCAAAATTGGCACAAAAGAACTCACAGCAGCTGTAAACATTGCCGATCATCGCGTCGCGTCGGAGATCTTTTGCGTTTGCATTTAGTTTAGATATACAATTGACACAGCGGCAAGAGCTCAGTTTGGAGTATAATTATGGATGTGGCAGATGCACAAATCGGACAGCTACGCGTCAAAGACGAGGTGGGCATACGCACCCAGAAGTTGTTCCAAGATTTCCTGGAGGAGTTCAAGGAGGACGGCGAAATCAAGTACACACGTCCGGCCGCCAACTTGGAGTCGCCCGATCGCTGCACGCTCGAGGTGAGCTTCGAGGATGTGGAGAAGTACGACCAGAACCTGGCCACGGCCATCATCGAGGAGTACTACCACGTCTACCCGTTCCTCTGCCAGTCGGTGTCCAACTACGTGAAGGACCGCATTGGCCTCAAGACGAGCAAGGACTGCTATGTGGCCTTCACGGAGGTGCCGACGCGCCACAAGGTGCGCGACCTGACCACCTCGAAGATCGGCACCCTCATCCGCATCTCCGGCCAGGTGGTGCGCACCCATCCCGTGCACCCCGAGCTCGTGTCGGGCACGTTCATGTGCCTGGACTGCCAGACCGAGATCCGCAACGTGGAGCAGCAGTTCAAGTTCACCAATCCCACCATCTGCCGCAATCCCGTGTGCGCCAACCGGCGCCGCTTCATGCTCGACGTGGAGAAGAGCCTCTTCCTCGACTTCCAGAAGATCCGCATCCAGGAGACGCAGGCGGAGCTGCCCCGCGGCTGCATACCGCGCGCCGTCGAGATCATTCTCCGCTCCGAGCTGGTGGAGACCGTCCAGGCGGGCGATCGCTACGACTTCACCGGCACCCTCATCGTGGTGCCCGATGTCAGTGTGCTGGCCATGCCCGGCACCAAGGCCGAGTCCAGCTCCCGCCACAAGCCCGGCGAGGGCATGGAGGGCGTCACCGGGCTGAAGGCGCTCGGCATGCGCGAACTCAACTACCGCATGGCCTTCCTGGCGTGCAGCGTCCAGGCCACAACGGCGCGCTTCGGCGGCACCGATCTGCCCATGTCCGAGGTCACCGCCGAGGACATGAAGAAGCAGATGACGGACGCCGAGTGGCACAAGATCTACGAGATGTCGAAGGACCGCAATCTGTACCAGAACCTCATCACCTGCCTCTTCCCCTCCATCTACGGCAACGACGAGGTGAAGCGCGGCATTCTGCTCCAACTGTTCGGGGGCGTGGCCAAGACCACCATCGAGAAGACCTCGCTGCGTGGCGACGTCAACGTGTGCATTGTCGGCGATCCCAGCACGGCCAAGTCGCAGTTCCTCAAGCAGGTCTCGGACTTCTCGCCGCGCGCCATCTACACCTCGGGCAAGGCCTCCTCTGCGGCGGGTCTGACGGCCGCGGTGGTGCGCGACGAGGAGAGCTTCGACTTCGTGATCGAGGCGGGCGCCCTGATGCTGGCCGACAACGGCATCTGCTGCATCGACGAGTTCGACAAGATGGATCTGCGCGATCAGGTGGCCATACACGAGGCCATGGAGCAGCAGACCATCTCGATTGCGCGCGCCGGCGTCCGGGCCACGCTGAATGCCCGCACCTCGATTCTGGCCGCCGCCAACCCCATCAACGGCCGCTACGATCGATCCAAGAGCCTGCAGCAGAACATTCAGCTCTCGGCGCCCATCATGTCGCGCTTCGACCTGTTCTTCATCCTCGTGGACGAGTGCAACGAGGTGGTGGACTATGCCATTGCCCGCAAGATTGTCGATCTCCACTCGAACATCGAGGAGTCCGTGGAGCGGGCCTACAGCCGCGAGGAGGTGCTGCGCTACGTCACATTCGCGCGCCAGTTCAAGCCGGTCATTGGCAAGGAGGCCGGCAAGATGCTGGTCGAGAACTACGGCCATCTGCGGCAGCGCGACACCGGCACCGCCGGCCGCAGCACCTGGCGCATCACCGTGCGCCAGCTGGAGTCCATGATCCGGCTGAGCGAGGCCATGGCCAAGCTGGAGTGCTCGAACCGGGTGCTGGAGCGGCACGTCAAGGAGGCCTTCCGCCTGCTGAACAAGTCCATCATCCGCGTGGAGCAGCCCGACATCCACCTGGACGACGACGAGGATCTGGACGTGGACGATGGCATTCAGCATGACATGGACGCGGAGAACAACGGAGCGGCGGCCAACACCGACGCCGACGCCTCCACGGACACTGCCGGCGGCGCCGCCGTCCAGAAGAAGTTCACCCTCTCGTTCGAGGACTACAAGAACCTGTCCACCATGCTGGTGCTGCACATGCGCGGCGAGGAGGCGCGCTGCGAGGTCGAGGGCAGCGACTCGGGCATGAAGCGCAGCGATGTGGTCACCTGGTACCTGGAGCAGGTCGCCGACCAAATCGAGTCCGAGGACGAGCTCATCTCGCGCAAGAACCTCATCGAGAAGCTAATCGACCGCCTGATCTACCACGACCAGGTCATCTTTCCCCTCAAGACGTCGAATCTGGCCAGCTTCCGACCCGGAGCCGACGAGCCAGTGGACAATGACCCACTGCTCGTGGTGCATCCCAACTATGTCGTGGAGTGAGCCCAAGCCCACATCCCCAGCACATCCATTAGTATTTCCCCTTCGCTTTTTTCCGCTTTTTGTTGCTCCCTTAAACGTAAGTCGCACCCAAACCAACGCACACACACAGTCTTAGGTTTAGTCTCTAAGTTTCCACGATTTGCATTGGCTGCTGGTCCTGCTGGTCCTGCTCGTCCTCGGATGGCCGCAGCTCCGCACCGATTCCTGAATTTTTGTTTCCGCCTAATAAATGTTTACACCGATGAGCGACTGGGCCGATTGGGTTTGTCTTCAGTTTAATTTTACAGATGCTTGGATAAATGGCCTATGAAGCGGGTCAGAACTGAGTCCCCTCCCGCAGCAGTTACTTCTCGAAGGTGTAGTGCTTGACGCCAGCAGCCGGGTATTGCTTGGCGGCCACGGGACGATACATCTTCTTGTCCTCCAGCCAGTAGTAGAGGGCCAGGCAGCCGGACATGACGCCCACGAAGCACCAGACGTAGTACGAGGTGCTGTAGCGCGGCTGCTCGGCCTGCGAGTAGCGATCCTCGCTGTACAAGTCGTGATCCGCCGAGACCTGCAAGGGATGCGGAAAATGTTTATTGGGTATTGTGTCCATGCTTGTTGCTACTTACGGGCTCGTGGAGGTTACGCTTGTGCTCGGGATAGTCCCAGGGATAGTAGCTATCCTTGTTCTCCACTCCGAGGCCACCGCCAACCTTCGGGTAGTCGCCATAGCCCAAGCCGTCGTCGGCATAGGGCTTGTACTCTTCGGGCAGAAGATAGTACTTCTTGGCGGCCGCCTCGCGCTCCTTCTCTGTCTTTGGGAATGGTGCTGGCTTGTAGTCCTTGTTCCATCCAGCCACTGTGCAGCGAGAACGAAAAGTAACAAAAGTTACGTAAAGAAAACAGAATGCCGGACCGGACCCGCAGATGGTCGCAAGTTGTTCGGCCCAGGGAAAACTTACTGCTGCGCACCGCCTGGCGGGCCAGGGCGGGATTGGCCGCACACAATTTCTGTGCCAGGCACACAGACTTCACAAACGCCGACATTGCGAGCTCGTTTCCAAAAAATTGCAAAGTTTTTCTCTTTCCTTCAGAAACACAGCTGTGCTGGAGATGGGAATCGTGCCGATAGGTTGCTTCGTGCTGGTGCTGATACAGCTCCACGATGATGCTCGCATGCACTGCACTTCAATTGAAGACTGTGGGACCAGCAATTAAAACTATATCTGAAAAGCAAGCAGTGATGGTGAGAAGATGTATATTTTATGCTCTAATATTGATTTGAGATCGGGTGCAAAATATGTCTATACTCCTCACAATAGTCGATGGTATGAAGCAAGCTTGTGGTTGCCGAGTAGTTACCACTTATAAAAGGTAGATTTTTGTTGTGTTTTTTTTCCATACAATCCAATCAAGTGGAGCCCTACATTCTAGATAACTGCTTCATCAATCGGATAAAATTACAAGTTTAGTTCTGAAAGTCCTAAATAGCTTTTTATATTTAATCGACGATCAAAATTAAGCAATATGATTTTCATTGGTATATTCACGGTATATTTTTTGGAAATACAAAGGTATATTTCGGTATATTTGTGAGGGTCAAACGGCATACTTGATCGGTCACACTCGAGCGCTGGGCATATATGTATTTGTTGTAAACAAAAAGAGCGCGATTTTGTGCAAAAATCGTTGTCTACAATAATAAAATGCACATCAAGCAGGTGGGTAAACAGTGCCGCACACGCCCACACACTGGCTACAACGAATTCCCCTCCAATTGCAGATTATTATACAAGGCTTTAAAAGTTACAAGGACCAGACGGTGGTGGAACCATTCGACAAGCGTCACAACGTTGTGGTCGGACGCAATGGCTCCGGCAAGAGTAACTTCTTCTATGGTGAGTCGAAAAGGCGCTAAAACGACAGGATTGGTTACTGACTCGTGATTGTGTTTGTGCTCGCAGCCATTCAGTTTGTTTTAAGCGATGAATTCACACATTTGCGGCCCGAGCAGCGGCAGTCGCTGCTCCACGAAGGCACTGGGGCGCGCGTCATCTCCGCCTATGTGGAGATCATCTTTGACAACACGGACAACCGAGTGCCGGTAAGTCTGCACTGTTCTAGTCTCCACATTCATGCAATTAGTATATTCAATTATTCCATGTGCTCGTGTGCTCGTGTGCTCGTGTGCAGATTGACAAGGAGGAGATTTTCTTGCGACGCGTGATTGGGGCCAAGAAGGATCAGTATTTCCTCAACAAGAAGGTGGTGCCGCGCAATGAGGTGGTCAATCTGCTGGAGTCGGCTGGCTTCTCCAGCTCCAATCCGTACTACATCGTGAAGCAGGGAAAGATCAATCAAATGGCCACAGCGGCCGACTCCTATCGCCTGAAGCTGCTGCGCGAGGTGGCTGGCACGCGTGTGTACGACGAGCGCAAGGAGGAGTCGCTGAACCTGCTGCGGGAGACGGACAGCAAGCTGGAGAAGATCTCGGAGTATCTGAAGACCATCGAGGACCGCCTGCAGACGCTCGAGGAGGAGAAGGAGGAGCTGAAGGAGTACCAGAAGTGGGACAAGACGCGGCGCACCCTCGAGTACATACGCTACGAGACGGAGCTAAAGGACACCCGCAAGGCACTCAGCGAGCTGCTCACGCAGCGCAAGTCCTCCTCGGACAAGAAGAAAACCTACAACATCGAGATCCAGAAGGCGCAGGAGAAGATCAAGGATGTGCAGAAGAACCTGAAGGAGGCCAAGAAGAAGGTGCAGAGCACCAAGGAGGAGCGCTCCGTCCTGATGACCGAGCAGCAGCAGCTGCTGCGCGAGAAGACCAAGCTGGATCTGACCATCGTGGACCTGAACGACGAGGTGCAGGGCGACAACAAGTCCAAGGAGCGGGCCGACCAGGAGCTCAAGAACCTCAAGGTGACGATAGCCGAGCGCGAGAAGGAGCTGGACGATGTGAAGCCCAAGTACGAGGCGATGAAGCGTAAGGAGGAGGACTGCTCGCGCGAGCTGCAGCTGAAGGAGCAGAAGCGCAAGGAGCTGTACGCCAAGCAGGGCCGCGGCTCGCAGTTCTCGTCGCGCGAGGACCGCGACAAGTGGATCCACAACGAGCTCAAGTCGATCAGCAAGCAGACCAAGGACAAGATCAATCACCACTCCAAGCTGGTCGAGGATCTGCGCAAGGACGCCACCTCCGAGAAGGACCTGGGCCAGAAGATCGAGGAGCACTCCTCGGAGCTGGAGCAGCTCCGTCTCCAGATCGACGAGCACAACAAGAAGTACTACGAACTGAAGAAGACCAAGGACCAGCACCAGTCCATGCGCAACGAGCTGTGGCGCAAGGAGACCCAAATGACGCAGCAGCTGCAGACGCAGAAGGAGGAGCTGTCGCGCGCCGACCAGGCACTGCGCAGCATGGCCGGCAAACCCATCCTCAACGGCTGCGACTCGGTGCGCAAGGTGCTCGACAGCTTCGTGGAGCGCGGCGGGCAGTCGGCGGAGATTGCGCGCGCCTACTACGGCCCCGTCATAGAGAACTTCAGCTGCGACAAGACCATCTACACGGCCGTGGAGGTGACCGCCGCCAATCGGCTGTTCCATCACATCGTCGAGTCGGAGTACGAGGGCACGCAGATCCTCAAGGAGATGAACAAGCTGAAGCTGCCCGGCGAGGTGACGTTCATGCCCCTCAACCGTCTGCAGGTGAAGATCCACGACTACCCGGACGACCCGGACTCCATACCGATGATATCGAAGCTCAAGTACGACGAGCAGCACGACAAGGCGCTGCGCTATATCTTCGGCAAGACGCTGATCTGCCGCAACCTGGAGCGCGCCACCGAGCTGGCCAAGAGCACGGGCCTCGACTGTGTGACGCTCGACGGGGACCAGGTGTCCTCGAAGGGCTCCCTCACCGGCGGCTACTTCAACACGTCGCGCTCCCGCCTGGAGATGCAGAAGAAGCGCACAGAGTACTCGCAGCAGATCGCCGAGTTCGAGAAGAAGCTGAGCAAGCTGCGCAACGAGCTGAAGTCCACGGAGAACAACATCAACTCGATCGTGTCGGAGATGCAGAAGACGGAGACGAAGCAGGGCAAGTCGAAGGACGTGTTCGAGAAGGTGCAGGGCGAGATCCGGCTGATGAAGGAGGAGCTGGTGCGCATCGAGCAGTATCGGGCGCCCAAGGAGCGCTCGCTGGCGCAGTGCAAGGCCTCGCTGGAGTCGATGGACAGCACCAAGATCAGCCTCGAGGCCGAGCTCAAGCAGGAGCTGCAGTCGACGCTCTCCTCGCAGGACCAGCGCGAAATCGATCAGCTGAACGACGACATCCGGCGCCTCAACCAGGAGAACAAGGAGGCCTTCACGCAGCGCATGCAGTTCGAGGTGCGCAAGAACAAGCTGGACAATCTGCTGATCAACAATCTGTTCCGGCGCCGGGACGAGCTGATTCAGGCGCTGCAGGAGATCTCGGTGGAGGATCGCAAGCGCAAGCTGAACAACTGCACCACGGAGCTGGTGTCGGCGGAGAAGCGCATCAAGAAGGTGAACGCCGACCTGGAGGAGATCGAGAAGCGCGTGAACGAGGCGGTGCAGATGCAGAAGGAGCTCCAGCTGGAGCTGGAGACGCACGTGCGCAAGGAGAAGGAGGCCGAGGAGAACATCAACAAGGACTCGAAGCAGCTGGAGAAGTGGACCACCAAGGAGAACATGTTCAACCAGAAGATCGACGAGTGCACCGAGAAGATAGCCGGCCTGGGCGCCCTGCCCCTCGTGGACGCCGACTACAGCCGCATCTCGCTGAAGAACATCTTCAAGGAGCTGGAGAAGGCCAACCAGCATCTGAAGAAGTACAACCACGTGAACAAGAAGGCGCTCGACCAGTTCCTCAGCTTCTCCGAGCAAAAGGAGAAGCTCTACCGCCGCAAGGAGGAGCTGGACGTGGGCGACCAGAAGATCCACGGCCTCATCCAGTCGCTGGAGATGCAGAAGGTCGAGGCCATCCAGTTCACGTTCCGTCAGGTGGCGCAGAACTTCACCAAGGTCTTCAAGAAGCTGGTGCCCATGGGCGCCGGCTACCTGATACTGAAGACCAAGGACAACGAGGGCGAGGAGATGGCCAAGGAGGTGGCCAACTCGGATGCCTTCACGGGCATCGGCATACGCGTCTCCTTCACCGGCATTGAGGCGGAGATGCGCGAAATGAACCAGTTGTCGGGTGGCCAGAAGTCGCTCGTCGCCCTGGCCCTCATTTTCTCCATACAAAAGTGCGATCCAGCTCCGTTTTATCTATTCGATGAGATTGATCAGGTGAGTGGCCCCCCCATAGATTCCCCTCTAGCACCGCAACTTATTTGTTTTCCCTTTTGTTTCTGTGACAGGCCTTGGATGCGATGCATCGAAAGGCGGTGGCGGACATGATCCATGAGCTGAGCGACACGGCGCAGTTCATAACGACCACGTTCCGGCCGGAGTTGCTCGAGAATGCGCACAAGTTCTACGGCGTGCGGTTCCGCAACAAGGTCAGCCACATCGACTGTGTGACCCGCGAGCAGGCCAAGGACTTTGTCGAGGATGACAACACACATGCCTAGACAGTACACACACACACACACTTATACATATATTAACTAATTAATTATTTTCGGATTATCAACTGTGTTTTTTTCTTCCATGTAATATTTTTCGTTTCCTTAATCTCTTGGATTTACGTTACGTTGTAAGAGTTGTACTTCAGTTTTCGTACATTGTGTCCCCATCCCCATCCCCCACGCCCCGCCACCTTACCCTTACCCTACACATACACAAGCAGTTACAGTTACACTTACAGTTACAGATATATATACATGTATACATAGTTATAGGCACTCACACACACACACAGACGCAGACACGGATAACGAGAGGAGTCCAGAGCAAAAATACCCCCAGAAGCACATTATAGAAAATAATTTAAATAGATTTACAATTACCAATAAAAAACAAATAGAAATGTGTACTACAAATAGTAGAGGAAGGAGCTCTGATACCTGAAATCTCTCATTGGGGGAACACTTTGATTTAAAGGCTGAAGTCCAAACTTTACTTTGAATCTACAATTTGTTGGCTTGAAGGTTGTTGGAATATATTTTGCACCATTTTTGATAGCATTTTCTTTTAGTTCGCTCCCTCCCGCAATTCATTTAATTACAAATCAAATTTGAAATATTCTTTAAACGACTTTTGTGGCACCACACGAACACCTTTAGCCGTTGGTAGCCATTTGAAAGGTCAAAGCCCCACAGTGGGGTTCCTTCCATCAGCTGTTGGAGGGTACCCAATGTCCATTCAAGCGACAGTTCGGGGCGGGACTGCTAAAAGAGCGCAGGAAGTTGGCAAAATGCAAATCATTTGATGATTTATTTTCAACTACAAAACAAACACAAAGATCCCAGTCAATGGGAAACCTTAAGCGTAGAACCTGGCCCCATATCCACATCCAAGGGCAGGAGCACCGGCCCTCAGCTGGCATCCAGCTGCTCCTGGATGGCATTGATGGCAAAGATGACGGAGAAGCACATGCCCACGGTGCCGACCTCCAGCTGGGTTATGTTGAACTGCAGCGGCAGGCGCCACAGCACAAAGTGGTTCATGAGCACGAGGAGAGCGAGGCCGAGCGACCACCAGAACTCATCGACAATGGCAATGTGCCACAGGCAGTAGATGTTCCAGACGACGCACAGGCCCAGATTGGCGGCATCCAGCTGAACGATCTTCGCTCCGAGGGCGCTGCGGCCGCCCAGGCACTGGTTGCTGATGGCCAGTGTCAGCGTGGTGGACCACAGCATCAGGGAGATCCACTGCCAGTCGGCGCCGGCAATCGTGCCCAGCTGGAGCTGCCTGTTCAGCTGCTGCAGCTCGCCAATGATGAGCGTGATGAAGAGCACCGAGGCGTAGCGGCGCGACTTGTCGCAGATGAGACGCTGCACTGCGCCCGGATTGGGGTGTGTGTGCCGCAGCAGGCACAGCAGGCTGTGGCCAAAGAAAATGCCAAAGGCTGCCTGGGCATAGCGGCCAATGCTGTGCTTGAGTCCCAGTCCCGAGCTGATGGCCAGCACGAAGTGTATCAGGCAGAGGGACAGCTTCGAGGAGCCGCCAATGCCCGAGCCGGCACCGTGTCCGGCCCCGTGTCCTGAAGCAGCTGCTGTCGCCTTATTATTACTTTGGGCCGCCATCGGGGAAGTCAAGGTTTTCAGGCCTTTGCCAGAAGTCTGGGTGTGCGGTGGCTGGTTCTTCCCGGGCGGTCCGGTCGGCTGGATAATTGTTAAATGTATTTATATTTATATATTGACATATATCGATATACACAATAGATACAGTGGCGAAGAAAAGCAGTTGCCCACCAAGCCTCAAATCAGTTCTTATGATGAGCATTCACCGTGTAGTTACCATGTAAGAAAGGTAGTTTTTGTTTAGCTTTTTTGCAGAAAAAGATCTCATTAATTTAGAGTATTTATAAACACTCCAATAAAGAAGAGTCTTTCATTTTGACCTATCTTGAAGAAAATGAAACCATCAATCGGATAAAATTATATGCTCAGTGCTGAGAGTCCTAAATAGCTTGTCATATTTAATCGAATATCAAAATTAAGAAATATGCTTTTCCTCGGAATATACACGGTATATTTTGAAAATGAGAAGGAATATGTCGGTATATTTATGAGGGTAACACGGTATATTGTATCGATAACTCCGCGGTCCCACTGAATGAAGCCCAAACAATCGTTGTTGTTAACGAAATTTAGTGTGGATAAATGGCAACGCAAATACGTGAAAAGTCGCCGTTGAGCCCTCTAATCGCGAAGAACCTGGTGGCCAAACACCACCGCGGCAGTTAATATCCAGGAAGCAGGCAGCAACGGGTCCAGGTCCAGCAAAGGCAGGCATTCGGCAGTGCAACTTCGCAGCCAGCGCGCTTCGGGCCTGAGAGCCAAAAACTCCAATTGGAGCGATCTCATCCAATCCAATCCGATCCGATCCGATTCCCATCCCGATTAGAGTTACCGTTACGTGAACCGGGCGCTGCAGAGGGGGAAACACGAGCAGATTATTTCGTTGCCTGCCAGATGAGGGCAGTCGAACGTGCGCGGACGCCATGAACGCCAAGAAACGTCAACGCCTGGACCTGGGGCTGGATCTCGCAGCCACAGCCACATCGGCCACACCGACCACAACATCGGCCACTGTGACGGGTGCTGCGGGTGCCGGGGGTGCCGCTGCCAGCGACCTGTCCGATGCATTGTTGGCCAGTTCGTTTGGCAACGGCCAGAGCCTGTTCCTCACCAGCAGCGGCAATGGCAGTGGCGGCGCCCAGATCCTACTGACCATCTGCGGGGACGAGAACTCGGACGAGTCGCAGGAGTACTACGCCATCAAGCAGGAGCCCGACATGGACTTGAACTCGCTGCTGCCGAGCAATCTGCAGCTGCCGACGGGCTGTGAGATATATCTGGTGAAGGACACCACCATCAGTGCGCCCATCCAGCTGGGTGGACACCACCACACCCACACGCAGACCCACACGCAGACCCACACGCAGACCCAGACACAGGGCCACATTCAAGCGCAGAGCATTCCAGCAAAGGCAACCATCAAGCTGGAGCCGGACACGATGAGCGATCGCTGTGGCCTCACTGTAAATAAACTCTGCACCTCATCCACGAACATTCTGTACGTGAGCAACGGCGGGCATCCCTCCAAAAGTGTCTCCTCCACTGCTACGCCAGAGCCAAAAGGAGCATCAGCTCAGAAGCCCAACGTGGCCGCAACGATAGCCAAAGTGGCTGCAACAGCAGCCTCACCGCCGAGCACAATGCGAGCTCTAAAGTTGGTGGAGGAGCAGGTGGGCGCAGGAGGAGTCGGAGGAGTCGGAGGAACATCCACCGCCAAGCTGGATGCGTACAAGAAACGCGACGACAAGCGTCGCGCCACACACAACGAGGTGGAGCGTCGACGTCGCGACAAAATCAATTGCTGGATCTTCAAGCTGAAGGAGATGCTGCCCACCGAGGGCAGCCGCTACCGACCAGCGCACTCCAACGGCAATGGCAATGGCAATGGCAACGGGCAAATGGAGTCGGTGAGCATCAGTCTCAGTTCGAGCACCAGCGAGGCCAGCACCAGTCCCGGCCTCAGAGTAAACCAAAGCGCCAATGGTCGCACGCCGCCCAACGACTCCAAGTCGCAGATACTGATCAAGGCCTGTGAGTACATCAAGAGCATGCAGGGCGAGATAGACAAGTGAGTAGAGAGGGACAGCGAGCAGAATGAAGGGAGAGTGCATCAAGTATTTTTGTTGCAGCTTACGCGAGGGCCTGCGGGAGGCGGACAAGCTGCGTGTGACCAACAAGACGCTGCGGGATGAGCTGAACAGCTTGAAGCGGCAACAGGAGCTGCAGGAACGCTTCCACAGCAGTGGCGGTGGCTCGTTTAATGTGACGCTCAATTCGTTGAATAGCTCCGCTACCAGTGACCTCTTCGATGGCATAGATGGTGGGCCACACCCGATGGGCATGGGCATGGGCATGGGCATGAGCATGGGCATGAGCGCCTTTGGCAAGCGCGGCCTCATGATAGCCGACTACGATGAGTAGTTCGAGCATAGAGGTCCGACGGCTGGCTCGTCCCTCCATCGTGCAACGTGCAGCGTGCAACGTGCAACAGAGCATCCTCCAAAGAACGACGTACCACGTACAATAAACAATTGGAAAGACAAGTGATTTTTCTTGTTAAACATTGCAGATGCAACTCTATGTTAATGTTTAATGTTTGAAGGATTGTCACTCATTTTACACACAACTTTTGGTTTTGTTGCAGGCTGAAGCCTTTAGCTACTTAAACACACTTCCCATTTATACCCCCGCTCCTGCCTACCATCGTATATGTATCTCCTATATAATGTTAACGAATACCTAAACTACCAACTAACTACCTTTTTGACTAAAGCCATACCTTGTCATACAACAGAATGCATAGCTCTACTTGCAAGGCCATACACCATGGAATGGAATATACATATATTGTTACATTTTGTGTGCCCGTGTTTATTCGATTTTAATACCGTAACGTACACTGTTTCTCGCACTAATTACCTACAGAAAACCAAGGAAAATACTAGCAGATTTATATATATACAAACAAAGAAACAAATAGAACTCTATATACCATCTTGTTAATGATATATATTATATATATACATATACATATACATATATATGTACGTACCACCCTCGCCCCATTTGTACATATAAATTTGTGCTACAAACTCAAAGACAAAAGGAGCGACAGAGTGCGCTGCGCTCTGCTCTGATTGATGCTGTTACCGGTGTATTGTTGATAGAGTATGGAAACCCATATAATAATAACATAAATAATAATATTAATATCATATTATAGTTGAACAAATAAACACAGAAATTGTTGTGAATGTTATATCATTGTTTTCGATATACGACTATGATGTTTCCAGAAGTATACACCATAAAGGAAAAAGGCGATTTACATATATATTTCATAAGTTGTTTAAGCATTAATTAAATATATATATATTATATATAACACACACACACACACACACACACACACATTCACATATGATAATTTTTAATATTTAAATGGAATATGACAGAATGCCAAACACAAACACAAACACAAACACAGAGGAGTACGCAGGGGAGGAGTACGCACATGCCCGGACCTACATAAATCTGAATTGCATTGTGTACGCCCGTGGGAACGCTACCAAAAAAAAGACAAATATACATATGTATCTACCGAGGCAGCAAGAGACGATAAACAGCGGACAGACTGACGGACAGCGTAACGGACAGCATGGAAAGAACAAATATTTTGTGTTACTTGTTGCTATCTATATACAATAATATCATAATATATTTCTGTCGTTTGACAGCCCCAATAATAAATAATTCTATTCAATTTCAATAAACGAAATCAATAATGGTTAATGCAAACACAAAGCAAAACAAACGCCACACACAAACTGTTGATTATTTCTCATTGAAATGCGGGCCCCGAGAGTCTCATTTGTCTCAAGACTTATACATACATATGTGGGTCGATTCGGGGGAATTTCTTTGCTTAGATTAAGTGAAACGATCCATAAAGGGTTCCGTTCCCAGTTTGGCAGTTTGAAGTTCGAGGCGAATGGGTCTGGGACTTCATTCACATTTAATGTTTATATTCGCAGAACGAACATGGATATCCATGAGAGCGGAGTAGCCACTGGTTGACATTTGATGTTTATAAATCCAGAATTATCGCTTGGAAACTCGAAGCACTGAAGCAGCCGCTGAGGCAGCTCCGATATCGGAGGCTGCACCTGCCTGGCGACTAGCAGAAAATCGAAGCAGCAGCAAACGCGAGCTGCGGCGCTCTCCTTTGCTCAATGTAAACATCCGATTTCCCGTGCCAGAACTTTGTTTGGTTTAGCTTGAAGCCCCAAAGAATATCCATTTACCACTTGAAATTAAAGAGCCAAGGAACTCGAGCTTGAGTGGGGGAGTGGTCGGGGCATGGGCATAAATAAACAATAATGAGAGAATCAATTTGCGGCTTAGTGATTGATGTGTGGATTACGATGACTCAAGCCTCAAGCTCTCCAAATAACGAAATCGGACTCCAGCTCCAATTATCATTTAAACATAATTTAAACAGAGCTCAGCAATTGGCAGACTGCAACTTGAACTACTAATTACACTGTGCGAAAGTCTAGTTGCACTTTTCCCGAGACACTCGAGGAGTGGATCCCTACTCAAAAATGCGTACCTTTGGCATTCTTTGAACAATTTCAATGGTTTGTAGCTCCTTTTGTGGAGAACAGATGCCACTAACCTGTTCGCGTCTTAAAATATGATCATACCATACAAAAATATATTTTAAAAAATTATCAAAGTTGAAGAAACTTTAAAATTGGTAGAAAACTTCAGGCACATCTTCCATTCCATCACTAAGCATCAAAAATACTGTGAAAGATGGTCAAATCGTCTATCGAAATCAATCTGTTTTGCGAATATCCGCGCTGCAGATTCTGTGTAAATATTAGGAGAGCAAACAGCCACCCAACGGCAGGTTTTGAGTTAAAAATAAAAGATTTTTGGGGGTTTATTGCAAGTTCTAAGTGCGAACAAATGGACGGAACTCATCCTGGAACTACGACCTAATTTTTCGCTAGAGCAAATTACATTCAAAAAGCTCTCATTTGCCGCACAGTGTTATCAATGAAGTGAATTCCGTTTCCTTCCGCTGCCTCTGCCACTTTGCTCTCGTAAAAAACATCTTTGGGCAGTTGTCTCTGGCATTAGTTTATAAAGTTTAATGGAAAACGATTGAAGAACGATTAATGTGCATAAGAGTAAATGCGATAATCCGTGGCATGGCACGGGGGAGACTCTAGACATCCACGACTGTGGCTGTCACGCGTCGTGCGTACTCCCCGATGTGCAGCAGGCCGTGCTCCAGCGAGGCAATGTGCAGATTCCGGCCACACATGTAGTCCACATTGATGTGCGGATTCTGCAGCTCCGTGATGAGTGTGGAACAGGCGGCTGCGGGATCGCTAGTGCCCACCAAATTGCCCTGCAAAATGCAAAAAGCATTGAGAGAGCGCGCAAAGGGAAGGGAAGAATGAAGACTTGAACTTACCGCCCAAAACTCATTGCCGGGCAGGGCGTTGCCATCCCAGGCATAGGTGACCACCGGCAGCATGTTCTCCGTCGGCAGCTTGTCGGCCGGATTGCGATTGGAGATGCGTATGCGGATGCCCGACTGGGGCATGGTGGCGCCGTCGTGCAGGCTGCGCACACGCTGCAGGTGGAACCAGGAGAAGTGCACCACGGCAATGTGGCTGAGGCGATCGCCCAGTGCCAGCAGCCGCTCCTCGAACGACTCCAGAAAGAGCTGCTCCTGCTGCTCGCTGATCTTCCACACGCCCAGCCCGATGCCCACGACATGGACGTACGCGGGCTTCCCCGCTGCCACTGCACGCCCCTGAGCCTCCAGCAGCAGCGTGTCGAAGCTGATGGCGTAGCGCTTCTTCATGATCAACTGATCAAAGATGAGGCTGCCGGGGCCGACGCGCGAGAAGCGCTTCCCATCCGCCGCAACCTCCGTGTACTGGAAGTCCCTGGGCTCCTCGTAGAACTGGCGCCACAGCCGCCGGTAGTCGGAGGCGCGGCTGGGCGTCGCGCCGTCGTCGCTGCCATAGCCATTGGCCTCGATGTTCTGTGAGGGCGAGACGATGATGTCCTGGTACTCCATCACATTGGGTCGCTCGAAGCGGGCGCCGATCAGGCCCATGATGACGCCCTCGCGCTCGATGCTGCCCTTGTCCTGGGTCACCTCGCCGGCATTGGACCGGTTGCCGTTGTTGATGAACTCCGAGTGCGTGGACACGTAGAGCAGGGCCGACAGCTTGATCTCGTCGTAGCTGAGCACATCGGCCAGCAGCAGCGGCGGCACCTCCTGCTCGCTGCCCACCGCCTCGAAGCCCTCGTGGCCCTGGCTGCCGTCCATCAGCCGATAGAAGTCGGAGCTGTCGAAGAACCAAACGCAACGTTTGCTCAGCAGCCGCTGGACAAAGGCCACCAGGGACATGCCCTGGTACAAGCTCCGCTCCCGGCTGTTGCCAAACTGCAGCTTGTGCTCCAGGAAGCCAATGTACAGCAGCAGCGTGCGCTCGTGTATGACCGGATAGGCGGAGGCCACCTGCTGCATGATATTCGCGAAGCGGCCCACCGGCTGCGTCCTCGCACGGCAGTTGTCGGTCCCAAACTTGGAGATTAGAGATTGAAGTCGAGTCATTGAGCGACGGGGAGCTTCGCTGGGATTCGCTTACCTTAACGGGAAAGCCATCCGATAGGGACATCAACTTTTCCAGACTCACCGGCACCTGGGGCTTCGCCAGCTGACGGCACTCGTCCAGCAGCCCCTTCCCCGAAACAGTGCTGGGCAGTGCCGGCTGCGCCTTTGGCCAGGTCAGTATTTCGCTGAAATCACAATTTCCCATGTCGCGACTCATCGATAGAGCGTCCAAAACAGATTTGAGCTGCTGATTAATTCGCACGAATGACCGCAGTCTCATATCCGGCTGGCAGAGCCACTATCAGCCCCAAATATTTTGGGGACGCTCGTTAGACAAGGACAAGGCTACTGCTGCTGGCCGGCAGCAGCTGTGCAGCTGTTTGGTGTAGTGCTGGAAAGCGCACAACAGGCAGATCAAATGCAATTTTTGGCCAGCGATTATTGATTGTAAATATAATTCGAGAGTTTATTTGTCTAGCAGGAACTACTGGGAAAACTCATGCTGCAGCCTCAACAAGGCGTATGGGCTAAACGAGCATGTGGCCATTTTTTGACACACATACAGCTGTTGGCTGTCTGCAGTGCTGGAAAGTTCATGCGGCGGTGGTGGGGAGGGGTTCCAGGCAAACGAAACTTGAATGTTTTTGGTGTTTTGTTGTTGTTTGAGAAGGTTTATTACAAAAAGGCTTTTAAACATTCATTTAAATTAGACTGAGACACAGCTAGTTTTACCACCACACAATCCCCCAACCCCCCCCGCTGTGGTATGCCAGCGCTACGCTCCATTCCTCTTTTTTCCTGTTTTTTACACGACGCGCTTGACCTCAAAGAAGCGCTTCAGATAGTAGACCTGGCCGACGGTCATCAGGATGAGTACGAGCGCCTCGAAGGTCGACCACAACACCACACGGGAGTTGGTGCTCTCGTTCACAGATCGATGGATCTTATCGCGCACCTGGGACATCGGTGAAGAAAGTTTATTGACTTTGGTGAAGAGGGAATGAGGGGAAACGGCAAAGACTCACGTGCATATACTCCTGCTCGTGCTTGACGCTGGTCAGTGTGCCCGAGAGCTCACGGATCATGTCCTCGAGCTTGGTGTGGCCGACCTCCTCCTCGCCGGGTGCGCCCGGTGCACGCTGCGGCGCCTCGCCCACATCGATGGAGAACATGACCAGCTTGGGCGTCATGCTGCTGCGCTCGTTGTTGAAGCAGACCGTGTAGGTGCCCTTGGCGGGTGCCACGAACGTGTACTTGCCGGACGACTCCTTTTCGCTTTCGTGCATCACATGGTTCTCGGGGCCGCTGATCTTAATGTCCACGTCCAGGAAGCCGCCATCAATCACCTCAAAGGTAACGCCTGTCGCAACATGCAACAAATCCACATCAATGTTATGTTTCTTTAGTCTTTAGGGGACAGCCTGCCACTCACCGAATTTGGTGCCGCCTTCGACATTCTCGAAAAAGCACTCCTCGTTGTGGGCATCTACGCTGACTATGAAGCCCTGGCCGGCGGTGGCCAGCAGGCAGAGGCCGCACAAAGTCAGCAGCAGCTTGGCGAGCATCGGTTGCATCTTGTTAATTCGAGTTTGTTGGTTTTTCTGCCCAGGAAATTGTTATTTTTGCCAGCTCGTTCTCAGCCACGTAGTTTTGGTCGCCAGTGTGACAGCGGGGGCTTATTGATCAAATATACCGTGCGACCCTCAGAAATATACCAAAATATACTAGATAGGAAAAAGAGCTTTACTTATCCCACTTCAGACCGCTTTTTTGGCAAATGAGTTAGAGCGCGCCAAATAAACCTTGAAAATTAAATTTAATAATTACCAACGTTTTGCCCTGTTAGTCCAGTTGTTTGCAGTTATATTAATGATTGATATTTATGAGCGAGAAACTGGTTCCGCTACTGTACAGGGTGTGGACACACTGGCAGCTGCTGTTGTTAGCATTGCATTTTGCTGGAAACACTCAACATGTGGCTGTAAGCACATAGCTAATTCCAGCTGCAGGGTATGTTCGATGTAGGGTGCCAGCTTGCGCCGCACATAATCTTTACAGACACATTAAGTACCCTTGGGGGGAGGGATATCCTAGAATGCAAAAACATGTACATCTGTATTGGAGATAAGTTTTAACTATATTTTACGATTATAGATACCGAGAATGTATTTCTATGGATATATATAAACATCCAAATTGTAATATTAGTTAATGGAAATAGGGTAGAGAAAGACCCATACTATAGTATAATATTTTTGGTATATTTCTGGGGTATTTTTGGACTCATATTTGATGCGCAAAAAAGAGTGGAGAAAGTGAGAGAGTAAATTCGCCACCTGAACATCTCTGTGAGAGGAGCATGGCAAGGTTTGGCATCACAGGTAAATGGGACGAACTTTTTTTAAGGCCCTCATCCTTATCGCACCCTACTGAAAGCTCCCCAATAGGACGTGAGCTTTTGGGGATTGAACTCGCAGGGTGTAATTTACCTTGCAGCCTCGGAATTTGTTGTGACGTTTTACATGTGGTCGACACCTTACATTTTCCCACAAGTTTCGCCGATTTTGAAAGCTCCCGCTCCTACTAACTAGCTCGCTAGTATACAATTGTTTACCAAATCCAAGCCCCAACGGATGCTGCGCGGACGAAAAACGAAAGAGCCCCAAAAACATCGAGCAAATCGAACAGCCGACAACACAGAGCGGAGGTCCACCCAAAATCGCGACATTTGTGCCAAAAAGAAACCCCACAACCAAACATCTAAAAACCAAATCTGTGACAATTTTTTTTTGAGTGTTTGTGCGAGAGAAGTGCGAATCGAGATCTGCCCAAAGAGCTGAATCGTGTGTGCGAATCGAACAGGGACAAATAGCCATGCGGTCATCGGCGGTAGCCAAAGCCAACGCCGCCACGTGCAAGCGGCGTGCCCGTCAGCAGGAGCAGGAGCAGCCTAAGCAGCAGCAGAACACCCAACAGCATTAGTGTAAATATTCGTGTTTCACATAAATCACACAATAAATCATAAACCAAAATCAAAACGAACGTAACGAAAGCGAAAGAGAGATTCCGATTCCGTTAGCTCTGCCATTGTTATCCACCCAGAGCCAGAGAGGCAGAGTGAAACCGTTAACCAACAGTTGGCAGCGTCGCACTTGAGTGCTCGTTGCCCCCCCGCAAAGGTGAGTCCACTAGAGAATGGGAGGGGAGGGAGTATACAGAGGTTAATCCCGATTTCGTGTCCGATGATCGTGTGCGTTAGTTGTTGGATTCGTTGGTTCGTTGATTATTTCCTCCATTGTGTGTGTGCGGCTCCAACGATAAGTGTGACCGTTGAGTGTTGCACAATAATTGGGTACATTTTGGATCTTTTTAGGGTTCTCGAGAGGAGCGGCACTTTCTTGTAACATTTTATGTGTTTTGTGATGGGGTACGCCGCCACATTTTTGTACAGAGATCATAATTAATGAATTTTCACTGAATCATTAATGAATATTTTGCAACGTGCTGCCAGTCTCCTCTGATGAATAGAAATATGTACCCAGATGGCCCGACAAATATCTAAAATTACGTTGAGTTCGATTCTTAATGACTTTTCAAGTTAAGGCCCCATAGTTTCTGACCGAATCTTACGCCTGAGTCTATCCGATGTCATGCTCCCCACAGTTTTCCTTGACTGAAATCTATGGCTCTCAGTAGTGATCGGTCTTCATCTTCACTCCGTGCAGAGTGGCCGTATTTGCTGAATTTTCACTCCGCTCCACTCCTCCCCCTCCACCTGCATCCAGGCATCCATCCATGCTGCACCCACTGACTGCACATGGAAATTGAATTTCGCTGAATGTATAAATAAAACCTCGGAATATTAATTGCAAACAAATTACAATTTCTCTGCTGCGACCTGCCTCCTTGTCACATCATGGGCACCTCCCGACCTCCCGTCGTCCCGTTGGCCGCAGCGCCTCTCTGGCCAGGCCTTAATTAAAGACGCCAAAGAGTAACGGTAATAACCGACAACGAGAACGACGACCGAAGTGGGTTCTGCTGTTGTTGCTGTCGTAATTGTGGCAGACATCGTCGCTCATGCTCGCTTACGCTTCTTCCACCCAGCACCCCCTCCTGCACCCCGCACCACCCGCACTCGCTCCTCCTCTCTCGCCTTAGTCCTTTTTTTAGTCCTTGTTTGCTTTTGTTAGTAGAAAAATACAGAGAAAAACGATAGAGGAGAATAGAGAACAGCAAGGCAAAGGGAGGAGTGTCGGGGCAGGGGGGAAATGTGTGTGTGTGTGTGTGCGGTGACTGCAAAACTGTTGCCTAAAACAAATGTCTAGAAATATGTCTCCATCTCCCTCACTCTCGCTCTAGCTATTTCTCTGTGCCCACTCTTTCGCGCTGCCTGATTTATGCCAACGGCAAAATTATGAAAAAATTTAAAAAGGAAAATTTGCAAGTAAACAAACAGGAAACAAAATCGAATATCGAAAGGCTTTTCGACTACAATGCGCCCATTACTCGATGGATAACTAAGCCATTAAAAATATCTACCGAATGGCCATAATAAAGTATTTCTTGGATAAATTATTGTATGTGTATCCTTCATGGCAGTTATTAAAGTCAATAAACATATAAAATAGCCCCCAAAGCTGATTTCCAAAGGGAATGCCACAGGCCAGGCTGGGACTATGGTGAAATATTTAAAGAAAACTTAAAAATCGAGTGCTTGGGCCCTTTTGGTCACTTTTGATACCCAAATAAAATGAAAAGAAATTATATTCAATATGCCCAAATGTTATCACGGGGTATCAACGGTAACACGGAACAGAGCTGACAGCAAAAACAAAAAAAAAACGGAAAGAAAAGAAAATAAATAAATTCGATAATTTATCCATAAATTTTGTTCGCGCAGCATTTTCGGCGTCAACGGACACCGTCGTGACGTCGCGACCGTCGGATGTGCCCGTTAGTAGCCCGTTGGCGCTGAGTAGCCGTTAGATCTGCCCCCCACCCTCCTGCACCCTGCACCCTACGCCCCTGCTTGTAGCAATAAACATGTGCAAATTTCTGTGCACATAAATTTGGAGTAAACTGTGTTGTTGCCCCCAGCGCCAAATCTGCGTCTGTCGGGTGGCCATTAATTGTGTGGCTCGAAGAGTCGAGGTCTGGGTCTGGGGTCACTGAGAGACAAAGACGAAGACAAAGACAGGCAATAGATCTTGCGAATCTGGGGCAGGTGCAGGGGCAGGGCAATCTGGCTGATCTGGATAGCAAGTAGAACAGGAGGAATCAAGGCAAGGACAACACGTGGAACAGATAAAGTCAAAGACGAAGGACAACAACTAGAGCAGAAGAGACATCAGACGACAAGTGGAAGTGGAACTTTACCAATGCCTAACCATACACTGTCCTTCAGCTGAAAAGCGACTCAATAGCAAACCAACCACACAAACAGTCAGTCAGTCAGGCAGTCAGTCAGGCAGTCAGTCAGGCAGTCAGTCAGGCAGTGCAGGTTTCGTGTCGGATAAATTCTTTGCTCAGATAAAAATTATCTACATCAATTAATGGAAAAGTATTTGTTCACAGACTTCTCATTTAAGAGGCTTAACCATCTTTAATATTTCGTTATATTTACATTCCTCTTTAACGCAAACTCTCTCCTTCTCTCTCCTTTTTATTCATTTTGTAATATTAGTTTAAGCCTTAGCTTGGGCTTAAAATCTAAGCACAAGCATGTTGCAGTGGCTTGCATTTGGCCACCCAAAGCCCCGCCAAGAAACACCCAAAGTAAACATAGAGCGGAGAGTGGAAGAAAGCGAGAGAGTGTACGAGAGAGAGAGAGAGAGAGAGAGTGTGGGAGAGCGTGCTGAATATGCTCGCCAGAAGAAGTCAAGGGAGAGCAGGGAGCGCGGAGAGAGTGTCTCAAAGTGGCTTATGCTTGACTGATTTAATGCATGTCAAAATGTCAAAATATGCATGCACAAAGTAACCGTTACAGCAAGCCATCGCTTCACGCCCCCCACCCGCACCCGCACCCGCACCCGCACCCGCACGCCACGCAATAGCAGAAAAAAAGAAACAGACGAAAACGTAAGAGAGGAAGGAAATAAAACGGAAAGCGAAAACCAAAACCGAAAGCACTCCTTCATCAGGGAGTCAGGGAGAATCCTTTGGCCACACAGTCGAAACAATTATAAATGATAAATGTCAAAGCGAGAGAGGAGAAGGGACACAGGAGGGAAAGAGAGAGAGAGAGAGAGAGAGTGACGGGGAGCAGCATTTAAACACACAAACACACACACACACATACTCGTATTAAACTTAATTTGGCGCACAGCTCATTAATAAAATACAGCACACAGGGAGAGCGGGAGAGAGCGGCCTAGAGCGGGAGAGAGCGGGAGAGCGCCACCGTAGCATGTAGGCTAGTGTGCAGTGCCATTAAAACTTTAAAGTGTTGTCCCCCCGCACCGCCTGACAAATGAGTGGAGCATAAAGGCGGTGTGGTGCGGTGCGGTGCGGTGCGGTGCGGAGGTTGTGGCGGGATGGGGGACATAGCCAAGAAGAGCCGCGCGGAGCAGGCGGTTGACAGTGTGCGGAGTAGCGGGTGGCTAGGTGGCTGAGTTGAGTGGCTAAAGGGGGTGGGGGGCTGACATAATTTATGCAAAATATAAACCGAGCGACAGGCAAAAACAACTTATTAAAAAATACGCACAACAAACGAGCGACAGCTATAAATAACCCACCAGAAAGCAGGCAAAACTCCAAGTCGCAGCAAGAGGGAGACAGACAGAGAGAGAGAGACAAAGAGGGGACACGAGGAAAGGCGGAGAGAGAGACAGCAGCTAGCGGGGAGCATGGGAACTTTCTCAAGTGGCTGCGAAACTGTGCGATTTTTCAGCATACGAAACGAAGGAAGGAAGAAAGCAAAAAGCAGCAAAGGGCAGTCAGCATATGCACTGCGGCAACACTGATAACAAATTGTACGCGTACGCATATGCACATATCAAAAGGGAAGAACGATTTCGAAAGAGAAGTTTGCAGGGAAAGAGCTGCCAGAAATAACTCGAACAGCAAATAGAAAGCAAAATTGCTTCGATCTGTATTCCACAACTCAATGTTATTTTAAGCAATTCTTCTAGGAACTTCAATCTTTAATCTGCACTCATTTTGCTTCCCTGCTCGACGAAGAAAGAGCATGCCGTCTTCGGCTATAACTTTTTGTGAGCGGAGGAAGCGGTGCGTTTCCCCCGGCGCCCCCTCATGTTTGGTTCTGTTTTAGCGCTGTCGACGCCTGCGGCTCGACCAACAATTTTCATTTTCGTTTAGTGTCAAGTGCCAAAAGCAACAACCAGCAACCAGCAACTAGCAACAGTAAGAGCTATAACAACTAACGGTAATAGTCCTGCACACGACAAGCAACTAAAACTGTTGGCGAAATAATATCCAACACCACGAGGACGAGGGCGAGGATGAGGGCGAGGATGAGGATGAGCAGCAGCAGCAGCAGCAGCAGGAAAATGTCAGGCCCAGCTGCTTGTTAAGGCGACTCTTTGCTTAGAGGGGAAGCAGCAAGGAGCAAGGAGCAAGCAGCAGAGAAAAATATGATATGGCACTGGGAGGGGTGATGAGAGGGGAAGCTCAAGGAACCCCGACCAAGATGGGGAAGGAGGCTGCTGCTGGATCGCAAGGATAACCTGAATAGATTGAAATGGCTGTGTGTGTGTGTGTGTGTGTGTGGGCATGGGGTGGCGTGTCTCAGCCTGCTCTGTGGATTATCTTTGCAGCACCGAGAAACCGTTTAACCCGCTTCTACGAGGGCTCCGCACTTTTCGGTGGGGGGGGGCGCCAGCCATTGTCTGTGGATTATCCTGGGAGTCGCAACCAGAGACGGCAGGCGTTTAGCGCGCTTGATCCGCATAAATCATGCTTTCGGATGAGCGCGCCAAAGGACCACACCGAAAGCCCTGGGGATCTTCAGTCTGACTGCTGATTTGTGGGCCTCTTTGGTGTGATTTATGGAGTTCTGCTTAGCCCTCCAAGTCGCTGATCTTTCGCTTACTTTGCGATCATAAATGCTACCCGATGAACCGATTTTCTGTTCACTTTCAATTTATTTATCTCTCCCTCCCTTGGGGCTGCTTTTCCTACGCTCCACTGACTGATTTTTGCCTAAAATAATCTTCGAAAATGTTTGCTTCTTCGGTGTGTTTGTGTTTGTGTTTCTGTTTGAGTTGCATGATTTACGAATTAAATTTTGGCGTACGCCTGCACCCGCCACACAGCCACAAAAGTGAACAAAAATATAAACAAAACAAGAAACAAAACTAGAAACTAGAAACTAGAAAGGAAGGATAGAGCTTGGCTCTAAGCATTCGTGGCTGGGTCATGGAAAACATCCATGAAGGGAAACGCCGCCTGGTCGGGCTCCAGCAGATCGATGAGGAAGCAAATGGCTCCGGCCCAGCCCTCGAACAGGCTCTGGGGATGATCGGGCGTCTTCTGGGCATCGTGCGGCTTGCCGAGCATCAGCACGAACTTGAGGGCCCGATGGAGGTGCTGCGGCTCGTTGGTGAGGCGGAAGAGCAGCAGGAAGACGTAGCCGTTGCCCGCGATGCCGTGGCAGAGGCCGGGACCCTTGAGCAGCAGCCCCTTCTGCCAGATGAGGTCCGCGGCGCGTTGCAGCGACATCAGGTACTTGTTCTCGTTGAAGACGAGATAGGCCTTGGCCAGCATGTAGGCGAATCCCGGGGCGCCATGGCACCACTGGCGCAGCTCCTTGCAGTTGCCGTACCGGACGGACTCCAGGGAGCACGGGTAGTTGCCCTCCTCGTCCTGCAGGCCGACGAGGTAGTCGACGCACTTCTTGATCTCCGCGGCGACTCCAGCGGGGGGTGCGCTGGCGGAACCCTTGCGGAACCAGGGACTGTCCAGCAGCATGTGCAGAATGCCGCACAGCCCGTGCAATGCGCCCAGATAATGGGTCTTATGGGTGCCGTACATCAGCGGCATGGGGCCGCCCTGCTTCTGGCCGTGTGTGCGGCCACTCTCTATTATCGTGGCGCAAATGGACAGCAGCTCCTCGTCGCTGACGGGCTTCTCCAGCAGATCGTTCAGCCAGTAGCAGCCGGCCAGGTAGCCAGCACGCCCCTCCAGCACCTCGTCGCAGCCGGCAGTCGTGTGCAGCTTGGCCTTGCTGGCTGCTATGCCCAGCCGAAAGTTGACCAGATCCTCGACCAGCTCGTCGTCGTCTCCGCGCGCCTTCGATATGGCCGCCGCAACGGCATAGATCCCAGCATTGCCGTTCAGGAACGAGAAGCGCTCCGAGCTCCTCCGCTTGAACTGCTGCGCCGACTCCTTGGCCCGCTCCATGTAGGTTGCGGCGTGCTGCAGCGCCTCGGGGCACAGGTCGTGGGCCTTGCTGCTGCCGTGCAGCTTCCAGAACATGTACGCGATGCCGGCACTGCCCACATACAGGTTCTCGCGCTCGTCCTCGTACTCGTTGTCGGACACGGGCAGTGCCAGGATCGCGTTCACATGGCGGCAGATCAAGCGCTTGATGTACTGCTCGCTGCTCTGCAGGCTCGCGATTTCGCCCTGCATAAAGTCCTTGAACGGATTGTCAATATATTTCTTGGCCTCCATCTGTGGGGTCTGTGGGGGGTTTTAGCTGCTGCAGATCCGGGCTGGGAGCGGGCACTCACCTTTGACCTTGGAATATTCCTACTTGAAATATATTTCTGTTTAGTTATGTTCGTGCTGCCAGTAGTTTCGGAAGTGGTTTGGTGCCAGTATCTGAGGATTTGTGTGACAGCAAAGCACCAGCCAGCTGCCTCGATTTGTGGGGGTAGCAGCTGTGACTAGAGAGTGATCAGTGATCAGTGATCAGTGATCAGTGCTTGACATGTTTGCTCTTTTCAGCTGAGTTAAGCAGAAATGAACCACAGACTGAGAGACAGACAGGGATGCTACCCAATGGAGCCTTGCAGCAGGACTCCGAGTAGTTTGCTTACTAAGCCAAGCTAAGTACTTCCTGGGCCTGATTTATACACACACATAAATGCAAACAAGAGCCAGCAAGCACACACACATGCACCCACACACGCACACACCACGGGGAAGAGACATTTGCAATGCTGCTCAAACTGTACATAAATTAAGGTTAGGGCCGGCGCCACTTCAACGAGCAACTCAGAGACAGGGAGAGAGAGAGGGAGAGAGGGAGGGCGGGCAAAGCGTTTTCTTAACCTTATTTTTGTGTGCATTAAACACACACACACACACACAGACAGGCTGTGTATAGACACTCGAAAGTTGAGTTTTGAAGCGCCCAAAGGCGATGATCAGGCAAACGGCAAGCGGCAACATCATTAACAGCATTATTTGAGGCAGGCAGGCAGGCGGCAGGCAGGCAGGCAAGCAATCTTGCAAATTGCACCAATACAAATGCAGACACACACACACATACAGAGCTATTTGACTGGCAAACACTTTAAGGCCCAGCGCGCCACAGTGCGTATGATTAATTTAAATGCAAGGCAGAGGCAAACAGCGAGAGAGAGAGAGAGCAGGAGTGGGTGTGGGTGTGGGAGAGCAACCCTTGGGGGATATTTAATTGCAAAACGAACTGCTGCCAGGTGTGGCATTAAATGATCCCCAAACCCTACACCAAACACACACAAAAAAAGAGAACGAATTCCTCTTCAATTCTTAATCCACAAAATTTAATTTGTCTAAAAACTTCCTTTGTGCCCGTCTGCCAGTGGAGAGGCGACACTTGAATACACTCTCTGCCGAATTGTAGTCTCTAATCTGAATCATTTTTCCTGCCCCTTCCAAGTGTCTCCTGCTGACACACCCTGAGCTGCCGTTGCAGTGCCTCAAACTCAAATTCAAACTCAAACTCAAGCACTGAGTCGCCTGCCTGACAGCCTCTGCCTGCCTTGGAATGTTAATGTGTTTGCTGAACAGTGCCACCCGAAACCCATTTGCCATTTGCCGTTTGCCAGTTGCCAGTTGCCAGTTGCCATTTGCTTGAGGCACTCAAAATCAATTAAATGCACAGTTTGGAGTTGCCTTTAAGGCCAACTGCTCTGCATACTCATTGCACTTTTTGTGGCAACTCTGGCAAACTGTGGCAGCTCTGGCGTGAACATTTTTATGCGCCACGCTCGAATTCATTAGCTTCTCGTGATGCCAGCAGAAAAACAGCGTCAAGTTCCTGTCTGCCTGACTTTGGGGAGTTGTCTCTGTCCGTCTGTCCGTCTGTCTCTCTGTCCGTCCGTCTGTCTCTCTGTCGTCTCTCTCTGTCTGTCGCCTCTGCCATGTCCTCCCTCTGTCTGGCAGCTTGGCGAGTGTTTAGCTTATTGAAAAGTTTTCATTTGGAGCGGCGTGCAGGCACACGTTTTGCAGGCACAAACTTGCTGGCAAATGTCAGGAATTGCAGTGGAATCCCACTTGCAGTTCCTCTCCGCCCCACACACTTCTGCCCCTCTGCGAACTGCCGGCTGTCGAGCTAATCAGCCAACAAATGCAACTCCAGTGGCGGCAGCAGCATTTTGCATCTGCCTCAAGCTGCAGGCAACATCTTTGGGGGCACAACTTCATTCTATGCCCCAAATGGCAGCAGCTAGAGCGCCTGGCGTTTTGGGTGGCATTTCGGGGGCGAAAGTTTCCCTGAATTATGTAGCGCGACGGTAATTTGAGGCAAACTTTTGATGCTCGAATAGTTTTAGACACAAAACGCTAAAGCACTGCGCCCGGTGCCCTTTTCCCTGTGCCCTGTGCAGCTCCTCCGGATTGGGGAGACAACAATGTGATTGTCAAAGTATTTTCACTTGATTACGAACTTTTGTGACATGCAAAATAGATCGTGGAAGCGTGGAGGAGAGACAGCGACAGAGAGGGAGACCCAAAGCCATATCCAAAGAGCATTGTAGGCAGGCAAGAAAGAGAAATTGTGGCAAAGCTAAGCAGAGATCAAGATCAAAGGCTAACGCTGCTCTCGATAGTCGATGGGCATTCATTTATTGGCTATCGCTAGCTATCGCGGTTATCGATAGCCGATAGGCATTCATTTATGGCCTATCGTTACACCAATAATCGCTGCTAAAAGCGTCACCAAAAATCTATCCAACCGCCTCGTTGTCTCCGTGAACTTTGCAGTCGTTGTGCCGTGCCCCAAATAATCGTTATCGATGATAACTAAACAATGATTTATCGCCACTTTGTCTGGCTCTCTACTAGCCCAATTGTAGGCCACATTTGACCCAAAGCAACTCAAAACCTCAGCCTCAAGCGAGGCCCTTGCTTGCCATTAAAAATGCCATCAAAGCGAACCCCAAAAGGGGTGGTGGGTGGAGTGGGGAGTGGTGGGTGGGAGTGGGAGTGGGAGCAAAACCAATTCCAATTCAAAAACAAATCCATTGTAAATGCGACTGTCGTCGGTGGGTCTGTCGGTCGGTGGCTGGTTCACGGGGTTTTGGGGCTCGTCGGAGCGTAGCCCTACGTATGGCATAATAATAACCGCTAACTTGTCACCTTGCCACAGTGCCACACGGCCCACCCTGCCACACTGCCACCTGGGGGAGGAGGCAACTCCTTTATTATGGCTCGTAGCTCGTAAAAGGAATGTTTGGACGGACGGACGGACACACGGACACACACACGGACACGGACAGGAAAATTACGTGTATCCTTTTTCTAATCGTAAATGCGTGCACAGCGTGGGCAAATCGAACTGCGGGGAGTGGGGAGTGGGTTGAAATGATTCGCTTAAGCTGCTAACCAACAAAAAAAAGAAGGAAGCGGCAGCAAAGGCAAACTGGCACTGGCTGGGTCCTAGGGCTACCCCCTGGCTGTATCCACTCTGCCACCAAATGCCGCACAGGTGAGTGTTGCAGATGCCCTGCCCTGCCCTGCGCGCTACCCCGTGGCACATTCAATACACATTCTCCATAATTCAGAAGGGATTACCGAGGGGCGGGGGCGGGGACGGGGACTAAACTATTACTTTTATTTCCATTGTGGGCGGCAATTGGTCGCCTCGTCCTTGCCTCGGACTTACTTGATTGTGGCAGGAGCTGCGGCAGTCCTCCCCCCATTGTGGCCGAGTTCATAAATGTTTACCAGCAGCGCTGCCGACTTACATCCAAGTGATAACGAAATAAATAAATAATAAATTTTGCTTCTATTTCCCAAATGCAGCGCTGGAGCGCTGGATTTTTGAGCTCCAAGTGGGTGCCCCGTGCCCCCGTGTCCCCGTGTCCCTGAGGTTCACTCTCCCCTTGCTCGGCGCCGTCATGAAGTTTGTCGCTTGGTTGGAGGACAATCGGGGGAGTGGGAGTGGCAGTGGGAGTGGGAGTGGGTGGCATGCGTTATGGTCAAAGGAGCAAAGGGCAGCCGAGCAGAGGGCAGTGGAGCAGTCGGGCAGCTCGAATGGCAAATGTGGGAGCGGGCGCGGGAGCGGGAGAGTGCATAAATTGTTTGTGAATTTCCAGCACTACAGAACGGAGGGAGGGAGGAAGGGAGGGAGGGAGGGAGGGAGGCAGAGTCAAGTCCGAGTCAAGTGCTGATTCAGTCTCTGAATTATGACGGCAACTATGGGGCTCTCCCTCTCCTTGCTCTCGCTTTTGCCCCAACGAATTTCTTCTGTTTATTCAGCAAAGTATGCGGGGCTGTGCCCCGGAAAATCTCATGCCAAGTGTGTGCAGGAAACCCTCATATTTATGATTTGCTGAAACAAATAAGGGAACACTCGACGTGGACGTGGCGCAGCATTGGACTCGCCATTTCTGTGGCGCTCCTTTGGTAGTTTGATCCGATGACAGCCGCAGCTAAACATGTTTATTTCTGCGTTAAAACTCAGCCGCACTCGCTGCTGCTTGCTTCTGTCTGCTTGTTGCTCTGTTTGCTGTCTCATTGCTGCCTGCCAGCCAGCCAACAGCCAACAACCAGACAGCCAGCGAATGATGAGCTCTGTGGCCCGACCTGAATGATGCCAGCTACCTCGGCGCACCTCTGGCCTGGCTCTGGTCTCCCGGCAGAGAACTTTGTCATGTTGTCGCATGGCTACAAATCCCGCAGGGGTTGGGGTGCTGCCTGCCTGACTGTGGCAGCAACATCAGCGCAATCATTTGGCGAGCCACAAAATCGCATCAAAATATTGCGTATGTGCGTGCCGAGCCATCGAGTGGAGTGGAGTCTGCCCCCCAGCCACATTATTCCCCTGTGCGTGTGTCGCTCTCTCGCTCTCTCTCTCTCTGTGTGGGCGTGGCAGCAGCATAGAGCATGGGCGGAAAAGTAATTCCATCGAGTCTACCCACTGCGGTTCGTTCAAGTCTCCCAACTAAGAGTCCTAGCGACGCCTCCTGGCCGCGGCTTCCCCTACTTGATCGTGGATCGTGTGCCCCAAAAGAAGTTATACTCGCAGTCCTCCCGGTGTTCCGATAGCTCTGAGTTGCTGCTTCATCTGCGGGCTTATTGCTGGCAAATCCTTTGGGGACATCAGCCACATTCTTGGGTATTTCTGCCACACACTTTGCAGCTCAATAAATGATCCCCAGCCCATCCAAAGCTCGCTCTCTGTCCGCTGGGATCTTCATTTCGTGTTCCATGGCCACGTTCGCGTGTGGCACCACCGCCTGCCGTCGATAAACTTCTATTAGCAGCATATGCGGCAGTTTGTTTCGTGCCCGGAGAGCCCGTCCTGTGGTGCTGTGCCACCTGTGCGCCCCACCCATCCGCCGCCTGCCCTGTGCCTGGCTCTGTTTAAGCCATTATTTTCCATGCTGTCAATACGTTTGGGTGCTGCAGAGTCCACCCACCCAGCAGCCACCCAGCAGCCACCCATCAGCCGCCCACTCGTGACATTCCGCTCATCAGCTTTGTCTGGTAATTTGCATTTAAATTTGCCAATGTTTTGCCTTTTTCTCGTTTCGCTTCGCTCCTGTCGCCCGAACAAAAGGCAACACAAAATCCGAGTGAGGTTTTCGCTTGCAAATGCCAAGAGGGGCAGCGGCAGCGGCAGCGGCAGCGGCAGGGTTGTGTTTTGTTATCTGAAAGAGAGTTGACAACTTTGGCAATGCGTTTCGCTTAGATTTGTTTAATATTTGGCCGCAGGCAGTCGCAAAAAAAACAAAGGAAAAAAAGAGAAGTGGGCGAAATTCTTAGCAGCCACGCCCTGCCTTTACCCTGTGTGTGGCTGTGTGTGTGTGTGGCTTTGATGTTGCTTTTTGTGGGCGAGAGAGAGCGGGAGGGAGCCAAATATTAAATAACCTTTCGGTTATTGGCTTAGTTTCTACCCAAAGCCCAGGCCCAGGCCCCAGCCCAAGCCCAAGCCCCACCTCAGCGCCATTCCACTCCCCACTTCGGTCCACTTTCTTCATTTCCTTGTTCCATTCCACGCCATTCCATGCCATTCCATGCCATTCCGTTTCGCCTACGTTTTATTGCCACAAATTCTCGTCTGATAACCCTCGGGCATAACTTTTTACAATTGACAGTTTCTCTCTCCCTCTCTCCCTCTCCCTCTCTCTCTCCCTCCCCTCGTGAACGACCCTTACAATACCATAGACAGAGCGGAGCATGGGCTACAGAGCGGGCTTAGACCAGAGCGGGCTTAGAGGAGGCTGCGAGAGCAAGGAGAAAGGAGAAAGGAGAAAGGAAAACTTTTGCCGAACGAAAAATGGTGACATAAAAGCTCATTAACGTGATATAAATTAGATTTGGGGTGTTAGTGCAGAACACTTTTTGGGGCATGCCACTTGGCAACACTTGGCAGGGGTAGGGGCAGGGGCAGGGACTGGGTCGAACCCTTGCCCGTTACGGGACTCCGGCCAGAGGATGAGGCTTCGATGTGGAGTAGTTTTCCATTCAAATGAAGGGCAGGACAGGAGCAGGGCTGGGTCTGCTCCTGTTTTTGCTCACATTTTGATCGCTCTTGATTGTATTTTGCAGAGATTTCTGTGGGCTGGTGGACGCTTGGGCCCAAGGTGAACATTTGCAGTTAAATTTAAAGATAATTGTCGCATCCTTGGACGTGGGGCTAACTGCCGCAGTCGCTGCAAATATTATCCAGCAACGAGTGGCACAACGAAGTTTCGGGCAGCAGCTGGCCCCACAAATATTGTAACCGAAACATGGATGGATGGACAATCTCTTTTGCTGGCTCTGACTCTCGCTCTGTGTCTCTCTGTCGTCTCATATTGAATTTGTTATTGCTACTTCGGGGGTTTGCCTTGGTTTTGCTTCATACACTGCCACAGGCACCATGGGCTGTCCCATGCAGGATCGAAACCTGCCAGAGAATATCTGGGAATGGGCTAAAACGATCCGAAAAGGCAACCCGCGCTTCGGCCATGGAATTTCTGTTCCACTTCCTGTCTGGCGTCTCCCCCTGGGGTTTTTTTTGCTGCTTGTTCTTGCGAGTGTTTTATATGCACAAACAATATTCATACACCAGCTGGGCTGGGTGCAGGGGGAGGGCAGATACTCCGCCGTGTCCGCCGTGTCCTCCGTGTCCTCCGTCTGTCTGTTGTTTCGGGCGCTCTCCCCTCAAACTTTTATTTCTCTCTCTTATTTTTGCTTATTTATTTATTTTTATTTGTATTTCACTTTTTTTGGTGATTTGCTTGCTGGGTGGCTGGGGGGTGGCTGGGGGCTACCCGACCGACGCTAAGCCCGAGATTTATGTACTAAAAGCACGTTGAAATGCAAAGAGAAGAGACGAGGGTGAGCGGGGGTGTGGGTGCGGGTTGTAGATTGAGTGGAAATAAAATAAAATACATTTTATTATTTATATTTGTCCTGACTTCGATTTATTACACGAGCGAGAGAGAGCGACAGTGGGAGTGAGGGAGAGAGAGAGATAAAGTCTAGTTGAATATTCTGAGGATAAGCTCGGGGCCCAGACGATGCGTCGCATATGTCCCCCCACCCTTTGCTTGTCTTTTCTTCCTCCTCCTTCTTGCTGTATAGATTTCAATGGGGGAGTGGGACGGGGAGTGGGGAGTGGGGAATGTTATTACAGCAAATAGACTCAACTCAACTCATCCCTAAATCAGGGACATTGATGGGTGGGGAGGGGAGGGGAGTGTGCAGAGTTTATACAGCCCAAAAGCTCAAGTTCTCAGCGTGCCCCCTGCCCTCTGCCACCTCCCCCACACTCAATTCAATTAGAATGCCAAAAATCATGTCCACTCCCATTATAATTACTTCCGTGCCCCAGCCCACCCCACCCCCCACCATTCGGCTGCCCCTGCGACTGCCAAAGCCAACGCCAAAGCTCATTAGTCGCTCACGACAGGAAAAAACTTTGCCTAGTGCCAAGAACTGACCAAAACAGAAATGGGAATGGAATGGAACACAGCTGAAATGGAATGGAATTCGGCACAGCGGAGGGTGGAGCGGAGTGGAGAGGGGTGGAGAGGGGTGGGGGACTGACGCTGACGCTGAGTGGACACTAACAATTTCAGCATTAAGTAGGAGGGAAAGTCAAATTGAAGCAAATCAACAAATTAGCCTCGCCAAAAGAAAGAAAACCTCTTCAAGTGGTGCGCCAGGGGGGTAGCTCAAGTGACCCCCAGAGAGAGAGCGAGAGTGAGAGCGGGAGGGAGAGCGGGAGGGAGTGAAGAGAGGCGAGTGTGGAGACGGGCAACTTCAGTCAATCTGTCAATATTTACGCATTTCATTTAGTCATTTTCAATTTATAACCAATTCAATGGAATTTCTCCCCTCCCAGACCAGCCCTCCCCTGTCACGCATCAATCGCTGTCTTAGGGCCCCCGCCCCAGCTCCACTTCCCCTGGGCTTTGCCGGCTACTTATGCACGGAGGAAGACGCTCGCTCGCTCGCTCGCCTCCCGCCTCCCGCCTCCGGCCTCCGGACATCCATCAGTCTGTCAGACAGCGGGAGGGGAGTGGGAGAGGGAGTGGTCCTTGCGTGTCGATGACACCCGCAGGGCGGGATATGTGTGGGGGTGGTGGAACACCCTTTGTGATTAAACCATGCGAGCCGAGGCGCAGAGCCGAAGCGATCGGACTGCTCAGATATGTGCGAATGGGCTCCAAGTGCAAGAAGTTGCCAAGCATCAATAACCCCCGAATGGTTATGGTTTTCGCATGGCAAAGGATCAAAGTAAACAGCGGGTGGGGGTGGCTAGGGGAAGATTTGCATACATTAGAGGGGGAGGCAAGGGCAGGGGCAGGGGCAGGGGCAAACCCAACGGAAGAGCATCGCAACTTCGTTTGGCCAAAACGATTGCCGACTACTAAATTCCTTTTTGACAGACACTTTACACTTTTTATGCTTAGTTTTTTCTGTGCGTGCGTGTGGAGACACTTATAATGGGCGCCATTTTGTGCTGCCCTGCCCTGCCCCTGCTCCTGCCCCCTGCCATCGCCATTAAAAGTTGTACATTTTTCCAAGTAGCCTCGTCCTGCCCCTCGTCCTGCCCTACAACTTGAGGCATTTCAATTGTTTTCCAGATTTTCATTCATGTTTGTGCCTTTATCCTGCCGCCAGCCCCTCCTCCCATCCCTCATCCATTTAATAGAATTTCCCGACTCTGTCTTCGGCGGCGCAACTTTTGGGGCTGGGCGCTCAATTAACGCTTTTGCTTTATGGCCAAAGAATTTGCTTAAAAGACGCCGTCAAGTAGGCAACACTTTTGTGTGTCATTCTGAAGGGTATTCCGAGCATTCTGAGCATTTTGAGCAGCTAGCAAATCGATTTGGCGACCAGTTGGGCGACATCCTTTGTGTTTATTTTTGTATCAGCCCAAAAATATCTCCATAAACCCTTGCGGGCAGCTCCTAAGTGCAGCCCAAGGCTCCCTCCCACAGGGTATCCAATCTCTCGACAGCTTACTCGAATCTATTTCTGGTTCATTTCTATGCGCTTGATTCTTGGGGGGCAACAATTAGGCGCGCCCGAGCAAATAATGCCAACTCGGCGGAGTTCAGGCATCATAACGGTAACTCAAGCTGTGCCCCGCACCCCTTTCCATTGGCCTCCGCAAAATGGCTTCATTTACAGCTGGATCCACAGAGCCCGGACCCAAGCCGAAGCCGAGTCCAAAGCCGAAGCCAGAGCGCCAAAGCCGGAACAACAACAGCAAAGAGTGCAAATTTTCACAAGCTTTGGGGTAGAGCTTTAGTTGTTTGTTAACCCCCCCCTCCAGCAGTCCCTCTATTTTTATTTTTTATGGACAAGGCATGGGGGGAGGCTGCTGCCTGTCGTCTGGTTAGTGCTGGAGAAACTTTTCCACTTTACAGCGAAGACGCAAGTTTGCCAGAGCTCCGCTCCTACCGAAACTTACCCCCAAGCCAGCGAGTAAAAATAGATATTGTGTACATAAAATATATCGTACATATATATCGTACACACACATATATATCGCATATATATCGCATATATATCGCAGCCCGTAGCTGTGGTCGTAGTCGCATTTTATTTTATGTACGACTCTGGCCGGCCGCCCTTGCTGGAAATCTATTTTCGAATGCCAGTCAGGCGGTCCGCCCCCCTCCACCCCTCCACCCCTCCGCCCCTCTGCGTTCTGTGCGCATTACAAAAAGTATTTTTCATTACATTCTTCCCCCAACATTTCAGCGCCTGCCAAAGTCCAGAGGAGTTCGCCCTGCGCCTCGTCTCCCTTGGCTCCCTCTGGCCGCGAGTCGTCCGTGCGGTCCGCGCGGTCCGTGGCCCGCCAAACCAACGTCGACTTAATTTATAATTACGATAATTTGCGCATTACGTTTTCTTTTGTTGGCCTGCTTCGGATGCTGGCTGCTGGATGCTGGCTGCTGGCTGCTGAATGGGCGATGGCTGCTGGGCGGGTGGATGCTCGATGCAGGCTCGTGGCTCGTGGCTGGTCGTCGTCTTCTTCATCAGCGGCAGCCTCCTGCCATTTTGGGCGTGGAGGCAAACTTTTGTTGGTTAGTTTGCATGGCGGGGTAAGGGGTAAGGTGGGGGGGCAGGGGTGTGAGGGTGGCACTGGGACTGGCTGCCTCCCCCTGTGGCCTGGCCTCGCTGCTGCTGATTATCTCTCTCTCTCTCAACTAACCTGAAGGTATTTTTTGTCTTACCTAACCTCAATTCCTGTGTCCGCACTAACCTCACTTGCGTCTTGCTGGGCTCACAATCTGCCCAGTGGCTGAGCTGCAGCCGGAACTCCCTTCCTTAGGCGCCCTCTCACAGCGTGTCTTAGCTGCTACCTAACCTCACTTCTGCGCTCTGCTTTGTAGCCTAACCTCACTCTCTCTCTCTCGCTCTCTCGATGGTAGCTGCAGCTGATCTTAGTTAATTTCCTTTCTCTCTCGATCCCACCCAAGCACCACTCTCTCTTTGCGGCTTAGATCCCACCCATAGCCACAGTCTAAGCTCACTTTTTGCTGTGCCCCAACCTCACTTTCTCTCCCTCCGAGCCTCAATCTAGCTGCCTCCTTGCCACTCGCCTGCAATCGCTTCTTGCTGTAGGCTCTCCTTCATTGCTCCTCTTCTCCATCTTCTGCTTGCCATCCATCTCCATCTGTCGCCATCTCTCACCTCCTTGCTCCTCGCTCTGCCGCCTGGCTGCCTGCTGTCCGCGTTGTCCTTGCGGCTTATCAATAATGTTGATTTCGCTCGCTGTGTCGCGCTTAATTGAATTCTGAAGTTGCTAAGTCACAGCGCGGGCACCAAAATGTACGCGCTGGGAATATGCGGGGCCGACACCCCCCCGCACCCGCATCCAGCCACCCACCCTCCCACTCTGTTCGTTTTGCTGATTGAAAATTTGCCAATTAGAAATAATGAAGCGTGTGACATTAAATGCAAGACAAGCAGCAAATCGGAGCCGAGTCCCCATCGCCCATCGCCCATCGCCCACTCCCCAGCCCCCACGACGCTCGTTAGAGCAGCCGCTGGATGGTGCCACTACCACACACACACACACACACACACACAGCTACAGCATCCTCTGTGCACCAATATAATATAGTATTTTTCACCCTATTTGAAGCGGGGCCAAGCCCCGTCGCTCCCCGCAGCCCACCCCGAAAAAAGCAGTTCCCGGCGATAGCAAATTTTGCTTAGAAGGAAGTGGAAGCTCTTAAAATCTCATTGCCTCTTCTCACCTCTCCCTCCCTCTCCCTCTCGCTCCCTCTCGCTCTCTCAAGTGCCGGCAGTCGTTAGGCACGGATATCGAACATTTTCATGTCTTCCTTTAGTTTGTCTTAGTTGGTTTTTGCCAGCCGATGGAGGGTGGGGACAGCCTGGGCATAGACGTTTGCCATCATTAGACTGCTTGGGACGAGGCCAGCATCCCGTCAATCGGCAGGAGCCTGCCTCACTCCCCATTGCCGGAAATTTATAGTCTGGAGGCGGCTGCCATGCTTGGGGGAGACTCCTTGGCAGGACGTAGGGAAATTCGCATTAGCAGCGGCCTCCGGGCGAGCCCCGAGCCTGATGCATTCGCCCAGCGCTGCGTCTGTTTTCTCCTCATTGTTTTATGCATTTTTGCACTGCCAATAAATGTGTCAAGAAGAACGCAACTTAAAGCCGCTCCAAACTCCGCAGAGCAAAAGGTGTTCGCGGGGGGAGGGGGGTGCTTAACCAGCATCAGCATTATCCTCATCGACGACGGCCAAAAGGCAGCATGGGAATTCAACGAGGAGCAACTTGTCCCGATGCCATTCAACTTCAGCCCCGCTTGCACGGCACTTGGCTTCAACACCGAAGCAGCCACAACCCCACCCCCACCCAAGGGCACAGCTATGCAGAGTCGGCGGCTGTCAGCGGAGGGAGCAACAGGGGAGGGAGGAAGGAGCAGCTCCACACTGTGTGGATGCCTGGCATCGCTCACGTTAAGCACATAATTACAATTCTGCTTTATATTTACGTGTATTTATATTACCTTTTCCTGTAGCCTACAACACACAGAGAGAGCGAGAGGCGGAGGCGGAGGCGGAGGCAGAGCTTAGCTGCTGCCCGAAAACTAGCGAATTTCCTTGGGCCTCGAACTGTGGATACCCTGCCCGAAGTGCTGCTTCCTTGGAGGCATGCTCCACACACTCCACACCCGACTCCTGCAATCTGCTGATCGGCTGACAGCAGTTCAAAGCGAGGCTGACACTTCCAAGGGGATCCCTGGCCGCACAGGGAAACGGAGTCAGGCCCTGGCCCCCAGGGGCACACCCCGCACCTGCGAGTGTGTGCGGCAGTCGGGCCTCGTCTGTGTAGTCGACAGTCGACAGTCGCCGTCGACATATTTCACGTTGATGTATGGTTTAATTACATTTACGTGGCTGCTATGGCGGGGGCGCCGCAGGCAGCGGGTTAAGTTGCCCGAACCTTTCATTTATTTCGTTTGCCAGCAGCAGGCAGCAGCGAGAGGGAGAGGGTGAACGACACAGGAGAGAGAGTGCGGAGCGAGGGCAATGGGGCCAGGAGACAGATGTCTCTCAACGCCCTTTTGTTTGGCTGTCGTCGGTTGCCATTATCCGAGATGTCGCGCGGATAGGCTCTGGTTCTGTCTCTGGCTCTGTCTCTGGCTCTGCGCCTTCATAATTATCCAGCAAGTGACTGGCATCCCTGCAGCCTCCACCTACTCAGCGCTCAGCGCTGAACTCCTTTTTATGAGCTGCACGTCTTGGAAAACTTTCGCCCTCACCTGCAGGGCGCCGGCACGGGCAAACTTTTGTGTGGCACAATTTTCGGCATCCTTCTCTGTGTCCGCGGGAACCCACTTCGAGGACTACTTCGTGGCAGGACCCCATCGCTGCTGGCTGTGGCCCAAAGCGGTTCTGTTAGATTTGCTGCATCTTTAATTGAAGTTAAGCGAGAGCAAGCGAGTTGATGTCGCAGCTGCAGGCACAGCCCCAGCACAGCGCGAGACTCCCCACAGCTGCTTAGCCCATATAATATTCCGATTCTTAGTTGGGAGCGCTCTGGCGACCATTTTAATGCGCTTTGCCTGCGTCCTGCGTCCTGCAGCCGTGCCAAATGCCGCTGAGACTCATTAAAAGGCGAACAGGCGGGGGAGGCAAGGGAATCGGGACTCGCGACTGGGACCGGCTCTCTCATTAAGCGGCTAAGGATTTCTCTGCTTTCTTTGCCACCTGGTATTGGAGGGGAGAACGGGTGAATGGCTGGTGGGCCGCAGAGGGTTTTGGGCCAGCAACCTTTTCTTTTGTGGATCAAAATTCACAGGAAAACAGAAACAGATCTTGCCGCAGATCAAGTGAACTTTTGGCACACTTAACCCAAAGCCAGTGTTGGAAAGCAGCGACAAGGCGTTGCCACATTGTTCGCTTAACGTTCTTCCGTTCCGTTACTTCCATTCCCATTCCCATTCCCATTCCTTTCGGGTAAGCCTTTTATTTGTATTAAATTCGTTATGCCTTCCGTGCGCCTTTCAATTTAATCTACCTCAGGACTTCAGCTCCAGCTCCCCTCCCTTCCACTTTTCACTCTCCAGTGCACGCCATGCGCCCCAGGGGGGTGGCATGCTCTTCATTAAGCTTTCGCTTTATCAATTCACCACCAATTACCCAGCCTTTGGGGCTGCTTTTGCGGAGCAACCGCAGCTGTGACCGCACTTCAACTTCAACTCCACAAAGGGTCGGGGACAGGACTCAAACAGACCGCGCTCGCCCCTCCCCTTCTGAAGGGTCGTCATTTCCAGGCAGAACTGTCCCCCACTCCCACTCCCACAGCACTTGTGACTTATGACTCCTTTCCCTTCCTTTCCTTTCCTTCCCTTTCCTTAATGCCTGCTGCTGAGACTTTTTTGCTACACTTTCCAGGCAGCAGCCTGCCTTTGGCTTCTGCGTTCTGCCAGGATCCTCCGATCGGCACTCCACTGCCAAAAGGCTGTCTGCCTCCTCCGCATTATTTTTTCCCGTTCATTTTTCATTTTTTATTTACTTTTTTATACTTTTTCTCGCTGTGGGTTTGCCCACCATCTTTTGGCACTTCTTCTCAATGTTGCCTCTCCTTGTGCTTTCTCCTTTCTCCTTTCTGCTTTCTGCTTTCTGCTTTTTTTGTGCTTTTAGTGGCTCTCTTTTCGCTCACTTTTCAGCACATCTTTTTGATTTATTTATTTATGGAGCAACTTGACTTTAATTAATATATTTATCGCTTCAATAATTCGCATACAACTTTGTGAGTGGCGCGCAGCCCGACCCCGACCACGCGGTCGCCACTTGCCACTTGCCACCACTCTGGGACTCCTCCGCTTTCAACTCAATTACAGCTGCCACTCCCTTTCTCCCTCTCTCTCCCTGGACCATTCTGGTCGCCTCTTTCCCTCTCCTTTAATTTGGAGTTTTTGATTGGAGTTTTGTCTGGCAGCTTCTCCGATTGTTTTCAACTGAATGCAATAATGAGCCTAATGTATGCCCCTCCCACAGCCCCTCCCCCTCCCCCTCCCCCTCCTCCAGCACACCTTCAGAAGTTTCCGTTCCCCTCCCTCCCTCCGCGGCCTTTCAAGTTTGCTCATTAGAAAATCTTTCGCAGTTATTCGCACGCTCCAGGGGCGGGGTTTTCTCTTTTCTTTCATTGCCCGGCAGAAAACTTGCGCCGGGCACTGTAAATTATATTCCGTCGAGTGTCAGTTGCCTGTCAACCGGCCAGAAGGGGCCGGGCGTGTGTTGTGCATAAAAATGTCCAAGGGGGAGGAGCGCAGGGAAGTTTTCGAAAAGTCTGGCATAACCCGTGCCCCGTGCCCCGTGCCCCAATCCTGGGGGAGATTCTGCTTGTCAAAGTCCCACTTGAAGCGGCAGTCAATTAGGCACAGAAGAGACTTGTCCAACACCTGTCCGGGCTGGCTCCTGGCTGCTCCCTCCCCCGCTCTCCTTCCTCGTAAAATTATGCGCACTTTGCATTTACATTTTGCGGTTTTTGGGCTAAATGCGAGTGGGAAAACAAGCGACGGCCAGCAGGAGAGGCTCTTGCCGACTTATTTACTTAGTTAACTGAACGTTGAGCGAAATCATTTCTGCGTCTTAAGCGCAAATGAATCACTTAAGTTGAGGACAGCAATCACAACAAATAAGGATAACAGTTGCAGGAGTGCCAGCAGCCAGCAGCCACCAGCCAGCAGCTTGGAGCACCCTCCCCCACCCACCCCTCGCTGCGGTTGGAATTTGTTTTGTGGCTCAAATTGCGCCAAAAACTTTTGAAACAATGTGAACGTCCCCACAAAAATGAATTGTGGAAGCTGGCTGGGGGGGGGGGAGCAGGAGGAGCACCACTGAGTGGCAGGAGCAGGCACTGCCAGTGGGCGTGGGCGTGGCGCGTGTCTAATAGAAAAGCGATAAGAATTGTGGCACAGAGTCCTGCTGCTGCTGCTGCTGCTGCTGCTGCTGCTGCCGGCACCGATAGGCAGCGAGGCGAGGCGAACGCGCTTATTCCAGGGAGAGTCATTCGAAAAAGGTCACCTCGCCAGGAGCCAAGTCACTCTCCACGGCACAAGGGGAAAGGTTGAAGGTCAAGGGTAGCTCTGAAAACAATGCAAAAATAGAAAGGGAGGGCAGAGGAGAGGAGAGAAAGCCAACTGAGACACGCCTCGCCAGTGGTGGAGGGTGGAGGGATAACTGTAATATGATTAAAAGCACCTCATAATTGTGGTCAATGGAGGGGACAGGGTGGCGGCCATAAAGAGAGAGAGAGAGAAAAAAACAAGAGAGAGAGAGAGCAGAGCGGTGTGCAGCGATGCGATAAGTGAGAATGGAATGGAATGGAATGGAATCGCGGAGCGGCAGGAGGGAAAAGGTGAGCGGGCGAAAAGAGGAAGCGATTCAGCTGCAAGACAGATTTGTGTATATTGACATAGGGAAGGGAGCGGAAGTGGATGGGAGAACTATTTGTAGCTACTGCAACGAGATCGGAGCGAAAGAGAGCGGAAAAAGTCAACAGCAAGCAAGAAGAAAAGCGAACAAAAACAACAAAGACAAAGACAAACAACAGCAAGAAAAAAGAAAAAGAAAGCAAAGAAACATCCAAATAAGTGTTAAAGCTCCAAGCAAGAACTTAAGCCAGAAGCCAGTACAAATGTTTTCCCTGTCCCACAGATCTCTCGTTCGCTCCCTCCCTCGCTGTCCTCTCCCGCTGTCCTCTCTCCTTCTCTGCCTTATGTCTTAAGCTTTGTGCTGCTGCTGGTGCTGCTGCTGCTGCTGCTGCTGCTGCTGCTGCTGCTGCCTTTTGGCGATTGTCTTTGTTCATATTTCAGGCGCATAATTGACGCGCTTCGCATTAATTGCTCCGCCTTTTTGCGGCGAATTTCTGCCGCTGGCTCCTTGAGGACTCTCTGTGGCCTGTAAAGGCCGAGCTTATTTCACTCTTCCGCCCACTGTCGTTCCACACATGCCGCAAAGAGAGAAGGAGAGTGAGAGAGAGAGAGAGAAAAATCCCACCATATAAACTTACACAAATGACATCCGGGTGCAGGCGGAACGCGCAGAGGAGCAGTGGAAACGCACACACAAAGAAAGCAACAACACGGCACAGACACTGGGATAACGGTTCATTGTTGAATGATGTATGAAGCGCCGGCAGCTGCCCTCCGCCCTCTGCCCACTCGCCAAGAAGCTGCAGGCACGCAAATACCGCAATGTTGGCTGCCAGCAGCGGACGAGGTGTAAAATCGTGTTTGAGCAGCAAGCGGAATCACGAGGGGGAGGGAGAGAGGGAGAGAGTGAGAGTGGGAGCAGCAGCTACAGTGGAGACTGCCTGTAACAGAAGCAGCATTGCAGCAGAAGGAGCGTGCATATATGTATGTACATAGGTATGTACATAATGTACATATTTACATACCTTTGTACATAGCAGCGCACAGCGGACATGAAGCGTGTTGCAATTTATATTTGATTCCACTGCCACTACAGTCGGAGCGTGTGGGCGGGTGGAAGGCGATTAGTTGCCGCAGCTACAAAATGCCACACGCACACGCACACAGACAACTCTTTTTGCCACACCGCAGCATGCCACGCCACGCCACACACCTCTGCCTCATTCAGCTGCCGCTCGTTACGGCAAGCGTATCAATTCGATCATGCGTATCCTTTACCCTTTCCTTTCTCTTTCTCTCTCTGTGTGTGTGTGTGTGTGTGCGCGCTAAATGCCGCAAATTGAAATATGGTTTTCGATTTCCAGTTTATATGCAGCCATCTATAACCAAAACCGAAACCATCTACTCGTACATACATACATACAGATATGTACAGATGTACATATACATACATACATATATGTATGTATGTATGCTAGTTGCATACTCTATCTCTGTGCTCGTGTGCTTGTGTTTGTATTTGTATTATTTTATCAGCGTTTCGTTTACTTTTCAAATTTCAAGTCGTTTGCCGAGAGAATCTGAAACGCGGTTCATACGTGGGTCCCGGGGACCAGCCAGCCACGGCATCCGCAGCACCCGCGAACCCATGTTCCAGTTGAGCGATTGCCATCGAACTTTGCTATCGAATCATCAACCCAAGCCACACACACATGTGCTGGCTCTCCGGCTCCTGCTCCTGCTCCGTTTGGGATGCTCAAATTGATTGGGTTGGGGTTTTGTGTACGGCTATTGTGGGTACATTTTATAGAACGGCGAATGGCGAACGGCGAACGGCATGGCCGAATGGCGGAGTGTTGTTGCAGAAAGATGATAAAGTTATCGAGCCAACCGCCTGGGAGACATCGGCGGAGTCAAATGGAGGCATGCTGCAGTCGAGAGAGTGTTCGAATTGATGGCAGCATTTGGAGATGTCAAAGCAGACAGCAAATAGTTCTCAAATTCAGTTGGAAATCCGTATTACCCCATCGATTATTCCAACAGCCATGTCGCTTGGGGCAGTGTATGCTGCAAGTCGCTGATCCTTTGTGGCTGCTTTTTGTTGGCTTATAATCCAATCCAATATTCGTTGTGTGCTTGGTTTTCGTATCGAATCAGGGCTTAGTCGAGTGCTTTGCCCAGCAGGCATATGTGGACACACACACGCACACACACACACACGCACGCACACACACACACATTGCCACACCAAATCACACAATTGGTCAGGCGCCAGCTAAGCAAATACAAAAAGAAGGAAAAAAATATATTTGGAAATATTTGTAGATATTTTTTTAAAGCGATTTCTTTGCCTTTTCTCGCTCCATCTGTGACACATTTTGCCATTCACTTTTCACGCGCACCCACACAGCGGCAAAGAGCTTTTCATTTCCCTCTGGCTGGGCGTGTGCGTGTGTGTGTGTGTGTGTGTGTGTGTGCCAGATGCGCGTGAAAATCAAACGAACAATTTGCATGGCCAACCCATCGCCCATCGCCCATCGCCACTTTCCTTTCATCGCATTTTTCGGTTAGCTTTTGATACCCGACATTTGCCCGGCCGAAAGGGGCACCATATGGATGTGCCTTCCCTTAAATGTGCAACAGAATATTCAACATAAAGCTCGCATAATGTGTACATTTTCGCACTTCCTTAGCTGCTGCCAGTTGCGGTTAAGATGTAGCCAGATTTGCCTTTGATCAGTTGCTAATTGAAATCATTTTGTAATATTTTTGTTTTATCTTCGGGCATGGAAATAATAATCTATGTAAAGTATTACTTTCGACCCGCTGCCGCCAAATGCTTCCGCGTTACTTTTATTTGAAGCTTTACATTTTTTGTGTGTATTATTTTATATTTTGTATTTCGGGTTTTGGGTTTCTGTTTGCTTTGTAGACTTTCCGATTTGTGTGCAGCAGCAGCATCTGTGTGTGTGTGTGTGTCTCTTTGTGTGTGTGTTGGTGTTTGTCTATTTTGTCGACCGTGTCGGTTTTAGTTGCCAATAGACGGCTTAGCTAAATTTGCATTTATTGTTCAAATGTTTCATTTCATTTCATGTATTTGGAGCCAAACAAAAAAAAACCAAATAAAACTGAAATCCGTGCAAAAATTCGACACTCACGTATGTGCGCTTACATGTGCATGTGTGCATGTGTGTGTTGATCTGTCTGTCAGTGTGTCAGTGTGTGTGTTCAGCTGTGGTTTGGTTGGCAGAGCGGCGGGCTGGTGGCTGGTGGCTGGTGGCTGGGGCTTTGCTTTTGGCTGGAGCAGAGACGGGACTTAGATCAGGCGGTCCACTGGCGGGCAGAGTATGAAGTGGTTCGGTCTATTGGTTTTTTGGCTTTGGATTATGACAAAAAGTGTCGGGCCAGGGGTTTGTGCTGGCGCTGCACTCTTGACCCTTTCCCCTCTGGTCTGTCCCCTTTCTGCTGGCGACTTTGGCGAGTGATTGAAGTTGATTTGCTTTGCGTGACATTTTTGTATGTATTTCATTTTTGCTTTTTACAGCAGCCGCTAAAGCCCTCAAAGCCATCGACATTTGCTGTGTCATTTCTGTTCGCCATTTATTTATGTGCCGCAGATTAAGTTGCGCGAGGAGTGGATCCGGTGAGGTTGAGTTCGAAGGTGCAACAGGAGAAGGCATGGAGCAGCCAGCGTGCCAGACGTTTGCAGTCATAGAACATCAGCTGAGAGTAGAGCGGAGGTCCTTTGGGACCTCTTTGGTGGCTGCAAGCTGTCCCCTTTCTAGTCATAGAGTTTCAGCTTCCATTTGGTTGTCATTCGTGCGTTTTCGTTGCTCTTATTCATCAGTTTCATGGCCTGCCAATCAAATCAGGGGGAAAAAACTCCTCCGACCGCTGCGTATATTTATTCTTTCTGTTGCTGGCTAGTCGTCTCTCGCACAATCAGTGTGTCCAATTGGGTTGTCGATTTTTAGGCTGCCTTCCAGCTGACTTGAGCCACCAGCAAGTGCTCAAAGGCTGTCGGGCGGGCGGCTGCTTGCAGCGCTCCGCGGACTCCGCCCGCCCCTCTGCAGCATTGTGGTACAACTCAATTCCAGCTTAAACAACAAACCGAATTGGAACGGAGCGAAGTGAGCTGGAAACTCAACCCAAAGTGCAATTATAGCCAACAAAAAATAAATATAAAACGAAAGGAACAGAAGGAGGCCAGTCGGCAGTCGCCGCAAAAAAGAGGGAGCCCAAAAATGTGGCTGCGGGGAGAGAGAGTAGGGTAGGGAGAGTGAGCGAGAGAGAGAGTGTGTGTGGCCCAAAGAGAAGCTGCGTCAACACGTGACTGACAGGCCAGAAATAAACAAAAATTGTAGCATACTTTTGAGCGTCGAGCGCTTTGTGCCAAATCCCGCAGTCAGCCAGGGGTGGGGGCGGTGTGGCAGCCACAACCCACTCCACCACTCCGCACCCAGAAGAGCCCCCTGCCCACTGTCTGTCCGTGGCCTGTGTTGGGTCCATTTAAAAAGGCATTTTCCATTGCATTTCCATTCATCGCCCGTAATTGTGGCGTAAAAACGAAGTCCGTGGAGCAGCCTGGCAGGAAGGACAGGAAGGACAGGGGCGGGTGAGAGCTGAGAAAGGCAAATGGCAATAACTGTCATTTCGTAGTCGACCTACTAAATTTTGCACCAGCATCAGCATCAGCTTCAGCTTCAGCTCGAAGCTTCAAATGAAAATTGCTGACCTCTGCCCGAAAAGAAGGAGAGAGAGGAGAAGGAAGAGCAGCAGCCACACCACAAAGAGCCGAGCAGCACGTCTGCTCCACACACACAAACACACACACACACACCACACACCACACACACACACACGCACACGCACACATGTGCAGCAATCGCAATGATCGTTGGGTGGGCTCTGGCAGGGGGCAATGCATAATTTGTTATCTAAATTCAGGTTGTCTATCGCAGTGGCTGTGCCAGTGCCACATACTGATTAAATTTCCCCTCTGCCCCGCTCTCACGCAGGGCTCGACGGGGGACTCCTCGAGACTTGCATTGAAAATACACAAAAAGAAAAAGAACGAGAAGTAAAATCCTCCGACTCCTCAACACGTTTCATGGCATTGAATGAGGGACGTGCTGCTGCCGGCTACACATGTAAGAGCAGGCAGTGTCCGTGGCAGGGCGGGGCAGGGCAGGGCAGTCGCCTCTCGCCGTCACACAGTGGTCTGTGCTCCCAGCAAAAAAGGTCTCCTGCCCGAATTATGCGCAAAGGAATATCGCCCGAATGTTGCTAATGCGATGACTGCACACGAAATCGATTAGGATTAAGTGCTGAGCGCCCAACATTAAGTCTCCATTTGAATTGCAATTCCTGCGAACATTTTCCATTGCGGTTTGTCATTCGATTGTGCTCTTGTCACACTGTGCGGCTTCCTTTCGGCAGCGGAGAGGGAGGAGCTGTGAGCTCTCAGTGTCGATTCTCAGCGTCGGTTTGGGTTTCAGTGTCGGTTTAGGTTTCCGTCCTGCACGGACTAAGAAAGGGATGCTCTCGCTTGCCCATTTCTCAGTTTCTCCAGCACACGAGGGTCGTGTAATTTCAAGTCTGCCAGTGTCAGGAGCAGGAGCAGGAGCAGGAGCAGTATCCAACCAGCGGCTGCTTGTTTATGCATTTCCAGCGGCGCCCCAAAAGAAGCAACAGTCACCGCATCTACGCCGCTCCTCCCCAACGTGCGGGGCCGGGGCCGGGGCCACGTACTTCATTCGCTCTCGATGATGCAAAAGATTACCAAGTTGTTGGCATGTGGATGTGGTACACGGCTAGAAAAGAGGCGAAAAGGGGGAGCCAAAATGAAATAAAATAAAGTAAACTTGGCTCTATGCTTGTGGGTCATTATGCAGGCCCATGACCCGACCCCCAGGCAACCAGGCAACCGGGCAACCGGGCACCCAGCTCAGCTCTCAGTCTCGTAGCTCCCATTTCCAACCGCATTCGTGTCCGTTTTTGGTGGCCACAGACCATCAGAGAGCCTGACAGCCGCAGCATCAGGCCCAGTTATGTCCGATGTGTGTGCCTCTGGCTGCCTCCTTCCTTTCCTTTTTTTGGTGCGAGTGGCGGGGCCCAGAAGATTTATTTATTGCGGTTTTTAAGCTCCCTTCTCCCGAGACTTCATTTTGAAGGGGCGAGCGCTCTGACTGGCAATCAAATCGAGCACGACTTCATCGCACTTCGTTGCCGGACTGCGGCATCACGCACTCGATGTGTAAGCTTGATGGAGAAATTGGAATGCCGCCACGGACCAAGGCTTGGGTTTGGGTTGGAGTTTGACCAAAGCAAGGAGTGGCGAGTGGTTTTTGGTTAGAAGTAAGAAGCGAGAGAGGATTAGAAGGTCATTTTAGTGTCCCCTTCAATGGAAGTAACTTCAAGCTGCCAATTACTGGTAGCCGCAGGAACCCTTTCAGCAGCGAGAGACGCTTACCATATGAACGAGTGGCGAGTGGCGAGTGGCGAGTGGCGAGTGTAATCTGCTTAACAGCGAGAGTCCCTCTGCAATTGTAATTGTTCCTCCACCTCCACCTGCTGCCCGTTCTGCCGCTCGCTCTGCCCAGAGTCTCAGGCGCATTGTGCGGAGCACAGCACTCGAAAGTCGTGAGTTTTTACAGCGAGTGCGAGTGCGATAGAGATGGGCAGACAGAGAGGGAGGCAAAGAGTCGAGAGTGAAATGTTGTTTGGTTGCCCAACGCTCGTGTCCTTGTGCCAATCAGCGTTGCCTCCGTCAGTGCCACTTGTGGCAGCTCCCCCCACCCCCACCCCCCCCGACAGGCAGGCTCTACCTTCATTGTGTGTCCATGTGTGCGTGTGGCACATTCTCGCAAGTGCATCGAAATTCTTAGCAAAGAGGACTTGGACTTGTATCTCGTTCTGTGTGTTTTTCCCTTTTGATTTAGTTCTCCTGCCTCAGCCCAGCCTCCGCCCCCGTCCCCGCCTCCGCCTCTGGCTTTTCCCCTTCCCCTTCCTCCACTTCGCTTCATGTTGCAAGTCTTTATTTTTGCTTCTTACTTTACATTTTTCATGACTTGCCCGTGCTGCATTTTTTGCTCCTCTCTGCCTTCAGTATTTTCGTTCGCTTTACATTATTTCCCCCCTTTTTTTCTGGTTTTTTTACTCTCTGAACTGGTCTGCTGGCGTCGTCTATTTTCTATTTCTTTCTTGCCACATTTTCGTGTCGTTTGCTGTTTCTGTTTCTGTTTGGTTTTTATGTTGTGTACAACAAATTTTATGTTAGCTCGGACGTCTTGATCCGTCGCCTCCGCCGCAGCCTCAGTCTCTTCTCAGTCAAGGTCTCAGCCCACACACAGCCCGCACTGGGTACGTGTGCCCTAGAAAAATGCACAGAAAATTCCTCATTTGCTTTCCCGTTGCTGCTGCTGCGAGGAGCGGATTTTCAATTGAATTTAGAGCTGCTCTCCACTCGGTCTTCCCCCAGTCTGTGTGCCGGGGCATTCAATCATTGCGAGGACTCAACATGACGAAAGTGTAGAGCCAAGGGGCAGCTCCGACTGATTTCTCTTGTACGTAATTCTTTGCTCATCCTGCACCCTCGACACTTGAGCACAGGGCGTGCTCGCACTCCACATTCTGTTGTGTTTGCCAGCTGTAACGGAGGAGCCCTTCCATAATTAATCTCTCTCTCCCTTTGCCCTCAAAGGGTATCCTTTGGTCTCAATGTTTCCGTGCGGCTTCTCCTATTTGTCCTGGAGTACGTATGTCTGTTGTCCGTTTCCCGTTTTCTTTTTGCTCTTTCAATTTATTTGCTTGCTCCACAGTACACGTACACCCCACACCCCACGCCCCACACCCCACACCTACACTCCTTGAACCAATCTCTTCCCCACTCCCACTCCGGCCTGCCGTCAGACGTGACTCTAAGTTTCACTTTGCAATGAAATTGTTTTTCATTTCCATTTCGCCCCTGTCTGTCCTCCTCGCAATCCCAATCCCACACGCCCCCCGTCAGCCGCTACACTAATGGGTTAACTCGAGTTGGTTACAATCCAGCCCCAGGGCCCGTCGAGTGGGTTAAGCCTAAGCATTTGCCGGCCACCCAGCCTCGGGCCTCGTGCCCGCTCGTGCCCCAGCCAGGATCAAGTTCAGCCTGTTGTTGGCCAGCAAATTGTGAGGATTTTTGTGAGTTATTGTTTGGATCCATTTGCGGTAAGTGTGGATGGGGGAGGGGGAGGGGGAGGGGGAGGGAAAAGGTAATGCAGGAATCTCACCTGGCATGGGTCTAATCAATTTGATAGTTTTGCCCACCTTTGAGCTTATTGGATTGGAATTCTTGTGCGTTCCCTCTCTCTGTGTGGGTAGCTCTGTGGCTTTATGTGTGTGTGTGTGTGTGTGTGTGTGTTTTGGAAAATGTTTGGCCCGAAATCGATTCATTGGCATTTGATGGGCATTATTATGTTCTCTGCTCGTTGCTCGCTGCTTTCCTCTCGCTACTCGTTGCTGCCCATTCGCTACTTATTGCTCTCTCGCTGCGCTGTCGCTGCTCGCTGCGAGTATTCATTCAACTCCCAACTCGCTTTCTCCTGCTCTTCTCCGCTCTCCTTACAGTGGACTGTAATTGGTTATCCCCCTGGTACTTCCCGGTACTCTCCACCTTGCCGCGCTGATCAGTTTTCGCCACGCTCTCTTGCGGCTCGTCTTCCCGTCTTCTGGTTTCGCACACTCTCCTTTATGTCCTTTGCAATTTACTTTTTTGCCCCCGGGCCAACTTTCAATTTGCTCCTCGCTGACGCTGCCTTTGGCTATGGCTGTGGCTGTGGCTCCTCTTCTGCACCTTCACTTCCTCCGCTGGGTTGGTGGCTTTGCCCACACACAACTCGTCATCAATCTGCCAGCCGTCTGCCTCCGATCTGCTCTCTCCCACACACTCTCTCTTTCGCCTTTGGCCATGCTCCAGTTTTTGTGCCATTTTCCCAATTGCTTTCTGTGTGGTTTCCCCCTCCCCTCTTCCCCTCTTCCCCCCGCTTGGCCAGCAACCTTTTGTGGCTGCATTCAGTGCCGGGGCCGAATGTTGGATGCTTTTACCAAGTCCTAGGCGTGATTTGCCGTTTAATTGTGCAGCAACTTGCCAAAAACGCAATGAGTGAGAAATGGATATTTGGATATCTCTGACCTCTGCCACCCCGCTCTACCCCGCTCTACCCCTTTGCCTCACCCTCATGCCCCTGGCTCTTTCTCCTTCCCTTTCTCCTTCTCTGGCTTTGGGTATTTCTGCGTCTCTGTTTCTGTTTCTGTCTCGTTTTTAGCCCATTGCCCCATTATGCTGCTGCACTTTTGTGGCTCTGTGTGTCGTCTTCCCTTTTGGCCCCTTCATCTGCGAATTCATGTCCTGGCCGGAATCCTGCTGCCATGTCAGCTTAGACACGAGAATCGTTTTTGGCGGCATGCGTGATTTGCCAGCGCCCCAGTCCCAGCCACAGCCCCAGTCCCAGGCCCGTTCTGGCCTCTGCACTCATCAATAAGCCAACAAACTTACAAAACAGACTGCGAACAGACAGGGGGAGGGGACCAGGGAGGGGACGCCAGAGACCAAGGACCCGGCACATGGGGCCAGAACTCGTGGCAGGACAGGACGGACAGTGCTTTGCACTTAGTTGGGGGGAGATTCCCGCTCCATTTGAGGAGGACTTCGGCTTCATTTGATCCCAGCCCATCCTGTATGAGTATGAAAGCATGAGAATTTCATGTCCTGCCCCGTCCTGCCCCGTCCTGCCCTTTCCTGCCCTGCTCTAGGTACGTGCGCAAATCATTTTGAAGAAAAAAATCCATCAAAATTCCGCAAATAACTGCACGTGTGTGCTGGAAAGTAACTTCGCTTCAATCAGGCATCATCTTTGCCACACAGCATCCATCTTTTCCTGGGCTTTGACAATCCATCCCCAGTTGTCAGGACTCCCTCTTCAGCTACAGCTACAGCCGCAGCTCCCAGCTCTTCCTTTTCCTCCTTCCCCTTCAGCTTTATCTATCACTTTCAGTGCCATCTTCTGGGACTTCCTCCTGGCAGGGCTTCAACGCAAAAGTCTCTTCTTGCATTTGATTAAGTGCTGGACGGTTGCGTTACATACATGTAGATACACCATGTACATGTAGATGTAGAGTAGGTGTGGCAGTGGCCACATGGAAGCATGTCAGCTTTCTCATTTGAGCTAATGATCCGTGTAATCTGCACACCAGCGCAGCGCTCCCTCGGCAACTGGGACTTCCACATAATTGGCATAAGTTTGCACTTAAGTCAAAGGCAAACACACATTAACAATACATCTATGTATGTATACGTATAACAGGTACCCGTACCCCTACCCCTACCCGTGCTCGTACTCCTTCTTGCCTCGTCTCGTCGCACGGTAGATTTAACACGAGGCAGGAGGGCGTTCAATAAATGTCAGCAATTAAAAAGACGCAACGAGTGTTGTTCCCAGCGAAAGGTGACGGAGGAGAAGCCATGCCAGACCGCCTCTCCCTCTCCCTCTCTGCGTGTGTGGGCGTGGCTGCGGAGCTCGGCTTGCCACGCGAGTGGGCGTCAAATAGCGCGGTAAACAGGTGTAATATTTAAATGCCACATCCGCCCACGCACCGCCCACGTACCCCTCGAGGCGCACGCAAAAACAAATATTGAATATTGTGTCACGGAATGCACGGAATCGGAGCGCGGAATGTGGAATCGGAGTCCACATGCGAGTGTCGAGAGGCAATCTAGCCTCTGCCACAAAATGCCAAGCTTCAAGCTAAAAATCGAAGTAAATTCCCAGGCAAAATGCTTGGATTTCTTTTTAATTTCCTCTCACAAAATGTGCGTGTGAATTGTGTGTGTGCCGTGTTGGGTGTAATAGCTGCATTCCTTGAAACACTCGCCATGAAAGCCCCGTCAAAGGAATTTGTGTATTGCAAAAAAAGATGCGAGATGCGAGATGCGAGTATTCCACGGCAAACGCACAACTGGTCGGAATTTAGTGTTAAATATTGGCAGCACGGTGGCAAGAGCTTCACTTTCTGCACTGGAATGCATGGAATGGAACTCAATTGACAGAAAAATGTCAAGCTGCACGATAGATTAGAGTTATTGTAACCATGGATTGAGATCAGCGAGTTTGGATCGGTATTTTGTCTTTCTGTGGCCTTCTCCTGCATTCTCTCTTCACTTGTGCGATCGAGGCACAAATCTCTGCGCAGTGCGAGCAGAAACACGTGGAATGGAACACTTTTGAGGCCTTTCTTTGTGGTCCATTTACTAAATCCCCAACAGAGAGCGAGATTGATTCGTTGTTGGCAGTTTGGCTCTTGTTCTGGTCTGTGGCCTTTCGCTTCGCCAAATGATTGATGGCCAAAGTCAGTGAAGGAGAGGAACTTGGGGTGGGCTCTGTGTGTGCAAATTGGCAGGATAATCGGGCAGTAGTCCGAAGGATAATGATGATGGGCTGCTGGGTTTTTGCTGTTTGCTCAAAATTGCGCATTTGCATTGCAAGAACTGGCAGAGAACTCTCCGCCTGGCTTGAGGTGAGCCAAAAATATTTCAATATCAATTGCACCAGCAGCAGAGTATCTCCTGTACGCTGTATCCTGTATCCTGTATGCTGTGGCTGCAGCTGTGTGCTTGGGATGCCTCAATATCCATTTCCATTGTGTGAGCGACCGACTGAAAGATGCAAATGCAGATGCAAATACAATTAGCAATTAAATCGGTTGATTTCCCAGATGCCGAGCTGCACCACTGGCCACCACCACATGCTCAGCCCTTCGCTTCACCTATCGGTGGGGCAACTGTGTGGCTGTGCCGTGAGGCAGATGGAAGGATGCCACAGCAAAGGAGTGGGCAGCAGTCCTGCGAGGAGCGTTCGTGTCAGCAACAACTGAACATGTTCCGGCGACAGAGCGTAGATGGAGGCGGCACGTGCTGCGATGCGATGTCTTCCACACAATTAGCATTGAGGGCGGGACGGCACACAGAAATGCAAGTAATAAGCAAAAACAAAACGGAGCCCTGCCCCCTAATTGGAGTGCCGTTGGACGAGGCGCAGACCCAATGTGGCAGGGCGTGGCACGTGCCTAACAGCAGCCGAAAAAGGATCCCCATCGTGTCCTCGTGGATAATTTGACAAGTTTTTGTGCTGCGGTGGCGCAATCTTTAATTTAAATGCCAGCCATCTCTTCACGTTTATCAGATGAATGTGCGACAAAGCACACACACACACACACACACGCACACACACATACAGTCCGGTGTGTGTGCACCCACGTGATTAGCAGCATAATGACCCACTGGCACTCCCTTTGAGCCTGGCAGCAGCCTCTCCGTGGAATGGAAATTGTCTTCATTTGTGTCGCCACTTTGCAGCTTCGAGTAAGTGCTTGGATTTCCTGGGATACGACAGGGATTGAGGCGAAGATTAGCTGCCAGCAAACACCGAAATGTGAGTCTTGAGTCTGCGGAGCAACAAGTGGCAGCAGCTGCACACGATGACCCGAGGAGAGCTGGATTCATGGGAAGTTCAATGAGAGCTCCCTGCTGCCGCTGATTTGCAGAGCTTCAGGGGAAGACAATGCCCTCCACAAGCAGCTGGAATCATCTGGAAGATTCCCCTGTTGCAGGAGCAGCGTTTCCTCTGTTGTTTCCCATCGGTTGCTGCCTGCTGGGGCTGCCCCTCTGTAGAGTTGAGATCTTAAATGAAAGAAAGCAGCCCCCTCCTTCCCTCGCTTGTTTAAAATTCTTATCGCTAATGAAGTGTTTATGGGGGCATGTCAGGAATTGGTTTGCCAGGATATTACTTTTTACCCACCGGCACATTCTCGATTTCGCTTTCGCTTTCGCTTTCCCCGTGCACTCTCCCGGCCTTAGCCTGATGCCGTTGACTCAATTACACGGCGTTTGCCATGCAATTTGCCTCTTCGCACACACACGCACACACACACACACACACACACATGCCACACACACGAAGCGAGGCAGAGAGATTCGCAATTTTCATTTACATTTTTGCCAGCGTTTTTTTTTCATGAAAATATTTTTGCATTTGCAGCATCCGGCGACACGGTGTCCTCGCTCGCGCCCGCCTTGTGCCACATGCCACCAGTGGAGCAATAAAGAGACAACAGCAGCAGCATTTCCGAGCAGCATAAAAGCCCCGCCCCACCCGGAGATCTGCCTGGCGCCTGGTGCCTGGATGCCTCGTGGCTGATGCCCGACGCCTGATGCCTGATGCCCGACGCAGGGCGGAAGCGACAACATTTTATGACGGTCACATAATACACAGCGGAGCGTCGAACGGTTAACGCTTAACGCTTAACGCTTAAACGGTGAACGGTGAACGGTGAACGGAGCAGCGACAGGAGGATGCAAATTATGTGCCACATGAAGCGTCAAAGCTTTTGATTTGATTGCCAGCAACGGAGCAGGAGCAGGAGCAGGAGCAGAGTCCAAAATCAAATTCAAATTCCCAAGTGGGAGCAAACGTCGTCGCCGATTGATTGACTGATTGAGTGACCAAGCCGCAGGCAGGCAGCAGGCAGGCAGCAGGCAGGCAAAACCCAACAACGATTCAGCGCTCAGCGATTAAAACGGCGCCAATTCCGATGGCGGCCTTTCTCGGCAACGACATCAGCAGCGGCAGCCCCGGCAGCAGCGGCGGCGGCCTGCGGAGCGGCGCCACAGCAGCCGCAGCTGCCACAGCAGCACTCAATGGCGGTGGCGGTGGCCGCGGCGGTGGTCGCCAGGGAGGAGGTGCCGCGAATGGCGCCACGGGCAGTGCGTCGAACTCCGGGCCATCGTCCAAGTCGGAGAAGCAGGACGACGGCGAGGAGGGCGGCATCGGCATCCTCTGCGGCTGCGGCAACAGGGCGCCCAAGTCCCACTGCATCTCCGCAACAGGTGAGTCAATCCATCACCCAGTCAGTCGATGGCGGGGCCAATCATTCATTCAAGTAATCCTGCCATCAGCCTGTCGTTTATTTGCGCTGCTTCAAAGAGAGTTTCCCCTTTGCCCTCTGCCCTCAGGTGTCCTGCTGCTGGTGCTGCTGTACACCGCCATGGGGTCGATCATCTTCGTGACCCTCGAGGGCGAGCTGGAGGACGGCAGTGCCGTGGAGACAGCCGTGGCCGCCTCCAAGCCATATCCCCGCACCGAGCTGGCCAACGCCGAGATACGCTCCAGGCAAGTGGCAACTGACTGATGGATCCACCCATTCGGCATCCACTAATTGGAATTGCTTGGAATCTTTTCAGAACTGTCGATCGCCTGTGGTCGATAACGGAGGATCTCAATATCCTGTACAAGGAGAACTGGACACGGCTCGCCGCCCAGGAGGTGCAGCTGTTTCAGGTGAGTGTTCCGGGCAGCCTCCCAGTCGCCCAGTTGTCCTCCCGCTCTCATGCTAATGGCGCATCCTGCCTGCGCGTCCCTCTCTCTCTCTCTCTCTCTCTCTCTCTCTGTCTGCCTTTGGTGGCATTTCTTTCCGCAGGACACACTGCTGCGGGCCGTTCGCCAGTCAAAGGTTTACCCACCAGGCGGCATCCAGCTGAACGCACCGACCCACAAGTGGACCTATGCCTCGGCCTTTCTCTACTCCATGACATTAATTACAACGATAGGTGAGTGAGAAGTGCCTCGTACATGTATCGCATCACCCGTACGTAGCTCCCCCCGCAGCCCCTGCCACCTGCCACTTGATTCCTTTTGTTGGCTTCGTGCTGTTCTCCGGTTCTCCGGTTCTTTGCTTCGATTCTCTGGGCAATTTATTAGCCCAAGCCTGACGTTTGCCGTCGCCTGCCAAGTGCCAGAACCCCAAGCAGACACGTGTGCGTGTCCCCCTCCCCGTCTCCCTCCCTCTCTCTCTCTCTCCCTCGCTCTCAGCCAAAGCTCTCTGCGAGCGTGTGCATCTGTGTGAGACGTTGAGTGAGCGCCTCCGCCTGGCTGAGCAGCTGCCGACCCAGCCCCCAGCTGGACCACCCGGGGACTGCTGTTTTTAATTAACAAACTGTCAACCGACGGCATCGATTCCGTTCGTCTTGGCCACAACAATTCCCACACTCCATCCATATCCCTGGCATATCCCTGGCATAGAGTTTATTTTTTGTTGCCTTCAGGATATCTGATTTCAATTAGGTGCGGAGCCGGGGGGCTATGGGCTAAGCAATTCCTCTGCTAAAAGGACATCCGGAATGCGTCAGGAAGATGCACGCCAAACGTAATTAACATGTCCATGCCCCTCCGCACTCTAATCGAACACTGCCACACACTGGGGCATGCCCCAGCCCACCAAACGAGCTTCACTCAGCTGTCCACAGGCCACAGCCACAGCCACTGCTGCGCCCCTTGAGCCTGATGTGCATGCAAATTGAAGAGCTGCCCGCTCGAAGGCTGCCGAGAGACACCAAAATAATTGAAAAAATAATTTGAAAATACCCAAAAATGGGGGAAAGCCTGAAGCCTACCCATGAACACCCTTGGCATAAGCGCATTCTGCAGGATATTTATCTAAGTTTTGCTCCTGGAAACTGTCAATCGGTTGAGAATTCCATGCGTGGCATGGGGCATGTGGCATGTGGCATGCCCTCAATTATGATTAAAGGGTGTTGAAAATCGACTAGTGGGTGGCCTTCGTTCACTCAAACTATGACCACAAGCAGGGTGAATGCGGAGAGGGAAGTAACGAAAATAGAACGGACACGCACTGTGGGTGACACATGAACAAAAGTGGAGCAGGGCCTAGAGCAGCGCGGGGGTGGGATGATTGGATGGAGGATGGAGGATGTGGTTTGATTGGAATGGCTGAACAGATTCGTTCACAATAAACGCGCTGTTAAATCAATCGAATTTGTAGCAATCAGCAACAGCAACAACAACACACGCCCCCCTCGCGGCAGCACCACAGCAGCAGCAGGACAGCAGGACAGCAGCTGGACACACTGGCTGGCCCCTCATCACATTATGGGAATTGAGTTTGAAATCAAAACTCAATTTCGGAGAGGCAGAGCAGCGGCAGAGCAGCGGCAGAGGGAGGCGAAGCAGAGAGCAGGCGGGAAGGCAATCAGAAATCTGTCTAAATACGAAACAACACCCCCGCCCCGCACCGTCCCCTACTCCACCTTATTCACTACTCCCCCACACGCCGAATGCCACTTCTCCCCATCTGTGTCGCTGCGGCCTGGCGCCGTGTTTGTGTAGCGGGGAGTGTCATTGAAATTATTCTGACATCACTGTGGAGGGGATAGTACCGTTACGGTATGTAGTTAAATAGAGACAGCGACAGGCAGAGAGACAGCTCCAGCAGGAGAGAGGAGCGATGAGAGTGAGAGTGAGAGTGAGAGCTGGGGTGGGTAGGAACACCGACCTGCGGTTGTCAGTTGGGTAAACCGAAACAACAGAAAAACAGAACAGAGAGAGAGAGAGCGAGAGCGAGAGCAAAAGCTAGCGGCAGCAGCATGCAAGAACGGACATGCACAGACGGCAGCGGGCAGGCAGAGGGTCAGACAGCAGCAGCGGGCAGGCAGAGGGACAGGCAGCAGCAGCAGGTAGACAGGCAGACAGACAGATATAACGGTACAACGGTGCTCAACTTTCTGCATTCTGCAGCCACTTAACTGTTTCGTGCATATTCTACGAGTGCGAGCACAAGTCGAAGTCGAAGTCGAAGCAGAAGAAGCTGCAACTGGCACTGGGGCTGGGGCTGGGGCTGGCACATCAATCAATTATGAAACAATTTGTCCCCCAAATTGCCGCGTGGATACATGTATTTTCGATTGTTTAGCTCCCCTCCTCGACTAATGTGTATTCTTCCATAAATAAAGACAAAACTGTGCCTGTGAAGGGTGCCAGCTACCATCCACGAGTATATTTCACTGTCTTTGGCAGCACAGAGAGAGAGAGAGAGAGAGAGAGAGAGAGAATAACGAACAAAATCTCCAAATCCCCCGTTTTGGCCACATTCAATCACCTTGGATTTCGGCCAAAAAGTTGTTGCTGGGCGCTTTGTTGTTGGTTATTTAATGTGCTTAGGGGATTGACGACAGGCGGCTGAACGGAGAGATTTCGGTATGTGGGGGGTGCTACCAAACGATCGTCAGGAGATTAAGTTCCGGGGGGGGACTGAGGAGTGAGACAAAAGCATTATGCAAAATTCACATCGATTATGTCCTGAGCCCGTGGCCTCCACGACCAGCAGGAGGACACTTTGCTCATTATTCAATAATGAAGATATTTTCGATGGGCATACGCTTGAATGGCCCGCCGTCTCTTTGTGCCTCCACTGTCCCGTGTCGCCTGCCCCCCGCCCCCGCCCCACCGTCTCTGAGCTATTTTCGATGGCCACCTTTATGTGGCGCCATTACCTGTCTCCCCAGTCAGTGCTGCTGTCTGGGCCCAGGACATCGTTCAATTAAAATTCCGGCAGATTGGATTTGTCTGGCTGTGTGTGTGCTACGGATGTGTGTGCGTGTGTGTGTGTGCTACGGCTGACTGGGGATCTTAATGGTTGTTTAGCTTCTCGCATAAAACAAATTTGATTGCCTGCAAAGCCTCGCGCCGCTGATGGATCGCTTAAAAGTAATACCCCCCGCCATGCCCCCAGCCAGCAAACACTTTGGATACAATTTATGTCAATTGCTGTGCGAGTGTTCGAGTGTGTGAATTATGGAATGCGTATTTAATTTGCATTCATTCTCATTCGATTAGCATAATGATTTCGCACGCTAATTGAGGAGTTCCGGCTCCATTTCCATTTCCATTTCAATTTCAATTTCGATTTTTGGCTGCGAAATATTTGACTAGAAATTTAATGACACAAACGACGCCGCTTCATTGGCAATTGTTGGGCTCTATTGGCGATTATGGATAATTAATATTGCCCACACACAGTTGCGCCTGGCCCTGGCACTGGCACTGGCTGTGCCTCGCAGTGTGTGTCGCGGGTAATAAAATTAACACATTTGCCCATAAATATAAACCGTGGCACTAATAAATACCCCCGGCCAGCCGTTGAGCGTGTCCATTGTCCGTTGATTTATGTGCTGCACTGTGGTCGCTGCCCACCCATCCACCCACCCCCATTCAATTCTGCAAACTGCATCCAGAGGGAGTCGCATCCGCTGTCCAACACTCTTTCCCACAGCGAGCAAACAGTGACTGTCGCAAAACTGTGGACAAGTGGCAGTAGGACAATGACAGTGGCCAGGACATGGCGTGTCATTAAGTTGCCGCTTTATTGTTAATGGGATTGTGGCCAAAGTGCACCGAATGGATGCCCAAAAATAAGTGCCAAGAGCTGCTCCATGCTCTTCCATGATTTTCAATCAATAAGCAAATGCAAGCTGGCAGCCACATGCGAGTTCACTTGATGGCCACACACACACACACATAAATCTGCAGCAAAAGAAATGTTAACTCAAATGGGAGCTGGGGCCGCAGCTTTCCCTTTTGACCTTCGGCGGGGCCAGGCCATAAACCATTGCCATCGATGTAATGGCTTTGTCCGCCACTTCCGTTTGCCATTTTGAATTACAAATTGCACAGCACTGGCGGGCAGAATGCAGTCGAATGAATCACGATTTTTATTTATGTTGTTTACCTATTTTCATGGCCAGCACTGTGGCGGCTTCCTTACGTCCACGGCATCGATTCTGGCGGCTGCTGTTTGATAACTTTATTAAACACTTTGACCTGTATTATGTTCACACGCCGACCACGTGGCCCTCGCCCACCCACGATAGACTCCACGTCACGTCGCGTCCCGTCCCGTCCGCTGTTGTAATATTATTATTACATAATTTGTGTGCCAGAAATTGTGTATGCGCCTGTTGCCCCGAATGCCAGCTGAATGGCAACTACACATAATCGCTTGTGACACGCGCCGCGCCGCCAAAACATCCATGGCGCTCCAGCCAGTGCTGAACAATAACGTTTGGCTGGCAACTAGTTTATAATTGGCGACTTACTGAACACATTCCACGGCATGTTGGCCCCTATGAGCAGTGAGCTAACCGTACGCTAGCTTCCCTCCCCCACTGGTTCGTGTTCGTATTACAATAATTATTTATGGATGTGCATTTTGAGCTTCAAGTGGATTAAACATTATGAAAATTCCCAAACATTTCCCTGCGGCTGGGAACTGTTTTTCGCTACATTTCGGAAACATTACCAACACTGATTTCAAGCACAAGCAAACCAAAAAGAAAAGAGCGCGGCAGTTTATTTTATTTTATTGCAATTTGCAGACTCATTTTTATGGCTCAGACAGGAGTGTGTGTGTGTGGGTGTGTGTGTGTGTGTGTGGGTGTGTCAGTGTCAAATATAAAACAAATAATGCCGAAAGCGACAATAGGCTGCAGGAACAACAAGCGTGACTACAACAACGCCATAAGAGGCAATCACAGATAAGTCAACATTCCGCTGACGAGGACAACGAACGACGACAAACGGAGCACGGAGCACGGAGCACGACGAACGCCAGCCCAGCCCCCACCCCAAATGAATGAATGGGCGAATGAATGGGTGAATGGGTGAATGGGTGAGCGAGTGAGTGAATGAACCGAAAGGGAGGGACTGCCTCGAAGCAATTGGTACCCCAGCGACGCGCTGTGTTGGCCAGACAAATGATTGAATCCGAATTCGGGGACTAAAGTTTATGCTTGTAAATATGTACATGCATATGTAATATGTATACATTTATGTACATACATAATATGTACATATGTACTGTACATATTTGCTGCTGCATTCTAAACCTTTCTCAATGCCAGAAATACCCTCTCCGCCAGGGTATGTGTGCCCATGCCTTGGACACACATATTATGCGGCAGAGTCGCTCCCTCTCCCATACACACACACATAACGAACCACTCAGCGCTTTTAGGGGGTGTGTGTGGGTGGGTGGGTGTTGGCTGGGTGTTCATCATGGCACCCGCACCGCATCCGCCCCTCATTTCCCCCACGGCCTGCACTGCCAGCCCTTGACATGCTGCATACATTTTTTAATGTCTTCCTGTTCAGAAACAACACCAACAACACGAACAGCAACAACAACGATGAGCCCTGAGAGGCCTGATATGTGTCAAACGCTAACACGCACGGAGCTGCCTCAAGCCTCCGCCATGCCCCCAGCCACACACACACACACACACACTGCCCCGTGCCACACCCCAACCACACTTAGCCGCTGCCGCTGCCGCTGCTGCTGCTAGTTCTGGCTTCTGGCTTCTGGCTTCTGGGCAGTTTTTCATCTCGTGCAAGGCTTACTGCAGCCAATCCATCTCGCAGCGAAGAGCAACAGGGAGCGAGAGAGGGTCAGGAGAAGGCAGGAAGAGATGTATGGCGGAGATGTTGTGGCGAGTGTTAACAAACGAGACCAAATGCAGGGGAGGGAGCGAGGGAGAGCAGCAGAGGAAAGAGAGGGAGTCGCAGAGAGAGAAGCGAAAGCGATGAGACTCGAAGAATCACAAAGAAACGATTGAGAGAGAGAGAGAGAGAGAGAGAGAGCATAGAAAGACAAAGCCAAGAGAGACCAAGATCGTGCGACGAGTGTCTGCAGCTGCATCCCCCGCCACACCCACCCGTCTGCTGGCATTTCAGGCGTGGAAATGCTGTCAGGCAGCTCATTTGTGTCTGCGTCTCTGCTCACACACACACACACACGCACACACACTCACTCACACACGAGTGCACACATGGACGAGCGTGGCCCAATCAAGCGGAGCTCTGTGTCATTTTGCCTGTAAATGTCGCATATCAAAAATGCTTAATAATGTCATAAAAACCGAACATTTGGGGGCCCATCCACAAAACAATGCCAATAATGCGACTTCCCACATGCCACACACACACACACACACACACATAGATGGGTATGTGTGTTCCCTTGGCTTAGCGCACATTTTGATGGCTTGTGTCGCAGCCGCCGTTCGAGTGGCCACTCTGCCGCCTTAACCTTGCAGCTGCCACACACACAGTCTGCCGAGGCAAATGGATGGGACAGAAAAAAGGGGAGGACAGCTGTGAAATGTATGCACTGCTTGCACTGCTTGCACTGCTTCTTGTGCCCACCCATTCGTCTCTCCCCTTCACGGCCTTCATCAGCGTCTTTGCCTCTGTATTGGCTTGAGTTTGCATATTTTTCGTGCATATATTTTCGTCGAGGGCCGTGCACACAGAAACCAAAAAAGGGGGGGGGAACGCAAAGAGAAATGAATACAAAAATCTGTTATATGCATGTGTAGGCGGTGCTTGGAGTGCTCGACAAACTGTTATGCATTGACAGACTGCAGACTGTTGGCCCAATTTGATGGCGTTCGCTCCTCTTGGCGTTTCTGTCAAATGAAGTCACATTTTTCCTGAGCCTTTGTCGCTCGTCGTCGCAGCTTGCACTTGCTGGTGGATTTGCTCCGTTGCACGACAGCTAAAAGTTGATTTGACTGCTGCCTGGCAGTTGCAGATTGATTCCTCCTCTCCCACCTGCTGCTGCACCTGTGGTCAGTGCCAAGCCTTCGTCTGGCCTGTTCCTTGCAGTACTTTGCCCCAAGAGTGCCCCCGAAGGAGTTTGACCAAAGTGTGAATGCAACTTCCTCGACACTCTCCGTTCTGGCTGCTTTCGCTGCCAATTTTCGCGTTTTTATGCATGTTTTGACATGTTCAAGCAGCGCTGGCGTCACTTCACTTCACGATGTCAGACAGCCAGCCAGCCAGCCAGCCAGCCAGCCAGCCAGCACGCATTCAGCTTTTAATGGCTCTCCGAAATACATATGTATGTACATATGTGTATGTGCATGTATCTGCAGTATGTACGGCTGGCTTTTGTTTCCTTTTTGTGCTTTCCATTTGTTTGACAGTTAAATGGGCAGCAGCGGCAGCGGCAGAGGCAGCGGCAGCGGCAGCAACATCGACGTGGACGTCGCTGCCGGCGTCGCCGCGTCTCGATAACGATTTTAATAGGCCATTTAATTTTTAATTAATTCTTCAAGCGCCAGTTGCCATGTCATAAAAATGCTTGCTGTCATGTTTGGCTGTCGCGCTTGTCCTCCCCCTCGCTCCCTTTTGCCCCTGTCCTAGCCCTCGCCCCTGCCCTCTCCCATTGCAGCTGCTCCGCCTGATGATGATGTTTTGGGGCGCTTAACGACATGTTTTTGTTTCATTTTGGCTCTGGCTCTGGCTCTGGCCCTGCATATCATTATTTCGTTCTCTCTCCCATCACAATCCATCCGCCATTCCGCTTGTTTATTGAACATTTCCCTATTTATGGATGGCTCTGGCTCTGGCTCTGTCTCTGGCTGGGGCGGGGGGCACGCAAATTTCATTACTCAAACTTGCTGCAGGGAGAGACACTCGCAACCCCACACCCCCTCCTGCGTAGCAGTAATATGTACAGTCTGTAATTAAAGCATTCACTGAGCGAAGGAGCAAAACCTCATTGCCCACTCAGCCATTTGCTGCTTGACCTCGGTTCGAGAGTGGGGGAGGTGGTGGGTGGGGGAGGTGTTGCACCCCCCTCTAACCTTCAGCATCCGCCATTCTCCCTCCCCTCCATGCGCATTGTTTGGTTTTATATTTCAACATTTTTGTGACTCTCTTAATAGCTTTTTGTGAAAATTAATTTCTTAGCTATTAGAGGAGGAGGCCCCACCCCCCCCCCCCCATCCCCTCTGCAACTCTCTCAGTGTGCGTGTGTGTGTGTGTGTGTGTGTGTGTGTGATGGAGGAGTATTTTGTAATTACTTTATGCCCGAAAATTGCCGTAGTAAAATATTTCTCGCTGGCTTTTGGTTTGGATTTTACAGTCGCCTAAGGGCAGGACAAAAGCCTCACCAGCTTGTGGCAGGGATGGCAGGGGGGGGGAGGTTGGGGGGAACCACTCTGGCAAAGCTGTGAACTTGCCTTTGGGGTGTGCTTGGCCACCAACGTTCCACGTATAATCGAATCAAATGCGTTGCCCCAGCTGGCCCCAGACGAACGAACATTGAAAATGTTTTCATCTTTTTCGGTTTCGCATTTCGATTGAAGCGGTTTTGCGGTTGGGAATGGCTCATTTTGGGAGGCGATTAACAGCCGTATAACAGTTTGTATAACAGTTTTAGCTGAAGTATAACAGTTGGTGGGGTGACACCACCAGTAATGCATTTGTGTATAACAGTTGGTATAACAGTTTGATAACATTTTTAGCTACAGAAGTTTCATTTCGAACACTGGTGGTAACACAGTGATGTATAACAGTTGGTATAACAGTTTGGCTAAAGTATAACAGTTGGTGGGGTGACAGTTTGGGAGTCTGGCAGCAATGCATTTGTGTATAACAGTTTGTATAACAGTTTGATAACATTTTTAGCTACAGAAGTTTCATTTCGAACAATGGTGGTAATACAGTGATGTATAACAGTTGGTATAACAGTTTGTATAACAGTTTGTATAACAGTTTGTATAACAGTTTGTATAACAGTTGGTATAACAGTTTGTATAACAGTTGGTATAACAGTTTGTATAGCACTTTAAGCGGTTATTGTGCCAGATAGTAGACAGCTTTGGTGCAGTGGCTGACCAAAATGAGCAACGAAATGGCGAGAGCTCTCTGAGCGGCTTCTTGACTCTTCCTCCAGCGATCTGCTTCGCTCTTCGCTCCTCGTGCTGCCCTGAGCAGCTTACATATTTACATATTTACATATTTACACGTGTGCGTACATTTTGTTGTACATTTCGGTGCACCCTTCCAGTGGGTGCCTCATGCGTGCACCTGCGAGTGCTCGTGCATAGTGCAAGCGCTGTTGATAGATAGCAAAGAGCGGCGTTTGTTTTGCAATTAGCACGGAACTCAAGTCTCAGCAGCAAAACAACAACAGAAACAACAGCAGCAGCCAGAAGCAGAGCCAGAAGCCAGAAGAGTGCGTAAATAGTTTTAATTAAAATAACTGAGTGCTGAAAAGTAAGCGGCGGCGGCGGCAGCGGCAAATGCAAATTAAAACGTATTAAAAAGTTAGGGAAAACATTTCTGTTGTTGCATGCCACTTAGATGGCATCTGGGGGAGGCATCAAGAAGGAGCCAAGAACAAGCCCAACACCGCCACAACGAATGCCTGCGGCCAGCACTGACCAACCGGATGTACGTGTGTGTGTACGTGTGTGTGTGTGTGTGCTTAAGCCTTAACCCTTAACCCTGAACCCCACACCACTGTCCTCCAGTGTCCAGCGTTATCGTTGGGCGTCCATCTCCATCTCCAGCTCCAGCTCCATCTCGATTGCACAAATTTCAATCCCCCAACATGGAAATCGTTTTTGCTCGTCCACAGCTTTTTGGGGAGCTGCTAAAAGTTTGGGGGCAACCCACAGGCAGCAACCCACTCTGGGAATTCCCACGCATAATTGCCATGCTCGCCCCTTGTGGAAATCTTTCCACAGAGCAGGGACAGCGACGGGGCGATGGGGCGGCGGCAACGACATGTGTGCGTCGTTAGTTAGTTAGTTATAACTACGTACAATTTCATGGACGCCATATTGTAAATGTTATAATTTGCACTAACAATTTTTACCAACCGTCGCCCCAGTCCGGGGGTGTGGCAGCCACGAACGATGGAGCGAAGGGGGCACACACGACGTATACTTGCTGCATGGATGTGTCCCTATCTCTGTCTCTGCCTCTGCCTCTGTCGGTGGCTGTGTCCGTGTCCGTGTCTGTGCCACGTTGTAAGCAGGATGATGATAATTTTCAACAACTTTTGTGTGTGTGTGTGCACCCCAGGGGGTGGGGAGCGTTAGTCCAGAGCCTACGCTTGCACCGCCTGCTCCTGCTCCTGCCCCCTGGCTCTCGGTGCCTCTGCCCGCTCCCCGTGCACTTGAACGTGTTTCGCGTTTTAAAGTATTCTTAACATTAACATGAAGCACGGATCAGGGGGGTGGCGGGGTGGGAAAAGCATTTTCTGTGTTTTTTCCATGCTGATTTTTCATCATTCCCCCAGCCATTCGTTGTCTGGTCTGGTCTGGTCTGGTCTGGTGTCGTCTGGCATTTCTTTTTTGCCATTGTCGTTTGCTCTTTGCTTTCATTTTTGTCAGTAATAAAATGTAATACATGTACACACACGCACACACGCACACCACACGCACACACACGCACAATTTGACTCAATTATAAAAGTTTGCACATTAAAAGTTCAGGGAGGAGAGGCCGCAGCCGCAGCCGAAGCCGAGGGACAAGCGCGTCCGAGGCGCTGCCATTCCGCTGTAGCCAACCCATTATTGGGTTAGGTCGTGCCCAGCGGCAGGTCTAGGCCTGCTGCTGCTCCTAGTCCTGCTCCAAGACCGGTTCCTGGTTTTGGCTCGGCTTCTGGCTCTGGCTCTGGCTCTGGCTCGGTTCTGTGCTGTTTGTGCCCCCGATTCCGGAGTTTCTGGCAAACAAACATCAAAGCCAAAGTGTCTCCGACAGGAAAGTTTCCATTTCTATTTGTTGCCTTTTTCCCCTCTCTTTTTTTCTATTATTTTCTCTTTTCGAGGCCAGAGCGCCCAGCCCCAGAACCAAAGGGCTTGCGGTAGGGCAGGGCGGGTTGAGGTTGAGGTTGTTGTGCCACATGCACGGCTGCAGCTAGCAGGAAGGCAAAGGGCTCTATCCACTGCTGCCAGTCTGTGCAGGCTGCCCAGCTAATTTGATCAAGGATCAGTCGCCGCAGCTGCCCCAGCGCCCTGTGGCACTTCTTAGACTGCGAGTGGGATCAAGTCAAGTCCGACTGCCTGAATCCTCCTTTTACCATTTTGGAAGCCAGCGATTTGCAGCGATTAAACGCATTTGCAGAGAGCTGGCCTTTGGCTACAGTTTTGTGCATCAGCTCCCATGTTTTTCCCTCTCTTTGGCGCTGCGGCTTCCATTTCCCTCTGTTTGAATTCCTGCAAACGCTCAACCAATAATGATTTTCCCTCCTCCTCGTTGCAGGCTATGGCGGCGTCTCGCCGCGCACCCAGTGGGGCCGCATTGCTGCTCTGATTTACGCGCTCCTCGGCATACCCATAATCCTGCTCTACTTGTCGGCCATGGGCGACGCCCTGTCCACCGGCATGCGCTGCCTGTTCCGCCGCCAGGGCGGCGAGGGGGGCGCTGCCGGCGAGGGCGATGGCGGCGACAGGGATGGCAGCGGCAACGGCAACGGCAGCGGCAGCGGCAGCGGTGGCAGCAATGGACGCAAATCGGACAAGAAGAAGGGCAAGAAGAGCCACTACCATGGAGGGGCTGGTGGTGGCAGCAATTTGCACTACGGCATGCCGCAAACCGTCTACCAGCAGCAGCAGCAGCAGCAGCAGCAGCAGCAGGAAAAGAAGAGCTCCGAGCCGGAAAACGAGCATGGGGGCGGGGCTCGGGGCTCTGCCAGTGTGCCCATCTCGATCTGCGTGTGCGTGATGGTGTGCTATGTGACCAGCGGGGCCATCCTGTTCCACCGGCTGCAGAACTGGAGCGTGCTGGAGTCGCTGTACTTCTGCTTCACGTCGCTGGGCACCATCGGGTTCGGCGAGCTGGCGCCCCGGGGCACGCTGGCCCTGTACATGGCCTCCGCCTACATACTGGTGGGCATGGCCGTGGTGGCCATGTGCTTCAACCTGATCCAGGCCGAGATTGTCCACTGGCTGCGCAAGTTCAGCGTGCAGGACCACGTGACGCCCAAGGCCGAGGAGGTGACCCTCGTGTCGGTGTCCGTCACCCCGAAGCCCTCCTGACAACGACCCAGCGCGGACCTGCTGGGCGGCGTCGCCGGCGGTCCGAGCACCTCCTCCGGCCTGGGCGTGGGCCTGGGCGTGGGCGTGGTAGGCCACCAGCCACCCAACAGCCTGGCCCAGCACCAGACCATGTTCTTCGGCCCGGCCCACACCCTGACCCAGTACAGCTCGCTGCCCCGCCGCAGCCACATGCACGGCCACGGCGCGGGACCCTCGTCCTCGGGCGCCGCCTTCCAGCGCAACACGCCCATCCGACGCTCCACGGGCATCCCGGAGCACCACATGGAGTACTTTGTGCCGCGCAGCATCAGCGAGTTCAATCTGTCGGGCGTGGGCGATCTGGCCCTGCCCCCGCCGCGGCGCTACTCCCCCAACATGGGCAACAACATGGGCATGGGCATGGGCATGGGCATGGGCATGGGCACCGGCATGGGCATGGGAATGGGCATGGGCATGGGACTGCCGCACGGCCTGCAACTGGGACCACCGCAGACACTGCTCTGTGGCCAGCAGCAGCAGCAGCAACAGCAGCAGCAACCACCGCCACCGCCGGCCCAGCTGCAGATAGTCACGTTGAAGCCGCGCAGCGAGAAGATGGTCACCTTCGAGGATGAGTCCAAGCAGCAGCAGCAGCAGCAGCAGCAGCCACCGCCGCCATCCATTGTCTCCTCCGGCGTGAACTCGGTGTCGGCAGCGTCGGGCACACATTGTCCCCACGGGGTGCCGACGACGCCGCGAAAGTCCTCCGCTGTCGGCGCTCTGGGTGGCGGGGACATTTTCATGTGACCAGCCAGCTGACTAGCGGCAGCGTCCAGTGACTGCTCCCCAGCGGCATCCGTGTCCGTGTCCGTGTCCGTTTCCGGCATTGGTGCTGGTGTTGGTGCCGCCTCGGAGCTGAATGCGGCGATGCGCCTGCGGGACAGCATTGATGAGGCGCTGTGCCCCAAGTCGGGCCCGGCACCAGGTGAGGTGATCCGTGTCTAAGTGAATCAACCAACCGCTCACACTGTAAGTAATTGCACACACAAACACACGCAGACGCGAGCCATGAATGCGAGAGTCGAAAAGTGTTGCCTACATTCGAGGGCCTCCAGCAGCAGCAGCCGGAAAGGAAAAAAGGAACAAGGAGGGAGTGGGGCAGAGGGAGAAGACATAACAATTTCCTTCATCTAAAAGTTCTTCGTCGTGTTTTTTGAATCTATAAACATTGAGCAAATATTTATTATTATGTGTGTAAATACAGGAGGAAAAACAAAAGCCAAAAAGGAAACCAAAATCAAAACAAGCAGCATCCACACGCAGGGCGGGGAGAATGGACAAAGTTTTTAGCAGCAGCAGCAACAGAATGGATAGCTGGGGAGGGATGTGGCGTGGTGTGGCAGCAGCGACTAAATTAAAATTAAAATTAAAATTAAAATTCCACATGATAAATGCATAAAAATACTTGAATGGTGCATGGGAGAGCGTGTTTAACGTTAATGCCGAAGGCATGCAGAAACCGAAATTAATAAAAGTAAAGTACATCGCGAATACCATGAATAATAAATATTCACAGTGCAGGGGAATGCAGTTGAGGGGTGCGCAAAGGGGAGGGGAAACAAACAAAATGCAAATGCAAAATGCAAAATGAAAATGAAAATGACAAATTGTATAAATACCAGAGGACAAAGTTTATTTAAGCGATTTGTTAGTTCGTTTTCCGCTTCCCTCTCTCCCACTCTCCACTCCACGCTCCGCGTTTAGTTTTTTGTGCCATATTTTCATCAGGGTTAGGGTGGGAGCTGGGGGTTGGGTTTAGTGGAAATTTAAATTAGTTTTCCGCTGAGCGAGCGCTGTACAACAGTTCCATTGGAAACGCTACAGAAACCACAGTGAAGAAGTTTACTTTCTCAGAGAAACTGTTATAATTGATTCACTTGCAACTGTTATACTGCATGCGGCTGTTATACAGGCTGTCATACATGCTGCATCTGCCAGCTAGAGTCTTGCTTTCCACTGTTATACTAACTGTTATACAAACTGTCATACTGCAACAGCAAAGGGGCACCTTTATCTTTTGTGCACAAACTGTTATACTGCGTTGGAGGATGGCAACTGTTATATGGCTTATCTGTTATACTGTTATGTTGCTTCAACCGTAGCCGTAGCCGCCATTGACCTGTCATACGAACTGTTATACGAGTAGACACACCATTCATAGATATCTCACACATAATCGCTACAATTCGAGCATCGATTCCTCCCCAAATCCCCTGCGGCATGGCGTCTCCGAGCTTAAGCTCTTGTTGAGTGGTTTTTCTGTGTTGTCGTTTAATTTTCTGCTTCGCACAGAGGCAATTAGGTTTAAATACTTTTTAAATACATTTTGATTGTAGGTAATTGAGCGCGTGAATTGTCATTTGTTGTTTGTTGTTTGTTATTTGTTATTTGCTGCCAGCCCCGTTTGGCTGTGGCCGCGGCTGTCAGCCAAGTGGAGCTCATTTGCCGCTGCCACTTGGCTCTCTGTATTTTTTGTTGCAGCCCTTCATTAAAATAAATAAATGAAACTTGAGTGCACGCCCCTTAGGCCACAGCACGTTGGGCCGTGTGCGGTCGCTGTGCGCTGCATTTGTACATTTCTGCCACACTCAATTTGTGGCATTCAATTAAAAATAGCAAAATGGAAGCGGAAACCAGAAACCAGAAACCAAAAATCAACTAGGCTAGGCATAGGCTCCCCTGCATACTCGTAAAAAAACCAAATCAAAATACAATTTAAAAGCAGAATTACAACAACAAAAAGAAGGGCCGGGGCTGCCTTTCAATTAATGGATTAATGGACTGCCGGAGAAGGAGAGAGGATCAAAGGGCAGGCAGCAGTCAGCAGTCAGAAACTAATTCCAAAATCAATTTTGTGTCAGCAGATGTCTACTATATACATGCATAAATACATTACATATACATCTACATGTACATCTACATCTATGTCTATGTAGTTAATAACCAACTAACCAACTAACGAACAGCAGCAGCCATACAGCAAACATAAAACATTAAGCATAAAAAGCTAACGCAAATATTGAATTTAAGTCAAAAGTAATTAAATTAAGTCCACTTCAACACTCGCACACAAAAACGGAAACAGCAACGGCAACGGAAACAGAAACAGAAACAGACACACTGAAACCACAATATAATTAATAACTATCTGATAGATATGGAGAACTAGAGTAGAGTAAACTCAAGCAAAGCAAACTAACCATGCGTGAGTGTAAGTTGTTTTTTTTTGTCAAATTCCTAGCACGGTAAGTTGAACTCTTAGGCTAGCGAACACACACTTCGGGGCGCTCCTCGTGAGTGAATTGAGTGAGTGGCAGTCGCATAAGTATTAAAACTACACCTAGTTCATATAATCATACTTCTAGTGTTAGACTCTCCACAAAATAAGACACGTACGTGTGTGTGCATGTCCGAGGTACATAGACACAGCTGTGGATGTGCGACCACCCAGGCATGGACCGTGTGTAGTCGTAAGCATTCCATACATATGCATATGTAGCCGTACACAAAACGAAACTAATTTAGCATTGGGCAAGGCAACTAGCAATTAAGCAAATACATACCGCAATTTGCGACATATACATCTACATATACATCTACATATACATATACAATATACACACAATGCAAAACCGAAACCGAAACCGAAACCAAAACCCAGAAAACCAAAAACCAAAAATAAAAGTAAATAAGTGAATAAATAAATCATGAACAATTTAGTCAAATGTCAGTAAACATTTTTGTTGCGTGTGTTTCTCTGTCGTCTTACTTGCGGCATTTTCGGCTGCTGTCTGGGCTGGGGTGTGGCCAAGCAGTGCAAAACAGTGCTGCCCAGGGGCAGAAAGCGATCGTAGCCCGGCAGCTGTCGCTCGCTCTCTCTCTCTATGGTTACAACCGTTGCCAATGGTGGAACCAAATGATGGAACCAAATGAGCGTTGTGTCAGCCATTGAAGTAGCAATAAAGGAATGGCAAAAAGAACTGAAATTAAAATGGAATTTGCGCAAAATCAATTTGCGCATTAATTGATACAGATAAAAACGAATCGATATCCACCGCCCCCGCCCCCAAACCTCAGTCCATGGCTAACCGATAAAAAAAGGGGCAGGCAAAAAATAATAAAAACCCAAACCGAAACCTCAAATTCAACCTTTTCCACTCTTCGCGGCGCTGATGCGTGGTGCTGCTGCTGTGTGTGGGTTTTTTGTGAGTTATTTAATCATTTAATTAGTGTTAATAATTTATAACAAACCGTTTCGCAATCAATAAGCCTTTGAATGGGCGTGGCAGCGCTTTTATCTCTTATCCGTTTGCATTTTATGACAACTCTGAAATGGAATCTCACTTAATCGAGAGGGAGGGAGGGAGAGGTGATGCCAGGTGGCCGGTAGCTCAAAGTGCTTCTGCTCCTCCGTCCAGTGCTGTCCTGTGCTGTCCTGCTCTGTGTGCATCAGTGCGTGCGTCCAGCTCTTTTTGCCACAGCAATTTAATTTACTTCTGACAAATGTCCTGCCTCATATCCGGCCATCAGCCCGACCCAACCCAACCCATGCCAGCCTCCAGTTCGGGCTTCTTCCAGTGTTTGTCGAGTCTATGGATGAAATGTCAAGTGGAAGAGCATTAGCCCATCAAATGATGTGTAATGTGCTCGAATGTCTCTCTCTCCCTCTCTGCGTACAGTGCATCCCGCAACCGTAAGCCAATCGTTCAATCTGCTGCTAGCTCATGGCAGGGTGTGTGTGTGTTTCGATACGCACTGTACAGTGGCGGAGCATGCACAAAATTCAAGCTATTTGTATATTTGTTCATGTGCAACTCCACAGAATTACCTCGATTCATTTTGTCGCATGTCACAGGGAGTGCTCCGAGGTGTTGGAGCAGAATAAAGGACTTATGCTACCACTTGCCGCTAGGTGTCGAGGTGTGGATAGGTATGCCAGGGATCAGCAGCCAAGGGATCTCCCTTTGTCTGGAGACTGCAGCCAGCAGTGGAGTGGAGTGGAGTGGAGTGGAGTGGAGCGACAAAGGAAACGCAAGACTCGATGTGAAGCAATAAATTCGCTTAAATACTCTCTTTGTGCGAGTCATTAAAATCGCATTTGTAGGAGGAGGACACAAACCCCAAACCCAACCCCAAACCCAAACCCGATCCAATGACTTACGCGGAAGATGTGTGCTCGGGTGATTGTGGCTCGCACTCGCACTCGCACTCGTAAGTACTGAGATAGATACTGATGATGGTCTCCATCTCCGCTTTCTTGTCGCCCGCCATTAACGCTGAGCAGTCAGTGCGCTGTCAACACACTTGACATATAATTTGATTACGCATACGCATACGCATACGCATTTTATGAACTCATTTTCAGCATGCTGCGGATGATGGCCATGTGACATACTCGCACTGCCGCGTCCTGCCCACCCATTAACGCACAACGTACGGCGTTGTGTCTGCTCTGCGGGTTTTCAAGTGGCTCTTGGCGGCCTCTCCCCGTGCGCCTCGTGCAACATATTGTCTGAGTCAATTACGGCAGCCTTAAACTAGAGTTGGCAGCCCGCGTGGGCCAGCAGATTCGCGATCAGAGCGGAGGGAACGGCAACTAATTTCTTTTTACAACTGTGGCAGTTCTTTAGCTTTATGGTAAGGCACACACCCACACCCACACACACCCACACACACACAGATACGTACAGCTGCTGCTGCTGCCAAGCCAATAACCCAATGCCGTGCGGTGTGGCATGGGGTCCAGAGAGCGGCAAAAGCGAACTGTTTGCACACATAGGAAAGGACAGACAGGACGGGACAGCCAGAAGGCTGGTGGCAAGGCAGTGCGACAGAGAGGCAACCACAAAACTTATGCCTTGGCGCAGGCAGCCATTGAAAAGTCGTTAGCAAAACGTCAGACAACACACGGCGTGGGGCAGGGGTGGCGATGGGGTTGGGGCTGGGTCCAGCACCGGGTCCGGGTTTTTGGGGTTTTGCCTTTGGAACTTTTGCGGCCAGGGTTAGCTACTATGCCAGAGCTAAATAACTACCGACAAGAAGGGCGGATAGAGGGGAGTGGCTGAACACAAAAACAAACAAATATCCATGGAACATTTTGACGTTGTCTAAGCAAAACTTGGGCTCGCATCTCGGATTATGACGATTAAAGTTGCCCAAAGTGAATATGCATAATTGCAGAGGAACCCTCCCGCTGTCAGGATGCAGCAGGAGTGCGCGTACATAAAAATGTACATAACTGTGTACATATGTATGTAAAATGTACGAGAGAGAGGGAGAGCGGACGTCCGCCTGCTAAAATGATTGGAGCTCCCATGGGAGAGCACTGGCAGCGGTGGCCGGTGCCTCGGCCCAATTGGAATGCTATTAACCCGCAGAGCTAATGTCGCTCCGGGCCTAAGCAGAGGGCGGGGGGCAGTGGCAGGCATGGGGCATTGGCTGCCAAGTCTTGCGCAACCAAATTAAAAGTCCTTGCCAGAGCGCAGACCCCCGTGTCCCGCCCCTGGCTCTGGCTTCAGCCACTTCCGGGCCTCGGCGAAGTGCAGCCGCTTTGCGTACGCCCATAAATCTATTAAGACAATTTGGCACAAGAGCAACAAAAACCAGACAAAAAATAGAGAGAAGAAGAAAAAACTGTTTGAAAATTGGGATTTCTTTTTGAAATGTTTTTCGTATTGTACCCCGGAAGATAATTTCTGTCGATTTGTATGCATGAAAGTCCCTCTGGACTTTAACCAGATCATTAGTTCTAGTGAATCCCCCCATCCTGGCCATCTGTGTACATGTTAAGCTTAAGGTAAGTCCACAGGGGTATCCGGAACGGCGGCACCCACGCTATCCGTGGGAGCGAGATTCTTGGGAGCGCATCCAAGAGCGCCAAAAGAGACCGCACGAAACATTTGAAACGCAGCAAAGCAAACAAGTGGAGGAGCAGCACAGCGGCGGCGGGAGGGTAAAAGGGGGGGGGGACTGGCAATAGTGGTGGGTAGGTGACGCGAGCAGCGACGCAGCAGCAGCAGCAGCAGCAGCGCAAGGAAAGGCAAACAAAAGTAAACTTTTCGCTTCTTCTTTTGGGTTTCCTCTGCGTCTTTTTTGCAGCTTTTTCATTCGCATTTTTTAAGTACTGTCAAGGGTATCGCTATCTTATGTCCTATAGTCACACACACACACACGCACACATGATGCTGGGTGATTATACGACAAGATGTTGGGACGGGGACAGGAACCCTGCATCTTGAGACCAAGTCCAAGCCCCTTGGCCGCATCCCACATCCCACATCCAGTGGCTGATCCCAGCGCTGTGTGCGCAGCAGAGGGAGCCATTTCAGCCATGCAAACAAGCGGCAGCCCAGCCCAGGGCCGCCTTCAAGTAGATGCAGGGGCGTGGAAGGTGGCAAGCTGGGGGTCGCCCGAGCATCTTCGGCTGAGCATCTCTCAATACACATCCACTCGGTATGTATCACTGCCCTGACTTGATTTACTTCCCCGTTCACTGCACGGCAAGAAATTGTAATTTATTTTATTGCTTACAGAATATTCATTGAATATATAAAACAAACAAACACTGAATATGGGGAGTGTAGTGCTGAGCAGGTGGCGCAATGGCCGACTGCGCATCGTATGCTCTCTGTGCATGGGCCAAGATTACGGGATTGCGGGCAGCGCTGTCAGCGCATGCAGGGCATAAAAGCTTCGTGTGCCCGCAGCAGCGACAGAAAAGAAACTTCGTATGGCCCGTGATGAAATTGATCGGCTGCGCGCAGCGGCAGAGAAGCAAGAAACGTTTTCGTCTTCGTGTGTTTGTTGTATGTGCATTTGACTACATGCGTGGCCGACTTAGAGCAGAGGCCGGCAGATATCGGGCAGCGCTGTAAAAGCTTCGTGTGCCCAGAGAATCGCCGCAGCGGAAGAGAAGCATGGCGTATTGCCTATTCACAATAGATCGGCAGAGTGCAGCGGCAGAGAAGCGAGAAACGCTTTTGTTTTCGTGTTTGTTGTATGTGCATTTGACTACATGCGTGGCCGACTTAGAGCAGAGGCCGGCAGATATCGGGCAGCGCTGTAAAAGCTTCGTGTGCCCAGAGAATCGCCGCAGCGGAAGATAATTGCCTATTGCCTGTTCACAATAGATCAGCACGCGCAGCGGCAGAGAAGCGAGAAACGGTTTTGTTTTCGTGCTTGTTGTCTGTTTATGTGATTACCTGCGTGGCCGACCCCTCAGCTAAACCGTTATGATTTTATTGCATTGCATATTATTGTACCAAAAGTAACCAAATTTGCTGCTCTCTTTTCTGTCAGTGTGCCAGCCCCGACTGGCTTGGGTTCTGGATTCTGGGTTCTGGATTCTGGGTTCTGGTTCGTGTGTGTTACTCTCAGTGTCAGTGTTTCAGGCCGGCGCATTCCCGTTAGTGTCAAGTTGGCGCGAAGTCGCTGGCTGTGACTGCAAGATACTGTCAGGTTGGTTGGATCCCCCTTAGACCTCCCCCTTGCATACACTTTGCTACCCCCTGCTTGGCTCTGGCTGTGGCTCTGGCTCTGGCTCTGGCCCCTGCCGCATTCTGTAATAATCTATCAAAAATTGTACGCAAACAAAATGTGATTTGGCTCCACGTGCTCGGCATATGGCCACCACACCACCCCACCCCCCCACCCCACCCGAACCGTCTCTCTCTGTTGCCAGCTCTGCCGCACTCATGCTTGGCAGAGGGTGTCCCTTCCCCCCCTCCATCATCGTGTTTTCTGCATAAATTTTGTCCTGGCATTTGGCAATTGCTTTGAGGAGGCGAGTGCCTTGCCAGGGCTCTGCGCTGCTCTCCGCTGCTCTCCGCTGCCATTCCTTGTTTGCCCATCTCCAGATTGTGATTGTGATTGAGTTGACTGCGGGGCGGTGGGAGGGGGGAGGTGGGAGTGTGGGAAGAATGTGCAACTGGTTGAGATTGCATTGAGACCGACGAGGGTCCCTCGCTTCTTGGGTTTGCATTGTGCTCCCTGCCCCATGCCGAATGGCTGTGGCCTCATTTTGTGGCAAGGATAAGCAGCTCATTTCCGTTAATTGAATCCGTTCCCTGTCCATGTCCCTGCAGACTAGAATTAACCACGAATAAATTAGGTTGAAGATTCCCTCAAACATTGTTCCCCTCTCCCCCTTCCCCCTTCCCCCACCCACGTGTCGCTGCACTTTCATGATCCACTTCCCTTCCCTTGTGGGGGTTTCTTTTGGGGGTGTGCCCGGTGGGGTAGTTCGGGGGTGTTGGCTTCCCCAAATCTGTTGAACTTTGTGCCATAAACAACTTTGCTTTAATCGATTCTGATTCGATTCGAGAAGCTGACTTTGAATCGCTTTTTAAATCGTTTTTGTTCGAAACTTTCTGCCATATCTGCTGCACTCTCCTTCGCTCTCTCCTTCGCACTCTCCTTCGCTCTCTCTCTCCTGCAGCCATCGCTGAATCTGTCACTCAATCTCCCTGGAGGCAGCTCCACAACATTACTTCTGTGCCACTTTTTTAGCACAGCGACACAAAAGTTGAAACGCAACCGAACGAATACGAACTTTTGCGGCATCGCATATGAATGCCCCCCCACCCTCACCCCCTGTGTCTGCCACATCTCCAACTCCATCTCTGGCGAGTGCTCGTCAGCAGCTTTTGGGTTCGCTGCAACATCTTTGGCTTGCACTCAAACTCGAAACGAATATCGAAGGCCGGGCCGGGCCGTGCCGGGCGTTGGCAGTGCGATGAGAGGCTTTCCCCTGTGCCATTTTCCGCGCAAAAGGTAGCCGGGGGTGGTATGGGCGAAAACTGGCAACTGGCAGCAAGGCAAAGCAAAGAGAAGCAAAGCAAAGCCAACAGGCAGCTAACAGAGCGCCGCCAAAGACAGAAGACGGAACAGCACAAAAGTCGAAACGAAACGCAAACGAGGAGTAAACAAATTTTGGTTGCCACAAAACGCACAGCCGCAGCGATGGACAAAGATACACAAGGATAGACACGGATACAGACGGACGAGATGGCAGCAGGACACATAAGAAACTGCAATTTGTGGCACAGCTGGGGGACACACAGAGCAAGAGGGAGAGAGAGAGAGAGAGAGAGAGATGGAGAGAGAGAGTCAAGCAAAGTGAAATCCTATTGAAATTGCATTTGTGGCAGCAAAAATTTGAATTGCAATTGCAGCATCCCCGCACACACACTCCAGTCCTGCACCCCCCCCCCCAATCCCCCGCCATCTTGCAGGACTTTCTTTCAGCTGCAAAAGTTTGCTCCTTTCTTTTGGGTCTCCGGCCAACGCTTTGGCCAGCAGACAGCTTTGGCCGCAGCTCGTTTATCAAAGCCAACGCTCTCTGCACATTCCCAAAATGTCCTTTCCGCTCGCCTCGGCCTCGCAGAGCTTCCAGCAGGGGGCCAGGGCTGCAGGAAGGGGGAAGGAAGTACAGGAAGTATCGCTGCAAATTACGTTGCCGTTGCCGTTGTCCTTGACGCTGCTTGTCGCCTCTTCGCTTCTGCCCCACCCGAATCCAATGCGCGAACATGACAAATAGATTAGCCAGAAAGTTGGCTGCAGCCAGCCGCAGGACGAAGCGGAACTCCTGCGTAATGATGACGGGAGCAACGGCAATTAGGGCAAAAACTGCCGCCTGCCAAAAGCTTCAACCTTCCCACAATCAGCGGTGGATTGGCTGCCCATCCTCCTGCTCCTCCTGCTCCTCCTGCTCCTCCTGGCCACCGACTTCAAATGTCAAACACATGAAAAATGCGACCTGCCATTGCGCTTTAAGTAATAACAATTCGGTGGCCGAGCGGCAGGGCCAAACAGGCAACCACCGCCCTGTCTCCCCGTGCATGTGCCAGCTGTCGCCGCTGCACCATTTCATGGTATTCATTTCCATGCAACACGGCCAATTGATGGCCGTAATTGCTTTTATTTGCCACTGCAAAAGGGTGTGGCAGAGTCACAGAGAGTCCTGTCAAACACCAGCGATGGCAGCAGGCACACAAATGCCAGCCAATGCGGAAGCAATTACCCCCCGCAACAGAAAGAAACGAGACGAAGTTGAACCTCCGAATTGATCAAAGATCAAATATCAGAGATCAAATATCAGAGATCAAATATCAGAGATCAAATGGATTGTTTCTGTGCCACTTCTCCCGCTGCTCCGTGACAGGCAGCAGGCCGTCGAAGGGCTGTGGGGGAGCGGATGGCCAGTGGCTGGCTCGTGCCTCGGAGCAGCGCTCCAAGAGCAAGACAAACACGAGTACAACTTGTAAATAGTTTGGTTTGAGTAGCGAAAATTGAAAACCAAAGTATGCCGCCCCGCCCCCAAAGAGGGAGAGGGGGAGACAGAAATAATAAAATAGAAAAACTTTCAGCGGCGCATTAAGTAAACCGAAAAACTGCGACTCTGTGGTTGTCCTTGAGGGAGGAAGGTGGCTGCTGGGGGGTTGGGCGCTGGCTCCTGGTGGCAGTGCGAAAATGTGCTGCTAACTTAAATTTATGCGACACGCCGGCCAGCCCCACGCCCCACGCCCCCTGCCCAGCCCTGGCCAGGAAGTGGCTAAAAAATTCTCCAAAAAAAAAACCACAAAAAGAAAGCCGAAAAAAAACCCAAAACGAAACGAAACGAACGAAAACTCGCATAAAATTCAAACGCAAGCGAAAAGTTTTTGCAAAGCTCAACCGAAAAAGCCACCTACCAGCCCTCCCTCCCGCCCCCCGCCCCTGCTGGCTGGTGCGTCCCAACTCAGGAATTGGAATTGTCGTTCTGGAGCAATCCAAAGCCCAAGCCCAAGCCCAAGCCTGTCGGCCTGCTGCTGCGGCTGCTCGTTTGAGCAGTGCCTGATGTTGAATGAATGCCGAGCCATGTTGCCCTTCAATAGGCCAAGAACAATACACAACTACAGAGAGAGAGAGAGAGGGGGAGAGGGAGAGGGAGAGGGAGAGGGAGAGGGGGAGGGAGAACGAGCTGTGAGGCTGCACCCAAGAAATCAGCGACATTTTGATTTATTTATTCCGACACCAAAGGGCAGCCAAGTGACCCAGCCACACACACACACACACACACACACACACACACATATATATGTGTACTGGTATGTGTGGGCGGAAAATGTGGCATAATTAAGCAGGGGTGGGCGCGGAGCGAGTGCGAGTTGATTAGCACATTGGAGCTGGAGCTGGAGCTGGAGCTGGAGCTGGAGATAGCCCAGTGCCTGCCCGAGGAATTGTGCAAATGAGGCGCCTGTCCACCGCCAACACTGGAAAAGTGGCAGCCACATGCCCGAGACTGGCTGGAAAATGTTCCTAGGGCTTCGATTTCCATGGAAAATCCAATGAAAATGAGTTCGGGCAGATCGGATGGACACATGCACAACGAACTGTCAACGCAAACTGAGGCAAAAAATTAAATGAAATCGGCTTTTGCGCTGCTTTTCAACACTGATTTGAACGATTGGAAGCGAGTGAAAGCCGAACGCAACTTTTGGACTCACACAAACTCAAACCCAATCCAGTCCAGTTTCAGTTTCAGTTTCAGTTAGTGTCGCATTTTCCTGTGTCCTGTGTCCTGTGTCCGGTGTCCTTCGTCCTGTGCCCCTCCCAGGCTCTGCTCCGTTGGGTCTCCGCTGGTCTCTGGATTTGGTGCGCTTGGCTCGCTCATTTGGTTTTCCGTTTGAATTTCCTTTGCACTCAATGAAATTTCAACTTGATTTCCGTCGGGCATTTGTTACTTATATTTTCAGCACACACAAACAGCAGTCCCAGGCCCAGGCCCAGTGCCAGCTCCCAGCCACATGCCCATTCCCAATGCCATTCGGGCGAACGCCCACACGGAGGGGCTGGCTTCGAGCAGTTGTTGACACCTACCGCTGGCGACAGCTGCTTCACACTTACACGTGTCTGCAGCTGTATCACACACACACACACACACACACACACACACACACACACACACACACATGTGGCTGTATCTGTGAGCTTGTTTGTTGATGTGGCTTAATAGTTACCAGCAGCAGAAGGAGCGGAAGGAGCAGCAGCCGTGGCTGTGGCTGTGTCGGCCTGGGAGTGGCCTTAGCCTCAGCCATAGACGTGGCATGTGTGGGCGTCTGGAAAAGGAAGCATGGCAAAAATAAAGAAACATATAGCCTGGCAATTTGAGGAATCCGCTTAAGTGCGACATTGATTTCCGCCACTGATAACCCACACAAACAACAACAGCCAGCAAAGGGTGCGGAGACAAGGACTGAGGCAGGGACCGAGGCAGGAGACAGATCACCAGAACTTGCATTTGAAATGGGAGATTCTTAGGCAATGTTTCTCCTGCCTCAGAGGTTCTGCAGTTGTTGCAAATTTAATGCGTTGCAGCGTCAGTTTTGCTTGGGGTGTAGGGGGAGACAGCCACGCCCAGCACGAAGGGGGAGCCCCGCCGGCTGACTGAGTGGCGCCTGTGGCAATTCCAGCAACTCTGCGGACCGGGGCTGCCCGAGAAGTGAGTCCACAAAATATTGTTGCCAACAGGAATTGCACATGCAAAAGTTTCCCACTTTTTAGAGCTGCCTTTTCTTTGCAGTTCTCAAGCTGAAGGTGCGCCCCAACGGTGGGTGCCAGATTCGATTTAATCGGGCCAGCAGTGTGGGCCTCCAGCCACTGGCCACCTACGACTTGTCTATTAATAACTAAGCGATTGTATGGCAGCAGCAGGAGCACATGCGGATTCGGGATACGGCCTACTGCAGCAGCAGCAGCAGCAGCAGGGAGGGGAGTGCATTGGTCAGTGGGCGGACAATCTGGAATTGAAAGGAACTCCCTGGCAACCCGAGCTGGCAGGCCAGCAAGAGTGCAGAGAGGAGCATAGCGGAGCGGAGCATGGCAGTGCCTGGGAGGTTGATTGATAGAGTGGAATAGAATCAAATTGAATGGAATGGAACCCATGGGAATTGCAGAAACAAAGAACGGATGAGAACGGACACGTAATTGATAGCAAAGAACACCGATGAAGAGGGAAGCGTAATCGATGAGAAGCTGCTTAATAAGATGACATCAAATCAAATCAAATCGAATGGAGCAGAGAATAATGGAACGAAATGGAATGAAACTAAGCAGCGTGACGAGTGGAATGAAACGGCAAAAGTGAACCACAGCAGGTAGATAAATAAAGTTTAAAAAAAAGTAACATCTTCAATGAAACAAATTGGAATTGAACGAAGGTACAGGTACAGTGGGAATGGAATGCTTTATTAAAGATATTTCAACTTAAGGAACAACTTAAAGCACATCTTTGCTCCACGCATAAAAAGCAAAGCAAACGAGACTGAAACGGGATGACTTTAACCTTCGAAAAGTCTCCTGTAACCAGTTGCAAGTTATAAACAGTCTGCCCCGTGGGGCCAAAGGTCAAATCATGCATTAGACATTCATTCATTCATCTTTAAGTCAGTACTTGATAGACTCCTGTCCTGCTTCAGGCAACAGACATCAGACAACAGACTGCAGACTACAGACTCCAGACAGCCCCAAAAGAAGAGGCTTTCAATCAACATATTGGCCAGGAGCAGTCCCCTGTCCCCTGGCTCTTGTCGCTTGTCCCATCGCCACCGTGGATGATTAATTGTGGGGCAGGCATGCTAACAATGTTAATTTGTCATATATATCCGCTCCCCTGACCAGCCCCCGGGGCATGCCGAGATGGCAGACAGCCAGCGAGAGGAGAGCGTGGGAGAGGAGGAGAGCTCAAGGAATCAAATTAAAAATGTATAATCGCTCTTATGGGAGCCAAAGGGGGTTGCCGGAGCGAACGGAGCAGGAGCTTGGAGACAAGAGACTGCAGGATGGAGCGTGGAGCTGGGAGCTGGGAGCATGCCGTGACGAGCAATCAAATCAATAATTCATGTTATGAAAACGTTAAGAGTAACGATAATGCCCTGGATGAGATGAGATGAGATGACTCGCTGCCAGGCAGCATCCCCCCCCCTCCCCCAAAATGTTGGGTTGGGCGTTCGCTGTGTCGAAAATTCATCTTGAGGTCGAGTTTTTTGTGCAGGTTGCAGGTCCTCCAGGGCACGGGGTGCCCGGACAGCGAGCAAAGCAAATGTAAATTTTCAATGACAACGGTAAGTGCATGTAAATGCAAAACGATGATGACGAGCACAATGCTAGGGGGGTGGGGTGGGTTGCGGTATGGCAAGGGTGAAGGATAAGCAGAAGGGGGGTGCGGGTAACAGTAACTGTAACGGCAAGGGACACGGACACGGACAAACAACGAATGGAAACTAAATGAAATGAACGACATGGCACAGAACCACACGCACACACTCGTGGATATTTATGTGTGTGTGTGTGTGTGTGTGTGTGTGTGTGAACAAAACTGCAATTCAAATAAATTTTCATCTATTTCCAGTTTTTGGGTTATGGTTCTCTGGGCTGCGGGTTTTGTGGGTCCTCCGGCCCCGTCCGTTGGATGAGTGTGTGTGTGGGGGGTGCAGAGTGGGTCGGGGGGAAGGGGGCACTTACCACTTTGGCTGTATTTAAATACTTGCACGATTTCCGGTTGTTAGCGCTGCTAAGTTGGCTCCCCCCACCCTCCCTCCTGCTATAAACAAGCAGCGCGCTGAGAGAGAGAGAGAGCGAGCGAGAGGCAGGGAGAATGGCAAAGGGCCGACCAAATTCCGTTGCAGAGTTTTCAGCAGAGTCATCGACAGCGAACGTGAAGCTGTGGCTGCTGCCATTCAATGTTGTTGTTGTTGTTGTTGTTGTTGTTGGTGTTGATTCTGTTGTTGCCTTTGTTCTGTTGTTGCAGCTGATGTTGATTCTGTTGGTGTGGGACTTTTGCTTGTAGCTGCTGTTGGCTGGCGTTTGCTTCTCTCTTTTCTTTTCTTTTCTTTTTTTATTGTTTTGTTATTTTCCAATGTTGGTTGGGTTTGTGGTCTGATGATTTATTTTTGTTGCGTTTGTGTTTGATTAATTTGTTTATCTATTTATGGTTTGCATTGTTATTGGCACTTTGTTTGAGGTTGATGCTAAAATATCGCCGTAACCTTTGCCAACATTTTGACCATTTCATTAGCTGTGACCTTGTGCTCCCCTACCTGTTTTAACCCCTTAGAAGGGCAGAGCAGCGTTCCTACAAGCTGAATGCAGTGCAAGCATCGGCAGAACCAATCCAATCCACAAAGCCAAACAAGCAAAACACAGCTATGGGCGGAGTGCCAACGGCCCAAGTAAACCGAACGACACAGTGGGAAAAAACATTGAAACTCGCCAGATATTTTATCGGTCGAAAATGCTCAAAAAAATATTCCAGAAATAAATATAATCCTGTTCACTGATGGTATCGAAGGTACTCACTCGAGGGCTCAAACAGTGGGCACCACTCGAATAATAATATCTGAAAAGTTCTGTTAATAAACCCATTGGAATCTGTTAAAGCTGTTTACCCGAAGGGTTTTGGGTTCGCTGAATGCAAACAAATGCGTACATATGTATGTATGTATTTATGCATGTAAATATGCACATGAGAAGACTACTCGAATGAATTCACTTTGTCGAAATTCGTAGCAAAACGAATAAAACATTCATTCTATTGAGAGAGAGTGTTTATCATCAGTCGAGTGCGAGTGCGAGTTCATTTTTTTGTTACAGCGCAACCACCGTAGAGTGAGCCTCTCGCTCTCCCTCTCCCTCTCCGTCTGCTGACAGCCCCAGCCTCAGCTGCCGCTGGCACTCATCCTCCTCCTACACTATCTCGCTGTCTCTCTCTCTCTCTCTGTGCTCCATTCTCTTTGGCATTTCATGTTGTCCTTTCTTTTCTTTTTGTTTTACCCATTTTTCTGTTTGTTGTTTTTTCTGCTGGTTTATTTTATTATTCTTTGCTGTGCCGTGCTGGCGATGCTGCTGCTGCTTTCTTCTCCACTCTCCTCCACTCACGCCCTCACTCTCCTCATGTCTCATATTTTTTCTGCATTCTGTGGCGGAAGTTCATTTGAGGAATTTCTCTTTGGAATTTCAGATGTGCCGTGCCGTTCATTATTTTGTCTTGCTTCTACCTGCTCCCGAGCCGCTGCCGACCCTCTGCCGGCCGCGCTGCTGTCGCCAGAGCGCTCAGCGCCCATGGCCCGCAGTGCCGTTATGTCTGTAGTCTGCAGTGCCGTTGTCCGTTGTCTGTTGTCTGTTGTCTCTGGTGCTGGCTGCGGGGGTTTTGCCGCCATAGCCAATCTTTGAATGAATAGTCTGATTTATAATGATTAATGCCTTCCAGTTATGTGTCGGACATTTGCAATTGAGATGAAGATGGAAGCAGAAGCAGACAAAGAGATAGTGGGAGCGTGAGAGAGAGAGACAGAGTGAGAGTGCTAGCCAGAGGGCAGGCGAATACAGTTAGGCAAAACAATTTGTGGCCACACCTCAACCGCATCTCCGCCTCTCCGCCTCTCCCCATCTCCTCCTCTCCTCTTTCGGAGCGTGTTAAGCTGCTCTCGCACGAAACGATTTACAGTTACATTCGCATCGAGAGCGTCGAGAGCATCGAGAGCAGGTAGAGAAGCAAGACAAATTCGCGGAAAGCATCGGTGGTAAACGTATCGTACAAAGTTCTCTTTATCTGATTTCCTTTCTTCTCCCCCACCCCCTGCGCTGTCGCGCTTTCTCTTCTTCGTGGCCTGCATTCGCACAGATACCGCGATAAGCAGCTTACCTGAGTGGAATTCAGTGGAGTTCACCTGAGACTGATTGCATTTAGCTAACTAATGAGATGGCATTCCCCCCACCACCCACCGCCCACCGCCCACATACACAAACAACAACCACCCCCCACACCCCCACAGCAGACGGGGAGCTAAAGCGATGGCTGGACCCGCAGTTACATAGATTTCAATTTGGTGGTAAACGCTGCTCCCATTTCAATTTTCGTTGTGGCCATCATAAAATATAATTGTTTTTCCACTTGCCCCGAAAGTGAAAAATAAACTGCCAATTCCACAGTGGCGACTCGCTAACAATAAGGCTAGCAGCAACAAAAGCACCAAAAGCACCAACAATGGCCAGAAGTAAGCCATTTGTTCAACAGCTGCAAGTCAGCAGGAATATCGTGGGGCAGCAATGTGGGGGGTGCCAACAATTGGACAGGTATTCGCCCAACAGAATACCCTTTGTGGACTACAGCTACAGGTTCCCCCCCGTCCCACCCTCGGCGCAAAGAGAAAAGCCACAGAAGCCATATCGTAAGACGAATTGCACAGGATCTAGCCTTCGGTCGTGCCTGGCAGTGTCTCGCATCCAAGTGAAATGGATCATTGAGACGCCCCACCCATTACAGGGTGCACGGCGGTGGAGGTGTGCATGGGCGAAGGGAGAGCGCAAGAAAAATTGCTCGACCACTGGCTGCTGCCTACGTGGGAGCTTCTGCGAGCTTCTTGGACGGAAGCTGAAGCCGCAGTTATGACCGCAAGAGCGTTACTCTTATGTACATACATATGTACACACATTTACCCTATACATATGTACATATGTACATATATGCAGCCTTATATGTAGCTTTATGTATTTGTGTACATGCGTTTTGCATGGGAGGGGCCTACGATTTTTACCTATGCGCCTGAGGGGCGCTCGCGTTGCCAACACAGAATCCATTTAAAATTTAATGACCCGAACGTTGGTGGCTTTGTTGCTTTTGTCGGTTGTACGGTTGTACGGTTGTGTGCATGTTGTACCCTGGCATCAGCATCAGCAACAGCAACAGCATCAGCGGTGAAGCAATATTAAAATTCATTAAAAATGATTTGCGTAAAACGCAATTTTATTTTTTCATTCCCGCAAAATGGAAAGAAGCAGCGCACCAGCGCCAGCATTCAAAAAGAAGAAGAACAAAGTGGAAAAAAGAGAGAGAAAGGCAAAAAGCGAAAATATAACAAGCGAATATACAAAAAAAAAAGGAAAAACAAGCGGGAAGGCTGGGAAAATAAGGGACAACACTTCAAAATGAAACAAATAAACAAATAAAGCAAGCGGATCGGATCGGTTCCGTGGAACGGGCAGGGGAACGGGGATGGGAATGGAATGGAATGTGCAGAGGAATGGCCGTAGGATCCATGGTCCAAGTATGCGGTGTTGCTAAGGTCGAAGCGTTGCCAGGGGGGAGGGAGTGCTGAAAAAACAACTGGATGATTGAGCTCCTGACTGCGTGTGCGTGTGTGTGTGTGTCGGTGCACACAAAGGGAAACCCTATCCTGTGCATAAAACTGACTAAAATGTAGTGCGAAATACTCGAACTTTTCCACCCAAAAAACAGCGCTCAAAAAACCACATTCCATGCATTCTTTTTGTAGTTCCGAATATTAATCAAGGAAAAGCCTAAATGTCCCTTCATTAACCATAAGCCTGGATAAATATCATTTTTTTGTGACGATGTGTGTGGCAGGCATGTTGCTTAGTGGCAATATGGTGACACGTGCAACGAAATAGATTTAATAATTGAAACATTGAAATTGTTGCTCACTATATTTGATCTAATGTTCGCCCTCATTAGAGTTGATCGATAATTCCAATTCAAATGATCGATAACTGCATCTCTTAGCTCCTTACCATTTCTGCATTTCCACTCATTTTACTCTCTTCCTCTCCTACGAGAGCTTTCCCTTCTGTCCTTTCAAATCTCTTCTGATGTATGTCTGATATTTGTGTTCTTTTTTTGATGGCCTAATCGAGTCCACCCTCATCAGTTGATTGATCATCTTTGTGCCTTGTGCATTTATTTATTGAACAACATCATCCGTGCAGCCGTTTTCCAATCATCTCGCTCCCTTACAGCGTGACAACTGCCCTTACACTGGGTGCGTGTCCTCCTCCGCCTCCCCCTGCGCATCTCTTTTAATCCACTGGCCACTAAAAAATTAATGCAAAAAATGGCCGCACACACGCACAGTGTGCACTCACGTACTCGCGTTTACATACATATAAAATGAACAAATTTATTGCTTTCCATCGTCCTGGCCCTGGCCCTGGCCCTGGCCCTGTGCCACGCCTCTGCTTCGCTGGCTATGGCCACTGCGTCACGAAAATTAAAAAACAAAAAAGCGAACCAAAAAGAAACTTGTAAAATATTGCGCTAGGCATTTATTTTGAACAATCCATGCATTTTATATGTGTGTCCTGCTATGGCCACGGGCTGCGTGCTGCCTGCTGCGTGCTGTAATTTCCATGTAGACACAACAAAAAATGTTCGCAGGGACTGCGAGCTGATCGAAGCAGCAGCTACCCAAGCAAAACAAAAGAAATATTTACATATAATATTTTTAGCTACATTTATTCCATATTCTATTGTATATTTACCTACCACCTGCCATTCCTGCCGTGTGCAGGACCATCAAACCCTACTGCAAGGGGTATGTGTGGGCGATGGGGAGACGAGGTGATGGGGCGCTGGATACGCCGGCAACAAACATCACCTTGTCGCTTTTTCAATTTTCGTTTCGCAGCCATCTCCTCGCCGCCGCTTCCGCGTGGCTCTCCACTTGTCATTGAGTATTTTTTGATACGGCCAAAAATATATATAAATATGTATATAAAAGCGAACAAGCGAATGGGTGTACATATATATGGAAATATATCTGTTTATCTGCATCTGTATTATATTACTTGATTTGATTTGATTTGATTGCTACTCGTACTGCCATTCGTTCCTGTATCTGCTGTATCTGCCGGCCCCCCGACGTGCTGCCCCCTGCAAACATTTCACAGTCTGTTGCCCATTTTGAGTCCCCGACTGATTGTCATGGAGTGCCCGTCGTCTGCCCGTCCGTCCGGGGGTAGGGACTTCTAGTCGCGATTTTGGGGCTCATTAAATTTGACAAAGATTTGCGAAAAAGTTTCCCTTTGTCGACCAAGTTCAACTTTTGACTTCTGCCCCTGCAGCCGCCTGCCTTTGCTGCTGCTTTTATGAGTTTTCCCGTTGGAGCTCGGATCAATCTGGTTGTGAGAGTGAGAGGGAGAGGGAGAGGGGTGTTGGAGTACCTTACCGCTGATTCCATTTGATTGTGTGTAAAGTTTGTCATTCACACCACTCGCATCGAGAATCGAGTTGTTTTCGAGTGCTGAAGATTCCAGATGCTGGGGATTCCATTCTTGACTGGACAAGAGCGTCATCGGAGGCAGGCTGAGAACAAGAGAGTGCAAGGAGTAGCCCGCCTGAGGATGAGATGCGGGTCAAAACACTTTGTCAGTGGATTCTCACCCGCTCCAGCGCCCCATGGCTCGAGTCCAATTAGTCCAAAAAGGTGACAAAAGAGCCAGTCCACCCGGTCAGCTGTGGGGTTCAGTTCTGCCGCGCCCAGTCCGGCTTTGTCCTGAAAAAAAGAGGCAGCTGGAGCTGGAGCTGGAGCTGGAGCCACGCAAATATGAAAATTGAAAGCCAGCATTTTTGAGTGCCATGTAAGCCAAAAAGGAAAGGACAGCCACGGACAGGGCATGCCTCGACTTGAGTTTACCCTCTAATGAGTAGAAATTACAATTGTTCCCCCACTCAGCCCGACAACTCTCCCATTAGTTCCCCTGCTCTGTTGCCCCCAAGCTGAGGGCATTTAACAGGGTATTCCACTTGCTGGTAGGCGACGGAGAAGCTGTGTACCTGTCCGCACATGAGGAGTAGCTATGCGTGTGTGTGTGTGTGTGTGTGTAGATGGATGCTGTTCCAGTGCGTTGTGCGAAGAGCAGCGTAAAAAATGCTTAAGCCAAAATGGGATTAGAAACAACAGAAGGGACAACAGAACAGAGCAGAACAGGGACAGAGCGACAGAGAGACAGAGCGAGAAGGAGCTTTGGCCATGTGCTGATGTGTTGTTGTTTTCTCTGAAGTTGCCTATCCCCATTTACCGTTGTTTTGCTGCTGCTGCTGCTGCTGCTGCTGCTGGTGCTGTTGTTATTTGAGTGGCCGCACAGCTGGCGCTCCGAACATACGCACTCCGAAAGCAACAGGAGCACAAAAACTGAATAGAGTGGATGGGAGAGAGCGGGAGAGTGGGAGAGAGCGGGAGAGTGGGAGAGAGCCAGCAGAGCTAACTCTCACCTGTAACTGTAAGCGAATAGCGAGTGAGCCTGATACCCTGAGTGAGTCTCACAGCGAGGCAAGACGAAATTAAAGAGGGAGAAAGAGCGCAAAAAGCAGAGAGCCAGTCGCTCTCTCATTAACGAGCACTTGAGATGTGCAGCTAGTATGACCATTAGAGCTACGATCTAAACCGAATAGGAAGAGTAAGTGGATGCTGTGCAATTATGACTATGATTATGGTTCTCTTGTCCATAATTGTGTCAAGTCTAAGCCACATCGAAGCATAGCCATAATATCCAATCAATACGATGGTCGACCCCTTTGGAAGTGCATTTAAATGTCGGCTAGGCCGCAGCTGCACCTTCTGTATATTTTTCTGGTTGCTAACAAAATTATTTAGTACACCCGCGTGGACGTGGAGCTAAACACAGAGCGGGAGACGCCTCTGCTTATGCTGCTCTCCTGTTGTGGGGCATAAAAATCGCATTAAAACTAAAGCAAATGTCGGGCCACAGATGTGTCCCTCCTCCCCACACCCACTCCCCGAAGAAGTCCAAATCCTTGTTCACACGCACAGCAACAACAGCAAAGAAAATCCGTAGAGAGAGAGAGGAAGGGAGAGCAAAGCCAACGGTGGATTTTTCACTTTTTTTATGGTCTCGCTCTCTCCCCATCAGCATCGGCATCAGCATCAGCATCAACCGCTGTCTCGTGCCCCTCGGCTACCCCGCTGTGCACAGTGGTGCGTGCGCATAAACTCGACCGAAAAAATGCAAGTTCAATGCTTAAAAAAATGCATAAAAAGGAACAGCAAAATGGCAACGAATACAATGGCAAAAAACCACTGAAACGGATGAGTATTTTATGGACATAAAACCTTAACGTTTTCTTTGTCTCTCAACTAATGGGGCATATGAATCCACTGTGCACGGCTTCGGCATCAGCTTTGGCTTTGGCCTTTGGCTTTGGCTTTGGCTTTCGGGTGTGTATTTGTTTGTTTGGGGAGCGGAATTCTTTTTTTACCTTTTCGGCATTTCCTCTTCGAGGCACAGCGCAGAGCGCCTTTTGATGTGGGCTTATCAGATATCAAAGCGCATAACTGATAATGCGGCCATTGAAGGAGAAGCTCCGAACAACAGGTGGTCGGTCGGCCGAGAAAGAAAAGGAAGAAAAAAGTGCCCGTGGAGGGAATGGGATCTACTTCACATGCAAGACAATTCCCAACTTGCTTACTAATTAAATCTAATCTCAGAAAAAAAAAGCAAACACGGCCAAAGGGAATGGCCATGGCCATGGCCCTGGCCCTGGCCCTGGCAGTGCTGCTGCTGCTCCCTGCAGTCAAAGGTGAATCGCTGCCGAGAGATTTCTTATCGAACTTCAATCTCGTGTTGTTGTTGTTTTCTCTTTTGTCTGGCTTACTTTTGTGGATATTTTACGGTTTCGGTTGTGGCCTCCATTTATTTTCCCTGCCCTCTTTTTCGCTTTGCTTTTCTTTTGTCTTTGACCTTGCTTGGGCTGTGTGCGTTTTTCGGGCTCCCTTTTCTGATTTGTTTATGTTGATAATGATTCGAATGTTGTGTCGGTGCTGTCGGCCCCAGGGCTCTTTGCCCATCCGGATTCGCACACCCTGCGACTGTCCCTTTCTTTTCGCAGATGTTCAGGGGCAGAGGCTGAGGTTAAGCATTAACAATCGGCTCTACGTGGATCTAACTGGAGCTCCATATCCGAGGAACAGTTCTTTCCGCTCTCAGTGGCCACCGGGTAACCATTTGCCCTGCCAGGGTATGCCCACAGTCGGTGCGGCAGCCTGACCGCCTCTCTTGCGTGTTGTTTATGGAGGAGAGGCCGGGTCTCTGTCTCTCTCCCCCCGTGCTGCTGCTCTGCCGCTCTGCCGCTCTCTCCGGCTGTTCTCTCATTATCGCGGCCATCTCTCAAGCGCTGCCGGCATATGTTAGTTGGCATAAACTTGAAAAGCCTTCGCCCGGCACACAAGTGTGTCCTACTTTTAGGGGTGGCAGGGGGCAGGACTGGGTGTCTGCATGTAAACATAAAATCAGCTAAAACGTTGCCACACACACACACACACACAGAGCAAGGGAGAGAGAGAAATAAAGAGGGGCACACAATTGATGCCCCTTTTTGCCGGAGCCTCAACACGGTCGGTCCATGGGTACGTGAACGTACGGTGCACCTTGCGGCATTTAATATTTGTGTTTCGCCCAGCACGAGCAGCCACAGCCACAGTCCCGCCCTAGTCCGCGGCTTTTCAAAAAATGTTTTCCACTGCAGCATCCATCCCCCTCTAATGCTTCTACAGCTTCTGCTTTGCTCGCAGCACCCAGCTGCCGGCTACCTGCGCCCCGACTGTCGGCTACCTGCTTCCTCCCTCCCTCCCGCCTCCCTCCCGCCTTCGCTGCTCTTTCGCATACAGTAAAAGCTCTCTGGCCGGACTTCCTCTGGCTTCCTAGGGCATTCGCCCCACCCCCCAATCCGGATAAGTTCTTCAATCCCAATCTCTGCACATCCCACTGGAATACTGTGCGGAATAAAATCTTAATATCCGACTCCACCGAGAATTATTCACGGCAAGAGTAGGTTGTGTATTCTCAACACCCAATGGAAAATGAATAAAAAATACTCAAGATGTTTTCCTGGAATAATCAGATCGCCACACAAACATCCATGCAGAGGATCTGCAGAGGAACTTTCGTTATTGTTGAGCAAAAACTGACGGCTGCTTTGGTTGCTGTTGTCGTGGGCGAGTGCTGACTGTAGCGCCTTTTCTCGTGCAAATATAATAATGTCAGGTCTGCGTCGACTTGTTTACGCTTTGGCGAAGGCTTTCGCTAAGGCAATTTATGATTGACCGCATGTCCTGGGGGCCAGAGCCTCCGCCTGGGCCTGGGCCTGGGCCTGGGCTGGGCCTGGGCCTGGGCCTCTCCGCAATTGAAACTTTAGCGCAAGCACGTGCCAAATGTTTTCGGCTCTCGGCATGCGACGATTACAACGAAGCGGGGAGAGGGGGAACGGGGAGTCGCCCTGTCCCCAAAGGAATTCGCTTAGCGGCAAATGGCCAATGGCAAATGGCAAATGGGGGGAGTGCCGCGAGACTGTACCTGGTAATTACGTGCAAAAGTTGTACCCGGCTGCACAGTGCACTTGAACCAGGGGGCCAGCCCAGCCCCACTTCAGGGGGGGCGGATCAAAATCACACGGGAGAATTGTGATAAAAAGCCTAAAAAGGTGGAAAAATCGTGTTGTCAGCGCTTTTTGTCGCTGCCAACATAAACAATTAATTGGAGTGTACACACTGAACACTGCTGCGTGTGTGTGTGTGTGCGCTGAACAAATAAATAAATAAAAGCAAGACACAGTTCCATGGTGGAGAGTCAATAAGCCGAAGCTCTTCTTTGTGTGGCCCAAAAACTTGCCTTAATTCGGTTCAGTCCAGGCAGATGCGATTTGAATGGGTTAAGCGAAATAATTCCCACAGCAGGCCAAGAAGCTCCCGTGTCCATGGGAATATATCACAAAAATCGTACACAAAATAATTCCTCTGCTAACAAATAGTAAATGAAATTGTGCCTCATCGCAAACCAATAGTTACTCCACAAATACGAGTATGAAATTCCTAATTAGAGTCCCCCCCCCACCACAGCGTCCATTCGTTTCGTTGGCGTTTCCGGCTTTATGCGCTTAGATTTGGAATCCTTTTTGGCCCAATAGATAATTGCTCTAGCCAACTTAAGCCAACAATCTGAATAAATAAATATTCATGGCAGTCAGTCACAAATGATTGGGTACAATGTCTACATACACATATGTAGATGTATGTACATATGTATGTACATAAACAGATGTAAATGTAATTCCATTTAATCAAAACAACCTGGTCGACGGGTGGGCGTGTCGCAACTGCAGTCCACTAAATCCGGGCCATAAATTAAGCGTGTAATAATCATTTTTTGCAGGGCCAAACAAGTGCACAGTCCCACCCAGGAAAAAATGTATACATACATATTTGTGTACTTATGTTATGTATACATATTTAAGTACATATTCGTACATAAGTTGTGTGTCTGCTATTGTTGGGTGTGTGCAATCAGCTAGATGTTTGTTTAAATTAATTAAATTATCATTATAATTGATTAGCCCGGGCAGCCAGTGGGAATTCGAGGCGGCGAACTGACAGGAACGCAAAACCGATGCCCCACACACACAGGGAGAGAGAGAACCTTGAGGGAGAGGGCGCACTCTGTTCGAAATGGACTTTGAAGCATCGGATAAACAGTGCGACTCGTGAAATGCATGCATTAAATTTCTATAAATCAAAATCTCCCACTCAATGCCAGAGTAGTGCCAGGGACAAGGGCAAGCGAAATCTCCGGATTCCGTGGGAGTGCCACAACGATTATTTATACATAAATACGTACGAAGCGAGTAAGCGAGCAAACGAGTGCGGGTACAGTCATCTGTGTGTATTCAAAGCGCAGCAGGGAGACAGAGAGACAGACACGCACGCAGCCAAGAGCCCAAGACAAGGGCAAGCAATACGGATAAGAGGCACCAGCAGCAGCAGCAGCAGCAAGGACAGACAGCTGGGAGACTGACTGGCTGACTGCGACTCAAATGGCATGCAAACACGGGATGGGACACTAGACAGGATACAGCCAGATCCCCCATGCAGAGCACACACACAGAGCGGGGCGGGAAGGGGAAGGGGAAGGGGAGAGAGAGAATGAATATGCAGAAGTGCGATTTGATTGTTTGGCTCCAAAAAAGGAGAGAAGAAAGAGAAAACCAACAGCAAGCAGTGCAGCAGAGCAGTGAGAGATGCACAATAATTAGAAGCAGTGCCCTTGAGGGGAGTCTCGGCTCGTACTGCGACGCTGCAGGCGAAAAGACTCGACTATGAGTCGCTGAACAGTCGCTGAAGTTGCCAATAAGCGTAACATTTGCCACCATCTATGGAGGAAGGGGTTGGATCCAGCCAATTGGAATTGTTGCCAATCGATAGCCGTATATCGAGGGGCCATTCCGCTCGTCTATCGGCCATTTATCGAATCATTTTTAATGACATTTGATCTCGGGACTCACTTATCGTCTGCCACTTGGCATGATTGATTTTGCTTCCATTTCCAGGATTTGTTTGAACAACTTTCAAGTGTCTCCTCGTGCACGAGTATCTGTTGCACGCACCGTGTGTGTGTGTGTGTGTGTGTGTGTGTGTGTGTGTGTGTGTGTGCTGGAACTAACTTCGCTACCTTCTTGGTTGGGTCAGTTGGCCTCGCAACGCTTCATCATTGTGCATGGAGGAGGAGGCAAACTGAAGACAGAGGCTGGGGACTGGGGACTGGGGACTGGAGACTGAGAGACTGAGAAACGGCGCCCCCTGCCCTGCTCCTCTCCCCCCGACCGATTCTAGCACGTGCAGGCCAGGTCCGGGCCATCTATCTGCCATCAAGGAGCGCAATCTGTGTGGCATGTGGCATGTGCAGCAGCAGCGAGCATGTGTGCCACATGGGTGTGCATATGTATAATGCATGTAGATGTATCTACATGTGTGTAGATATGTGGTGGCTCGGCATGTACAAAGTGGGCCAGGGCTGCGCATGCTAAAGTCAAAGTGTTCTGTCCACAAAACTTTGCTGCCTGGCAAATCGAAGGGGCGGGCGGCCACATAGATGTGGCTCTGAATTTATGCGCTATGTATGAAGCAGACACATGTATGTACATCTATCTAGGAGATGGGCAGGCGGAGAGACGGAGAGACAGAGACAGGGAGCTACAAATTGTCATGCAGTGCAATGCAAAAACAATTGCTCGTGGTCGGACATCAACAACATCATCAACAACAACGAAATAGATTGATAAACATGGACAACAGACGCCGCACTCCGTGGCAGGTGGAGCGAGCGAGAGAGGGAGAGAGGGAGAGAGAAACACACTGCTTGGGCATCTACGACGGCAAGCAGTTGAATAGTTTAGCAAATTGAATTAATAATACTTGTGGAATACACACAGACAGACAGACAGCTGAAGGAATGTTTTGTGTATGGCCTGGGTGTGCTGTGGGGTGCTCGGCTCCTGCCGCCTAATTGTAGCAATCATCCAAATATTGTTGCATACTTTGAGACAGATTGGCGCACTTGAATTCCATTCAATTATTCCACTCAGAACTCCCTCCCTCTGCCTGTCCACATAGCTCAAGTGATTCATTCACATTCGCATCCACTGCTGCGTGGAATACTCTTGATTTGTCACGCATTTGTCATGCGTTTGTCATGCATTCATTACGTATTCATTGCGGAAACTTTATCGCTGTGGCTGTGGCATTGAATTGGTTTCGTTTAGGGCCGATATTTAGTAGATTCCCAAGCGATATTGCCAGCTTGTGACTTGCAGAAACTCCACTGACTGGCGCTCGAAGTCGATTCATAAGCTGATTGACTCGCTGTGGCACAAGTGCCAGAAGTCGAACCCAACAAATTGGGAGTCAACTTTTGAGTAGCTGCAGCTGCAGAATTTGTGCAATTTATTTGGTGTACTCTGACTTAGCTGCAACTGATCTGACTGTACTTCGTGCATACATGCTCCAGCTGCGCGCATTATGTATACATAATTGTGTTTACATATTTACATAACTGTACATATTTATGGCACATATTTGTGGCTGTTTTTGGGGGCATTTACTCAGCTAATTTAAGGCTGTTCGGAGCGGCTAGCTGAACAATGGGGCAACCAGTCAAATGCAAACTATTTGCCACACATTGAACAACAGTTGCATAATGCTCGAAGCTGAAAGGAGAAGGGAGCGAGGGCGCGAGGGAGCGTGGCAGATGGGCGACGGGAGACGGGAGACGCCTTCGCCAAGGTTGTTCCACTGCCACTGGCCATCAGCAATTCACATCAGCACCCGCAGCGAATGCAATTTTAACTATGTCAAACACACACACACAGGCACACACACACACACACACAGGCACACACACAAAGCCACCACAGACAATGCGGAGTGGCACTCCATTAAGCATATAAGTACACCTATTAATGGTCAAAAAGGAAGCCAACGAGCGACCGACAACGACAACGACAACGACAACGAACCAAAATGGGAATGAAAAACGAATTCCGGAATGGCTGAGGATGCTCGAGGTTGGGCTTGGGCTTGGGCTTGGGCCTGGGGATGGAGATGGAGAGAAAAAAACGAGAGAAGGAAAGGGAACAATATTACACTTTATACTTTTGCCACATTACAAAATGGAATTTCCTCCTGCTTGCCGCACACAGCCAGACGCTGCCACACAGGAGCAGGGATACACACTCGCACACATAATGTAACTCATCTTAAGCACATTAAGAGATGGGCCCAGGGCCGAGGGGCAGCAGCAGCAGCATCAGCAGCTACGGATGGCAGATGGGAGATGGGAGAGACGTAACAGCACTTGCGGTTCGCTCGGGTCGGGCGGGAGGGAGGAGGGGCGACTTGGGTTCGCTTGGTTGGTTGAGTGAATGGATTAAAAGTCCATCAGAATGTACATAAAAGTCATTGACTTAACAACAGTACGGGGGCTCAGTGCGGTTGCTGGGTGCGGCCACGGCCACGGCTACGGCTACGGGTTTGGGTTTGGGTTCGAACTGAGACCCCGCCTCAATTGGGTTTTCTCTTTGCGGCTCATGTTGTGCGTCTTGAGCATCATCATATTTTCTTGCTCGACTCTTTTTGCATGTGTTCTGGGGCACACGTGTACCTGCACCTCCCTGTGTGTGCCCGTGCGGGTGTGTGCGCCCTGCCATGTGCCCCGGCCTTATGCCCTGCCATGTGACTGCGTCGGCTGGCTGCTTTCACATGCCGCACGACAACACTGGCGCTCGCGTGTGAAATTAAATTGTTTGTTGGCTCGCGAAAAATGAAAACAAAGTTGTTTGTTGTTGCTGCCCGACACGGGGGACACGCGCATTGTTTTTGCTGGTTCCGTGGGTTCCTCCTGGTTACTCCTCCCCCCCCTGATGATGTGTCACCTCCTGGCTGCTGCCTGCCGGCTGCCTGCTGGCTGCGGATGAGGTTTGTCTCATATAACAATCAACATTTCGCGGTCATATTCGTGGCTAGCTGCGGGGCTGTGCGATGATGGAGCGCGATTAAATCGTTTAGCGGGTGGAAAGCAGATTCTGTTTGAGCTCAGAGAGTGTCTCGGACTGCGCCTTAGTCTTGATCCTTTTGTTATCCTTGTTTATTAGCAGACAGAAGCTGTTTCTCTCCTCATCAATTTGAGTTATAGCCTGACCAGCCGCCAGCCATTCATCGACGGTTCGTTCTCAACGTTAACTCCCCGTGGAGCAGCAGCAAGCATCCGGGAATCCGCGTTTATCACTTTGCTGGCCATGAAGCGTGGCTTTTGTAATGAGACGAGCATGATGCCGAACGAATGCCTCTCCACGTATGCACAACTTTTGGCCAGTCATTCAATTTGCTCTGCCACCGGCTTCACCTGTCGTTCGCTTGCCTACCAATTCGCTCCCGCACCCCGCACACCGCTTGAGGGCTGCCATCGCTGCTTCTGGAGTGTACAATAATTATGCTGCGGTCTCGTTTTTCCAGCGCTGGGCATTGTCTGCACGGAGCACAGAGAGAGAGAGCACGCAGAATGGCCACTGAAGGACACTCATCAGTCATCGGTCAGCGTTGCGTATACGCATTTTGGCAAACATATTAGTTAAGCTGCTCCTGCTGCTGCTCCTGCTTCTGGTAGCAAAGAGAGGGCTTCTGGCTCTCCAAATCACAACGACTAACGATGCAAAACCGCAGGCTGAAGTGTGGGGGCGATGGGCATGGGGAAATGTATTTACATTGCAATTCATTTCAAAGGCGCCTTTCAATAATAACTAAGCTGCAATTGTGTTTGTGCACACACACACACACACACAGGGCTCAGTGTCATTAGGTATTTGTGCCCCCCCCCGCCACACAGCTAGAGGCAAATCCAGTGCCACTGCCAGAGTTGCCATGTCATCGAATTTTGTGCATTTATGGTGGAATTTCTGCTATTTGCTGCTGCCAGAGAATACTTACAGGGATTGCTGGGCCTGGGCCTGGGCCTGGGCCTGGGGCTAAGCGAATGAGGTTATTATGTGGGCCCCAAATGCGGCACCGCGCAACACGATAATTTCAGCTCGCGGATGGGCCGTCAACAGATTTGCGTACAGCAGGGAGTGGGGACTGTACGTGAATGTTGAAGCAGCTTTTGTGATGGGAGTCGCTGGCGTTTGAGCGAATTTGCAATGGTGCAAAAGCGGTTGAAGCCAAAGGTTTACGTTTAAAGTACGATTCTCCACTCCGACAAGCCTCTCTCTGTCTCTGAAATGTAACCAAATAGCTTTCAAGGGACTCCCTGTCCTTCTTCTGTGTTCACAATCCTCCTGGAGTGGCGGCAGCCTGCAGCCCACATTCATAATTGCACCATCTAACCGCAGAACTTTTGTTTAATAGACCCAATCACATATCCCACACACAGTCCGTGGAGCAGGGCTGGGTGGCTGGGTGGCTGGGTGGCGGTGGGACCACATCGCACACTTAACTCAAGTTTCATTCAATTATTGTTAAGCACCTCAAGTTTTCTTAGCCGCACACCGCAGACCGCCCACAGACACGCCCATGCACAGGCACAGGCACGGCCCACAGGCTCGTTCCCATAACCAGGCCCTCACCCATAGACAGTGGCCAAAAACGAGGCCACTTGACAGCGGACACGAGGAGGGACGACGACGACTGCGACGATGTCACCTACTCAGCGGACCCAAGACAAAACCCATAAACACCATGTCAGAGAGGGAACAGCCCGCCGCCCTCCGCCCGCCGCCCTCCGCCCACCGCCCTGCTGCTCCTGGTGTTGGGGTTTTTGCAGTTTGACAAAAATGTTGTCGCACAATTTTCATGTTGGCCAAATGACGCGCCAAAGTCTACAAACACGGACCAGGACACGGCCATGGAACGGGAGAGTGGTGTAGCGGCAGAGTGGCAGAGTGGCAGAGTGGCAGCATAGTGGCAGCGTCGTGCTGTCACACTTTGGCATCCCATGGCGCATCCACGGCCAGCTCCAGAGGCCTGACACCAATACTAATGCGTGCGATTAACATTCGGAATGGTTTACGGCAGTGGGGCCAGTGGGCCAGTGGGGCCAGTGGGCCAGTGGGGCCATTGGGACGGGACCCCACAGAAATAGACGCAGAGAATCGCAGTCGGATACGTAAGCTGAGACACGGGCAGGAGATGAAGATGGAGACATCCCAGACATCGACAGAGACGGTGGCTTGTGGCAATCGGCTGGCAATTGGCAGGGACACGGGCTACTGCTCCTTCCTGTAGGTTCGCCTGCTCCTACCAGTATAACCCGCACGGATACGGTCAGATACCACAAATGTGGCTGCACATGAGGGGATACAAATGTACATATGTATGTGTGTGTGTATGTACATATGTATAATGTAATGTATAACACGTTCACCCACGCAAACAGACACGAACGTAGACACACGGCACTCTCCTCTCTGCTCTCCGCTCTCCGCTCTCTGCTGGCTGCATATGTTTGTTATAAGTTTCCCTGCAAATATGCGATAAACTACTTGCCACCCGGCAGCTCGCCCAGAATCACAGACGCCAGAGACGTAACATGGGGCCAAAAGAAGGCAGCCATACACACACACATCTATGTATGTATGTAAATATGTATTTATGTACGAATGTATGTACGAATGTATGTAAGGTGTGGCGAGAGGTGCTGCTGCTGCTGCGGCTGTGGCTGTAGCCGGCTACACGAAAAATGGCGGCATGTCCTGTCTTGTTGCCGCAACGTGTGTCTTTTGGTTGCGCCTCCACCCGAGTGTTGGATGCCAGGGGCCAGGGCTGGCGAGCGGTAATCTAATTTGATTTCTATGCAATCGATTTACATAATTCAAACATCGAAGTCACAACTGAATGACGATCGAGTTGGTTAGCCGCTTGCGGGTTTATTGAATTATTTTAAAAATTAGCTAGGAGCGCGTAGCCAGCCCTGGCAGCCCACCGAGCGGCTGGGGAAAAGAAACGGCGTCCATTCTGCCGGCGGCCACGTAGCGCGCATAACTTCGCTTCACTTTACGCCTATTTCACATAAAACTTACGCTTAACCAATGCACAGAGCGGCCCTGGAAGGAGTGCGGATTGCGGAGTGCGGAACGGGGGCGGGCGGGGAGTGGGCGTCGGATTTAAGGAATTGTGAGTGGTGGGCCACCAGCACCACGGTGGCACACACACTTTAAGGCAGCTTCCCACCCGGCGAGGGAGTTTATTTTGCGGTACGATTTGATTTTATGCAAATGATTTGCGGATGTGAGTGGGAGTGGATGTGGATGTGGAAATGGAAGAGAAAAGTGGAAGGAAGAACTTGCCACAACTTTCAGGCAAATCAATTCGAGCTTTCGAAAGTGACGCAAAAGACACACACCGACACACACCGACACACACACGCACACACCCACACCCACTCACGTGCTAAAGTCCCAGTCCCATAAAAGGATGAGAAAAGAAGAACGAAAAACAACAAAACTGTGCCAAAGAGTGAAGGGGCAAAAGAAAACAGCGAAAAGTGTAGAAAATGGGAGTCAAGGCGCCGTTTTTGCAATTTGTGTGCGACGCGATGTCAAAATAGTCCAACAACAACAACAACAACAACAGCAACAGCAGCAGCAACCACCACCACAGACTCTTCTGCAAACTCTTCTCGTACAATGCGGAAGAGTGAAAGAAGCAGCAAAAGCAAAAGCAAAAGCAACAGCAGCAGCAGCAGCATCAGCAGAGGGAGTGCCAAAGAGAGTGGGGGTGGAGGAGAGATAAGCAAGTGTACGCAACGGTGGATATTAAATAAAAGGTAAAGCCACGGACCCAAAGAGTGTGGGAGAGAGAAAAGTATGAGAGCGTCACCAAAGAATGCAAATTTTCAAGAGCAGTAGAGAATGTAACTGTTCCAGATTGCACACAGAAAAGGTCCGGCTACCTGCTACCTGCTCTCGCTGTGTCTTTATGTCGCGCTGCGATCGAAGCTGGAACAATAACTGTATGTCAGCAGCGTGAAGTAGCTGCAGAAAAAGCAGCGCACTAGCAGCAGCTGCACAGGAACGGTGCGCGACAAAGAAGTAGATGCAGTAGGGAATGCCAGCAGTGGTTCAATAAACATAATATCAATGCACTTTTATATCGTGTGATCGGGCTGGTAATATATCAAAATCGCGTATCATTATGCTGTGCATATGTGAGGAAGGGAATCCGGCAACCAATTACGCCCTTCACTCAGGTATCATGTAGCTGGCCATCACTCAGCACCTGTCAGCTGCTGTGAGCATCATGCCTCACTGTACCCACGGACTAGCCAGACTCTGCATGTCAATCCATCCTCCGCTGTAGCTTTAGCTGTGACTGTGGCTGTTTTTCGGTCCCTGTCCCTGTCTCTGTCGCTGCTGTTGTTGTTGTTGCCGAGCATTGTTTGGACTGCATACGTGTCGAGTGTTTATTTGAAGGTTAAAAATGCATAAACTTTTAAGCTCGCACACAGACACTAACGCTAATGGCTTTAATTATTAATATTTCAGCATGAAATTTAAATGCAAAGCATGACAGGACAACCAACGGAGGGAATGCTTCGTTATGGTGCAAGGTCCATGGAGCAGGGAGAATGCTGCATAGCGGATGAATGGTAATGGTAATTGGAATGGGGGAATGGGGGAATGGCGGAATGGGGTGGAGAGGAAAAAGAAAACCAAAGTTACTTCGCTCTCACATTCGTTTTGCTTGCCTTTCGCTTAGATCCGCTTTGCAATTGTTGTTTTAGCAATATATTAAAATTCAATTTAATACAATTTCAATTGCTTGTGCGTGCAAGTGCAAGTGCAAGTGCAGCACTTGGGGAAGCAGGAAGGGGATGGAAGGGGACGCCAGCAGTTGCTTTGCCAAATGGCAAAAGGTGATGTGTTTGTGCAAGAATACCCCGTGGTTGGTCACTCGCAAAGGTATATCGATCGCTCAGGCAGAATGCACGCAAATATGAGTACAAGAGAGCAAGAGAGTGAGAGTGTAGGCTGGCTCTGAGGTATGACTCCGTACGAAAGCTTGCAGGTTCCCTCACTCCTTAACGGTAAATACAAATATTCTGTTCTACTCTCTCGCACTCTCCTTCCCTTGCCCATTCCTGAGCATCGTCTAGTCGCATCGATCTCCGATCTCTCTTGTTGTTTCTCCTCTGTTTTCTGTTTTCTGGTTTCTGTTTTCCTTCTCACTCTCGTTGCTTTGCTCTGCGCTCTCTCCCTGCAGCGCGTAGTGCAGTTTTTTGCTGTTTTGTTTCTCTTCGCTCTGCTTTGTATGCAAAACGTGCGAAATTGTGTTGTTGCTGTTTGGAGTGCGTGTTGCATCGTTCAACACTGGCGTTATTTATGCAGCAACAGCAACACTTGCAACATCACGGCAACGGCAATGGCAACGGCAACGGCAATGGCAACGGCAATGGCAACTCCAATGGCAAAGGCAACGACGGCGAAGTCGACGTCGACAGAGGCAACAGTGGCAACAGCACCGGAAACAGCAATAGCAGCAACAACCAACAGCCAACGCTGGCAGTCGATGCTTTGTTGCTGCTGACATTTAATGAAGAGCCCACCATCAACAGAGACTGAAGAGAGACGAGAGTAGTTTCGAGTCGAGTCGAGGAGAGTCACATCAAGTGGGTTGCGGGGGGTGAGGCTAGGCCAGTGCCACATCCCAGGGAGTCGAGGCCATTCCACATACCCATGCAGCATGTCATGTCAGCTATTGTTGCTATTGCTGCTGCTGCTTCTGCTGCTTCTTGTTGTAATTTGCATTTCATTTTTCGCCTTTGTAGTGCAAAATGTCATTAAATTAAAGGGCAAAAATGTACGGACTGGACCCAAGGAATCCAGGGAGCAGCCAGCCGACAGTCCCAAAAACTGTTCAAGAATTTTGAATGCATTTTGCGTCGGTTCAAAATTTAAATTCAAACAAGGGAAAGTGGTCAGAATAAAGTGACATAAATAAATCAAGGAGTCCCAGATCCTCGGCCCACATACAGTGAAAGCTCCTTAAAGGGAATGCAGAACATTCCTCTGGGCAGATCTACGCCTGGCAGGACTTTCACTCTCTCCCTCATTTGGCTCTTGTATTTGTTTGTTTGTGTATTACATTTAGGATACATTTACATGCACATTTACATACATATTTACATAAATATTTACATGCATTCCGCGATTATCTTTTACTACATTTTCCAGTTTGTAATATTTGTAAATTTGAAATGTTTGCCTGCCAGTTGTTTGGTTTTGCCATCTTCATGATTTTGCTGCAAATTTAATTTATTTGACACGCGTCTGCATGTCGATAAATGTGTGTGTGTCGCACTGTCTCTACATGTGCATGTAGAATTTATATTACATATACATAAAACATAATATGTACAGATAGAAAAGCAAATAACTGACTTGCACGCAGAAGTGCAAACGTGGGCAAACCCTCATGAAGAGCCAATGTTTGGTGCAGGCTGCAAAAAAGAACGAACCAAGGGGGGGAGGAGTGCAGCATGGGTTAGCCATAAATGTGGACTATGTACACACAATAAATGTATACATACATACGTACATATGTACATACATACATATGTGTATGTATTTATGTGCTCTGGGAACCAGGTCAGAGAAAACATGGCAAAAGGGTAATGAACATGATAAATACACGGCAGAAAATAAAGCAAAGAAAAGAAAAACGAACAGCAAATGGCAAATAAATTAATAAAGAGTGCCTTCCAGTGGCCTGCTCGAGCGGCGGCAGCAGCAGCAGCAGCAGCGGGGCGCCCCTAATTTGTGGCAAGGATGCAGAGCTGAAATATGATTTCTTCGACAGCATTCGACAACAAGCTGGAGAGCTGTGGAGCTGGAGCAGGCTATCATCGGCAGCTTCATAGAGGAGTCAAGGACACCCCGCAGTGCGAGAAGCTTCAGATGCAAAGAACAATATGGGTAAAGAGCCATTGTAAATCAAGGAACATATCGCACTCCCTGTGTGTCATGGCAGCGCCCTGTCCCTGTCCATGGCCCTGCCCCTGTCCCCAGCCAAGGGTCACTCAGGGAAGACTCCCCCAAGATGGCACGCGATATTTCGTGAATGGAGCGAATCAATGATAAACCCAATTTAATGTGAAGAGGCAGCTTGCAGCTTGGAGCATGGCATTCAGAAATGCGATGCCAATCGGACATCCATCCCACTGGGCTGCGCCACCAGCAGCAGCAGCAGAAGGAGGAGAGGGCGGAGCAGCAGCTGCAGTAACAGGAAGGAAACTGGAGACAATTGGATGCATTTTGCATTCCGGCATGCCAGGAATCTCAGCTTCATGCTCGGTCTGGGGCCAGGGCCAGGGCCAGGGCCAGGCTGATGCAATTAGTGCGGACTCCGGGCTTAATCAAATGCCGTAGCAGCCCTGTGGCTGCCGTTACCTTATCCGCAGCCGCATTTCCCCCCTCCACTCTCTTGGGGCTTGTTTAAGCTGCAGAAACATAAAAATGCTTTGCGAGCAGCCGCAATATTCACACTTGCACAGCTGACTGGCTGCACGCTGTCCGTGAGCGGAGTTGGCTGGGCTGGCAGTGGCAGGGTGGCAGTTCCCGGCACAACAACTGAAAAGAGACTCCGAATGCGTGCGTGCAAGACCCAAACTCTGAACAAGGTACTTCAGCCACAGAAGTTGCCACTCCACTCCACACACCACTCCACTCCCTGCCCACAGCCTCGTCCTGGTCTCATGATCGCAATTTACGATTCACAAAATATTCAAAACTGCTGCACAAGTGACACTCAAATGTCTTTTCGCAGTCTCCCCCCCACAGGCCACAGCCCACAGCCCACAGCCCACTGAGAGTCACAATCGGAGTCGGAGTTGGAGTTGGAGTGGGAGTCTGCAGTTGTTGGCACTCGTGCTCCCTCCTTGGATACTCATCGGGGCACTCATCGTGGTAGTACTCATCCTCAGCCCTCATCGCACTCGTAGTTGTCGTCCGTCAAGTGCCAAAAGTGCCTTGTGCCTTGTGCTTTTATTGTAATGCTCTTTGTCGGGCACTGACGAAAACTTTGGCCACACATTTCGCTCGAATGGGGCCAAAGTGTGGCCAGAAGATGCCTCAGGAGCGGTGGCCCAAGTTGCGCTCTGGCAGGTTTCAGATGCAAGAAATTATTATCATACATCGGCCACATATTCAAATTATAATCGCACTTGATTCTCCATTCCGAGCCGCTTTTGTCAGGGGCTTAGGCAGCCCGTTGCCAGAGCCCGGACTGAGCCTCGACTGCGGCTCGACTCTTGTTCAATTGACCTTATGCGCCGCCCATTGTTTAGAGAGTTCGATGGGGGGGGCGCCGTAGGCCAGATGTGTGTGTAAGGTGGAAATTAACAGAGCAGCTTATAGGAGTAAGCTCCAGCTGGGGGCATTGTTTGAGACAAATTGAGGGTGCCTCTGCCTGCTGCCTGCCTGCTGCCTGCCTGCCATTGTTATCGCTGTGTTATCGGGAACAATACTCACCCAATGCCCGTACAGATTCCACAGGATTACTATCAACCAATAAGCAAACTGACTTCGGACAGTGCCTGCTAAATGCAGGTGCTCGTCGCTCCATAATTATAATTTTAATTGCCGAAATCAGTCTGTGGCCGGACAGCTGTCAATGCGATTTAGGTGATAAATATTAAATCAGTCAGGCCGAAAAACCACAGCCTGAAATTGCATTTATTGATGCGTAATTTATTTATTATTATTATGAAAGAGATTTGCGCATAAATTCGTAATTATTGGCAAAAAACAGAGCTCCGAGATTTGATGGCCAGCTTTTCGCCACTCCATTTCCATTTCCATTCTTAATTCATTCTTGGCCACTCCTCTGTGCCTCCCACCTTCCTTTGCTCTGTGCTCTAATGCCACCCACTCCTCGGCTTATCCTTTTGCCCAGCCCGACTCTTTGCCGCTCTCTCTCTCTCTCGCTCTCCGTCTCGCTGCGCGAATAAAGTCAGAGAAAACTTTTGGCTGATTGTTTCGACTTCCTGCCAGGGCTCTTCCACCCCCCACCTGGCAGGAGCAGCGGCAAACAGCAACTTGGTGGACCATAAAACAAGGTAAACTATAAAAAAACAAAACACTGAAAAGCGCGTGGCGTGGCGGAGGGGAAAGCAATTACAAATGCAAACTACGAGCAACAGCTGCGGGCGGTTGCATGCAGGGGAGTTAACGGTATAAGGAGGGGGGAGGATGGAGGGTGGAGGGTGGAGGATGGGTGGGAAATAGTTTTGGGAGAGATCAGATCCGAGTGGAAATCCATTTGCTGGCAGGGGGCTGGCTCCTGCCACCTGCTGTCCAATCTGCTGCTTTTGGCAGATGTTTTTGGCCTCTAAAAAATGTTGTACATTTTAATGTCCAAACACCCCGTGTGGCAGTGGCAGTGGCACGGGGCACGGTGCAGGGGCACGGGACACATGTAGCGCTGACTAATAAAAATGTTTTTACGACCTCCCCCCCCCTCCCCCTGGCAGCACTTGCAGTTTATGTGGCTTTCTTCTGCAAATAAAAGAGAGTCAAACTACAAAAAAGTTGCACAGAAAATTAATCAAATTCCTGGCAGCGCGCTCGTCACACGCGTCGTATGAGTGATATTCGCGCGCGCGGCACACGCGTCGTATGAGTGATATGCGAGCAGCGTAATGAAAGGAAAAAGGGTAGACGCAGGGATAGATCAGCATCAGCATCAGCACCAGCATCAGCACCAGCATCATCGCCAGGATAAGCGGGGCAGGCAGCTCTCATTTCGCATTCCCGCCGAAAGTTAATTCCCGCACAGGGGAGGAATCACATCGGAGGTGCCATAAGCAGGCGGAGGGAGGGGGAAGGGGCAGAAGAGGGGTGGCGTGCCAAAGATGCTCCATCATAAAGTGCAAGGATACGTAATGTAATATTTAGCGTCCTTTGAGCGCGCTTCCAGTTAAGTGACAAAAAAGAAGCACAAAAAAAAGCAGCAAGCAAAGCCAGAAGTGGCGACCCATGGAATACCCTGTAATCAGCGCAGCAAGCAATGACGAGTGAGGGAGAACTCTGAGCAGGACTCTCGGGGCATGTCCTTTGTGCTGCACGTGTGGCAGGGTATTGCCGGGGCATTCCGTGGATGAAGAATGAAGAAAATGCACAAGAAGCTGCGACAGGCGGAGGCAGGCGGCAGGCAGGAGGCAGTCAGGATGGGTGTGCCGATGTGCCAGTGGCATCCACAACGTAAGCAGATCCTTGGGCTCATCCCGAGCGCTGTGCTACGTGCAACTCGACGCATATCAAGTTACAACTTGCAACAAATATTAAATCAGTAAAATGTCCTTTAGGGCGCACTCAAATGTAATTGTTGTTGCTCCACACAGAGCTCTGCCTCCCAGCTGCCAGCCTTCTCCTCTCCCCTTGCTGCCTGCCTCCACGCACTCCCCTCCGACTGCTAACCACTTCGCCCAGCTCATCTGCCACTGCCACTGCCACAGCCACTCCTCGTACTATTGCCACTGCCTCCGCCTCTGCCTCTGCCACTGGTGCATTTGGTGTTGCCGTTGCCGTTGCCTCATCTTCGGTTACAGCGCGTCAAAATTGCTGCCAGCCCGCGAGTGTTTATGGCGCCGCATAGGACACCCAGCGTCTGGGGCCAGGATGTGCCTGTGAAGGAGCTGCAGCAGCTGCGGCGCACACACGAAATTCCCGACGATGTTGCTCACCTTGCCGGCACTTCTGTCTGTGGCACAGTGGCGCGTTGCATCTTATGCATTTACACATAGATGGGAGCACTCTTAGCATTTTTGCCATGCATCCACGCGATGTTAGTTCATGTTTCCAGCCACCAAATAAGCATGGGCATGTCCATCTGTAGCTGCATCTTCCATGTGTCTATCATTCACTTCGAGTGGAGAAGTGGCTCTGCCACTCAACTCGCTGTTTGCTCCACTGTGCAGCCGGCAGCAGGCAGCAGCTCCTGCCGCTCTCTTCTCGGCTATATTGGGTGTGTCCTCGGACTGGGTGTGTGTGTGTGTGTGTGCATTTTTTATTACGCACCGAGATGAGACATTGTTGGCCGCAGCGTTGTGTCGCTGATGGATACCGCTACTTAGGCTGACTCCAGGAGGCAACGGGCGGGTGGTGCGGGGTGCGGGGTGCGGGGTGCGGGGTGGTGCCTGGCTCTGCGGTTGAGCTGAGAACTGAAAGATTGTGCAAGTGCAAATGCCTTTCACGGCGACTGAAATTACCTGCGACTCGGCCGCACAGCCACTCCGACACACGGAGCGGAGATGGAGTCAAGTGGCATCGCCTGGATAAGTGGCACAGACTCTGCCTGCTGGCACCCGGCTCCCGGCACCCGGCTCCTGGCTCTCTCATCTCCTGCTGCGGCACTGCTGTGGCTGCTGCCACATTGTAATTTGATTTTGTGGCTGCTGCAAGTACAACTGTGACGGTCAGAAGGGCAGAGCGACTTATTCTCTGTGTGCCGCGCAATGTTTTGCCACTTGGCCTGCTCCTGTCACTTGCACTTTTCAGCGTGTGGCCTCCTCCTGCCTCCCGTGTCGTGTATCCTGTATGCCGTGTCCTGTGTGCTGTGTCCTGTGTCCCTGTGTGTGCTGTGGGGGGGATAATGTGTGCGCATAAATATACATCCATCCATCGCGAATCTCATTGAGTTTCGGCACTGAAAGTGGCCTGCAAGGACACTCCTCTGCTTTCTTAAAGCAGGCGGGAAAGTGGCAGAAGCTCTCCGTCTGCCTCTGTGGCAGTGGCAGTGGCAGGCATGAAAGTTTGCAGCAGCTTTTTCTGCAAAGTCGAAACTATTTGATGAGAGAGCGAGCACTGGCAACAAATACTGCCACAAGCAACTCTGACTCTGACTTACGGGATTCTTGCTTCCCCTTCGAGCATCCATCAGTCATCTGGCAGTTGGCTGCGAATTTATGGATGGAGCAATGGGATTTCATCCGGAGACGCTTTCGCCGCTCATCCTCTGCCATCTACTTATCTTGTTACGAAGCCATCCCACTCCCACTCCCACCCCCACGACAGCTCTCTCCCTCTCTTCCACTCTCTTTCTCTCTGATTCCCCTTCGTTTATTTTCTTCCCCCACTCTTTATGCCGCTCATCAAGTACGTAGTCGCCATGGGAGGCAATTCCACTTCCACTTCCACTCACTGCCGTCCCGTTCCGTTACGTTTCGTAAGGTTTCATTCGCTGCGTTAAGCTGGAAAATGCAGCGTTGACAAGTCGTCACTCCATCCCACAAGCCACCACCAACAGCTCCCCCCAAGTGCCCCCCTGCCAGTCGGAGTACAACTTAATTTGCACTATTCAGTGCCCGACGACGTCGCAGCCGCAGTCGCAGTCGCAGTCACAGTCGTCGTCGTCGTCGTCGTCATGGCTGCCAGCATCAGGCGCTTTTTATTATTTCTTCCTCTGCCAAATTGTATCCAAGTTATTGTCGTAAAACATGCGAGAGAAGCAGCCACAGTGCGTGCCAGTACGAGTATGTGTGACATTTGTGACTCTCCACTCAACTTCTTTGGCGAGGGGGCCCCGCACCCCAGCAACTCCCACGGCACCTAGTCGCCGCCTTCATCGCATTTCTTTCCCCCCCCTGCTGCGTTCCCCAGCACTGAATGTTGTTGAACTCCTGCTGCTGGCAGGGCTACAGCGATAAAAAGATGATCTGCCATGGAATCAGCTTGGACTGCGCTAAATGTAAGCGAAGCTAACACAAAGATTCGCAATGCGATCCACAATACGATCCACGATTAGGTACTCAGTGTGTAAATATTGGGTGTAAATATCTTCAGTTAAAGTGCAGCAAATATTAAATATTGCATCCTGCATCCCTGGCTCCGTTTGCTTGTTTGTTCTTTTATTTTCGACACTTTTATACATTTTACGGTACTGTTGCAGCCGTTTTTGATTCGGATTTCTTTGTGCCGTTGCCTTCGGTCTCGTTTCGTCTCGCTCTCCCTCACAACTTATCCCAGAAAGCTCGCTCTCAGTGGTGGCTCGCTCCCCTCTCCCATGCCCTGCAGGCGTGCATCCCAGCGGGGTATAGTGAATTCTATGCGATGCACGGGACTGCCTGCGATAACTGTCTTGATCTTGAAGATTGGCATAGCCACAAATAGCCGCTAAAAGGAGTTTTAATATCTTATAAAAAATGAAACCAGCAAAGTTGCCCAGCACTCGGAATTTGAATGCCACATTTGCCGGTGAGGGTATCCCATAGTCGCTATGTGCCCGCATGTAACTTTGTGCATATTTTTCTGTTTCTGTTTTGTTGTGAGTTTTGCGGTTTTTTTTTGGCTGCGTCGCCGAGCGAATGTGTCGTGTTTTTAGCGTGCAAAGTGCAAACAATCAACGCTGGCGACTTTCAGCTGCTGCACTCTCGCTCTGGCTACCCATCCCATCCCGTCCAATCCTTCCCTCCCTCCCGTATGTCCGTTCGGCCGTCCATCTGTCTACCTGCTCCTTCCTCTCCACTGTCTACGGCACGTACGCCCCCTCGCTGTGCCTTCGTCACGCTTTTAGCTAAGCTCCGTCGCACTCTGCCGCTGTCTCTGCCTCTGCCTCTGCCACTGCTAGCGTCATCGCCATTGCCATCGCCTCTGGATGCTTGTCAAACGCTTTTAGAATTTTTTGCAGCTTGTTTCTGTCACTATTACATTTCATATGTCCTCCTCGCAGTCGTCGCATAAAACTGAAATTCCACAGCGACCAGCGGCGAGCAGCGCCCCAGTAATAGCAACACCCTCCCCACCCCACCCCCTTCGTTTGCACTGGCATTGTGCTGATTTCCGTTACTCCGGAGCCCCCGCCCCAGCCAACCAAAATGACTCTCAATGCAGTCCGAGTCAGAGTCAATCTCACCTTCCGTTTCATGGCATAGAAAGGGTGTCCACTGTCACCTGCATTCATCAGCGGCAAATGAAGCAACAGCTGTGGAAGTGTCTCTCTCTCGCTCTCTCTTTGCCTCTTCGCCTGTTTGCCACTTTGGCAGTGCAAATTGGATTTGAACTTTGGATTTATTTGGGGCCACAATCGATGGATGGACAGGAATATCAATGGGTAGATACATGCAAAGCTGCTGCTGCTGCTGCTGCATCAATGTGACTTGATGCCGCTTCTCCGAGCAACACAAAAGCCTCGCTCGCATGGCGTGTGGTTGCTGTTGCTCTTTGCTGCTCATTTCACTCTTTCATTGTTTGCTTTGTTGTGGCTCCTCTCTCTCTCTCTGGCTTGACCTGTGCTTCTGTCTCGCTTTAAATGACAGATTTATACGGTATGCAGAAGCAGGCAACAGCTACAATAGCTCCCCGAGCAATTCAGTTGCAGTTGCAGCTTCAGCTTCAGCTTCAGTTTCACTTCTCCATTTGTATTCCTCCGAATAGAATGAGTGACATGTCCAGCCAGCACTGGTCCAGCATTGGTATGCAGAGCAAAGGACTGGGACAACTGGGACTCTGGCACTTCCCCTCACTCATAAAGACGGGGGGCATTGCTTTGCTCCAGCAACATCCTCCTAATCCCAAAACATATACTAAGAAGTGCCCTTAAGCTGACCCATCCACAGAGATATGCAAAGACACGCAAACAGAGAGAGAGAGAGAGAGAGAGAGAGCGAGAGAGAGCAGTTAGTCAGTCAGTCAACGGTACTCGGGTGCTCGTGCAGTGTTGTGTACTTGTTACGAGTAACAATAAACCGGAAGCATAACGAACAAACAACTGAAGAACAAAGAGTTACAACCGAGTTACAAGCCGAGCAGCAGCAGCAGCAGCAGCAGCAGCAGCAGCAGCGGCAGCAGCAGCAGAAGGACGGTGGCAGGGGGGACTCGGGTGTAACCGGAACAATTTGCGAGAGCCAAAAGGGCGGCGGAAGGGTGGCTGGAAGGGTGTGTAAAGCAGCACTAACATAAACTGAATAAAAAATAATTAAGCTGCTGTTGACGCACTTTTTCGGCACGCTAAGCACGTGACTGGATTCATCTCCGTGTCCGTTTACACTCGCAACAGGAAGGAGCACACGAAAGGGAGAGAGAGAGAGAGAGAGCAGGAGAGGGGGCACGAGCATGGGGAGACGGAAGATAATTAAGGCAAGGCCAGGCATTACGCGACTGAGGCATCAGTGGGGTAAGCTCACGGAAAAGATAACAAAAACAAAAAACATTACAGAAAGAGAAACATATGCAGTCCCAACAACTGTGGAACATAATGAGAGTGGAACATAATGAGAGTGGAACATAACTGGTGCCTGAAGTCTCCCGCATTCTGCCTCAGCAATTCCCGATTGAGTGTCCAGCTGTGGGCTACTTGCAGCTTTAGTGGCTCTTGCATTTGGCCCATTAATGCTCCGAAAATATGCGCAAGTAATTTCGAAAATCCATCATTATAGAAATGGAGAGAGAGAGGGAACAGCAGGCAGCACTGGGAGCACATGCAGCAAGCAGTGCAGAGTTCAGAGTTCAGTTCTCCAATTAGGAATTCATTGGGTACTTTTTTTATGGTTGACCCAGTTGCCAGCTGCCAGCTGCCAAATGAAGCCACAAAAATGTAGTTCTGCCACTGCCACTGATGATGACCGCCTGCCATTGTCGTTTCAGTTGTCCCCAGTGCCCAGTGCCCAGTCGCCAGTCCCCAGTGCCCAGCTGCTGCCCCCTAATGAATATGAAGAGAAGTTTGTTGCATAATTCACAACAGCAATTTCAGATTAAGAGAGTGCAGGGCCAGGCCAGGGCTGCATTCAATGACATGCGTTTTTCGGTGCTGTTCTCGTAGTTTTTTATGCGTGGACTGTACCGCCGGGTGGTCGGGTCGCAGCTTAACCAAGACAAATGACAAGGAAATGTGTCAAACGCAACGGACACAAAGACCAACAGGAGAAGCAGAAACAAAAGCAAAAGATAAACCCAAAGAGCAAACGGGGAAGCAAGCAGCTGAATGGAAAGTGAAGAGGTTGAAGGCAGCCAAGTTTCCCCTGTGAAATTTCTCGCGGTGTGCGGCTGCCCCTGAAAGTGTGCAGTGGCAAAAACAAGGAAAAAGACAACTGATTAAAGTTGCTGATTGAATGGCAAGAGAACATAGAAAAAACAGAGAGAGAGAGAGAGAGAGGGTGAGGAGGAGAGGGTGAGGGGGAGGCCATAAATAAGTAAATGCAAAAGTCAAAAAGTTGACAGCGCCAGGCGGAAGCGCACGTCGTGGCGGCTGCGGAGTTGGATCTGAATGGGTGGCATGTGGCACACGGCAGAGGGCACACACACACACACACACACACACGGCACACACGCATTTGTCAGGCAAATGGCAAAAGATGTTTGACGCTTTGACAGCTGTGTGGCAGCAGCTCCAGAGGTAGACGCAAAAATCAAACAGAAACAGAAAAAGAAACAGAAGCAAGCGAAATATGCGCCTCGATTCGCCGCTTTCGTCACTCGAAGAGAGAGAAGAGAAGAGATCGAAGGGCGGGCCATTGGGGGAGGGGCGGGGGTGCGGGGTGTGGAAATGGAACGTCATCTTCAATGGGACATTTCCACTTTGTCAGCCATCATCGTACTTGTCGCCGGCTCGTCATCGCCGTCTGCCGTCTGCCGTCTGCCGCCTGCCACCGCCATCAATGGTCTTTGGGGACTATTCGCTATGACGATGAATGCTTTGAGCGTACACCTCCTGCTGTCTCGCTCGCACCCTCCCAGCAGAGGGGAGTGCAGCATGCGCCACGCCTTATGCCTTATCCCTTATCCCTTCCATCTTTCAAATATATTTCACTGCACGTTCCTCCTGCCACTTAGGAGCGCTTTTCGGTTATTTTTAATATGAGTACGTGACTTTTTTCCCTCTGCTGGGGTACAGTGCGGTGTGTGTGTCTCTGTGTGTGTGTGTGTGTGTGTGTCCAGGTCAAATTGAATGTAAGCTTGAAAGCTTATCACGGTGATCGATGGGAGCGCGCTCTTCCCTTTGGAAGACTTTGCCGGGCATCCGCTTCGGAGATTCAGTCAATGGCAGCGCCAATCTGACAGCTTCAGTCACCTCTTTGAGCGGCGCTCTCGGAACTTAAGTCCCCCAAGCAGCCGGCAGCCACAGGATTTGCAGCCTTTAAGCCAAAATGCAGCCGCCATGCAAATCCCAAACTGACCCAGGTCCAGGTCCAGGTCCAGGCAGCAGCAGCTCGTTAGGCGCCTCCCGTTCAGCAAATGTTAGCTCCCCATTCAAGCAGCAAACACAGCGAGGGAGGGAGGGGGAGGGAGGAGCACATAAAGTACAAATGTGCCAGCCGAATGATAACAATTTTTGGCCCAGCCCCAGCCCAGGCCCAGCCCGAATAAGAATTCAAAGTTGCAGCTGCAACTGCAAGGCGTGTGCACTGCGAGAAATGCAGCAGCACAGGCAGGCACGCTCTCTGCTCTCTCTGCCGTCTCGCTGTCTCCCTGTTTCTCTCAGTGTTTGCCTGCGTGTCGATGGGGTGTCTGTCTGTCCATTGCATTCCTTGAATGCTCATTTGGTTCGGCTTTTGCTGCATTTTACAGGCCGCAGCAGCGCAGAATCCACGCAAAATCCAAGGCAAAAAGCAAAAGTGAGATTTTGCACCCTTCGCCTGGCTGCCTGGCTGCCCCCTGCTGCTCCTCCCTCTGTCTGTTTGTTGGTTGTACGCGCGTTGATGCGATTTTATGCATTTCCATGATGCGCTTATTCGACTTGGGCTTTATCCTGGCGCACTGAGAGAGGAAGGAGGAGCAGCAGCAGCGCTTTCCATGCATACAAATTGCTAAATTATTTAAGCAGCGACAAGCCGTCTGGCAGGGCAGGGAGACAGCCCAGAGGTAGCCCGGAGGTAGCCCGCAGGTAGCTGCTGCTATTAGTCCAAGATGTCAGCTGCAGGGGGGGCAGGCGCAGGGGCGGGGCCAGGGGCGAGGTGGCTAGGTGGGTCAGCTTAGGGCCAGTGGCACGTGTGTGTGCTGGGATTCAATAATAAATAAGTGCCCGTCGCCCGTCGCCCATGGCCAAGCCGCAGCCCGCAGCCCGTAGCATACTTTTGTGCGCAGCAAACTGAAACTTTTTCCTCGTTCTTATTTTGTGGGCACACTGCGGAGCTCGTCATGTCTCTCCCTCTCTCAGACACAGCAAACACAGGCAGAAAGTTCCGCAACATTTGGCAAGATTTCGCTCTGATTTATGCAGTTCAACTTTTGCCAGTGCCCACTGCACGGTGCGTCGGCCAGACACACGCATTCAATTCAATTGCAAATTCATGGCATTAACTTCAACTTCAACTTCAACTTCAGCTCGAAGTCAAGTAAAAATGTCTGCGAGAAGGTCCAGGGAGCGAGGAGCATGGCCGTGTGGCCGTGTGGCCGTGTGGCAGTGGAGGTCGCTGCAGTGGAGAGATTTTAACTTAGTTTTGCGCTTTCACTCGCTGCTCCCTGCCGCTCCCGCTCCCGTTCCCGCTCCCTCTGCCCGTTGCTTTCCTCTTATGTTTGCCTTCAGTTTTGTGCAATTTTATAATTTGATTGCATACTTTCGGGCTGCCCATTAACACTAGACATGTGCGGCATGTGTGTGCGTGTGCGTGTGTGTGTGCGTGTGTGTCTGTGTGGCATCTGTCTGGGTTGTGTATCTGCAGCTGAGTTGCAGCTTTTAGCCAGCTAATTGCGGCCAATTGGCCAGCACAAAATGGCAAAACAAAACCACCGCAAAAAGTGCACAGACACAGACAGAGACAGAGACACGCACACACACACACTCACACACTTACAACTCACATGATGTGCCACGTACAGTTGTGCGCTGCTGGACGGACTTGCTATATTTATGCTAAACAGTGGAAACGGCCACTCCGACAGACTCCGACAAGCGGCAACCGGGAGCTCCGGCAGCTCCGGCAGCTGCATAAACATTTGCCCCGTCGACTGTGGCACACACAACTTGCGGGATCAACTCGTTGGCAGCTAATTTCTGGGCATGTAATTAAACTGTTTGGCAACGGAGTGTCGACGGAGTGTCTGTCCGGGCGGTGATTGGTGCACTCCAAATGGGAGCAGAGAGCGTGCAAATAATCAACTCGAAAGTGCTCGAGACAATCGATTGGAAGTGGAGTCTGCTCCTGCGACTGCATTCCTTTTGCAGCATTAACTCGAGCGAAAATGTGTCGCAACAGGCCACAGAATCTGCTTAGGCTCAGGCGGGATTTGGACACCTTCAAGGCCGAATGTCCTGTGTGCAATCCGTGCAGGACTCTCTGCCGGATCTCTCGGTAATTGCTGGGCATTCAAAATGCATGAAGCTTGCGCCTAATAATTGCTGCTTTCGATTGACACTAAACGTTGCATAAGGCAATTATTATTGCACAATATTAAGGCACTTTGTTTATGGCGCAATCAATCAACTAATTGCTCGAGGAGCGAGCGGGGGGGAGACAAAGGAGACTCTGCCACTTGCTGAGGATAATTGCAACGCTTAGGGGCGGGCGGCAGAGTCGAGTGGGGGAATTTTTATTTGGGAAATTGAATTGGAATTTGCTCTTGCAGCCGCTGCAATCCTTCGATTGTCTAAGCCAAACTTGATGGCTCTTTCGGCCACGTTAGCCACTTGGCAGTGGCAGTGTGGAGCGTGTGGAGCGTGTGGAGCGGTTGGGCGGTTGGGCGGGTGGCAACTTCAAAGAACTTCCAGCTGGAAATCACGTCGCTTTATTAGTTCAACTTTTGGCCCGAGATCCCCAGCTCCCAGCACTCCCTGAACCCCCCCCAATCCAGGTGCCAGTGGTGCTCCTCCTGCTCCTGCTAACCCATTGACGTTTATTGAATCAAAATCGTTTTGTTCGGGCTCAGGCTTTGGCTCTGGGCGTGGGCTTTGGGCTTTGGGTCCATTCTGGTGTTTGGTTCGTTGCTTTGTTGCGGTGCCGCTGAAAAAAAGCAAAGGGAAAACGAATGGGGAGTGGAGAGTGGAAGAATTGTTTGCCGCCAACTGGCGCACAAAAAACAAAAGCGATTTCCCCATGGAGCGTGGAGCGTGGAGCTCCACAAACGACTCTCTAAGCCTTTCAACTCCATCGTTTTGCCGATCTGCCAGCCTCCACTCCTCCGCTCCTCCGCTTTCCCCACTTCCACTCACCCAGCAAACATTTCAAATCGGCGGGTCATGATTCAAGCACTCAGTCAGCTGTATTTTATTGAATTAAGGCGGAGCCACGACTCGACTCGACTCGACTGTTCTGCTCTGCTCTGTTCAGAGCTGGCAAATGCAGGAGCAGGCAGGAGGCAGGAGGCAGGAGGCGGCAGGCGGCAGGCAGGCATGTGCCAGGGAGTACAACAAATGCGACGCTGGGGGCCAGAGTTTTCGTTCACGTTCTCGTATCGATGTATGGATGCATTCTCCTCTCTCTCTCTGCACTCCATGCACTCGCGTAACACACTCCGTGTGCCACCTCCTTGCATCCATCTCTCCTGCAGCTCAGTCCCTGCTGCTTGCCCCTCACGCCCCTTGATAACTTCATAAATCAAAGCGTTTGTTCAGTCATTTTTAGAATTTGTTTGCCGCTGCTCGTGCTGCTCCTGCTGCTGCTGCTGCTCCTGCTCCTGCCACCTATGAGAATGCCAAACAGCGATTTTGCTCTCCAGTTGCTCTTGCCCCTCTTTACAGAGATTTTTTACACGCTGCTCGGTGTGCTGTGGATATTGGTTTCCCGGGGGCGTACGTAACGGCCGCGAGTCAGTGCTCCGCCATGGAGCTTCATTAGTGGCAAAAATATATTTTTTGATGCGAGGAGTGCACTCGAGCTGTGGCGAAGGTCTGCGGCAGATACTCACCTTGAGGCACGCATTTTGGGCACAATTATGCCAAGATCTTTGACTGTTTTAATGCAACAAATGGACGCTTAAAAGGCGCCCACAAATGAGGTTCGTGGCACACGATTGTGGCATTTATTTGCGGCCAAGAACTCCAGCTATGCCTCCAGCTGTGGGGAGCTCCTTTGGGGCAGTTGCCAGCGGAATCTCCACAGTGGGTATCCTGTGGACGCGACCTTTCAGCCTTTTCCTTCCTTCCTGCAAGGGTTTACTCTTTTTGTGTTGCTGTTTCCCTTCGTTCTGCCTTTTGCCTTACCATTGCTGAACCTTCCTCTCGCCCTGCCCTTTCCTGCCTCTTTGTTGTAGTTCCCCTGGTTGCATTTGTTGTTGTGTGTGCACCACCAACAGGGTACACCATGGACGCTGCTTGTCTCTGTTTGCTCGATGTTCGCTTGCTGCCACCTCCCCTGCCCCTCCCTGGAGAGTTAAATTACAATTGTGGGCGGTGGCTCGGTTCGTTTGGGCTCTGTTCATTGATGTGTCGCGTGTGACATTGTCATTTGTTTAAGCTTTATTAATGGTTTTTATCCCCAAAGCCAGGGGCAAGCCACCCGGAAAAGTAGGCAACACTTTTGGCTTGCTGGCCAGCAGCCACGCTCTTCGGCTCTGCGACTGCGAGGAGCGGCACGGGAGGGGGTGTCTGGGTGGAGCAGCTTCTCTAATTAGTGCTTGTTTACGGGGGCGGGCCGAGAACTCTTGACAGCCGGCGCCTTCAAGTATGCAGCAAGTTTCCGAAGCAAAATACGATTTGCATATTAAACCAAAAATGTGAGCGCAGTGTGAGAGTGAGCATGGGAGGGAGGGTGGCAGGGAGCAGGGGTGACTGCCACCCTCGAGCACTAGTGGCGGTGCCGAAGTGGGGCCGAAGCTCATTGAAATTGAACGGAAATTTTGCGCCCGAGTTGAGCAAAAGTTGGACAACTTTTTTTTGCTTTCCTTCCTCCGCTCTTGTTCTCTGTTTCCATTTTGCTGCAGTGTTTCCTCTGCTCCCCTCCCCTCCCCTGCCGTGTCTTGTTTTCTTATTTTTTACGCTTAGCTTTCTGCTGTTTATTTTTGTATTCCATGTTGCTTAGCTCCAGCTCCAGCTCCAGCTTCAGCCCCCCAAGTATTTGCTGATTATATTTTGTTTTGCTTTGGCTTTTGGGTTTGACTTTCCGCCCCTGCCCCTGCTGCTGCTGCTGCTGATTCACACGCTCGCTTTGACTTATTGGCGGCGCATTGAATGACATTCATTGGTCTAGACATTGGCCGCAGCCAGCCGCAGCCGCAGCCGCAGCAAGTTGCCACAAAGTGGCACCAGCTGCCAGCATTCACAGCGATTGTGTCGATTGTGTCGACTGTGTGCCTCGAGCACTGCTTATTGGAGCAAGCAAATCCGTTCTGCACGCAGAAACCAACAGCGAGTAACGAGTAATCGCTCATAAAATACAGCGAGTGGCGAGTACACCCCTCCCCGGGGATCTACCACCTTAATCCTCTGCGGAGTGGGCGTTGATTTGCGGGTGCTCTGAACCTGTTGAGCTTGGGCATTGTTTTGCTGCTGAATCGCCGAGCAAAGCAAATGTTTTCATGCTCGGTCCACTCGTGCAACTTCTGTTTGCGCTCAGTTGGAGCTCAGGCTCGGACGGATGGATGGATGGACGGAGGCTGACCCCTGGCCCTGGGGTCATACCTGCAACGGGGTAAGCTCATAAGTTGATAAAGTTGTGAGCACACGTGTCAGGGGGGGCAGCACCGAAAAGGACTCTCAGCCTGCGTAGCTCCATCTCCCAGCTGTTCCTTCTCATCGCTGGAACAAAAAGATTACTTTCCGCTGTTGTCCTGGACTTAAATGCGTGTCCCGAGTGCCCATCGCACTACGCATACGCACCGTGGGACGCCGTGCACTGCCACCTGCTGTCCTTTAAGCTGCCTCTTCGCACTTTCACAGCATTAATTGAGGTACAGTTTGTGGCGGTGCCTCCTCTCTGTCGCTGCCCATCGATTACTCTTCGCTGGCATTAGCTTGAAGTGCCAACAGATCATCCATTCACAGCTGAACACAGCGTTAAGCTCCTCCGATCATCAGCTCTTCCCACGGCTCTTTGTGTGTGTGTGGCAGCGGGCTATTATGCAGCGAATTAACCGAATAATCTGCAGCGGCTGCCCTTAGCCTCAGAGCTTGCTTCTGTCTGAGATTTGCCCTCTCCCTACCCCTTTGGCTTTTACTTGAATGAAAAGGGAAGTGAGAACATGAACCAGCAGCCAGCACATTGGCAGGGATGTTCGCTTCGAGTTGGAGGAGCACTTGCCACTTGACTTCTTGTTGTGCTCCGCCCTGGCTTTGCCTTTGCCAATTTGATGTGCACAACAATGAGCAGGGCAGGCGGCAAGTGTCGTGGCTGTCGCTGGGTGCCAATGCTCCGGCGGAAGCCTGAGCCTGCTGCATTATTCTATTTGTTAGGCAGACGGGCGATAGCCTTTGACTGGCGACGAGTGGAGAACAATGCAGACAGCGGGAGAGACCACAGGAAATACCCAAAAACAAGAAGGAGCCAAATGGCGCACAACGAAACGAAGCAGGCGATACCCTGGACGCCCAGTGGATAAGGCAGGGCAGGGAGCGCCCTGCAGGAAACAGCTCGAAGTGAGGACAGCTGAAGCAACATTTGGGGGCTGCAGGGTGTGCCGGGAAATCGGCAGAACAAAAAAAGAATGGCTTGACTTTCAATTGCACAGCGACAAAAGCAAGAACAAGAGCGGGGAAACAGCAGTGCAGCAGCAGCGACAACAGGAGGCACCCACCAATGGCAATCAACAAACAGCGAGGACAACAATAAAAGGCACGGCCAAGTGGCGTGGCATGAGCCAGGGAAGTGCTGTGCTGTGCTGTGCTGTGCCGCGGATTGGGCGGCGTTTGGCGAGAAGGAAATCAAAATTAATTCCAGCACGGAACCTGCTGCCTGCTGCAGTTGTACACCAGAACAGAGCCATGGAACATGGCGCCGGACAGCACGGCTAAGAGAGTGAGGGGGTGGAAGGGGGGACAGAGTAGAGGCCATTTCTCGGCAGGACTGGCATTGTTTCTGCGGCAGGCACGCTGCAGAATATGCATCGATTTAAATGAATTGTTGGACGATGCGGGGACGGAGAGAGAGTCTCAGAACCGCAGAACATGCAGGGCTGTAAATGTACATGTACCTATGTAGAGTACAGCATGTAGAGTGGAGCATGTAGAGTGGCGTGTGCAGAGTGAAGTAACTTCATAATTGAATTATGCGTCAACGCACACAAAGTGACTCTGAGAATGATTGAGTGGCTCAAGCAGCTAGTAAATGGGCGAACGAGTTGATTAAACTGAATTCTACACGCACAACCACAACTACATCGTCATCTACATATGTACGATTATGCGCCTGCTGAGATTTACATATAAATACGTTTCCCCTCCCAATCCGCAACTCTAATTTCAAAATATATCAAGTAAAGACTCTCTGCGGCACATTTGCATATCATTATTGGGTCGGGGCTGGACTGGGGTCGGGGTTGCTCGATTGGAGTGTCCATGTCCAGTTCATTCCAAAATCCGATCAGGTGCCGCCGTCCCAAAAGCAAATCAATTCAAATTAGATGAAAATTATAGTTGAAATTGCCATTGATGATGCACCACAAGGAGAGGCCGACCACCACACAATGGCCGCAGCAGCCAATGGCCAGCCGCCTCGGGGCAACCATTCTGATTAACACTTTCTCTCTCTCTCTCTCTTTGTCTCTCTCTCTCTCTCTCTCTCTCTCTGTCGCTCTTGTCTCGAAGGCAAGCCCGCGTCCCCCTCGCAATCAGAGTGACCCAATCGACATCAAAATCGAAGCGATGGCAAAAAGCAATTGCTGAATGACCAGAAAGAGCGAGGAAGGAGGAGGAGGTAGAGGTAGAGAGAGAAGCAGAAGGAAAGGCAGAAGCAGCAGCAGCAGCAGGACCACCAGTTGCCCATTTGCTGGCCACAAGCCTGATTACCGTCTAATAAGTATGCGTGGGGCGTGACCGATGAGAGGGGGAGGGTGGCTGGGAGGGTTAATAGGTCTCCAAAGGGTCACTCACACACACACACACACACACATGGGGGAAAAGAGTGAGTGTGAAAGAATTGAAGGCCACAAAACGAAATCTTAACAATAAAATGAGTGGAAAAGTTACGCATCAAATGGGAGAAACACACACACACACACTCACACACGCACACATGAAGCCCTTTGTGCGTGGCTCGTCGAGTTTTTGGCATTTTGATTTTGATGTCTTCATTTGCGCTTGTCCTTAGCCCCAGCCCCAGCAGCAGCAGCAGCCCCAGCCCCAGCTCCAACCTGCTAACCTTCGACCACACACACAGCCCCCCACCCCACCAGCGCAACCACTAACCCCGCAACCATTGAGATAAATTAAATTTAAACTGATAATAAAAAAAGGAATTTACGAGCCAATATGGCAGGGAGTTGGCCTTGAAGAAGGTGAGAGACGGGAGAGTGGGGAGAGCGGGGGAGGAGGACAAGCCACAATACAAATAAATAATAACAAAAGGCAAAGGCCAAACAACAGCTGACAGCAAAGGAACAACAACAATAGCAACGGAGAGCAGCGCCAGGCCCCAACAAAGGCATCAAAACGGAGAGGAGAAAGCCCGCTCCTACAGCGGGGCAGAGAGCAACGGCGAGCAAAAGGCGAGGAGCAGGGAGTCCCTCAGATAAGAACAAGACAAGTGCAGTGCGAGATAAAGTTAACAACAAACGAAGTCAACAGCAAACCCCAAGCCGGCACACAGCCAGCCAAGCGACAGGGGGCCTGGGCAAAAGGGGGGAAGAGTGGCAGATAAGCGAGCGAGCGAGTGAGTGAAGCCAGAGGGGAGTCGGAGGGGGACAGAAAGCACATGTGGCTTTGGCCCACAACAAGAGAAAGAACAATGCCATTGACAATGTTTAGCACACGAGAAGAAGAGAAGAGAGCAGCGGGAAGAGAGTCGAGCGAAGCGACAGAGGGCGAGTTGAGGCGGCAAGCTATATTCAGCGGAGGGTAAGGCACGCAGCTGCAGGTTTGAGGTGCTTGCTGCGGCTGACGTACCCGCCAATTAATTTACCCTGCAGCTGAGTAGAAGCTTCGGAGAGAGTGGGCAGCAAGGCGAAGGCGGAGGAGGTGAGAGCGAGCAGCAAAGCGAAGGCGGAAAAGAGGAGACACGGCAGCAAAGCAAAGCAGCGGCGGGACAATGACAGAGGGAGATAGAGAGATGCAAGTGGGGGAGAGCGAGAACTCAGCACAGAGCACAGGTCGTGGGCGAGAGCTTTTTAGCCATAACAACAGATTTCCACTGCTTAGTTGATACTTATCCTGGGCACTCTCACACAGGCAACAATCAGACGTGAAAGTATATGACGCAAGTGTGTACATACGTAATACGTAATGTTTGCTTAACGTGAGACGAGACAGCGACAAAGGAGACTCGAATCAAACACAAAGCCAAGACCAAAGACCAAGCCACAAGTCCAATTTCAATTTCAATTCAATCTATTAAAGGAGAGAGACAAAGAGAGTAGGATTGGGGTGGGTCGCAGAGTAGGAAGAGGCGAAGAGGAAACACTAATTTGATGGGAAATGGCAACCAATGGGCCACAGGTGAACAAAGCCAGAGAAGACCCACAAAGTCGCTGGATTTATTTTGTTTCTCTGTGTAGTTTTTGTTGTAATTTCTGCATCTTAATCTCATGCCATGCTCCACCTTTCCACCAGTTCTCCTTGCCGTTTGTCTGTTTTCTCAACTCTCTCCGCAGTGCCAGCTCATCATTGTGTATCTCTGTGGGTCCAGCTGCACCATCCGTTTCCTTTCCTTTCCTTTCCGCTGCCTTTGCTCCGCTTTCCCATTTCACACCCACAGACATTCAGATATTCCCTGTGCCATATCAATACGACCCTCAATCCACAGGCAGGCTGCTCCACCGACAAAGCGCCGAAAAGTATGGTAAATGATTTCATTTAACCAGCAAATGACACCAACAATACGACAACAGAAACAACAACAACAACAACAACAACAGGCAACGGCAGCAGCTGCGAAATGCCGAATGGATGTCGGGAGCAGAGCAAAAGCAGAAGAAAACGAATGTAATTGCAGCAAATGAATAAATGAGGCGATGGCGATGGCAAGGGAGCAGCAAGCCTCCCACTGGGCTGTATCCTTATGTGTGCCACACATCGATGTGGCTTGAATGCAACGCATGTTTTGCCGCTTATTGCCCAAACAGCAACAACAACAACGAACACAACAAAACAAGAGAGAAAACCTTCTGACCAGCTGTTGGCGCCGAAGCGTTTAATACACTGCAAAATGCATGGACGAGGCTGTTCCATCAGCTGTTGCCAACAGAATTCTTCCTTTGCAGATCACAGCCTGAACATTTAACCCTGATCTTGACTCTTATCCAATTGGCCTGACAACCTCGGGCCAGAGAGCAACAAGAGAGAAGAAAAGAAAAACAAAAATAAAAGCAAGGCACAAAAATGAAATGAAATGAGCAAATGAAGCACACTCTTCCCTCCCTCCTCCCAACCCACGCTGCTGCTGCTGCTGCTCCTACTTATCCATGCTGCTGGCTGTGCCTGTGCTTGTGTTCCTGCACCATTCTGTTGCTTCATAAATTCAAATTTGATTTTCATGTTGATTATGATGCGAGAGAGATGCGCAGATGATGATGATGGAAATGAAGATGGCAAATGGCAGTCAAGGCCCTAGAACGAGGCAGAGGCAGGAGAGCCAGCAGCCAGCAGCCCCGACCCCATAGCCAGAGTCAGCAGAGAGCCCACAATCAGAGCCAGAAGCAGAGCCCAGCGACGACTGCCTACTGATTATTGTCTCTCCCTCTCGTTCCCTTCTCTCACTCTCTTCTTCTCTTTCCGCGCTGCTCATTTTAGAGCCCGTGCCTACGCCTGTCGTCGTGTGCGTGGCTTCTGTTGACTGTGTTTTGCATTCCACTTGGATTTTTATTTACGGCTCTCACTGCCCCTGCTCTCCCTCTCTCTCTGTCTGCCTGCTCCTCTCTCCATTCGTCTTTTCTTTAGCTTTTACGCTCGCATTTACGGCTTTAGTGAAACTTTTGCCATGGCCCATTCAATCGGAGTGGACTGGTGCCTGTGAGCGACGCATGAACATGCCATACATGAGAGTACGAGCAGCCAGTGGCCCCTACCCCTGACCCCTCGTGGCCCTAGAATATCTGCGTAGAGCGCTTTCAATCTTTTCAATTTTACCAATAAGTGATTAATGGTCAATAGCAATTAAAACTTTTTGCTCCACCAAACTTTGCCATGTTTTTGCTTTTGCTTTTGTTTGTGTTGTGTGTGCGTGTGTCCGTGTGTGTGTGTGTTTTGAGTTGTGTAGAAATCCATTTAAAACTGGGGGGGAGAGCCACTATCTTCCAGCAATTTCAGCATCCAGCTATGGCTCCAATTTTTAGTTGAATTAATATAAAACACAAGCAGATGAACAGAAGGACAGATTATGCTGGTACATAAACCAATTTGTGCCTAGGTGCCTGTTGCCAAATGAAATAACTCGAATATTTGCCAGCATGCACCGCTCACAGCTCACAGCTCATAATTGCGTGCAAGAGGCTCGACAAGCATTGCCAGCACAAGCAGTGCATTGATTTTGCTGATCGCTTAAGCAGTGCGCAGCTGAATCCACGCTGAATTCGCTGAATTCGCACTATTTGTCAGCATTCAAAATCAGTTTCCTAAGCCAAACATTTATTGCATTCAATCAAGTCCTGTTTTTACTCAATGTACGAATATAAACTGAATTATGGGTTGACCCAACTGCACTTCAACTGCAAATCCAAATCGCTGATCCATTAATTTGTTTTAGGGTTAATGTTGCTTCGGAGATCTATCCAGCGATAGTTGAATGGCATTTCTCTTGCATATCTTCGTGTGGCTGCAACCTTTCGCGCAATTCGTGGAGGGGCATGCCAATGCCATCTTCTGGCTGTCCCTTTTTGTAGCAAAATGTCGCTGGAAATCTGGAAATGGCCAAATGCAAATGGCCCAAACAATCAAATGCGTTCATAAAGTCAACTGACTTTATTGCAGCCCCCCACCGCGCTCCCCCCCTTCCTGCTGCTGCTGCTGCTGGCTTCCATCGTTAGCGCGGTTAATGCCCAAAAGCGGCGACGACAGCGACGATGACAGGCAGCGATGCACTCGCCTCTGTAGCTGCATCTCCATTCGCTTCTGTATCTGCTGTTTGCATCTCCATGTGCCATGTGCCATGTGCCATGTGCCATACCCTTTGCCATTTCCATGGCAATACCAATTCCCGTTGCACTTGGCCAAAGGACACACAAAAGCAAAAAACAAAACCCAATGCCAGGCGACATATGGCAGGGGAGGAAGTGCAGCAATAACCAAGCGACTGGCGGCAGCTGCTGGCGACTGTCCGCATCCACAGCGACGACATCGACGACATCGATGGTGGAGGCAGCAAAAGACGCCATCGCCATCGCCAATGCTCCAATGCTCCATTGGCGCTTTTGCCTTTCTGGCTCTGGCCTCGCAATGCCACGCACAAAAGTGGAATTCTCCCGTAAAACACTCGTTCTCCATTACAATTGTAATTGTGAAAGGCAATAATTGCCTGCGCCCAAAAACGTGGAGTGGTGGGTGGGGGAGACACGCACACACACACACACACACACGCGCGTGTGTACATGTGTGCCATGATTGGAGGCCTCAAAGTGTCGCAAAAGTTGATCCTGATGACTTTCCAATGCATTCTGCCAGCGGATGCAGCACTGCTTGCAAGGCAAAGCGTTGCACTGCTTGTAGATTAATTGCCAAAGCAACACGAACCAAAGCAAAGCAGTGCAACTGCTTGCGGAATAATTGCCATGGCCAAATTCTATTTCGTTTTTGTACTTTCTTTTGGGGGAAAGCCCATCCAGACTTCGTCTGACATTGCCGAGTTGCGTGGTGCAACAGGTGGAACAGGTTCGGTGTCATAACAACCTGCGAGGCAATACGAATGCGGCACAGAAGGGGCTGACTGGCTGGCTGTCTGTCTGTCTGCTATTGGGATCAGCCATTTGATTCCGGCTAAATGGGGACTGCGAGTGGCACTGGCACTGCTTGGTGCTGGACACGCATTGCAGTTTTTTCGAGCGTGTGCTGTCGATTGGCACATGAAGCATGCAACAAATAGTTGCAACGGCCAGCAGCCAATCAGCAATCAACTGGCCGCAGCGCAGCGGACCAATCGGACCGGCAGGTGCCCTGCCACTGTGGCAACTGCCGCGAAATGTTGCATGAGCCAAAGGAGCGGATATCAGCTGAGCATCCACCGTCGAAAGGCGAACGCTCTCGGGCGCAATAAAGTGGCCGCGGCAGCCAGCTTCACGCATTAACGGAGACATTCGCCCGGCCAAAGCCAATGCGAAATTATGACTGAGGGCAGGCAGCTGGTCCAAGGATCAAGGACTTTGGCCTTTAGCCTTACAGCTTCAGACTGTACCTTCAGCTTGTAGCTGCTGCTGCAGACTGTACCTGCAGCCTGTGCCTTCGGTTGCTGCTGAAAATGAAAGCAAATTGATCAGCTGGGACCTGGCCAAACCCTTTTTGTGCCCTGTCTCCTAGCTCTCCATACACAAATAATTCGCAGCACTTACGCAGACAACACACCCACAGAGAGAGTGGTAAAGGGGAGCCATAAACTGCACATAACCTCACATAAACTTGAAAAGAAAAGTGCCACCTAAAATGGTCCGAGTAGCTGTAGTCGTAGCCAGAGCCAGAGCACAACAGAGTCCCGTCGTAAAGCAGCTCCTGTTGCTCCTCTTTGCCACACACACACACACTCCCACACACACCCACACACACACACACACACACACACACACACACACCAAACCCGTGGCGTAGGTCCGACGCAAAAGGCAACAAAATTCAATTTACTATGCGCGCTTTATGGCCAAATCCAGCCGTGTGTTTGGCCCTGACCGTGTCTGACAACCGAGGAACCCTGTCTCCCGGGCTCCTTGTTCCCCCCTCGATGCCCAAACCCAAACGAATCAGACTTTATGGCCAGCTCGTCCCTGCTCCATGCAGCACGCACTCGACATTCAGGCGGGAGTCCTGCCTCTCTCCCCGCTGCCGGGAAGAAGTAATTACAAGTGTTTGCTTATTAAGTTCCATGGCTCATTAGGCGCCGACGATAAACGCTGTCGGAAGAGCAGCAGCAATCACCATGAGCGGGGGTTAGATGGAGAGGGCACTCGCTCACCGCGGGCCATCGACACCGCATTAAGTGGAGGAGCAGCTCCAAGTGCTGCCACAACAAGGTTGCCTGAGCCGCCCCCCCTGGTGGCATTATCTAATTGTCAGTCTTAGCGCCGTGGGATTACTGTACTAATTTTTCAGCTCACTCCGGCAGGCTCGTTCCCCGCCCTAACGCATGTGTGGAGCTCTTGGCATTTTGGCCTCCACAATCAGCGGAATGTTCGGCAAAACCCGTAAACAACACGGCCGAAACGGAGCATTCCGGGTTACAGGAGCTTCTGCCTGTGGCTTTGCCTGCGGCTGGTGTGCGCTCCTTTTGCTGATTGAATGAGCGAGCATTATCACACACAAATGGTAACCGAAAGGTCGGGGTCACCAATCGCATGGGTCACCGCCTGTTTGAAGCTGCTGAATTGCCAATTCTATGCCGTGAATCCTCTCTGGGTTTCCCCTCCACCATTTCACCATTTTTTATACAACTCGGGACACATCTGATTCATTATCCATCGCCACTTGTGTGCCCCCAGCCAACCCGTTCAATGTGCAACTTCCACCTTCCACTTAACTCTTTTTCCTTGCTGCTCAGCACTTTTTTCTCCCTCTCCCTCTCCCACTGTCGCTTTGTGCCTGGCCCCCGGCTGCCCGCCCGTCTGCCAATTACCAATTAAGCTTTGCTTAAAAGCCCAATTAATGCCCAGTCCACACCGCCTGCCCCTGGCCATGGCCAGCAGCATCATCATCATCCACATCATCAATGCAATTATTGACAACAAAGCTCGGCACTGTGCCAAATCCCAGCCAGGAGCGTCAATCGGCTAACTGGGTCGAGAGGCATCATTCCGAGTCACTCACGGACACAACGGACAGAGGGTACGGACAGTGGGGTGGGAGCAAGGGGACACTCAAAGAAAGGTTAACGGGGGGAAGCACACGATGCCGAAACAGGGGAAACTGGGGAGGGAGGGGAGCACCTCTACAGCTCGTTCATCTAACCGAAAATTTTCACCAAATGCGGGCGGACAGGAAGGGACAGGAAGGGACAGGAAGTGTGTGTGTGTGGGAGGCGTGGGATGGGACAGAGGACAGAGAGGTAAGTGAAAAAGTGGTCACTGATTAAATTCAACACGTTGTGGGATTAACTAACTTGTTTTTTATTTGCCAACGAAATTGTGTTGTTAACTTTTTCGAGGCCCGGCCGCAGCAGCAGGCCAGCAATTACACCTACACGAAAACATCCACCCAGCCAGCCAGCCACCCAGCCAGCCAGCCAGCCACAAAGCTCCTTGCTTCAACCCAATTGAAGACCCTCGAGCATTCAGACAAAACTCTTCGCGACTCTCGAACGGACAGCCAGACAGACAGCCGGACAGCCAGCCAGCCGGACTCTGACTCTGACTCATGTGCCCGCTGGGGCTGACTGTGGAGGGAAGTAGGAGGCGCCACTAGAAGAGAGGGAGGAGGAGGGGCAGAGGCTGTGCCATTTTTTTCTTCGATTCTCCCTTTAGGGCTAGTCAACAAATGTCTCTAAACCTCGAGCCAGCATCCACCATCCCCAGTCGCCGCTGTTGCGTCATTAGCGGGAAACCATAAAAAACAAGGAGCGACGATGTGGCGATGCGGGAATCGAAGTCTGGGGTATCCAGCAGAAGCAGAAGTGGCAGTCGGACAGCCTCAATCGAAACTGTCATTCACTTTTCCTGCAGTGCTTCCTCTTTTGGTGTCCTCAAAGTTCGATGTTCTTGCAGGAAAATAAAGGTTAAGCTTCGATTGAAAGTGATCATTCGCTCTGTTAGTATTATGTGTGGTAAATATTACTCGCTACTCGTTACTTGCAAAATCTCTCTCTTAACGGCTGATCTTAATGGATCACTTAGCCCATGTGCATCCATTGCTGGCATCGCAAATGTCTCCATCCGTTCTCTAACTAAAACGCGAATACCCACAACAATAGACAGAAAGAGAGAGAGGGATAAGCAGCCATTCCGCAGAACGCTGCCGCCGGCGGGAAATCGTTTTTGTTTTTGAAGTTTGCCCAACTGAGGAGCAGCAGCGGCAGACCTCCCCCTGCAACAGCGAGCTGCACAGAATATTGTCTGTGGAGTATGGCAGTGGGTGAGTCGTAGAGTCCGCAGTGCCCCGGCCCTCCCTGCCGTGCGTCTGCGGTGCGGAAGCTGGCTAACCTGGCCAACAACTTGAGGCGACTTTTTGCACTCATTTCGCACGTTCAAACAAAGGAGCGATGGCAGCAAAGGAGGGGCGGCAACGGCACGGGACACAGCACACAGCACACAGCGAGCCCAAAGTAATTGGTGGAGTGAAGACGCGCGGGACATGGCCAGAAGAAAAGGACTAGAACGGTCGGGCTCATCGCAGGAAGGCAGCCAGGCGACAAAATCGTCGTACAAATTTTGCTTTAGCAGAATTCAAAATGGATTTTCATGGCAACTTCAACTAGATCCTTTAAAGAGAGTGATTTGGCGAGTGGCGAGTAGCGAGTAACGAGTAAGCAGTTTGTCAATGGAAATGTTGACCCCTTCGTGCTGTGATCTTTTATAGTTTTGAGTGAATTTTCTTTCGCAGATTCAATTTGTTCAGCAACTTCCAACGAATTTATCTCAAAATTTCGCACAAAAATGTACATGGAACCTACGCATAAGAGAACTTTCTGTTCTTTCCCTTTCTGTATTTGATTTTGTCGGCTGGCTGTGCCGGCAGCTTCGGGCTTTCCGTGCGACTCCTGCTGGCTGCTGCTGGCTCCTGGCTGCGTCCCTGGATGCTGCTGGAGCGTTGGAAGTGGAACAGTCTAGAGTGGAGAGCGTAGAGTGGAGGCGGCGGCAGCAGAAGGCATTAGGGGCATCAGCCGCACACGAAAATACAGTTAGCTTAAAGCATTTCCCGTATTTTACTGTCGTGCCACACATTGCCACACGGCTCCACCATTTGTAGCTGTAGCTGTATCGGTGTGTGTGTGTGAGTCTGTGGGGGTGGGTGGGTGTGGGGGGTGTGCTTTACCCACCCAACGATGCTTTGGGGTTTTCTACTCGGTCGTTGTAAATTACTTGATACGTTGTTGGAATTTAATTAACATTTTCCTAAGTTTACTTTTAGTCTTTTTACTAACTCGCTGTCTCTGTCTCTGTCTCTCTCTCTCTCTGGAGTGTGTGTGTGTGTGTGTGTGTGTGTGTGTGGCAGTGACAGGCTGGCACTGGCATTGGAGTTGAAGTTGCCACTGTTTTATGCGGGCTGCTGCCCGGACTCAAAGCTTAGAAGTTGTATGGCATCCAAGCATTCAGCCTGCTGCCTGGCACATGTACGCACAAATGTATGTACATATGTATGTGTGTGATACACACACACACCTACACACTGTGTGTGTGCAGTGACATGCAGCTACAATAATTGCGCGTGTAGACAATATGGATTTCCAACCAATTGACACGTGTATGTGCTGCCGTCCCCTGCCATAGCTGCCCTCTACATATTTATTTATGTATTTATGTATGTATTTATGTACGGGGTTATGTATGCAGAAGTGTGTGCAAATTCATTCGCTTTAATTGACAATCAAAACGTATGATGTGACAGGTGAAAGCAGGATTAGGTTTCCACTCCGCTCGTGCCCCCCGGAGGTAGTTCCCTGCTTTAATTTTGAGGGCCAATCAAATGGAATGTCAGCCTGGAAATGTGAGCATAAACAGAGCGCCTCCACCCCGAAAATACTCTGTCCAGCTGGACTATTAAATGTCAATTATGGTTTCAATTTTCCAAACGTAACAATTAGCATCAATGATGGGCATTGATATTGATTAGCATTTTCACCACTGGCTGGGGACAGCTCTGCAGTCGGGTTTGAATTTCACACACAACAAGGGACTTTAGGGCACTCCGGGTGGAGGGGGGAGACCCTCATTGCATCAGAGAACAGACAATGCACATCGGACATTGGACATCGGACATCGGACATTGGACATTGGATGCGGACAGGCAGGCGCTTGCAGTTGCAGCTGCAATTTCAAAAGGAATTTAAAATCAAGCCCGGGACCAGGAGCAGAACCCGAACCCGAACACGAGCCCGAGCCAGGATCGACTGCATTGCAATCATTTGCATAAAAAACAATGCAATAAAATAAAATTAAGCAAATATAAATAAAATGCACAGTTGAAAAAACATTTGCCAAAATGGAAGGCATTTGTTTCACTTCTTTTTCGACTGTCCGTCTGTCTGTCCGTCCGTCCGTCCGTCCGTCCGTCTGTCTGTTTGTGTGTGTTTGCCAGCAACAAAGGATATTTAATATATTTATATTGAGCATTGAAATCAAATGCCATAAAATGCAACGACATGTTGCGATATGTTACACTGCAACGCCTCGTGCTGCCTGCATAGAAATGAACGAAAGTAATCCACAAATGAAAATAAATACGCAAACATATCTATGTACGGGCATAAAAAATAACCCAAATCATATACAATTTAAATGCAGAAAATGGCATTCGGGTAATCGAATCGTGTCGACTCCAATCGACTTCAATTGCACCCAATGCCAGTCGGCCACTCGGCCACTCGGCCCCTCGTCCCCTCTGCTCTCCAATCGAATCCAATCGAATCGACACTGAAATTCTGCACTGAGGGACTCTGAATCTGGACAGCTTTTTGCCATAATTGTTGGCCTAATGACTTAATTCCTTGGCCCATTTGGCTGGGCAGGCCATTGAGCCCTCTGTGTGGCTCCGTGTAATCCCCTTGAGGGGACCACAAAGTCTCGGCATATCGGGAGGCATTGTCCTCCCGAAAACTGAACGAAAAGTTCCACAAAAAAGAAAAGATTTAAATAATCGCATTATAAATAAATATTCAATGAGCGAGAGTTTGACCTTTGCTGCTGGGGTTGAAGTTCAAATAATTTTGAATTTAAATACTGAAATATTTTTTGCAATTTCGACATACTCCACAGCACCCCCCCGCTGCAGCTCCCCTCTTCCTGTCTTCGCTGGGATTTCCTTTGTCGCAGCTCCTGATAAATATTCGCAGTTTGGCAGCGCAAATAAACTTCACTTTTGGGGGGCAAACAGGAGCAGGCTCCACTATAAAGTTACTGCCCTGCCCAACCCTTACTGTTCGAAGGGGGGAGAGGGTTGTTTGGTGGGGTGGGGAATGGCAGGGGGACTCCCCCTCCATTGCTTGACAATGTAAGCTCAAAACAATTTCATTTCCCAAGCAAACAGAAGCCGAAGCAGACACACAAAAGGCACGCACACATGCACGTACGCACACACACACACACACACACACACACACACACACTCGCATAACGGTACATTAATTGATAATTGTTTTGTGCTCAAAAGAAATTAAACAGCAGCAGCAGCGGCAGCGGCAGCAGCAGACTTCCTGCAGCACACACAGCCACCAAATTGTCAGGAGTCCCAGCAAGCCCACCCACCACCCACTGTCCCCCTTCGTCCTTACACCCCATTACACTGCAGATGTACAGCAAATTGAAATAAAGCGAAATTGTGAGTGGGGCCTTGCCCATCCCCCATGCCCCATCCATCCATCGTCAACTACCTTTTGTTGCCCCTCATTTTCTGGTCGATTTTTTGTACTTATTTATTTTTTGGCTATCTGACTGGCCCTCGCCAGAGCGCAGGCCATGATGGTTTTCATCAAAGGCTCTGCGAACACGAGGAATATGTTTTTTTCGAGCTGTCCCTGTTCAATTATTCCACTTGCGGTGCCCCATGGGATATGCAAATCCATTTTTAATGCACTTTTTGTCATTGTTTTTTGTCGTTTTGTTTATGAAACAAATATTTCCAGTTCTAATTTTGGAATTGTTTGTAATGCAGCAAAACCCGTGCAGCGTTTCTTTGGTGTATCTGTTCGCTTATGGGTAATTTGTGCTGTAACACTGTGCCCCTAAAGCAGCCATAAATAAATAATTAAACTCAAGGGCATATTGATACACGATGGGGATTGTGATTGCAAGCAGCATAAGGAGTCAGCCGCGAATGTTGCACACTTTTGTGGGTGTCGGTAAGGTAGTCCACGCATCGCTGGTCACAGGCAAAGTCCATTTGGCTGGGTGTGCTCGTTCTCCTTCCTTGGGTTTCAGCTTGAAAATAAAGGAAAGAAGATAAGTTTGAAGTTCCCTTGGCTTTGTTGTGTTTAACAAACCGATTAGAGGGTATCTTAGTAGTCGGCGCACATCATTTGAACTGGAACTGCTTGCTACCTATTTTCATTAACTTTTTGCGTTTTGTTGCTTGCTTTGGACATGTTGAGGTGCCGCGCCGCCCCCCGGCCCACGCTGAAACTTAATTGAACGATTAGTTTTTGCACGTGAACGTGGCTTGTCCATGGCCAGCAGCAGCAGCAGCGGCAGCAGCAGCGGCAGCAGCAGCAGCACGAGCTTTAGGTGCCGCCCCGGATGTCCTCCTGTTGTCCCACGATGCGGCGGCTCCTTGTCTCCTGGTGCGGACGGACCGCCTGCTGCCGTCTCTGGCCACTATTTAATTTTATCTGCTCTGCTTTGGGTTTTATTTTCGTTTTTATCGCACACAGCAACAAAACTATGTACAACAATTTGCCACGCCCACCCCCAAAAAGGAGAGAGAGAGAGAGAGAGAGAGGGAGAGGAGGAGGAGGAGGAAGACAGGAAGAAAAAAGTCAAATGGCAAAGCACTAAAAAGTCAAAAGGCCACAGATGAAGGCAAGAGCAGCAACAACAAGTAATAGTAATGACAGCCAAAGAGGAAGAGCGACAAAGAGCAAGAGAGAGAAAGAGAGTGAGGGAGAGTGATGGAGTGGGAGGGGGAAGAGAGCGACCGATGGATGGGCGCAAAAGTTAAAATAAATAAAACAAAGCAAACGCATGGAACGACACAACAGAGACACAAACAGAGCGAAGTAGTGGAAGGAGCAAGGCGAATGGTGTGGGAGGGGGAGTGGAAGGGGAGAAAGAGTGGCTGGCAAATACAAGGCATTGGCACGCCTCCACCACCGACCGAATGGCTGGGACTGCAAAACGTGGCCGAAACGACACAAGAGGCCCGCCTTAAAGTGACAGCAAATGTGTGGCAAGATGTTGCCCCACCAGCAGCCACCCCTTAAAAATAAAGGAGGGGTGGGGGGTGGCTTAGTAGGAAACTGGAGCGTTAAATAGTAGCTGCACGGCGGGGGGAGGCAGCCATAGCAGATAATTTAAAGCAACACCGTCGATGGCTGGCCTTGTCGTTGTCGTTGTCGCTGTCGCTGTCGCTGGCGACATTCCTCCAGCTCCTGAATCCTGACTCCCAATTCCTGACTCCTGTTTCGCCATGAACCCGTGGCCCCCTGTCGACTGCCACCCACAGCACTGCTTTAGCGCTCGCCAAAAAGCCGAGTGGCAACTGTTGATAATGATGATGGAGATGCCGTCGACACGCTCTCGCCTTGGGGCACAGTGTGTCGCCGAGAGCTGAAACGGGCAGGCAGACAGGCAAACCGTCAAAGCTTCAACAGAGCGAGAAAGCGTAACAAGGAGCTTTGATCAACAGCACATTGATGCGCACAATCCAGCTTACAATTTATGCCATTTAAGACTTCAACTTACACGTCGACTTACACTGCTTGCGATCATGGCTTCAAGGGCAAACATAATCTGCGATCTGCTAGCGCTGCACTTTGGGCACAAATTGCTGCTGCGTTGACCACTGTGGCTGGACTGCGCTCTGCTTGACGCTCACGCACACGACGCACACGCACACGCACACGCACACGCGCGTGAAGCCAACGGCACGCGTCGCAGGGTCACAGCAGTGCCGAGCCCACAAAGCAGCGGAGAAGCAGCGGGGAAAGGCAGGCGGCAATGTCTTGTCTGCACACACACACACACAACACGCGGTAATTAATTTTATTTAATTTTCGACGACAATTCAAGCGACAAGAGCCAGAGCGGCAGGGGGGCAGGGGGCAGGGTGGTAGGCAGGCACGAGGAGTGCTGCGGTGTGTCGTGGGCGGGTGCCGCTGTCACACAGGAAAAAACAAGTTAACAAAACGTCAACAATAAAAGGAAAGCCGGCAAAATGGCCAACGTGGGTCAAGGCAGACAATGCCAAAAACGAGCTTCCCTCCGCTCTCTCTCTCTCTCTCTCTTTCTGTCCCTCGCTCCTTATCTCTATTCCTTACTTCTCCAAAAGATGAGGCCAAGACCCAGACCCAGACCCTGTCCATGTCGGTGACTGTGTCTGTGTCCGTGTCCCTGTTCGTGCAGGGGGCACATAATTATCAACCACATCAGCCACAGACGACAAGACTTTGATAATCATCAGCCCAGGAGCAGAAGGGGGGCACAGGGCAGGGCAGGCATAACAACGAAATTGGCGAAACGAAACGAAACGAAGTAGGAAAACAAGTTTAACTTAATTGTCAACATTGTGCCAGGAGGGGTGGGCGGGAGGTACACGTTTCTCTCTCGTTTGCCAAAGCACTTTCGCGGATGCACTACCCAATGGGCATTTTTATCTGGCATATGATCTGCGAGATTTAATATAACTATTTGCACACTCTTTGATATTCTGATTAGCCTAAGAGTTGGTAACAAATCATGTGGAAGCACTGCAGAAGGAATTTCGCTATTTATTGTAATCTTCAGCGGTGCAAACAGCTGATCAAAGTCGACATCTCCGCCTCGAGCAGTGTGCTGGCAACAATGGGGGAAGGGCAAACGAAAGAACAAGGAAGAGCGGAAGAGCAAAGCAACGGCAACAGCAGCAGCAGAAACGGCAGAGCACAGAGAGCAGAGCAGCGAACAAGCAAAGCTGAATACCAAAACGGAAGAGCATAAAGTAACGGCACTAATGATGGAGCACGCAATCTTCGACGGTGTGAGGGGGGAGGCATGATTAGAAGATGAGAGTGGAGAGCGGAGAGAGTGAGAGAGCGAAAGTCGACGGGAACTGTCAACGCATGGACAAATTTATAAGCGCACAGCAAATTTCAGTGGTTTTTTCTTTTGTTTGTTCTTTAGTGGCGGCTAAACCGAAAACCGAGAATTAAAAACAGAAGACTAATGTGAAAGCAGCTCGCAACTAAGCAAGCCCCTTGCGACCGCACACAAATAAATCCAATTTCAATTCAAGGCGCCGACTGACAGACACAAGTCAAGTGGGGGCCGCACCAGCACCAAGGGTACCCAGTCTGATCATAAAGCAAGCGATCAGCCATCCTTCTTGTCAAATTGCTACTAAAACACATAAAACCCCTTTAGCAGCACTCCACCGCCAGTCCTCATGGTAGGAGAGGGGGAGGGGGCAGGGGTAGAACAGCCAAATCGCATCGTGAGCGTCACTAATGAGACTCTAAACAAATCCCCCAGCCAGACGGGGAGTCGCATTCCAGCACGCTTCTCGTAACCCTTAACACTCTCTCCAAACAAGCGAAGAGACAAAGCGAAACCCCAAACACAGGCAGCGCGCCACAGCAATAAAATTTAAAAGCGTGATTATTTGCCAGCAAACCAACAAGGAAAAAACAAACACAAAAAGTTGGTTAGTGGCACCAGAGGGGGGCTTGGGCGAAAGGGATTTGGGTGGCTAATTATGATTGGCCATGACCAAAAGCTAATTGCAACTAATTTTGGTCGCAGAAGCAAAGCAAAGCAAACAAAAACGTGGCAAAAACCGCAGAATAATGAAAAATTCATAATTCAAATTTGAATTTAACGCAGGCGCCCTCTATCGCCAGCATGGAAAGTATCGATATGAAACAAGCGGAACCAGTTGCGGAACGGAACCAGGAGCAACGCAAAGTGTGTACACATCTTTGTAATATGTATTGGTTGAAAATGTTATAAAAAAGGGTCCCAACTAGCTTCTAATATTGATTGGAATATTAAAATTAAGAAACATAGTTCTTCCCCTTCGTTGCGCGTGCTAACAAAGAAAGCTTTTTAAATGTTACAAGTTAACAGGGCTGGTCCAAGTGTGACTCTGTTAATGGCTTACATGCATACATAACAGAAAATACCAAACAACAGAAAATGCACTAAGTAAATCCGTCCACTTTTAGTAATTCTAATAAGCTAAATTGTAAAGAATTAATTGAGGAGTCGAATAAAATTATAACTTCAGTGCTAAAGTCCTAACAAGCTTATACAATTGAATCGAATTTCAGAATTGAGGAATATGATTTATTTACGGTATTTTTAGAAAAGTTTGGTATATTGCAGGTATATTCAATAGTATTCCAAGAAAAAGAAGTCGTGAAAACCAGATAGTCTCTTGGAGAATTCACTGATACATCGGATAAAATTATAGTTTTAGCGCGAAGACTCCTAACTAGCTAGTAATATCAAATAGAACATCAAAATCGAAGAATATGATTGAAGAATGCGGTATATTTACAGTATATTTAGAAAATGCAAGGGTATATTTCGGTATATTTCCGAGGGTCTGTCGGTATATTTGATCGATACTTCCGCGGTCACACTGGTACATAACATTTACGGGGCAAAATAAAATTAGTTGTACAAAAAAAAGTTACTTAGTCTTATTAAAAATGTTTGCGAGATCTCTGGTGCCGATCACTGTGTGCGCGTTCTTCCTGTCGCCCCACCTATCCGTCACCGTGCGTGCCGAGGAGGAGGCGGTCAAGAATGTCGAGAAGCAGTTTGCCGTGGAGCTGGACCCCGAAAAATTCAATCAGGCAATCCAAGCCGGCAATGTGTTTGTCAAATTCTTTGCACCATGGTAAGTGGAACGTGAAACACATCATCTCTCTATGAATATTTGATCAACTGCTGGCGCTCATTTATGGCACAAAAAAAGACGCCGGCGAATCAGCAGGCTCCACACACACACACATGCAAATGTATGCCAAAAGCCACGCACACTCACACATATACAGGGATGTATGCATGTGTGTGTGCATGTTCTTGGCTGCTACAACACGTATCATCAATTTTTGGCTGACGCTGCCACACAGCTGGTCCGTGAATCGAATCTGAATCTGTATCCGAGGCCGATACCGTCGAGGGCTGACTACTGCTGCCAATCAGCAGTGGGATTCGTCATAGGGCTGGACTGGGACACGTCCTCAGATAAGACGATCAAAGGGGCTTTGTTTCGGCAGAGTCCAACGTGCTCTGGCCTGGCCATTGATTGACAAATATTAAACACAATGCTTAAGTCTTGGTCCCCACTCACCCTGGGGCAGGGCCCTTATCAGTGTCATAGCCGCTCTCTCCCGCCCTCTGAGCTAATTAGATTAAATTGAGTTATGTTGCTGGCAAGTGGCCGTCTCACATCCAAGATTAGGCCTCTGCCTCTAAGCTTTCGCTTTAGCTTGATAAACTCTTTTGTTGCTGCACAAAGAAAGGCGAACAGAGAACGCTCTTATCACGGATTTTGTTCCTTTGTTTTGCAGGTGCGGACACTGCAAGCGCCTGCACCCATTGTGGGAGCAGCTGGCCGAGATAATGAATGTCGAAGACCCCAAGGTGATCATTGCCAAGGTGGACTGCACCAAGCACCAGTCGCTGTGTGCCGAACACGAGGTCACCGGCTATCCCACGCTGCGCCTCTTCAAGCTCGGCGAGGCTGAGTCGGTGAAGTTCAAGGGCACCCGGGACCTGCCCGCCATCACGGACTTCATCAACCACGAGCTGAGCACACTCTCCGAGGCGGAGCAGGCCGAGCAGAAGCTGCAGGAGAACGCAGGCGCCGGCACAGTGCCCGTGGCCAATCAACATCTGGGCAAGGTGGTGGATCTCTCCGAGGACACCTTTGCCAAGCATGTCTCCAGCGGCAACCACTTTGTCAAGTTCTTTGCCCCCTGGTGCAGTCACTGTCAGGTAATGGCTTCTGGCGGCACTGGCACCCCAACGCCATATCTTATCTCTCTCTTTCTCTCTCTGTTGCGTTGCAGCGCCTCGCTCCCACCTGGGATGAGCTGGCCAAGGAGCTGAAGCAGTTCTCGGGCGTGACCATTTCGAAGATTGACTGCACGCAGTACCGCTCCGTGTGCCAGGACTTTGAGGTGAAGGGCTACCCCACGCTGCTGTGGATCGAGGATGGCAAGAAAATAGAAAAGTACTCGGGTGCTCGGGATCTGCCCACGCTGAAGACGTACGTGGAGAAGATGGTGGGCGTGCCCACAGAGAAGAAGGAGAGCAGCGACACCGCGGCCCAGGAAGCGGCCAAGGAGAAGGCGGACGAGGAGGCCGAGAAGCTGAAGCCGCAGCAGCTGAGCGGCGAGGCGGCGTTCACCCAGGCCGTGGCCGAGGGCACCGCCTTCATCAAGTTCTACGCGCCGTGGTGCGGACACTGCCAGAAGCTGCAGCCGACATGGGAGCAGCTGGCCACGGAGACGCACAATGCCCAGTCCGGGGTCGTGATCGCCAAGGTGGACTGCACGGCGCCCGAGAACAAGCAGATCTGCATTGACGAGCAGGTCGAGGGCTATCCGACGCTCTTCCTCTACAAGAACGGACAGCGGCAGGACGAGTACGAGGGCAGCCGCACCCTGCCCGAGCTGAAGGCCTATCTGAAGAAGACCATCGGCCACGACGAGCTCTGAGTGAGCGCTCGTCACGTCAGCCTTCGCAATCTGATGAACAAAATCACCCTGGAAATATATGCCACCGCCAAAGTAATTGTAATACTTTCCCTCTACGTTCGAGCCACTCCATCGGCAGCGGCAGAAGCAGCAGCAGCAGCCGCCTCCATGAGGATTGAAGCTCCGCATTTAACAGACAACATCAACGACGCCACAGCCACAGCCCAAGCCCCAGCCCCAGCCACACGTGAATGCTAAATGAAGGCCGCATCAAATAATATTAATAATCGTTTCAGTTGTGATCGTGATCAAATTTTAGTCTCCCCTTCGACTCTTTGTGCCCCCTATCCGTGTGTGAGCCTCTTTTGTACCTAGTTAATAATTCGTTGGGATGTCTTGCGTTTCGACATGTAATAAATCAATTTCGTGGTCCAGCAGGCTACTATTAAGTGATTCTTAGGGACAATTTATCAGCAGAATAAACAATTTTCAATTGAAACATTTTCACATTTGCAATCAAGGTTACTCCGTTTATGAATCGTAAAAGATGTGTTTGTGAACATCAACGTTTGGACAGACATATTCCCGAAAGAGTGGGACTCTAGAGACTCAAGAACAAGCACTTTGATTTTTTAAGCTCATAAACTCATCAAACTCCCTCACTAGAAGACCGAATTCAGTCACACATGCAAGCGCATTCCATTTTTAGCTTTCTACGCTCTCATATGTGAGCGACCGAAAAATTGGTTGGTCTATTGGCTTTTCGACGCTTGTCAAAATCTTGCAGCTTGCACAGCTCGGAACTTTTTGAAGGTGAGCGAAATGCAGGCCGTTCATATGATAAGTCAAACTGCTAAAAACAAAAGCTACACATTTTCGTTGAAAGTTTTCCTGTCGCTTGTGGCGTTTGTTTAATTGTTTTTAATTTCTAGTTTTGTTAGTCTAAAAAACTAACCGAATCTACCGCTCTGCGAAGGTATATTTCGGTATATTTTATCCGCGGTATGCTGGTAATCCGCGGTTACACTGCTGCTAAAATACTGGAAAGCAGACGTAGAGATAAACGGCCACACTAGCTCCGATTTGTTTTATTTGCCTTTGCACCCCACGAATAATCTACGATGTTTCTGCCTCGCAGCACTGAAATACTGTAAAGGATCAAGTTACAAGTGCAGCTACTCGAATTGCGTGCAACTCGGATCGAAGTGGACTTTGATAGACTGCAATGAACGCGAATGGGAATGGAGGCGCGGCCTCCTCAGGTGGCGCTGGCGCTGTGGGTGGTGTAGGTGCACGCGGGGGTGGTGCTGGCTTGCAGGGTGCAGGTGCAGGTGCAGGTGCAGCTGGTGGTGGCGCAGTTGCTGCCGGAGCTGGCCCGGCAGCCGCCGGAGCCGAGGCAGCAGCCAACGCCAACGCCAATGGCAACGCCAGTGCCAACGGCTCAAACACAGGCGGCGACCCCAACGAGGACCAGGAGGCAAAGAGGCGCAAGTGCTTGGAGACGGAGGACACCCAGGATGGGGCAAGCACAGTGAGTATGGCCAAAAGCACCCGCCACCATGGACCTTGGCTTGACTAATCCAGAATCCCGATGCCCGATGCTTGCAGATGATCGACGCCAACAGCGTGCTGAACAAGATCGCTCACCTCTATGCGGAGCAGCTGATGTCGGACATAGTGCTGCTGGTGGATGGCAAGGAGTACCCCGCCCACCGGGTCATACTCTCCGCCAGCAGCGACGTCTTTCAGGTGATGCTGATGAACCCCGAGTGGAACGAGTGCCGCAAGCGCGTCATCGAGCTGCACGAGGAGGCCTGCTGTGCGGCCGTCTTTCCGCAGTTCATCAAATATCTGTACGTGGGCCACATCGAGGTGACGCTGCAGACGGTCATGCCCATGCTGGCCATCTCCGAGAAGTACAATGTGCGCGATCTGATCGATCTGTGTGTGGGCTACATGACGAAGCATGTGGCGCAGGCGGCGACCAGCGGCTATCTGGTCTCCTGGCTGCAGTACACACTCTCCTTTACGCCCACACACAATGATCTCACCGAGACGCTGAAGCGTTTCCTCAAGTGGAACCTCGAGATGGTCGCCGAGTCCAAGGACTTCGTCGAAATGGATCCAGCCATACTCGAGCTGCTGCTGCAGCAGAACGACATCGTCATCTCCAGCGAGTACAAACTGTTCACGATCCTGCAGACCTGGCTGCTGCATCGTCGCGAGCTCATCGAGAGCTCACCACACACCAGCATAGAGAAGAAGGCCAACACCTTCATGGAACTGATCGAGCAGACAGTCATGCACATTCGCTTCGGCATGATGACGCCCCGTCAGCTGTCGCATCTGCTAATAGATCCACTCACCGAGTACCACAAGGAGTTCCTAGTCGAGCGCATTGCCATTGGCATGAGCTACCAGTCCGGGCAGGAGGATCGCGTGCGTCAGGTGCGCGCCAGCGAGTGCGGCGAGCTGCAGTTCACGCCCAGACTCTACTGGAACGACACCTGGAGTGTCGACATCAATGTGCCACACTTCGATCGCATCGAGCGCTACGTCAACTATGTGACCTGCTTCTTTTCACAGCGCAGCATTGCGGAAACTGACGATGGTGAGTCGCACAGCGTCATTTCATGCATGTCCTTGGCTCATCCTCTCGTGCTCCACAGATCCTTGCATGACCTGGGAGATTGAGTTCTTCCCGCGCGGCGTCAAGTATAATAGAGCCAAAATGGTGTGGGGCGAGGATGTGCCTGGCTGCTACCTGAACACGGTGCGCTTGCGTGTCACCTGCAAGAATCAGAACATTGACGAGGAGCGCTTCAAGGTGAGTGGGTGTGTCCCCCCCCGATTGTCATTTGTCATCGTTTAATCTTCTTCCCGCGCAGATTGCTGTCCTGATTGTGGGCGTGCAGAACCAGATAACGCACATTCGGACAATGGTGGAGCGCACCGAGTACTTTTCGGAGACATCGCGCGTCATCAACTTGGATAATCTGCTGCCGTACGAGGAGCTGGAGCAGGAGTCAACCTCACTGAGTCCACACTTGAGTGGCAATCAGCGCAACACGCTCACCCTCCACGTGGTGATCACGCCCATGGGCACACACACGTGCCGCGAAACGCCGCCATTTCAGTTCTAAATGTTTGAAACTGATCCCAGTCCCACATCCACATCCACACCCTTCCCATTCCTCCCCGCCCCATCTCGTTGGCCCATTGTGGCGCCCATTGTACCTACGGTAGCTACGATGCTTCACTTTCCATTTACATTTTATGTGGGTGTGTAACTACAGTGTGTAGGCCAGATCTCCACGATCTCCTCTCCTCTCCCCTGTCCTCCTCATTCTCCTCCTCCTCCTGCTCCTCCTCAAAGAAAGGTGTATTTAATATGTTATAAACAAAATATTTTTGTTTTTTCTCTGTCTAAGTTAAAGATAAACAAATTAGGAAGGAAGCTTAAGGCCAGGGCCATTATTTCAGTATCGAACCCTAGCAATTAGCGCGTTGTTTACACGGACACAAGTGCACACTGTCCGCTGTCCGTTATCCGCTGTCCGTTAACCGCAGACCCCAGATCCACTGCACTATTCTAAAAATATTCTAACTACTTTAATCATTGACTTTGTATAGCAAACAAAATTTCGACTTTCGCCTCTCCTTCTTCGTTGTCATGGCCTAGAAGAGTGCGACTACATCGCTTAGATAGAGACAGAGACAGAGACAGATACAGAGTGCTCGCTCCACTAGCACTGCTCGTGTTTTTTCGCTGAGTCCCCCAGCCTCGAATAAGTTTTAATGCTTTACAGCTAATAGACATGTGAATACGCGCATCACGTACAGACATATCTATGTACAATATGTTGATCCGCTTATGGCTGGGATTTGTTCCAACTATCTGTCCTATCTTTATTGGCCAAGGGGGTCTGCTTACGCATAGCTGTAAGACGACACAACGGACAACGGACGGACAACGTACGGACAGAACAGGACATCGAATAGTCAAGGCTTGGAGTTGGCAAAGCCTTGAGATTGTGTGTGTGCGTGTCTGTTATTCCTATCGAAAATATCGTGGCAAAGAAATTGGATCAACTATTGATTTGTGTCCGGTCTGAAATAAGCAAATGTATCGACTAATTTTAGCTCTAAATGTAATAAAACATCGAGCCAATCGAAATAATATTGGCCATATAAAATGACATTTATTGAAATATTATTACAAGTGATTAATAGTTATTGCTACGCACTGTACCCTGGTCCGGTGGCTCCAGCGCTTCTGCTGCGGCTTGCAGCAGTAGGAAGTCCAGGTCCAGTCCATCATTTCCCGCGTCTAAATATTAGATCGGACTCGCAAGCAGTGGAAGAATCTCCAATCTGTCTGATGTGCGCTAGTTCTATCTCCGCTGTCTTTGCCTTTGTTGTTGTCCCACCAAAGAACTTTTACACACCCCCGATGATGCCGACTTTTGCAGATTACGTGGCGTTAGCAGCCACTTTTGCAGGTCATTGAAGATTTACAGCTCTCCCTCTTGGTTTATTTCTGTGTTCGTCTCCACTTTATGGGCTCTTGTGTGCACAAGTGCTGGGGGAATAGACGGGCGGCTTTACAGATCGCAATTTCAATCGGACTTTGCGACTCTGCGGCACGTACGGGCCAGATACCCGGACATGCTCGTACTTAAAACCCAAAACTCTTCGCGCTCATCAGTTGTGTGCAGACCGTGCGCTCTGTCGGTCATCCGCATTATCCTTGGCGTTCAGCATCTATTCTGCAACCAGGCGGACTATGGATAATCCTGCCTATGTGATCGACTGTGAGCGCGAGTTCGGTGAGAAAATTAGCTGCTCTGATGAAATACTTTGTGCTAAAGTGTTGCAAGAACCTTATGGCAGAGCCATCAAAGCGAGATTTGTGACAGTTTGCCTCGAGAAAGATCCAAAACAGAAAGATTTCAGCAAAGTGCGAAAAACTTTAAAAGATTTAGTGGTTTTTTTTGTTGTTGTGAAATTCTTACCAAAGATTCCGTGATCTGTTCCTTAAGGAATAGAGTTGCAAGTATATTTTGTTACCTTTTGGATTGCTATGCTTTATTATTGCCAAAATGACTTTTTATTGTAGTTTTATATTTGTTTTTGGTTTGGTTTGGTTTGGTATACATACAATATAAGATATATAAGGTATACATATATGAATGTATGTGTATAGATTCAGTTACAGTTTCAATTCTATATCGGTATGCACTTGAATAGTAGTTGCTTCGCTATTGCTGAGTGAGTTCAATTCTCGTGTCTTTGGATGCGGCTGCAGTTCGTCTTTCTCGTCTCGAGTGCTGTGTGTGGTTATGGGTATTATATGCGTAGAACAGTCACGTCCGTAAACGGTTATATATGTAAATACGTTTATGATATAACTTGTTGGGCTTTTGGGTAATGCAAATATGTCGTGGAGTATTTTCCGTGTGAGGTTAAAGCCGGAACGACTAGAATGTGGCTTTGGGGCATACGATTCACAATCAATCTGAAAGGTGCTGCCAAAGCAGAACCCGCTTCGCGTGGGGTGAAGTTGGGTGCGTTTTGTATGATCTTTTCGTTTTGTCTCCTTTATCTTTATGTGGGTTAGGGTGAAGGGTGTATTATCTAGTGTTTTGTGGGTACTGTACTCTCTAAATGTAGCTATTTATTGTAGTATTGGAGTAGCATTCGCTAGCTGCCTGGAAGCAGTGTCCTAGGTGGGGTGAGTTTTTGCTGGTGAGCCTTGAGCCTTGAGCTGGAGCTGGAGCTGGCCGCTGCTGGTGAGATCTTCGATCGATCGACTACTGAAGTGGGTCCCGTATGATGCGCGTGTCCTTATGGTCGTGTGTGTGTGTGTTACATCGAAACTATTATGGCTTCCACTATCGTTAACATTAATATAACATCCTCTATATGGTATAGGATTCTCTCCTTGTAGCACGTTCGACTATTTCAGAAGTTTTGATAGGTGCGATGGGCGTCCACGCTCTATAAGTTTTGTGTGGCATATTGAGTGTTTGTGTCCGCAAGCGTGTACAAAAAATGGAGTAGAACCAGGAAGTTAATGTGGTCCGAGCAGCAGCGACGGCGTGTTTACTTCTCGAAGATTAGCTCGCCGGTGAGGAACGGGTTGAGGTAGGTCTGGGAGTCGTAGCCGGAAACGGAGGCGGTGGTTGTCCTCTTGCGTGCCTGCGCCCCACCTCGACGCTCGCCATGCGCATGATTGTGGGCGTGGTGGGAGGGGCGCTTCTCCTCGCTGGGGCTGAGTATCAATGGTATCGGCATCGAGGTGTACAGCTGCAGCTGCGGCTGCTGCACTATGGTCCCGGCCGCCGGATTCAGCGGTGTGTCCATGTAGCCATGGGGCACGAGCGCGGCAGCCGTGGCCGGCGGCTGCTCGAACGCAGACGTGGTGCTGGCGGTGGCGGAACTCGACATGGAGCTGGAGAGCAGCTTCTTGGAGCCGCCGGCACGTGCCCGATGGTGCTTGTAGTGGCCGCGATGCGTCTTCCGCTTTATGTGCCCAATGCCGGAGCTGTCCGCCGGCGGCGAGGTGTCCAGCACCATGGGCAGATGATGGCCAGTGGTGGCGCCCTTAACCAACTCCTCCATGTTGGATGGCTGCGCGGCAGGCGGCTCCATGCGGAAGGCTCCCAGATCGCTGCTGCCACTGCTGCTGTTGTTGTTGTTGTTGTTGTTGTTGTTGTTGTTGTTGGTCGAGGGGACGAGTTGGGGCTTCTTGAGCGGCTCCCGGGGATGGGGATGCGGATGGGCCTGAATGATGGTGGCCGTGGCAAAGATCTCCTGGAAGCGATTGCTCGCCTCCAGCTGCTGCAGCTGGATGTGCTGCTTCTGCAGGAACTGCTGCCGCTGCTGCTGCAGATGGTTGTGGATGCGATACTGCTCGAGGATGTGCTTGTAGAACTGCTCCGCGGTGACTTCCGATGAGTTTAGTAGCCGAATTGCTATTTTCTCGGGTATCACAATTTTATCTGCAACGGAAATGGCAATTTGTGAGTCAATTTGGAATAATTAAAGTCTAAAAAGCAAATCTATGCCAAGTTCTCGAGTATTACTCTTTGGTAGTGCCCAAAAGGTGTCATCTTTTAATGTTTTAGCTACCCAAATGCTTAATTAAATATTTCGGTTTGTTTTTAGCTCTTTCTTAGAGCCTTTCTGCCTTTCTGCCTTTCACTTTCAACCCACCAGGGGATAATTGAATGCTCCCTAAGTCTGATGCTAATTTCCCGTTTTCTGTTTACCATTTATCCATAACCCTCGTCGATGGGGATACGGAATCAGGAAATGAGATAGTGTCCGTTTGTTTGCCAGCCAACATGATAGTTGTAGTTGGTCATAGTAGGTCACACACACACACACACACACATGCATATGCATGTACAGTCACTGTCCGTGTGGGGCAGGTCAGGAAATTGTGCTTTGGTTTTGTTTAGAAGTTGCCCTGCAGCACGCTGCCGCAGCCCTCTGGCTGTTGGTCTGAAAATTGAATTTAGCCCAGATATAATTTATCATTTATTTGGCTGAGAGTTGCTCTGTGTTAATTTGCTCCGAATTAGATTTATTGAACTGCAAACTGCAAATGAGAGTGCACACACAGACACGGGAAAACTGCACCCTTTTGTGTGTGTGTGTGTGTGTGTGTGTGTGTGTGTGTGTGTGTGTGTGTGTGTGACTGGTGGGTAGGTGGGTGGGTGGCACTTGGTGCTCGTGTGCATGACACCCCCCATTGACCTAATTTCAAGTTGATTTACAAAAAGCGAAGGAGCAGAGGCGGTAAAATGTGTGCAACTTTCACGCCCTTCCGCTTTTGGGGGCACTGAGAAGCCATCCAACCCCATCGATAATGGCCATCCTGGTGCCGATTCGGGCCATGTCACAGTTTGATTAAAGCCACAATGTCCGGGCTGGGCTGTTGACCACAACGCAAATTGGCTCGATACTCGGTGTATCGAAGTGAGTTAATAAGGATTCGATTTGGGTTGCGTTCGGCTTGATTGGGCTTGGCCCACACCATCACCTCAGCGATCCCGTCTTACCGCAGTGATTGGCCTTGGTAACAAACGGCCGGATGGTCGGATCCCATATGAATATGTAGTAGAGCGAGAGCATGATGGCCGCCAGCGAGACGCAGAGAACGTAAACGGCGACGGTTAGGATGCGGATGACCTTACGGTTGCTCTGCTGCGGCTGATAGCAGCGACTTATTGTCTCTGTGGGCGGCAGCTTCACTTTCTCCTCCAGCGAGTTCACTTTCGAGTTCATTTTGATTGAAGTTTCTTTGATTGGAGTTCCGTTTGATTCTATGCTGCTGTTCCTCTTACTCTCCTTGTTTCCTAATCTTTCCTTGTCTCCTGATATGTTTCAGCCCTTTGCTTTGTGTTAATTTTGTGTCGTTTTTGTTTTCGTTTTCGTTTTCGGCTTCCTGTTTGGCAGTGACCGTTAGTCTAACTGTTGTTGTTTAAATGCAATATTCTTGTTGACGTTTCGCTTGTTGTTTGGTTCTTGCTGGTAGGGGGGACGCGTCGCGGCAAGAGTACAAAAAAAAGACTGTTTCAGAGGGGGCGCCCAAGAGCGGCAGCGCGCACACACAGCGTGCAAAAAACTGTATTCGAAGTTCGAACCGACGCGTCGAGCGTATGCAAGTGAAATGACGACGACGACGTCGCCAAAAAGCTCCAAACGGCAGAGGAGCAGCGAGCAGCAGGCAGGCAGAGACCCACAGCACAGCACAGCACAGCAGCCTGCCTGCCAGCGCAGGAGCTTCGTGTTCGTGCTCACTCTCTCTCTCTCTCTGGCCTTCGTGTCATCATGGCCTTGCCTTCAGCTTCGCTTCGGCTTGAGCTGTTGTTCGCTTGGCGCTTCATTTGCGATCCTCAGTCGCCCTCGCATTTAATTTCATTCATAAAATGCCTGTTTGCGCTTGCCCGCTCTCCTCTCCATCTCACCCTTCGCCAATGCCAGCCGAATCTCATTTGCATTTTTGTGCGGAACACAATATGCTGCTGCTGCTGCTCTGCTGCTGCTGCTCTGCTGCTGCTGCTGCTGCTGCTGCTGCTGCACTGTACCGTAGCTTTAGCGGCGTAGGAGTCAGTCTCCACCTCTCGCTCTCTCCCTGTTGTTTTTGTTTCGGGCTGCAATGCTGGCGCACGCCGCTGGCAGCTGGAATTCCACAAACAAAACCGCATCCATTGTGGGGGCACGTCGGCACGTCTCTCCCTCACTGTTGCTGTTGCTGCGTCGCTTTGTGTGTCAAGTGCGGTACGGTGCCCCCCGCCCCATGAGTCAGTGCTTGCGGAAATGAAATTGCGCGGCTGGATGGCATCTCGCTTGAATCAATCATTCACCCAGTGAGCCCGTCAGTCAATCAGCCTGCAAAATGTACAATTTGTAGGCGCAATCATGCCCCTTGCACTCCACTCCCATCCCTCCGCAGTGGAGCCGATAGTGGCTGTGGCTGTGGCTGGCAACCTTCGCAGGTGCTTCGAAGGACGCCTACCGCATCGGCTTTACCGAGGTTTTTGTTGCTGCTTTTTGTTCGCTGCTCTCGGCTCGCCAAAAACTTTCGCTTCAGCCGCCCCTCCCCCTGGCACACCTTCGTTTTCGTTGCCTGGCGCTCGGTTCGGGTTCGGGTTCGGGCTTGGCATCGGCATCGGTGTCGGTGTCGGTCGCAGTCTCTGTTCCGGGCTCTAGGCTTTCGGCCACCGAGGGGGGTGAACGAACTGCAACTGGGTCACTAGGACAGCGTTCGGCATCGGCTGCAGTCGCCGAGCGAGCCAGCAGAGCGGTCGAGAATCGAGCGAGCGCAGGCACGAGAACGAACAGAGTGGCGTGGCGGAGGAGGAGATGGCACATGGAGAGGGGGTGACGGGGGTGAACACGGACACCAAGCGATTGCAATGTTGGCCATTGATTTTGTTGTATAAGCTGTGCACCACTCGCACACAGAGCCGCACATACATACATACATGCACAGACACTTGTGGGCAAGCGATTAGGTGCGCTGGCTTCGAATATTTAGCGATATTTATGCCCACTCATAACTGTCAGCTCGGGAAGCTCTAACAGCTAGAGATGGAGATGCTCCCAGGTGTAGTTGGTTGTGCCTATTGTTTTGACCACGACTGTAAGTACCATACATAAGTATTCGTCAAGTTGGCCAAGATGTAGGCCACACACACACAGGCACACTGGAATGCACACACACAACACACATTTTGCATTGTTGCACAGTCGCCCTCAAGGAGTTTCGCTCGTTGTCGTTGGCCAGGTGAGGGAGCCTTCCATTGCTGGCCTCGAAACTGATGGGCCACCCCACAGCACAGCACAGCACCGGCACCGGCACCGGCACCATCACCCCACCTGCCTTTTGCACAGTGCACCCTTGGAGGCAACAATTTGGTTTATCTCTCTGCTCACTTATGTACATAAATATGTACATAAATATGTATGTATTTATGTATTTATGTACCGACAAAAGCTGCGAGACACACCGAGAAATGTACGCATAGAAGTAGCCCCAAGGGGGGAAATGACACCCCAGATGAGGGATACGGATACTCCCGCCTAAGAGAGGGAACTTTGCCAGGAAACTCATTGAAATAATTGGCTATAACTTCGGTAGAATTTCAATGCAAACTCCGAGTTGAACTTGAAATTAGGGAAGAGTTCCCTATGGCATGATGGCCACTCTCCCTGCAGGTTTGGGCTTACCAAAGCGAAGTTCCTCTTCAGAATGGAGTTGGTCGCGTGAGAGAGCCCAGTCGCTGGCAAGTCTAGCCAAAGGCTGGACCCTTCTTCTGGCCCTTGAAGACGGGCGGCATGCGCGAGTCCCAGAAGAAGATGTGGTAGATGGACAGGAAGAAGCCCAGACAGCACAGGCCACAAATGTAGATGACGATGATGAAGTAGCGGGCAAAGCGCTCCGTGCAGCTGGGCTTGGCAAAGAAGATCTCCTCCAGCTGCGGCGACTTGGGCACATACGAACAGGCGCTCCTCCGGGGTGCACTGCTGCTGGCCAGCCGAACGCTGCTGCTGCTGCTGCTGGCGGACACCTTGGAGGCCTCCAGCTGCTGCTGCTGCTGCTCCTCCTCCTCGTCTGGCCGCACATTCGACTCGATGATGTTCACAATCTTGGCCAGATTGGCAAGAGCGATTGGAGCACCACTGGCGGTGGACGCCGTCGCTGTCCTAGTCGCAGCCATTGTGCACGGACTCTTGACGGACTGCTTGGCCCGGCTCGCCGTGCGGCGATTCTGTTACTGATTTGATGGTCTCCGGCGATTAAATCAAAATCGGACTAACTGTCGTCCCGCCCAACTCTGGGATTTAGGGGCCCAACAAACGCGGCAAAGCGGATTAATTTTGTGCGTTGCTGACAACTTTTGATATCAGACCCCCGAGCACCAACTAAGCCCACCCCAGGGGGCGGAACCACCCCCCAGACTCACCCAATCTTGGTCACTAATGTGGACGATGATGACGAGTCGAGGCAGTCGAGGCAGTCGAGGATTCAGTCCTAGCCAATGGGATGCGTGTGCTTGAACACGGGCAGCGGCGGCATGCGCGAGTCCCAAATGAAGAGATAATACACGGCCAGGGTGAGGCCCATGCCGCTGACCCCGCCCATGTAGAGGATCAGGGTGAGCAGCCGGAAGGCCTTCGACTCGAAGAAGTCATCGGACTTGGGCACTTGGATCTCCTCATCGCTGGCCTCCTTGACGACCGAAGCCAGATTGGACATCATCGATGGGCCGGACATGGCGTGGCGAGGCGAGGCGAGGCAGACTTTCGAAGCGCGCGAACCGAAGCCACGCAAGAAGCTCTGGTGGCATACTGAAGCGCCCAACTGGCCGGCCGATGGCTCGAACCACACAGACACTCGGTGCGGGGGATTTTGGTCGCTTTCCGCTCGGTTGTTTTGCGGTTTCTTTGGGCCAAATTCGGTGGCTCGGTGGGTCGGAGGGTCGGTGGGTCGGTGGGTGAGCGTCTTGGCTTGGCCGGGCCCTTGCTAATAAGATTCGTCATCACGTGCCCCACGCTGTGGCAGCCACTTGACCTGGTTTGATTTTTCATTAGCGTCATCAAGCGGAGGTTCGCTGCGGCACCGCAATACCGCGCAGCACCGAAATGTGTTGGAGTTCAGTGAGGAAACCCATGACAAACCCATGACAAAATTTAGCCACCAAAACTGAGTGAACTTTTTGGCACTTGAGAGGGTAGCTTCCAGGGTAGCAGCACAGTCGAGAGTGCTCGTTGTGTCTGTCTGTGGCTTTTGGCAAATCCAATTAGCCGCCGCCCCACGGCCGCCCAGGCCCCGTACGCGGACTCACCTTGGGTCATTGGTACTCGTGCACTTTCTGCACTGGATGGCCGCCAATGGACACGGGAAACTTGAGATGAATGTCCGGCATGCTGGAGTCGAAGAACATTAGGTAGTAGAGGGCCAGCACCATGCCCAGGCCACTGATGCCGCCCAAGTACAGGAAGATGGAGATCAGGCGAAAGGTTTTCGACTCGAAAAAGGCGGCAGCTGCCGACTGTTGTTCCTCCTCCTTGGGCAGGCGCACATTGTCCTCGGAGGTTTCGTCCTGCTTCGCCTGCGAAGCTTTCCCCGCCATCGTGTCCAGCCAACTGAGCAGCCACAGTGGCGGCATTTCAGCTAAATTCACTGCCAATTATGCAAATTGCCTTGGATTGACACCAAAAGCCGACCGAAGACTGACTTTGATGTGATTTGATTGCAGGTGAAGGACGGGAGAAGCCGCCGCCGTCGCCCAAGCCGCACAGCTTCGAGGAGGCCATCACGCTGACGGGTGTCGGCCGCTTCCACTACAAGCTGCTGCTCATCTGTGGCCTCTGCTTCATGGCCGTGATGGTGGAGATCATGGGCGTCAGCCTGATCATGAACCAAATGAAGTGCGACCTCCAGCCCACGCTCGACCAGCAGGGCATCCTGGCGTCGGCGGGCTTCCTGGGCGTCGTGCTCAGCTCCCATGCCATGGGCTTCCTGGCGGACACTTGGGGCAGGGTGACGACGCTCCGGTATGCGCTCCTTCTGGCCGCCGTTTGCTCGATCATCTCGGGCTTCTCGGTGAGCATTTGGATGCTGATTGTGTTCCGCTTCCTCACGGGCTTCTTCATCTCCGGCGGCCAGGCGTGTGTCTTCAGCTTGTGCGGCGAGTTCCATGGCAATGGATCGCGGGTGAGGCATGTGACGCTCCTCTCGGGCTTCCTCTGCCTGTCCATGATCTTTGCGCCAGGTGAGTGCAGCTCTCTCTCTCTTTATCTCTCATCTAATGGCACTCTCTCTCTCTCTCTCTCTCCCGTCTTAGCCATGGCCATTGGCATTCTGCCGCTGCGCATTGAGACAGTGGTCCTGGGCATGCGCTTCTCCTCGTGGCGAGTGCTGCTCATCGCCAACGTGTCCATCTCGCTGCTGGCCCTCGTGGGCCTCTCCACGCTGCCCGAGACGCCCAAGTACATGCTGGTGCAGGGCCAGGGCGAGGCAGCCCTCGAGACGCTGCGACTCATCTTCAGCCAGAACAGGCGCCAGCCCCCCTCCGAGTATCCGGTTCGAGCGATCGGCCTGGAGAGCGGCGGTGCCAGTCTGGCGGATGTCCACGGGTTCTGCGACGCCGTGCGCCTCGTCTGGCGCCAGACGGTGCCGCTCTTCTACCGCTCCCGCCTGGTGCACACGCTGAACATTTGCACGATCCAGTTCCTCATCTACAGCATGGCCCAGGGCATATTCATGTGGTTCCCCACCATCCTCGACGAGCTGGGCGCCCGAGGGGGCGCCCCGACGCTCCTCTGCCGCGTGCTGTCCGAGTTCGATGCCCAGAGGCCAGGCAACGGCACGGCAGTGGACGCCGCACAGCTGTGTGCCGTGGACGTGGACACCAACACCTACCAGGTGATGATCATCATTGGAGCCTCGTTCACGGGGATCTACTTGGTGTTCGCCTACATCATCGACTACACGGGCAAGCGGAATCTGTTGAGTGAGTCTCTGGAGAGTCCTTCCTGCAGGACGTGTTTTCACAGCGTTTGTATCTTGCAGTGGGCTGGATGGCTCTGACCATGATCTGCCTGGTGGGCTTGCACTTCGTGGAGCAGTTCGCGCTGGTGGTCATCGCCCTGACCGTGGTCATGGCCATTGGCAACTGCGGCGGTCTGGTGAGCACCATTGCCATGGAGTTCTATCCCACGCACATCAACGCCATGGGCATGTGCTTCATCATGATGATGGGCCGCCTCGGGGCCGTGGTTGGCAGCAATCTGCTCGGTCGCCTGCTCTTCACCAGCTGCGACACCGTCTTCTGGTCACTGCTCGGCCTCGTCACCTTCCTCTGCAGCCTGGGCTACTTCCTGCCCGAGAAGCCGCGCGCCAAGAGAGTGGCCACGGGGACGCCCTCCGCACCGGTCTTGGCCATTAGCTCTAAGTAGGATTAGTTTATAGCCATTAAAAGAAGAGCCAGACAACGAGAGAACCAGCATCGGGAGCAGGCCACATTGGAAATGGATTAGGTAAATGTTTGTCCCCATTCCTGCCGCATCTTGTCACCGCGGCGATGTCGGTGGCTGCATTAACATTCCTCGCATTTGCCACAAGCGGACATATCGCTGCTGGGCGGGGCGGGGCGGTGCGGTGCGGGGCGGGGCAACGGGGCTGGAGCGGTGGACTAAACGCATTCCAACTGCCGTCGCATCAGCAACATCAATGTCAGCGGCTACTGCCCGATGCCCAGCGGGTATGCTCCAGCCTGGAGGCTGTTTGTCGAAGCTTCTCCACTGCCAGCGGCTAGAGGGTATCCCCGGGTGCAGCCACATTCTGCACTCTGTGCTTTTGTGTGCGTATTTATTCAGCAAAACGGTATTTGCTCCGCCGGCTGGTCACAGTCTGAAGCGGCGGCGGTGGCGGCGGCGGTGGCGGCGGCGGTGGCGGCACCTCAGACCACCAATCCAAGCAGCCAAGCAGCCAAGCAACAAACCGTTGCCAATCATAACACACACGTTGCCACAGCCTAGAGCTTCTATGCCACAGCCAGAGACAGTCTGTTGGCTGTGGCTGTGGCAGTGCCATTGCGGATTCCGATGGCTGTTTGCGATTCCCTCTGCCACAATCGGTGCCCAAGAGGCGACGCGTCGCTGGATCGTTGGCCATTGATTGCCTAACTGCGCATTTCTCGACTTATATGGCATTGGCCAGATAACCACATAACAACTGCCAGTCCCCAGTCCCCAGTTCCCAGTTCGAGTCTCAGTCTGAGTGTCAGTCTGCGAATCCCAATCCCATTCCCATTGCCATTGCCCAGTTCTTCGGTTCCATTAGCCAACGGCATTGCCATTGCCAGCGCTGAAGCATCTGCGCCATCTGTGGGGGCTGCAAGTGAAGTCGATTGTGTATTCAGTGCACAACCCACATCGAGGCAAAGCTGCCGTCGGGGTCACCAAATACCGAATCGAACGCCACCCAAAACTCAGGAGCAGCTGACAAATGGGAGGCCACTGAATGTCCTCCAAAAATTAACTTTGCTCCAGACTTGCAGCAATCTTTGCTCCATCAGTTAAACGAGTGTCGGGGTCACCAAATGGTAATTGCAGGTGACAGAATGAACCGCAGAGCCATGCCACAAGTGGCCCCGACTGCCATCAATCTTGTCTGGGGAACGAAACGGGCCCCACTAACCCCATAATGGACACAAATTAGCATCGGCATTAGCTCTACGGCGACAACAGCAACAACAACAACAACAACAATGACAGTGTCTGGGCACACTCAGCTTCATTTGCTTCTGGGTCACGATGCGACGGTGGCGAGGGCCCTGATTCGAGTCACAGGTGGCACAAGTCAATTGAGTTTCGTGGGGGTGGGGGGGGGCGGGATGCCGACAACGCGCCGTAAAATAAAATCAGAGAAAAATCAGAGACAAATGTCGCGTACAGCCAAATGGAGCAGCATCTTGAGAGCTTATCGAGCCAAATGGCAAAAATAGTTAAATAGTCGACTTAGCCAAATGGGCACTCGGCGGCAGAGGATGCGGCGACGCAGGGGAGAAGGCACCAGCAATGCCAATAAGAACTACCTGCAGCAGCAGCAGCAGCAGCAGCAGCGACAGAGCAGAGGCAAGTGCGTTGAGGAATTACAATGATGACAGCAACAGAAGCAATGGCAGAGAGAGAGAGAGAGAGAGAGATGAATGGGGTTGGGGAGAGGCAAAGTGTGCCAATGCCTGTCATAGAAACAGGCAATGGCGATAGTTTACACGCCAAGTGGGAAGAAAGAAATGAGAGAACAACTGCGACAGCGAATGGCGACGTCCGACGTCCGGCGCGACTTGTCGAGGCCAAGGCAGAGGCAGAGGCAGAGGCAGAGGCAGAAGCAGAGACAGAAGCAGCGGCAGCGGCTGCGCTGCTGCTGTTGATGATGCCAAATTCAAAAGTGGACTGCGCATGCGAGGAATGGGAATGAGAACAGAGCTTGTGCGGCGACAAGCGACGAGGAGTGGAGAGCGGAGAGTGCGAAGAGTGATGCTTGGAGAGGTGGGACTAGTAGTGGATTTGAAAGAGAAGAGCACGCCGAGGAGTAGAAATGTGTGCTTGATCTCAGAGAGGATATTTCTTTCCTTTGGGTTGATTTTACAGAACGATAAACTGAGGAGGAAATATGCAACTGTTGTGGAATTACCTTAAATATAAATATTAATATACCTTGAACATGTTGAGGTTAATGAAGCAAACGAACGATCAGGACAACGACGCCAACGCCCGCCAACAAACGTTATTTAATCACAATCGCAATGGACCCAGCAGCAGCAGCAGCAGCAGCAGCAGAAGGCACCAGCAGCACCTGTTGCTGGTGCTGGTGCTGCTGCAGCGGTACAGAATCCAAAGGAATGCAGCAAGAAATTAAGACTGGATGAGGCTGAGGCAGCGGCAGCGGCAGTGGCGTGTGGAGTACGCGACGCGACGGCCAATCAATTCTCAGAAATGAAAACCCCGTCTTCGGTCTGTATTACCGTTGCTGTTGTTCTTTTTTTTACTTCTTCTTTTGCTGCAGAAGCATCATCAGCAGCAGCAGCAGCAGCAGCGGGCAGCGGACAGAGAAAGAATGCGAAGAAATGCAAAATGCAAACACCACGAACCACAACCACTTTCCAAATGCATTCATGATGTTTACCGTTTAAATGCGCCCAGTTTCTGTGAGACGGTGTGTGTGTTTGTGTGTGCAAAAGAGAGTCTCAACTGGGAGGATGGAGTAAGTCAGAAAGAGAGAGAGCGAGAGAGAGCGCTGCAGCAGCAGCCTCTCTAACAGCAAATGAGGAGAAAAGCACAAGGCAAGAACAACACCAGCATAAAAACCGTTGCACATCAGTCATGTGTGTACGTGTGTCTGCGTGTGTAAAAGAAGAGAGAGAATGGGCAGCCGTTTCCCGTCAACTGGTGAGTGGTGGACGGGCGGGCAGGTGGGCAGGTATGCAAAGTGCGGAAACGGAAATTTTGGCTTATTCTTCAAATCAATTTGATCGCTAACTGTCCCCAAATCTTGATAAGTTGTCATCAGCCAGCATTCAACATTCAACCGTTATGATGAAAATACCTTCCTCCTTCTTGTTGCTCAAATGGGAACCAAAATGTATTTATGCGGCTTGCAATCTTATTGGCGATGGCACCTCCCCTACCCATATTCCCTCATTCCCGCAGCAGTGCAAACAGTTTCTGGCTTGTGCTTGTCGAGACCAGCAGGCGGGTGGGGTATATTGGATACTGTATCGGTATATCCAGCTAGCTGTTCCTCCCCAGTGCCGGCTTGGTGCGAAGCGTAAATTTGCTTGGGCATTCACAGTCGAGGGTATTACCGTTTCGCTTCTACCACTGCCAAAATTGTGCGCTCTCGAAAGTTCGCAAAGTCTGAGACAGAGAAGCCGCCCTCCAAATTGGCGACATAATGAAAAGCAAACAAATGTGCGGTTTGGAAAGCTCTTGATACCCTAGCATATCGGTCGTTTCGTTTCATCTGCCATGAAAACATCTCATCAACTGGCAGAGCATAAAAATGTGTGCAAATCAACTTTTAAGTGTTTTCCTCTTGTGCTCCTTTTGCAGGGAGCATCTGCGCTGAGGAGTTGGATAGTGTAGTGTAGTGGTAGATTTTATTGCTGATCGCGCCGCTTCTAATTGGCAAGCGATTCTATGTCATTAGGCCGCTTGATTAGCGGCGCCGCGCCGTCCAATGTACGTCTCAGTCTAGGCTAGGCCAAGTGCCACTAAAAGAACAAACAAACAGCAGGAGCAGAAGAGGCAGCGGAGGCCGGGCATAGCAGCAGGCAGAACCAGAGGAGGCAGTGAAAGAGAGCGGCGCTCGCTCGTCTAGCCGCAAGTTCTCTCGTCTGTGACTGTGCTCATTTGTGCAGTTTCTGAAAGCTCATGGCGCAGCCGCAGCAGCAGGCAGCACCAGCCAGCACCAGCCAGCAGAAGCCGAAGCTTCTGCTGCTGCGCGCAGTCGCTAGACTCTGCGCTCGTCTCTGGTCGTGGCGGCTCGTGCACCTGTGTCAGTGTGTATCTGTGTGTCTGGCTTGATTTTCTTCTTGTGTTCCCGACAGTTACATTACGAGGCCAAAGAAAGTATCTTGGCTGGTTTGCGTATTTCGCGTTCGTCGCTCGTCGAGTTCACACGTGCTGCTCGCTTGGCCGCTTGCTTGCCACATCGCTTCGCATCGCATCTCACCGCATCGCATCTCCCAGGCTTTTGGCGAATACGAATCCGAATCCAAGTCCGAGTCTGAATCTGAATCCGTTCGGATCGTGGTCGAGCCTCGTTTTTTCAGTACTGCGACTGTCGACTGCCGCCTGCCGCCTGGCTCCTCTTCCTCCGCCTCCTCCTCCGCCACCGCCTCATCCCAGTGTCTAGTGTCAGTGTATTTTTTTGTTGTTGTTGTTTTACAATTACCGTTACCTGTGCCAAAGCGCAGCATAAGAAGAAGAAGAAAATATACAGCAAACGCGCGAGCGAAAGAACGAAAGAAAGAGAGCGAACGAGAGAGCGAACGAGTCCAGTTCAGTGAAGTGAGTGTTGTTGTTGTTTTTTTTGTTGTTTCGTTGTACCTGCCATAAATCCGTACAGCATATAGTACCCACCCCCCCCCCCCTCGTACCCAAGAACCCAATAGCAAAAGGAAACTTTTGCCAAAAACTGATCAGAGATTCGTGTGATAATTATTATTATTATTTTTTTTTTGTCTGTAATTGTACATTCCATTTGACCAATTTGTCGCAATAGGAACTAAGCTCATGGCTGTACATATTCGCAGTTGTTCTGTGTGTTCTCTGCGCAGCCTTCAACCAGGATATGTGCTCAGTGCGCCAGAAAGAGAGGGGGGGTTGGACTCGGACCTGCCGTTGCTTCTGCTTCTGCCAGTGCTGCTGCTGCTGCTGCTGCTGCTGGGGAGCCGATTAACCAGCTAGACAGCAAATGCAGCCGAGCATTTCATGCTTTCTAATTTTCCCAATTAGCACAAATGCGGCCTGGCTCTGTCTCTCCGTCTATCCGACTCTCTGTGTCTGATTCTTCTTTATCTCTGCGCCTCCATCCTCCTCAGAATCGAAACCAAAATCAACCTCAAAATCAAAGCCCCGGACTGCAGGCAGCGCCAAACGATCTTCCATACAGCAAAAAAGAAAAAGAAGAAAAAGATCTTTGCTCGGCGTTCGTGTTTGAGTTCTCTCCACTGTTGGTGCTGGTGCACTTTCCACAGCTTTTCCCAGCAGCGACAAAAGCCGTGGAAAAATAATAATAATACATAATAATAATCATAACAATCACACGTACAACAACAGCACAGGGAAGTTCTACGTGCCAGCCCAGACACAGACACAGACTCACGAGACAGAGCCAGAGCCAGAGCCCAGACCCAGACGAGACCCACAAAAGTGGCAGCGTCATCTGTCGGATCATTCCCATAGTCATTCCATCCTGCTGTCTGTTCCCAAGCAGGTGCTGGCTGCACCTGTGTCCCGCATGCACTAATTATTGACCAAATCTCGGAACGGACAGGGGCAGACTGCAGTCAAGCCGTGGCAGAGGCAGTGGCAGTGGCAGTGGCAGTGGCATCTTCCTTCTCGCACACACATGTCAAATGGAAACTAATCACCAATCAGTTCTTCACAACTCCCAGACTGGTTGCCCCATTCCTTCCTCCTCCTCCTCCTCCTCCTCTTTTTATTTGCGTTACGTGTTAGGCGGTCCAGTCCGGTCCGGTCCGTTCCGTTCCGTTCCGATTTCACTTCTGTCTTTCTGCCTGCCACTTCTGTACATATTTAAACAATTATTCTTTCTCTCTCTCGATGCACTCTTTGTAATGCATTTGCCAAACCCAGCCTCAACTCTCCCCCCTTTGATATCAAGTGTTCCAGAGATAAACGAAAAACACTCAAGAATCAGCAAAAACTAAAAGAGAACGCACAAAATTGTCTCCGAACAGCGGAGAGATCTCGCTCCATCGGTGAGTTTAGCATGGAATTAATAGTGCTGAAAGCAGTACCTGAAATATGGATTATAGTTTATTGATGGGAGAGAGCGGAGCTTGGGCAGAGCTTCACATTTATGAGTGGATAACTTCGATCTGTTTAGGGATTCGCTTAGGTATTTACCCCAAGAATAATACGAGAAACTATCAGCTTACAGGAAGAGTTGTTTCCTTCCTTTGAACCGAACATTAGCATGTCATTTGCCAGGCCACAGCATAATCCCTCATCAATGTGGTGACAGCTTTCGTCACTAGTCCCGGGCTGCCGTTGCGGCTGCTGCTGGAACACTCGTGCAATAAATGGAACAGAGCTCACAGTGAGAAGTGAGTGGTGGCGGTGTTGATGCATTTGATCCGTTTTGGAGCGCATTAAATGCACCGTTAACTACTTCGAATTCTAATTAAGCTGATGCGACAATCCAATGGCACGCCGCTGTGGCACAATAAACTCAATTCCTGCCGCAGACAGAACACAGATGGAGACACAGAGGCAGATACAGATGCAGATACAGATGCAGGAACAGGCACACAGAGAGACACATAGAGACACATGGGGCAGCGGCAACAGCTAAGAAACACGCGACTTGGCCATAAATGCATTGGCAAGTTGCAAGCTGCAAGTTGCAAGCTGCAAGCTGCTGCTCGTTGTCGCATCTGTGGTGGCAAAGCGGAGATCAGCAAACGGCATCTACGAGTATCTACGACACCGATTCCTACTCGAACTCGGACTGGGACTGGGACTGGGACTCGTCTTTGGCTCGCTGTCTGCGCCGTGGACTGTCTCTTTGTTTGGCCTCAAATGATTTGCTTTGACGGGCAGCAGGGGAGGGGAACCCTAAATGGCTTAGCTGAGTCAAGGTCTTCCCCTCTCCTCCCTCTCTCTCTCCCTGTGGGTTTCGCTTGAGTTCGAATTTGAAATTCATTCATTGTTTGGCTTTGACCGCAGCGATGTGCGATGTGCGATGCCCGATGATGACGAATAATTTATGAGCTGCTGCGATCGACCCAGTAAATTCTATTCCCAATGCTGCCACAGACACGGATACGACGAGAGAGAGAGAGAGAGATGGATAGATGCTCGTATCTGCGAGATACGAATACGAATATTGTACCTGGGCCTGTGGCTGTACAATATGCAGATGCGGATACACAGATAAAGCGGCGACAAGCGTCTTTTTCTTTTCACAGAATCTTAATTTGTATTCAACAAACAATCAAGCGAGAGAAGAGTGAGTGATGGGGAGAGAGAGAGAGAGACGCCGCGGCGTCTAACTGTTCTTTGCCTTTCTACAAACATTCCAATAATGAAATGGAAATTTTTTGTGTGCCACTTTTTGGGTCAGTCTCCCAGCCCCAGCCCAGCCTCATGTGTGTGCATAATCCTCCTCGAAATCGAGAGTTGCACTTCCACAGGTCTTCGGGGTCAAGATTTGAACTGCACAGAAGACGCCTTTTGGAGGCAGCTGCCGGGTCGCTGATAAGATTTGGCTTGCAGTTTCGACTGCCATTTCCATTTGCTTTCTGTGTGCACTTGACTTAGCTGGGGCTACCCCCTGGCAGCTGTCGTGTCGTGTCGTTGCTCAGAGTTGACAACAGATTGCCGCCAGGCGGCACACAGACAGACAGTTGACAAAAGCCTGGCAAAAGTTGTGCTTGCAGCCGGGCGGAGCGGCAATTGTTTGGTTCATGCCCCAAATTTGAATACGAGTTGCTGGGACTGGGACCATTCGACACGTTCTCTCGGTCTCTACCCAAAGCCTTTTGAACGCTTGCAGCTAGAGCAGGCATGGAAGTTGTTGCAACAACTGGCAACGATGTTAGCTGCCCTCTGCCGACTGTTTCCACATGTGTGGCAGCCCCCTCCTGCCTGCTCCGCGTTTGCATTTTGCATTTCCCATGAGATTTAGCGGCAGAACACTGCCTGCAAATTGTCGTAAATTCAAAACATTTTATGATTCATTCGTCGGAATTCTGCTACGATAGAGCGTGGAATCGGTTGGACATTTGCTGTACCTCGAAGGAGACTCTCCCATATGTGAGATGCCACCGCGATCTGTTGGGACTGGCCTTAAATGAATGAATGTTCTGCCTAATTCTCAATTTCCTCTGCAATGCTTCAGGGGGGGGCGCAGGCCTTTTTTGGCCATTTCCAAGGCAGATTTTCCCACAGGCTGTTTAATTTTGTGGCTGACTGTGCGGCAGCGGCACATCCCTGCCGGGATAATTACACAAAGTAAAATTGCACTTGGCGACTGTCCGGCCGTCCGCTCGTCTGGAGAATGCGCCCCGAAACGCAGACAAAAAACAACAAAAAAAGCGGACAAACTTGCCTGGAGCGAGCGAGCGCCCCTGCGCCTGGGAACCCTCGGTGGACAGACGGACCTCCCGAAGTGTGTGTGTGTGTGTGGGGGGGTTGGAGCACGGCAAAACGGGGGAGAACGAAGGAGAGAGAGAGGGAGGGAGAGGGAGTGGGGACTGCCAGTCAGTAGGTGGTGGCTGGGTACGGGACGGGGCTGGTGGAACCAGTTTAATTAAAAGAAAGTGAACCATTTAAAAATGTATTTTGGATTTCGGCCTTACCTGTTGCTACGTTGCTGCTTTGCCTTTCCCATAGCCATGCCGTACCCGTGCCACCACCGTAGTGGCATCATTATCATTATCGTGATTATTAGCTGCTTTTCACTACGAGACGAGCCCCCCTCCCACCACTACCCCCTTCTCTTTCTCAACAGAAAGCACAGAAGCTAAAAATACATACGAAAATCTCATCAACAAGCGAAAAAAAAAACACACAGCTAAAAGCACAAAAACAGATAAACAGCAATGAAGCATAGGCATGTGATTTACCGTTTGCTGGTTGTTCGACGTACCGTTATAAACGGGTCCATGCGCCGGGTAGAGGGGGGTGGGCCGCTCTGCTCGCTCTCTGCTCGATTCGAAAGTGGTCGCTGCTGCTCTTCAATAGCAATGGAACCGAACCGAACCGAACCGATCCAAAGCGAACCATTTTTTCCATTTCCACTGGCATTTCCATTCATCACTGCCCATCCACAAGAAAGAAAAGTGAAAACTGTAAGCAAAGTGGCCGCGGTTTGGGTCTGCGCTTTGATCGATTTTTGATGCGACATTTTTTTGTGGTGTCTCTGAATCCATCGATCGACTCTGAATCGAAACCGATCGGAAGAGCCTCTCCAGCTGTGGGGATGGTGGTGTACCGCTCCGCTCCGCTCATCTCTTGGAGCGTGTCCAACTAACTTCTACTTTTCCTCTCTTCCGTTCTTCCACCTCTGCGCAGCTGCAGCAAGTGTGCGGTACTGTTAATTGCAGTGGTAGCAGCATCATTAATTAAGCGCCATCAGAGCGTGCAGCACGCGGCGTCAGACGCTGGGACTCTTCACTGCGTCGCGTCGCACTTTCTTTGACTTAGTTAGGCTGCGCCTGAGAAGGCCCCACGGACATGATGCCGCCTCCGCGCTTAAGTAGATCCCCAACCCAAAACCATCCCACCCCATTCCATGTGGCGGCTCTTAATTGGGTGACTTTTGATTCCTCGCTCACTCGTGAGCCCAGCTCACACTCGCGCTCGTACTCCCGCCCTCTCTCTCTCTCTCTACCTCTTGCACTCATGCAAAACAGCTGGCCCAGACACACAGCCGAAGAGAGCGCGGGAGTGTGAGCGCAGAGAGAATGAGTTACAGTTAGGCCTAGTCGCTGTCTGTCTCTGTGTACCCTTGCGTAGGTAGCAGGTCTTCCAATTTGATTAAATTGTTTGCTACGCATGACTGGCTTTCGACGGTTAATGCAAACGAATTATTGGCTTATTAGCTCCACTACGGAAAGAACAAGTTTGCTTATGAATCCAATTAATCCAATATATATAAGATTATAATCCACGACGGTGCAGCTGAGAGCAGGAACAAGGCAAGGGTATCCAGCCGCCGCGGTTTCCGTAGTTTCATTTCCTTTGCTTTATGCACATTTCGCGTGTTCTTGTGTGCAAGTTCGAATTCGAATTCGAGTTCGAGTTCGTTGCGAGTTTTCACTCATGCACGAGAGACAATAAACGAGAAGAGAAATTAATTGGCTCCAAATTAAAAGACAAATAAGCATATCAGCCGTTTACCGTTGGGCGTCTGTCCAGCACCCTGCCCCCCTGCCCGTCCCCGGCGCCAACAAGCGATTTACAGTTCTGCGAGTGAAGAATCTCCGTTGACCGCATTTTTGTGGTTGAATTGTGAGGAGTGGAGCGTTGTGGTGTTGTGTTGGCGAGGGGAGCGGGGTACCGTCCATCATCTTTTTCATGTTCGAGTTTGAGCGCCGCTTTGTTCGCACAGTTTCGATTTCATTTTCACCTGTTGCCGGGTAAAAGTGTATGCCAGGCCCGGGCCAGGCACAATAGGCGGCGACGATCGGCAATCGGCAATCCGGCAATCGGCACTCGGGCGATCAATGGGCAGGAGATGCGAAAGAAAGACAGAGACGCGAAATGAGATTTTATTATTATTACTGTTACTATTACTGCGCCACGATGGAATTGATGTGGGGGCTTGACTGCCTGCCTGCCCGATTGTCGGTTTGATTGATTGATTGATTGTCGGCGTTTCTTTAATTGGTGGCAGAGCAGGGAAAGTGCTGCTTACCCACTGAACAATTGCCAATGTAAATATTTATAGCAGCTCCGCAGCAGCGGCAGCAGCAGCAGCAGCAGCCCCTCTGCGTGTGCCCAATGCGAAAGAATTATTGTGTGAATTGGAAAGTTCGCTTCAGGTGAAATTTGTTCAGCATCTACTGTTGGTGCTGGTGGATCTTTGCAGCAGCAGCAAGCACCTGCTTCAGACATCCTTTGAGTGAATATTTTGGGCGAAAACAGTGCTGGAAAATGTAAGAAAGATTTAAGATAAATTTCCAGAAATACATAAAATATTATCGCAGCAGCTCCGCGATAAAAATGATTGGAATAGACTTCGACCAATCCATTCAAGTTGTTCCTGCCTGGCCCCGCTGATCGTTCAATTCAGTTGGCTAAAACTCATTGCAGTTGTCCGGACCGTGTCCAGGCAGTGGGTCACTGCCTAATTTTCTTGTCTGCACTGGAGTGGGTCTCGGGGCGACAAGACGTGCCTGGCAACAATCCAAAATTCCACTCCAGGTCCAGGCGCAGCCACCTCAATTTGCAATGTTGAAATGGACCCCCCGGGGGCCGATGGCAACTGATCGAATGGATCAGAGAGCGTGCACCGGGTTCAGGTCCCAGGTCCCAGGCAGGTCCCTGGGAAATTGGCCGCTTGGCCGTTTATTAAATTTCAATTTGTTTATGGCTTCTTTTCGTGGCCGCACATTTTCGGCCATTTCACGTATTCGAACAATTTTCGGCCTGCCCTGCCCTGCCCTGCCACTGCCCGGGGGCGTCAGGTTAAGTGCGATTCTGGCCCCGGATACGTTCAGTGCGTCTCCCCTGCCCCCCATCGAATGTTTCACTCGCTGCACTAATGACGCGTATCGACATCTTTATTACTCCGTTGGGCTCCTTTGACCAAAGCCTTGGGGGCAAAGGCCTTTATCAATTGATATTTAACATGCGAATTGGTCAGAGGAGCGACCACGATGCGGGGCCCTAATGTGATCGATGGCGAGCAAAACATTGGGGAATTTAAAGAAGGGGAAGGAGAAATGAGGCAGGGAACTCAGGTTAGCCGTAGCCCCTTGTAATTGGCATCGATCGATTGCTAGCGATTGCAGAAGGATCAATAAAGAACTTGGTTAAACGATGCCTAAAATGCAACTCGAAATCAAAGAAATTCTGCACAGGTTTTGGAGCAAAAGCCTCGACCATATGCCGATCGAATAATCAAGTTCGAAGCAAACAAAAATCTGGCAGACCTACGATCTACATCTCGTATATGTATGCTTATCTGTGGCTCAATCGTTTACCATTGCCTCAATCGGTAACCGATATGCAGGCGATCGATCAGGAGCAACAATCAATCGCTCGATCGATCAGCAGGAAATTGCCGCAATTTTGTGTGGCTCACGATTAGTGGCGGCTGCAACCTGCGGCACTCGTTACTGAGGGACAGACAGCTCCAAAGCGCAATGGAGATTGCAGTCGAGATCGCACTTGGCATTAGCAGCCAGTCAACAGTTGCAATTGCTGGCGGGGGCTCGTGTTTGGGGCTTGAACTGTGGCCACAGAGTGGGCGTAAAAGCGATCATCCAACAATTCACTTGTGTGCCACGATTGTCAAGTGTTTGCCCACTGTGCTTAAACCAGTTCAAAAGGGAGAGAGAGAGAGAGAGAATCCGCCTAGTACTCTCGCTCTCAGCAGCAATTTTAATATAGAAATCATTGGGGTAGTCCCACCGGCCCCCTCCTCAACCTAATTTTCATTTATCTTTTTCGTCTCGTTGCAGATCCGAACGCCACGCCCACCACAGCATCAGCATGTGGAGCCCACAAAAAGGTCCTACACGGCTGTGGGACCTTAGACTTAGTAGCTGTATATTTATTTTACACTTAATGGTAAGTAAATCGAATCTTCACAATTAATCAACAACAATAGAACACTTGGAGATTGATCAGACGTTCTCATCTTTAATAAACAAGGCGATAAAGTAGCAGCAGGAGGACCGAACTAGTGGGAACGATGGGTAGAACGATGGTTAAATAGACTCTCCAATGGGCTTGATGGTCAGCTCGTGGATCTGCACATTGGGCGGTGTCTGAATGCAGTAGGAGACGGCATCGGCGACATCCTCCGAGCGCAGCATCGGCAGATTGGGCATCTGCTCGAAAAGTTTCTTGTCGATGATCTCTGTATCGACAGCGCCGGGACTCACGCTCTGTGGGAGCAAACTTTTGGTCAGAGGCAAGCGGAAGTGTGGAAGTGTGGAAAACTTACTGTGATCTTGGTCTGGGTCTTCTTGTTGAGGAACTCCTGGCGCAGCACCTCGGTCAGAGCGGTCACGGCATGCTTGGAGGGGGCATACATGCCGAGGCTGAAGCCTGTGATGGGCACGCGGTGTCCGGCCACACTGTTGACGATCACCACGTGTCCGTCGAGCACATTGCGCCGCTGCTGCGAGCGGAAGGCTTCGCGCGTGCACCACGCCACGCCCAGCACATTGGTGTCCAGAATGGCACGCAAGTCCGGCCCGTTGCCCTCACTCACAATGTTCGATGCAGTCCGCACGATGCCGGCATTGTTCACGAGCACATCAGCGCCGCCCAATGTGGCATCGATCCAGGCGAAGGTCTCGATCACACTCTGCTCCTGGCTCACATCACACTTGCGGCCATGGAAGCGGGCGGCCTGCTCGGCTGGCAGCGCTGCTTTGAGCTCCTGCAGCCGCTCCTCGCGACGTGCCAGACCCACGACGATCATGCCCTTGGCCACCAGATCCCGGCAGCAGGCGGCACCAATGCCCGAGCTGGCGCCAGTCACAACAGCCACGCGATTCTGCCAGCGATCCATTTTCGGAGAGGGATTTGCTTTCGTTTCGCTTGCTTTTGCGGTGCAAACTGCTTGGCCCCTGCGGCAGCGGTTCGACTTTTATAGGCAACCCACCCTCGCGAGCACCGCCCGAGCACGAGCTGTAGTCACGAATGCGACGGGTACGAGCCCTGCCTCGGCAGTGGTTCGGGGAGAGTGCTAACGCTACTAACCATGACTCGCCATATAATACTTATAATCAATCTACTACGAGTAGTTGTAGTAGTACATAATACATGAATATGTACTTACGTACGTACATTTATTTGTTTTGTTTGTGCTGATTTGGTTCACTTAACTTTGTTGTTTATCATTGTGGATCAGCAAAAAACAAAACACAAACATTTGATAACGCAACAGTTGAATAAGTTCTGAAAGATGAGTTGGAATGGCAGATAATTGGCACCCGTGACTGTTTCCACTTGACAGTCGCGTCCGCTTACAGCGGGGGTGATTGAACTTAATTAACTCCGCAGGTTCAAGTTCACAAGCCAACGAAGGCCGCACGAAAGCCATGTGGATCGTGAGAGCGCGCAAAGCGAGAGCTAACAGAGAGCTGTAAGCGGCAGCGGCCACAGGATGTTAATGTGGAGAGTTAACAGGCTGTTAGTGTAGAGGGGTAACAGACGTTAGCGGTAGGGGTAACAATATGTAAGCGTGCAGTGTTAACAGTCTGCTAGCGGACAGAATTAACAGACGTTAGCGGAAGGGGATAAACGGATGTTAGCGGAGAGCAGTAACAGAATGCCGGCGGAGAGTGGAAACAGAATGTTAGCTGAGAGCTGCTAACAGAGGAGCCCAATTGCACATTCGTTCGCATTTCGAGTGCCGTTAAAGAGGCAGCAAAACTGGACACTTACTGATTATTTTGCATAGGTTACCATGTGTATGTATGTATGTGCAATGCTTTTGCAACTGCGATTATTCAATTAACTGCTGGCAGATCGATCCGTGGAGAGCAGAGAGCGAGCTTTGGCCGTCTGCCCAGACAATGTGGCACCGCCGCATATGGGGGCACTGGCAGGTGCAGCATGTTGCCTGGCAGGTGCAGCTGTAACTATTAGTGGCATGAACGGACGAGTGGCGACTCGCACATGAATGCAAATTTGGAATTTGCAGAGCCCCCAATTGATCCTCGCCACCAGACGGGGTCTCCAGCAAGGCAGTTTGGCCAAGTATCAGTATGCAAATGCAAATGCAAATGCAGGAGGGCAGGGAGGAGGCTTGGGGTATACCCAGGAGATCGAGACAGACCAGTTTCGGCGGTTGGCGCGGCCAAACGGATGCACAACCAGATGGAATTCGCTTTCTCATTTCTCGATTGGCCTTCATTGGCCCTGGCCGTGGGGCTGCCTGGGCTAGAGACTGGATTTCCGTTTCGTTTTTATTGGCAACACGTTTGCCAGGTGCCAGTCGCGAACCGTTAGATGCCACCCACAAGGCTAGAGATGGCGAACGAGCGCTAGAGATGGGACTAGAGATGAGAGACGAGCAGCGAGTAGAGATGGAACTAGAGATGGTCCACTGCCACTTACTAACTTCTCGTTCCACCTTCTTGCATTTCAGTTTAGTTTAGTCATAGCTGGTAATGAACTGTGGCCCATGGACCGGCCCGATGGCATGCCCAACATTGTCTCGCTGGAGGTGATGTGCGGCAAGGATCACATGGATGTACATCTAACATTCTCGCATCCATTTGAGGGAATCGTAAGCTCCAAAGGTATGTTCCAACAACAACTTCGATATATTTGTAGTATCTAATATGAAACGCCTTTCCTGTAACTCTGTCCAGGACAACATAGCGATCCGCGTTGCGTGTATGTGCCGCCTTCGACGGGCAAGACATTCTTCTCGTTTCGCATCTCGTATTCACGATGCGGCACCAAGCCGGATCTCAACGGGCAGTTCTACGAGAACACGGTGAGTGTTTGCACTGCACTCGATAGTAATCGATTTGTTATCGATCAAACATTTCGCTTCACAGGTAGTCGTGCAGTACGACAAGGATCTGCTCGAGGTGTGGGACGAGGCGAAGCGTCTGCGCTGCGAGTGGTTCAATGACTACGAGAAGACCGCCTCCAAGCCGCCGATGGTGATTGCCGATCTCGATGTGATTCAGCTCGATTTTCGCGGTAAGTCCATGATGTCTGGCAGCTTGAATCGCTCTTGAATCGCTTGTCTGCTCTGCTTAGGTGACAATGTCGACTGCTGGATGGAGATTCAGCATGGCAAGGGACCCTGGGCGCCGCCTGTAAGCGGCATTGTGCCCCTCGGCTCCACTCTGACCCTCGTTGTGGCCATCAACGACTATCGTGGTGAGTACGACTATCGCCGAATGCTGAATGCAACTCTGAATGTATCGTTATCCTGCAGGCGAATTTGATATGCGCGTCAAGTCCTGCTTGGCCTCGGACGGATCGGGACATGTGATCAATCTGTCGGATGAGTTCGGCTGCGTGCTGAGGCCCAAGATGATCTCACGGTTCCTGAAGGCGCGCGCACCCGATGAGAGGGCCACCGTCATCACGTACGCCTTCTTCCACGCCTTCAAGTTCCCCGATGCCCTGAGCGTGCACATCAAGTGCAAGGTGGAGATCTGTCGTCATGGCTGCCTCGATCACTGCCAGAACTCGGGCGTTGCGGGTGCCGGCAGCGGTGAGGGTCTCGCCCTCGGCCTGGGCCATGGCGTGACCAATGCCAACGAGCGCAAGGACGTCCACATGGGCGATCCAATGAGCAGCAGCAGCACCAACGACCTCCTGCGGGACCTGTCCCTGCCCCCGGCCCAGCATGGAATGGGCATGGGCATGGGAATGGGCATGGGCATGGGAATGGGCATGGGCATGGGTTCGGGTGTGGATCATGACATCTTCTATGAGGACATAATACACGACCAGAAGCAGACGATTGGCGCTGGTCAGGGATCTGTTGGGGACTATGGAGGGACACACGAGAAGAGCGCGAATCTGCAGCCGCGACCCGTGCACGAGGAGCAGGAGGAAGTGGACCTGTCCGATCTGTTCGGTGACGACGATCTCGCCGATCTGGCCGACATGGAGGGCAGCGATGGTGAGCGCTATTTGGGGTTGAAGAAGAGCGGCAAGTTCCCCCACGGACCGCGGCAGCTGGAGGCGCAGAAGCGCATGGGCGTGCCCATGGCCGGACCCCGTTCCCTGGAGCCCCGCAGCGATGCTGAGGATGTGCCACGGCCCGTCTATCGGCCCCAGGCGGAGCCACTGAAGCAGTCGCGCGAGGATCATGTCGATCTGGATGTGGACGTGGCAGAGGAGCACAAGGAGGGCGCCTCCACCTCCACATCATCCACCACAGAGGCGCCGGAGAGCCCTGACCAGAGTCGCAGTCGTCGTCGTCGTCGCCGGTCTCTGGTCATCTCCGATCGCAAGGTGCGCAGCGCCGATGTGGGTGTCAGTGGACTCTATGACGTCATCTCGGAGGCGGATCTGGCCTTCTCGCCGGACTCGAAGCAGGAGGCGGTGACCGTGTTCCAGGGCAAGATCAGCGAGGAGGTTGTCTACGGCATCTGCATGCCGGTGCCCGGCTTCAGCATTCTCTTCATTGTTGTCATCTCGGCGACAATTGTGTCGGCCCTGGTCGCCGGCTCGCTGCTCTATCGCTACCAGCTGCAGAAGGAGGCGCTGGAGAAGCAGACGCCCATGCCGGTGCCCGGCACCCTGGCCTCCTGGATGACTCTGCGCCTCTTCCGACTGCGCCACATGCAGCAGCAGCAACAGCAGGAGCAGGTGCAGGTGCAGCAGGTGCGGCAGCAGAGTCCCGTTGTGGGGCACGAAACGGTTCAGTGATCGGTGATCGGACATCGGATTGGATTGGATTGTGGCCTTTGCTCCGTCTTCGTCTTCGTCTTCGTCTTTGCCTTCCAATTATTATTTATTTTTTGTTTTGTTTTTGCTTAGTGCCGTTCAGAGAGAGAGAGAGAGAGAGAGAGAGAGAGAGAGAGAGAGTGAGATTCCGAGATGAAGATGGAGATGGCACGCACACCGTTATGTTAGCTTCTCGTCCGTATCCGGGCAACAATGCAATACTCGACTCGAACCACACGCAAAAAAGACTCCAAAAAGGGTTCCAGCTTCACATTCGTATTGGTGCTGAACGAAACGAACGAACGATCGACAGATCCATTACATTTTTGTTTGTTTGGGTGCATTTAGTCGTAAAACACAAGAACAAAAACAAAAACAGAACACAAGCACACATCACAAACATATAGAGAAAGAGAGACACAAAGCAGAATTGCAGCGGTTGTTGCGACACACGCGGCTGCAAGGTGAATTTACTCATAAGGTGGCAGCTGCACAGAGAGTGCTGCTGAGTGCCGCGACGTCTGCTACTAACACCTACTACTGGCATCACCTTTTTAGTAAATTCACCTTGCAGCCAGCAGCGGTGCTCAATGTTGACAGCGCAAATATGAGTAGATGAGAGGATGAGAGAGTTGAGTGAGTTGAGAGAGTTCACATAATCTAGGATTAAGGGAAAACTTATTTATTTATTGATACATATACATAATAATAAATACTTACATATTTAGTACCATAATATACATATTTGAGAATATCGTACGATATCAAGCTATAGCTTTAAGCCACATCGAAAAACAAATCGCAAAATTTCTAAATTGAATTTTAAGCAAACAAAAAATTTGTTTAAAATTGCGTTTTTTTTTTGTTTTTTTTGTACTTATTTGCGTGTGTCTTGCGTGTTGTTTTGGCATTGGTAACGCGAGTTTAATTTAGGGGAAAATTAGTTAAATTATTTTATTGACTTACGCAATCATCTAGTAAAATGCTCATTCTCATCATTCATATTTGAAAACACACACAAACACAAACACACCCATACACATACAGACAAACAGACTCTCTCTACCATTTACCGCTTATGGCAAGGCATTTGTCTATATGCATATAGAGAATTAAGTGCAACATTTGTAATTGAAAAATTGACAATTGAATAAAAATTAGCTAAGATGAAATTAAAGAAATTATGAAATTCAATTGAAGTTCGCCACTAAAAGAAAATGGAATGCTGGCAATTATCACCAAGAAAACGGGATCACAAATGTACAGTACACGCGGGAAGAGCGCACGCAACAAATGGAAATGGAACACCCAAATGAAGCAAAACAGCTGAGAAACCATTTGGCAAAGCCCAGCAACGAGTGCTCTGATCCGACCAAGCAAGTCAATCCAGCAGCTCACGATTACAATTAATTAAAATTCAAATTATAGTCTGAAGTCTGTCTGTCAGCTTGAATCGTCTGTGGCTCTCATTGCGCCTCAAAGCAGACTAAAATTCTGTGTTTGTTCCACGAACATGCCAGGTACAGCACTCACGTGTCCACTGCCGTTTCCGTTTCCGTTTCCATTTCATACCCCACAAGATACAAAAACAAATAGAAAATACACACTTGAGGGATTCTAAACAATTTATTGAACACTTTCTCTTCTCACTTCATCTCTTGGCGCCGCTTACAAAATTACGCAAAAAAAAACCAAAGATATATGTATATGGGGTTCGCATATATGTATGTGGTGTATATGTATATGTGTGTCTTGTATATGTATAAATAAATAAGGTTCGTGTGTGTGTGTGTGTGAGTGTGTCGTTCGGAATGTTGCATCGAAAATTGGGCGACAGTGGGACGCAGAAAATGTTCTAAGGCTTAGACTAAGGCTTAAAGCGCTTAAAATATTTAGTGACTAATTCAAGTGTATGTTTGTGTGTGTGTCTTTGTGTGTGTGTGTGCTGTAAGTGTGTTTGTGTGTGAGTCTACAAAGTCTTAAGAAAGTCTTACCGGAAATACTCTAAAAGTAACCAAAAGCTGGAATCAAATGTGTGAAGAGAGAAAGCTAAAACTGTGAATGGACGTGGACTTTGAGGAGGGGGAGGGGGAGGGGGATGTGTGTGTGGCATAGCACCGTCTCAAAGAAGTAGAACCTAGGCTTAAGCTAAAAACAAAAAAAAATAAATAATCGATTAGCGACTGCCACCAGACATGGAAAATGCAGGGAATCATCGAATCGTTTTGCAGATAGCAGGGGGACAGACAGGGGGACAGGGGGACAGGGGGACAGAGTGACAGAGGGGAGGGACCCAGTAAACTTGTCTTCATTTTTATGTTTATATAAGTTGTAAGCAAAAAATTAATCTAATCGAAGCGTACGCTACAAATTTAAGAGCCGCAGACGCAGACGCAACTGTACCCAGGCCCGGCACTGGAACTGGAACTGGAACTAGTACCGCAAAACGCGGAACCAGTTTCACGATGCGATGGCTGTGGGGGGTTGGGGGGACACCAGGCAAACAGGCAACCAGGCAACCAGTACCGGAACTAGCAACAGTTGGGTTTAGCTCATGACAGCGCCCGCTTCTTGGAGAGCGTGCCCTGGACATCGGCTGGCGATGCCAGCTGCAGGACGGGCAGAGCACCGGCTGCGGCGGCCGCAGCCAGCTGGGGATTCGTGAAGGCAACGGCCCGCTCCTTGGCCCTGAACGAGGAGAAGGGGCGCAGGCGCACGTACAGAATGGCAGACGTCAGACAGGAGGTGACCAGAATGCCCAGCAGCACGATCAGCGTGATGGCAAAGCCCGGCGTGGTCATGCATATCAGTCCCTCCTCGCGCACGGGGAACACCATGGTCTGGGGCGCAGTCGAGCCGGAGGCATTGCTGGCGTTGCCGGACTGCTCGTCAATGGCAAAGGTCAGATCGCCGGAGGAGACCACCTTGATGATGCGATTGAGGCCCACCTGGGGCTCGGCCACGGCACGGGCACGACGCTGCACTCGGCGCTCGTCGCGTCGCTTGCCAATGGCACTCGCCACGTGGTAGGCATCCACATGGAGCTGCGGCGGCGGTGGGCCGTACTGGGACTCGGGCCCCACCTGCAGGTGGTGCACATCCTGGAGGTTCGTCTCCGAGGAGCACTGCTCGGGGCAGTGGTAGCGGCAGATCTGGATGGTGCACTGGAAGTGAACCTCCATGGAGTCGGGGAACTTGAAGGCCTGGAAGTGGGCGTACGACAGCACCGAGGCGGAGGCCCCAAAGTTCTTGATCTTGGTGAAGCGCGACATGAGCTTGGGTCGGGTCACGCAGCCCCGTTGGTCCACCAGCTGGATGGGCGCTCGCTTGCCATCGTGGGCCACACAGTTCCGCACGAGCATGTCGAACTTGGAGTCATCGTCCTTGATGGCCAGCACCATGGTCATGGTCTGTCCGATCTTCACGAGGCCGGAGACCTCGGAGGCCCACGGTCCCTTGCCCACTTGGATCTGCATCCAGCAGCCGACATTGTCGCCGGCGAAGTCCGCCCGCACCACATCCAGCATGTCCACGGGGAAGGGCCGGAAGGTGACGCTCTTCTCGTACTGGTCGTGCCACGTGCAGCGCAGCTTGCGCGCCTGATCCCACACCTCCTGCACCTGCGGATCGTACTGGATGACAATGATGTTCTCAAAGTAGGTGCCCGCTCCGGTGCCGGCGCCCGACACACTCTGGTCGTGCCCATAGCCCTGGCTGTAGTTGTCCGTGTTGCCCGCGGTGCCGCACTCGTGGAGTCCGATGTCGAAGCTGGCCGAGGTGCGGCCCAGGCCCGAGGGCAGGTGCACGCAGTTCATGTTGCTGTAGTGGCCCTTGGAGAAGACGATGCCGTTGAAGGGCTTGTCGAACTGCACGAACACCTTCATGCCGTTCTTCTCGCACTTCACATCCAGAGAGATGATCTTGGGCATGTCCTGCACGGGCGATGCCCAAATCTCATTGTTGCTCGAGGCGCCCACACTCAGGTCGGGCACCTGCACCTGCACCTGCTGCACCTGCAGCTGCTGTGGCATCTGCTGCTGCTGTTGCTGCTGCTGCTGCTGCTGCTGCTGTTGCTGCTGTCGCTGGGGCGGTGGCGGTGGTCCCTTGTAGAACTGTGCGCCAGGCGGCGGCGGTGGTCCGAAGGGTTGGCCAAAACTTAGCGGAATATTTTGATGGTTGCCTGGAAAAGTTTACGAATTGGATGGAAGGTTCGACACCACGAGGTCTTGGGCTGGACTTACTGCGCAATGTGAGGCCCAATTGGGGCGGAGCGGGCGGCATGTTGTGCTGATAATGAACCTGCACCTTGGGCACCAGCACGGACTGCGAAGGTTGCTGCTGCTGCTGCTGTTGCTGCTGCATTTGCTGTTGCATTTGCTGCTGCTGCTGCTGCTGCTGCTCCTGCTCCGATTCCTGCGCCATTTGATCCAGCTCATTCTCGTGCTCGGAGAGGGCCAGGGCCAGATCATCGTCGGGTCCGCCGGCAATGGCCTTCACCACCTCAACATCGTCCGCCAAGACCAGGGCAGCCTGCGACCCATTTCCGGGTAAAGAGAAAACAAAGAAAAGTCAGCAAAGAAAATCATGAATGGTCTGGTCTGCTCTCTATATTAAGCTGCCACCAATTGCTGCACTGCCGCAGAGAATGTCAAGTGGAATGGGCGCATCAGTGGCGGATGCGGCATGCAACTCAATTGCATAAGGCAGCGGCGGCAGTCGAGAGAGAGAGAAAAACAGACAGAAGAAAAAAAAGAAAAAGCTGCTGCAACAATTTCGCTTTTTTCCCTCCACTCCACACTGCACTCTTTCACTGTATGTGCCACATGCGGCACGACCCAATTGTCTTGGAGATCCGCCTGGCAAAGAAGGCGATGTCAAGGCTAGAACCAGGCAGACAGACAATCGATCCAAAAGCAAAGCGGAATGAAATCAATGCCAGATTGCGGCGACTGATCGGCGGCAGCAACTGGCAGAGATATTCCATTGAGGGGTCCTCGATCTTCGAACGCTTCCCCTAGCTAACTTTTCAGGGTTTATCTTTGAGAATTATCTTTTAAAAATTATCTCCTTAGATGCCTTGAAGCTCATTCGCTGGCAATTAGTTGGCCTCTCAGCGAGGGGAGAGACAGCTACGAATGATGTCCAGTTCAGGGTACTTCGGCTGCTGCTGCTGCTGCTGCTGCTGCTGCTGCTGCTGCTGCTGCTGCTGCTGCTGCTGCTGCTGCTGCTGCTGCTGCTGCTGCGTCGTCTGGGCCGAAATCTGTGCCGCAGTGCCGAAAACAACTTTCTCCCCAGCCCCAGAGCGAGAGCATCTGAGAGCCTCTCCAGCTGGCAACTGGGATGGGATGTCGCAACGTTGGAGGCATCCTGCAGCAATCCTGTTTGGTAGAAAGTGATGTGCGGCAAAGCGCGGCAGACGATTGACGACAAAAAGGTAAATGGTAAATGGTAAATGGCAATTGCCAAACGAGTTACCCCCCAAAGCCCAACCAAAGCCAAGCCGAAAGCAACAACAAAAATTCTATAATAAAAATGTACATTTATCGCCGCATTCGGGGGAGCCAAACAGGGGAATGGAACACCCCATGAATACCAAAACGAGAGCCACAAAAGATTTGATATGATTTTCGGTTGATTTATCCTCAATCCCGGAACACAATCATCCACCGCCTGTTCCGCCTGCTGCGTTAATTGAAATGTGTGCCAAGTGCCAAGTGCCAAGTGGCGTGGGGTGAGGCCGTGTTCCATTCCCCACATGTTCCGTGCAAAACCGTTGCTGTAATCGCTGCCACTGGACGGTCGGCGGACGGACGGACGGGGGGGAGCTATGAAGCTGAAACTGAAGCCAAAGCCAAAGATAAAGCTAAAGCTAAAGCCGGCTGTTGTTGCTAATCTTGACCTCGAGACCAATGCTAAGCTCTTGGAGATGCTGCCAGTCTGCCTGTCTGGCTTTGGCTGGCTCTGACTGGCAGCGCACCAAATCGAGAGAAAGTGAAACATTAGCAGAGAATCTGCAGGGGGGGGGGAAAGGAATTTGGCAGCCACTTGAGAGGCAGCATTGCGCGGGGGTCAAAGGTGAACGCTATGCAGCAGTTTGGCAGCATTTTGGCAACATGAAAGCGAAAAGGAACTGCAGATGGCAGCCCCAGCGGGGGGGGAGGAACGAGCGCCCATAAGGAGTGGGAAATCGGTTTGTGGCCAGCGCAAATTGTGTCATCGCCCCAGAATACATCCTCATCCATGCACACAAACAGCAAACAAATAGGAAAGAGAGAAAAATAACAACGAAACTTTCTAACGTCACGACTGTGGTGCCAAGAGATTTTTTTCTGCTGGGTATTACCGAGGCACGGATGCATATGGAATTTTAATATGTTCCGTTCCCCCGGGGGAAAGAGTCCAAAAACAAAAGAGAAAGGAATGCTGTGGCCGCGGCCTGGGCTCCGGCTACGGCTGTGGCTTGTGGGAAATGCATTCAAAGAATCCAAAAAGGATTACCAAATAAGTCTATTTGGGCGCAAAGTTTTCATGCTATTACGTCAGGCCAACGGTTAGTTACAAATTATAAAAGTAAATTCGTCTGGAATCAATTCCGTAATAAGATTCCCTTTTGCGCCTCAAATTATAACAGGAACTAATGCCAAATGTAACACGCACACACATGCATATATTCGCGGAGGGGGCAGCGGGCACACGCGTGCAATTGAAGCGCAAAACGAGGCCATGGCAATTACCCATCCCAACCCATTCCTTTTCATTCCAAGCACTTGGCGGCTGCTGACTGCTGGCTGCTCTTTCACTTGAACACACAGACACAGGCGCAGGCACAGCCACCGATATGCACACGCAGTTAGGCAGCGCTGCAGCGCAGCCCAGACAGACGAAATTGAGAGAGGGAGAGCGGGAGAGAGTAAGAGGTGCTTAAGCCGGCTGCTTTGAAGCACTGGCTAAACGAGGAAGCAGCTGCCTCTTGCTGCTCTTCTGGCAGGGAAAAACTAACTAAAGTTATCATTCGATAGTGAACTGAGAACAAGACTAAGCCAACACCTAATCCTAAAACGAGTACCAACAAAAAACGGTTGTTAGCTGCTGCATCTATGCATGCAACTCGTTTGGACAGTGCTTAATGCGAATTATCTATTCATAAGCTGCTTGCAGTTTCTTTTGCTGCTGTTTGCTTTTGCTGCTGCTGCTGCTGCTGATGCTGTTGTGTCTGCAGCTTAGGCTTAAATTGATTTTAATTATTTGCATCGTCTCGACTCACCTGCAGTGAAAGGAAAATGATAAGCGGCAGCCAAATCTTCTTAGCACCGATTTCATTGCCACCACCACCTTGACGCGGATGTTTTCTGCAGCGCTGTTGTTGCTCTTGTTGTTTGTGACGCCGCAGCTGCTGCTGCTCTTTTGGATTAGTGTGTGTCATGCTGATGCTGCTGCTGCTGTTGTTGTTGTTGTTGTTGTTTTCGCTATTGTTCGATGTGTAATTAATTTGTTGAACATTATTTGATATTTTTTCTAAGGCTTACAGTAGGTTATTATTTGGGAGAAGTAGAAGAAGAAACAGTAGAAGAAGCGAAGAAGAAGAGCAGGGGAGAGGGTAAAGCAGAATCGAAGAAAGTGCTTCAATTGTTTGGTTTGGGTTTCGCTTTTTTTATCTTTCTCTCTCTTTTTTTTCTTCGCCCATTAACATCATTATTGGCATCTCATGAAAGTGTTTGCTGCTAATTGCAATTTATTAGCAATTTTCCAGTTAGCTGAATGATGATTGATTGTCTCCATGCCGCCATTCACCCTCCCCCGCTACACCCTCACCTATGTATGTAGCTGCTCCCCACCCACGGCAGACAAGTGAAAACAAAAACTCAAAAAGAGAGTGAGAGAGGAGGAGGAGAAGAAGAAAGAATTCTGCCTGCCTGTCGGCCTGCGCCTAATGATGGTCACCGGCAGCGATGCCCGACCAAAAGTGAGTGTTGGAGTGAGTTGAGGTGAGATGAGGTGAGGTTGTGGCTTGGGGTTGAGGTGAGAAGTGTTAATAGAATTTCCCCATAAGTGAAGTGGGTCAGCCGTGGGCCACACATACAAATAAACGCATATGAATGCACAGTTGGCCAATTAAAGGGCCGCAAACGAGCTTCAAATTGCAGAGAGTGCGAAAGAGAGAGTGAAAAGGAGTTAGAGAACCCGGAAGAGGTATTAGGGGAAAGGCAAGTGACCTTGAACATGTCCTCGAACGTCTTATCTCTCTCTGTTTTTCTCTGTACTGAAAGATGTTCAACATGGGAACTGGAAACTGGAAAAGTTTTAGTTTGAAAGTTGCTCAATAAAGTAAGGAAGGATCCATGCTTATGGCTCCGTGAAGCTCAAATGAAAATAAAGAAATATCGAAGGAATTCTTTCATCTACGGGGCAGCTACTTTGTGGATCCTTTTGATATATTTTATCTTGCATATTTGTTTACACGCTGGCTCTGCTTCTGTTTCTCCTTTTCTTCGCCTGATTCCACGTTCCGTATGCTGCAGGACGAACTTCGGCACTCACCTTCCACGCTGTTGGCCCAATTTCGTTGTTCCAATTCCAATACGCATTCGAATTCCACTTCCAAATTCCAAACTCTCGATCCACAAACAGGATGCGTCTGCGTTCTGAGGCAACTTTCGAAACTGTTGCACTTACTGCTGGCAAACAGTAACCGTTACTGGCTGTTGCTGTTGCTGTTGCTGTTGTGGCTGCCTCTGATGCTGGGTCTGGGTCGTCGCTGCAGCAAATGAGGGGCACGAGTCACGGGGCGGGGCGGGGCGTGCACTGGGCGCAGTGACTGCGGCTAATTGCGAGTTGCACGCGGTCAATTAACTGTCGACAGACTGTCCAAGTGGAGCACTTAATCTCTCTCTCTCTCTCTCTCTCTTTGTCTCTCTGTGCGCGTAGACAACAGCAAAAAATATTCAAAAAAAAAAGAAAAAAAATGCACAAAAAAGGACACAGAAACGACAAAAAAATTGCAAACTGTTCACTTATTAACCGTTATCTCAAACCGCTTCGAAACGGTTATTGCCCGTTTGTTGTGTGTTTTTGTTTGTTTTTGTTTTTGTTTTGGGCTCGTTGTATTTGCTTTTGTGTTTTGTTTTTTGGTTGCTTTTGGGTGGATTTTTGCTTATTTCTGGGACTCGAATACGGATATGTTCGGATGTTAGCGGCAGAGGATCGAGCTGCCTTGAGCTTCGTCTGGAAAAACGCGTCTGGTCCGCGCCGTGGGTTAGCGCCGAATGCTGCATACACCTGCTTTCTCGTAGCGGAACACTTCGCATGCGCAGCAGCAGCAGCGACAGCAGCGGCGGCGGCAGCAGCGGCTTCAGCAGCGGCAGCGACGGCAGCGGCGCTGGCAGCGAAATTTCATTTCTTCTTTTCATTCAGTCCGATCCGATCCGATACGAAACGATACGAAACGATCCCCGAGCCGAAGCTCTCGGCAAGGCAGTCGCTCAGTGTGGCAGTCGGCCAAGTGCCAAGTTCCATGTCCCAAGAGCCAAGAGCCAACTCCAGCTACAAGTACGACTTGTTCAGGTACAGCTTTGCCGGTTGCCACTGCCTCTGCTTGTGGCATGCGTCGTTTGGTTTCCCCCCCAGTTGTCTCTGTTTGCTTACGGGCATGGGTGCGGAGGGACAGCCTCAGCCTCGGCCTCGGCTTCGGCTTCAACTTTCAGTTGCAATGGGCAATGGTTACAGAAGCAGACGATCGCTAGGCAGCCAGACGACGACAATTGCATGGACAAGTCCTCTAACTGTTTGCACTTTCTATTCCCCCCGCAGCAGCAGCAGCAGCAGCAGCCACTGCCCCCCACTGTCACCACGTGCCGCATGCAGCCACTGCCCAGCGTCCACGATCCACGGCCCATGCTCCAATTTGTGGCAAGCAGTCATCAAGATATGGGCGTGGGCGCCCTTTGGTGGCACTACACGGGTGCAGGGTGGACTGTCACAGGGGGCGGGAGCTAGCAGGAGGGGAGGGGGAGGGGGAGGAGATGGCGTCGCTGTAATGTTTCATCAACTGTTCCACTTTTCCATAAAATATTTTTGCCAAGTGCCGCATTTGGCATGGCCCACAACAACTGCAACAACGACAACGTTGCACGGATGCCTGCTGCTGCACTTGCTCTCGTTGAAATAATAGGATGAGCAGCAGCAGCAGCAGCAACAGCAATTGATAACCTGCTATCCCCGCCACGCACAGTAGGTCGCATTCGATGCGAAATGGGAGCGACAGTGGGATGAGTGCTGCAAAACAAAAAACGGAGATACTGTGTGAGAGAGAGAGAGAGAGAGAGAGAGAGAGAGAGATACTCTCGCTGAAAATGCTGCAAGTATTCGATTCCATTTGGAACTTAATATTTAACTCTTTTAAAGTACTTTACATACAAAATATTTACTCGATGTTGTGCCTCTTCTTAGCCAGTATTCACAGAGCAAAGTGCAAGTGTACTACCATATATTATTGATCTAAGAAAACTCCGAGACCAGATTATGTTAGCTTGAAAGACACCATGTGCCTCCCTCCTTCCAACTTCAGTCATACAAAATTGAAGAGACGAAAACAAAACCATCAGCTCAGAATCATAAAGAATGACAATTCCTCCAACTCTCTCTTCCAGTGTGTCTTAGCACTTCCCTGTTGAGAGAGCCCGCAGACCTTGAACTCTACTATTTTGGCTAGTTTAAAGCATTAAGTAATCCCTTACACAATTTTCCAAGACCCTTTCTGCCTGGTGTGACTGGCAGGATGGCATGGAGAGTGCTTCAAGAGTGCTCGGAGTGTAATTTCCCCTCAAAGGTGCCTCTTTTCAAATTTGAAAATGGTTCGCACTATCCAAGTGACTTGTCCCCGTGTCTGTTACATTTTTGGTTATAACGACTGCTCCAGTTTTCTCTCCTTTTTGGCCCACTGTGCAGGCAGAGGCTGAGGCTGCGGCTGCGACTGCGACTGCGGCAGGCATTTCATCGCCATTTCAATTCCACTTTGCAGTGTGTGTGTGTGTGTGTGTGTGTGTGTGTGTGTGGAGTCGACGATTCCCGTTTGCTAAATATGACCAAAAAGACTCGTTTCGAAATTGGAGTAATTTCGTCGCCAGGCGCTCGATCGGAACGGATCGGATCGGATCGGATTTGGCTGGACTCTCGTGCTCCGGTTCGGTCAGAAAGTGGCCAGCAGTGGGGTTGGCCACAGCCTGGCAGCCCCACCGTCCACCCTCCCCGTCCGTTGGGGCACACATTAAGTAACACGCGCCAGTCAGTCTACCCCAAAGCCAGCGATCGTCTGCCGTCTGCCGTCTACCGTCTGCCGTTTGCCACTTTGCTCAATTATTTTGGCTAGCTTTTGCATGAGATTTTCGATTGGTTTCGGGCGCAGTGGGTAGCCGCTGGGTTGGCTGTGTCTGGGCCATGGGTAAAGGGCAGCCTCAGCCTCAGCCTCTCTCTTGTGTGTGCGTTTGTCGCACGGCGCACGCATCTTAAGCGAACCCAAGAGATGTCTTATTAAAAGTATCTTGTTACTTTCACCGCCGACTTGAATTGCGCTTCAATTTCTCATACACACAGAGAGGGACAGAGACGGAGACGGAGACGGAGACAGCGGCTGACCAAATGTGGTGCTCTCTGTGGTGTGTGGTGTGTGGTGTTTGTTGCACTGCCAGCCAAAAGGTTTACAAAGCGTCGCCAGGTCGGGTGAAAACATCAGCAAATTCCTGCCGATGGGCTTCTACTTTTTCCTTAGCCCAAAAGCCCAAACCCAAAAAAACAGGCCCATAACCCAAGGCAAGGCCCAAAAGCAAAATCCTCTTTGCCACGCCAGTTTCTAGCCAACTATTTGGGTCGCTCTCACAATTTATTGGTTTAGTTTTCATTGCATTGACACTTCATCATCGCCGCTTGCATGCGTTTGTCATCCGTCTGTCCGTCTGTCTGTCCGTCTGTCTGTCTGTCTCTTGCTGTTGTTGCCACTGCCACTGCCACTTGCTGTTGCACGTGTGTTTTTGTTGTTGCTGGGGATTTTATTGTTGGTATAACCTTTCGGCAGCCATCAGCCCATCAGCCCATCAGCCCCTCGTCAGAGCTGCATCTCTGATGTCTCTGTGGTGGGGTTACAAAGGTGGCAATGGCAGTGCCACCGCCACAGCGTCTGAATCTCGACCAAAGTGAAAATGCCGACAACAGAAATGAACTTCAAAACTGACACCGAAGCGTTGACTACACTACCTCAGAGCTGCTGTTCTTAGAACAATTTTAGAGAGTAATTCTTACATTAGAACTTCGCTTTTTTCTCTGTCTTTATTTTGAATAGAAATTAATTATTTCCCACATATTTAAGTTAAAAATTCGGCTCTTAAATACGTGAATAGTGAAATGAAATACATATTTGAATGTTCTTAAGAAGGTTTTCTTTCCAGTTAGTAAATATCAAATATTTATGGTATTTCTGTTGACTATTTTCATATTTATTTGTGATGTTTCTCGATATCCCAAGTGGTGCTAGCTGCTCCTCAGGAGCACGCAAATTTGCCCATTGAAATAATTATTTATCCATAAAGTTCCATAAAATCCATAAAATGTACCCTCTAGGTGTCAAATTGAATAGAATAAATATTTTAAATTATTAAAAATAAATATTCAAATGCTTTCTTCCAACGTTTTCAGTGTTGCAGAGTGTCCGATTGATGGCAGAGTATGTGCCAGTGCTGGCAACAACAGCCGCAGTGGCACCAGCCCAAGAGCCAACAAGCAGCAGCAAACAGTAGCAATGGCATCCATTAGGCTATGAGAAGACGCTTTTTGCTGTGGGTGTGTGTTGTGGTGCAGCGTGGGGCGTGGGACGGGGGGGGCACTGGGTGGTGCAGCAAAAAGAATTGGGTTAAAGCTGTTGCAAGTGCTGGTTGCAAGTGCCATTGTTGTTGCCGCTGTGAACAGTCGCTGCAACTGCAACTGCAACTCATCGAAGTGACTTAGAAAGCGTCTCCCTAGAATCCCATCAGCAGCAGCAGCAGCAGCAGCAGCTCCCCCCACTCCCTCGCTATCAATTTCACTTTCTCACCAAAGCAGAGGGACAGCGCGAAAGAGGGAGGAGGGCAGGTAGTAAAAATCAAAAATGAAATGAAAGAAAATACAAAAAAAACATTGAAAGTCAATTAGCCGCTGTCCAAAAAGATTCTTCAGGCGAGAGAGAGAGAGAGAGAGAGGGGAGCGGCCAGCAGACAATTTGGCAACAATCTAAGCCAGTCAGCCAGCCAGCCAGCCAGCCAGCCGGCACGCATAAATGTATCTCTGTCTTTGCATCTGTATCTGTGGCCGAACATCTAAGTATCTGCACAGCACCCGAGGCCATCTCTGAGCAGGCCTGGGAAGCCTTTTCGCCTGTGCCTGTGCCTGTGCCAAATGGCATTTCAGGTGCCGATCGAACGATCGACGGAAGGTTGGGGATGCTCTCCGATACGAGTACGGTTGGGTTATGAAAGTTTTCGGCGATATTAACGCCGAGATACTCGATTCTCGCAACGAAAGTTTTTGTGTTTTTGTGTCAGTTTTTGGCTGCGAAGAACTTTCATAACGAAGGGCAAACGAATACGATATGTGGATCAGGGATGGATGCGGGAAATCCTGTTGGAAGGGAAAGGGGAAACCACTTCTTTGACAGTCTGTTCCCATGGTCCAGGCATTTGACAAACGCAGGGTAAGTGCCGCGAACACACCCACTTTCCCAAATGAAAACAAAATCGCAGACCACCAGCAGCAGCAGCAGCAGCAGCAGCAGCAGCAGCAGCACATAGCATCACGGAGCAGCCACCAAAGTGAAGTCTCCTCCATCCACATCTCAGACTGCCTCTCAGACTCCAACTCCAACTCGAACCCGGGCCCGGGCCTGGGCCTGAAATATCGATGCTGAATGTGCTGCGCATGCGCAAACAAACGAAACGAAACGAAACGAAATGAAACCCACTTGATGGCCAATGGCTTGTCTAGATGATGGATGAATGGAGCTGCTCGGCCAGAGGAAGGGCACGCACGGTGCTTGGGTGCCACAGTCTCCATTTGTGCTGTGCTGTGCTGTGTGTGTGTTGGTGCATAATTGAGAAGGCTTGCCCCACAGCCTCACTTTGGCTGTGAATTGAATTGTTAATGCTAAACACTTGGCCACTTGTGTGTGGAGTAATGTTAGTCCACTTCAGAATGCACGAGAGATCAGGCTGCAGAAAAGGGAAAGTGCCTGGAAGTTGGTCTAAAAGGAATCGATAGATCCTTGGCCAAGAGTCGGAGTTGGGTGTTGGATGATTTGCATAAGGATTGATCAGGATTTGATCCTCATGTTTCCCAGCCGAAAAGTTGTGTCGCGGTACGAACTTCCCACTTCGCACTGGCAGTGTTCTGTAACACCTGTAGGCGGCAGGTCGACTCCCCTGCTACAGCACACTGGAATGCCATTAGCAAAGCCTCCGGCACATATTGACTTCAGTATTTGTTTCTCTTCTGCTTTTTTTCGGTGCTGCCAGTCAAACATCGATCAATTGCAAATAGAAAACAAATCTCCAGTCGGTCCGATGGATCCCATGGATTGATTGCTCACCGCGGGCGAGTGCGAGTGCGGAGGGGGTCAGAGGCGCGGGGCACTGCTTGCGGGTGGGCCCAGGCGGCAGGCGGGAGAGAAGAAAGTGTCAAAGTCAATTTGAAATATTCGCTGGTGAAATTTAAATCATTTTCATATTTAATTACGCACCGACAAACAAACGTTTGACATTCCGGGCAGTTGGACATTCCGTCTGCCTGCCACCTGTTCGGGCTGCTCCAACTGCCTGGGCGTGGCATGCCCCCCACTCCATCATGGGCTTGTTTTTGTCTGTGATCTTCATTAGCCTCTGCCCGGCTCGGCCCGGCTCCTGTTGTGGCCATTGCGGTCGGGTGGCCTGACCAAATCTCCGACTCGTGTGTTCATTGAGAAATCGGTGCGCAGTGCAACCCATTCCACAGTGGTGTGAGCGAGAGCGAGTGCGAGTCACCAGTCCAACGGTATTGGACGCCACTGTGCACAGTGCGGCGGGGCGGGCGATAAAGTTGCCCTCGTTTATATGGGCTAAGCGACGACCTACTTGCACCTAAACATCCTCCCACCACCCCCCACCATCAACCCAGCAACCCTTTGCCCATTCCATGCGTGAGCGCAGATTTCATTCATTCACACACGCGCATGCACGTCCGCCAGCACTGTGTGAAACAGTTATCTGAGAGAGCAGGCGATATGCAGTGCGAGAGCGCGAGAGCTCTCCTGACTCTGGAGACACATTTCTTTCGCTGGCCTTTTGCGTTCGCATCGTTTCGTTTCTTGTTAGAGTATTCCGCAAAGAGTATTTTGATTTTAACGAGAGGTTTGCTGCGTGCAGAAGGAACGCGTGGGAAAGCAACTCAGCCGAAAGATATATGTATGTATGTATGTACATATGTACATATGTATGTACATACTTATGTACATATTTATCTATGTACTACATATGCTTGTATGCTCATCACAGTCTTCAACTCAATGCCAATGCCCAATGTTATAGGGTATATAAAGCTTCGACCCAGAAGTAAGTTTTTCTTCAGTTTGTTTTTTTCTTCTTTTGCATCGCATAAAAAGCCGCTTTTCGTTTTGGTCCGTCTGGTCTGAAGATGAAGACGAAGACGAAGCTGGACGCAGAAGCCGGAACTGGCGGCCATGGCCATGGCCTAAACGCATCGCAACGCAATGCGACGAAAGTTGCGCCGTTTTTGGGCTGGCCAAACGAAACCAGACGGCAGAGGCTGAAGCTGAAGCTGAAACTGCTGCAGCAGCAGACGCAAGCGGAAGAAGCTGCTGCTGCGGCTGCTGCTGCTGCGGCTGCTGCTGCTGCGGCTGCTTGCTGCTGAGGATGTCCCAGACCCGTCCCGTTGGATGGCAACGTGAAAATGCAGCGCAACAAGTTTCGCAATAAAGAGAAAGTGTCCAGATCTGGTGTTCTCGGGATCGTAAAGAATAAATTTGCGGGCTATTCAAATGTTTCCTGTTTCTTTCACACACACACACAAACACAGAGACAACTGCATGCAGCAGACCTGCCTGCCCCTTGCACCACATCCCATCCCCCTCGACCACTTTGGCCAAAAAAATTTCATGATCATCTTTCGCTCTCTTCTGCGAGAAAGTTGCCTTCGTTTGGGCCGGGACGAGTACGAGTACGAGTACGAGGTGGCGGCAGCCGGGAAGTGCAGCCAGATTGGGAGACGACGCATCTTGGCCACGCGACAAGTGAAAACAAGATGCCAAACTCGAGTGCAATTGCCATCCAAAAATAATTCCCCAGCGGGCAGGAGCCCGGAGTCCGGACCCAAGATGAGTGCACAGTGAAACGCAATCACAGCAATATCAGCCACAGACGCGTCACAATTTTAACTTCACACACACACACACAAGCCAAAAGTTGAGAGAGAGAAAGAGAGAGTGAGCGCACAGTGGGACACACGGAATATTGCAAATACTGTGAGTGAAACGAACGCACAGCAGCAGAAGTGGGCTGGTTCCGTGTCCCAGCGCATGTGCGTGTGTGAGTGTGTGTGTGTACGATCACGGAAGGCATTGGACTGGACTTGTTCGTCGTGAACGGACGTTGCTGTTGCTCCTACTCGCACTCTATTGATAAGAGCGGCAATCACTTTGTATAGCTTACTCACACCCCCGCCCACAGCCATGTGTGTTAGAAAGAGAGAGGGAGAGAAGACCTCCGCCCGATTATTAAATTCCAATAGTAAAATGAGCAGCACAGAAATTCCCCATGAAAGAGATGTCAAGGCACAATAATAAAGCCGCCAAGTGTGAGGGAACAGAAGAAACTTTCCAGCTCGAATTTTATTATGTGACTTAAACACAACTCGGAAAATAGCTCTGATCTACTGTACCACATCCTAGATCTATATTACATAAATAAATTCCCGTTGTACAAATTTAATTAAGTTTATTTTGCATATATAAATATAAATATCTAGCTTGAAAACGGCCAAGTGTTCAGCCCTGAGGCTGTACGATAATGAAGCAACGGCCGCAACAGAGTGCAGCCTTCCTATGGGGGGGATTCTCTTATCCGCAAAAACATCCGAATCCGTTCCGTTCCGCTGTTGTGACTGGAGGCTGTGTCGCCGATTCCCGGGATGGCGCAGTGCCAGCGACAACACAACGGCAGCGACATCGCGCGTTCCATCCCAGCGGAATATCAAATCGAGGAGCTCTTTCCCTCTCTCTCTGTCTCTTTCTCTCTCCGTTTCCTGGATTCCACCATCTTCTCGTCATGGCGTTCCTGCGCAACGCTGCGCTGTGCCTTCTGGTGCCCCTGCTGCTCCTGGAGATGGCTCACCTGTGCGACGGAGCCGGCACCCCCTGGCTGAAGTACAACAGTTACACGGCCCAGGGCCGCAGTCGGTCAGATCAGCGTGAACGCTGTCCTCATGTGAGTGCCTGAGTTGCAGGGGGGGAAGCGGGAGGGGAAATACCCTAGAATTTCGATTTGGGTTGACGAAGAGACAGGTCCCATCCCTGGTCACGCGCCTCTCCTAACTGGATCACTTTCTTTGGCAGCGTTTTGATTTCATTCTAAGCACAACAACAGTCGCGGCAGAGGCAAGCATCTCGGACGGCTCATCAATATGCCCAGCCATACTGCGGCACACTCAGCCTCGCACAGGGCTAGAGATGACACCACGCCATACCTTTTGCACAAATTTAATAGCAGTCACGAGAGCATCGTAAATCACCTCACCAGTCGCAAGCAGACGAGAGCGCCAACACAGCACCCACCAAATCGAATCATCGAATCACGAGCATGAACCATCTGTAGCGCCGCCGCCAAGAATGAGTGGGACATGGAGGAGCACAAGAAATGGGCTCACACTGATGCCAAAATCAATCACACTTTCTAAGTGGCTCAGACGTCGTCGTCGTCTCTTGTCGCTTGTCTGTCTCTCTCGCTCCTGTCCCTCTCCGCTGGCGACGGCGACAATTGCACTTTGTTGCAGGTGCACAAGTGCAGGCAGAAAGCCGCAAGAAAACAATCAGCAAAGAATAGACAAAAGACACGCACCTATGGTAGGCAGTGGATGGGCCTCTCTTTGGCAAGGGGGGGTACTGCATCAATCAGAGTCTGACTGCGACCACGGCTCCGGGTACGACTCCTCAATGGACGACTGTCAGTAGTCAATCACAGTGACAGCGCTAACTGCTTTCGTCTGCTGCCGCGGCTTCTACGCTGCCTTGCCGGCACTTCTCTCTGCTGCTCTTCTCTCCATCGCCACTCGCACTACCCATTGCAGAAGGCATAAACAGTTAGCGTTGACGTTTGCGGCGCAGAGAAGAAATGAATTGCAGCTAGCATGGCATGATCGTTTTTTAATGTAGGAGGAATCAATTAATCATGACCTATTTTCATTTAGCTAAAGCAAGAAGACCATTTTGAATGAAATCATATGACTTTATGACTTTAACTTCAAAGGGTATCAATAATTCGTTGCCGATGCGCCGAGATCCCTGCATTGCTTTCTGCTTGCAGTTGTTGTCTTTACCAACAACTTTCTATGCGGAGAGTACGAGCAGAGAGTACGCAAACACACACACACACACATACATAACCGACATCGCTCTCTCTCTCTCGCTCTCTTTCCTTGTAGGTACGCGCCATACGGAACTTTGATTTGGCAAAAATGATGGGCTGCTGGCACGTGGTCCAGTACTACGCGTCCACGGAGGAGCTGCCGGAGTACGCCTGCATGCGCAGTCACTTTAGCTTCTCCGGGGAGGATCAACATGTGGGTACCACTTCGAGAACCTTTGACAACTCCACAGCTGCCGTTAATTTGAATCCTCTGCTCACAGATCACGATGAACTTTAGTTACATTTTTGCGGAGGATCCGTTGCGGGAAAAGATGCAGGGCAACATTACATGGATGATACCGGAGTTTCAGTATCCCGGCCACTGGATGCACACCGAGGATATCTGTGAGTGGACATTGAAGAATGAGAGATTAACCCTCCTATTAACCCTCTCCCCCCACAGATGAGGGCGTCTACAACACCTATGTGCTGGACACGGACTACCAGAGCTGGGGCCTGGTCATGCATTGTGCCGAGAAGAAGAAGCACACCAGGTACCTGTCAGCCCTGCTGCTGTCACGGGAGCCGACACTGGGCGAGAATGTGGTCAACTTTCTGCGTGAGAAGCTGCCCCGCTATCACATCGACCTCTCCTTTATGTTCGACATTAATCAGACGGCCTGCGATAATCTCATGGAGTCCAGCAGCGATGACCCGCTGGCCTACATTGTGAACGGCCGCAAGAATGCGAAGGAAATGTTTAAAATTATAACCAAGCAATAAATTGGAGTACATTTAAATTTACGCGCATAGTGGAGCGCCCTCTGGCGTCTGTTGCATGGAGTATCGATACATTGCTTCTGTCAAGAACTTTATCGTCATCGATATACCGGCAGGAAATTCGCAATTTTCGCAAACTTGAGGCGAAATGTGTGCACTTCATGTGCACGCATCCTGTGAGTGGCTTCTAGAGGTGGAAGAGCATCGATAGGATATGATGCTCCTGCAGGAAACGACGACCTTGTCTACGACACGCACCTTGCGCTTTTTCATAACTTTATAGTATTTTTGCGTATTTCCTTATTTCAAGTATTTCTTAGGACGCCTTGGGGTCCACAATTTAGATATGTCTTTAGAATAGAAATTCGTGATCAGCAAAAAATCGACAAGAAGGGCATGCAAAATGTTATTAACGGAGGTTTTTCACACTGCCGCTTCCACTTGCGGTGCATGAAGCAACGACGAAGCATGTCGTCAAACATTAATTTACTCGTCAGGTGTCTCTGTGGCTAAGTACATAAATATGTAGCAAATATGTAGCGCCGGTGTAGTAAACATGTGATAAAGGACATTTTTTTTAGAGAAATTTATAAGCAATCCACTAAGGAGATAAGACCTGAAAACGAAACGGTCTTGTGGACAATTGATTAATTAATCTGATAAAATTATAATTTTAGAGCTGGGTGTTTTAGCTTGCTGGTAATATTAAACAAAATATCAAAATTGAGGAAAATGATTTACTTCGGTATGTCCAGCCAAAATTAAAGAACAAGAATGTATGTTTCGATATATATTTGAGGGTCAGACGGTATATTTAATCGATATCTTCGCGGTCACACTGCCCACTATTCCGCAAAAACAGAAAAAAATAAAAAAAACTTTTCCGTGAGATTTGTTCGCACAAATTGTGAAAAATACAATCGATTGAAAGCGCGCTGCAATCTCGTTCGTCCCCCCCATATGTTTCGGAGTGTGCGGCAGGCATAAATGCCACAACAAACGCAAAGTTAAAGTTTCGCACGCGAAGAAGAAGAACAGAACGGACAGCAGCAGCTATAATTGTAGATGTCTTATTGTTGTTGTTGTTTCTGTTGTACCTGCCCCGACTCTCGCCATGACGCGGAGATGATGCTGCTGCTGGGGCAACACTGAGGCAAGGCAAGGCAAAGTAAAAGTGGTGGAAATGTGTGTGCAACAAACAACTACGCTGCAGTCGATGATGCAGATGGCGACGTCCCAGCCCCATTGATATCGGGCGCGGGGTGGGGAGCATTTACTTACATAGGTGGAAAACTAACTATCGCCCAGAACTCGTGCGTGCCACAAAATTGCGCCAATAAGCAAAAGAGAGGCGAACGCAAACGCAAACATCGTTTGCTTTATTGCATTCCTCGCTCGCACTCACACATACACAGAAACAATCACCAAGCAGAGCAGCAGCACTCACGCACACTGGCCAACTCTCATCCAGCAAACACACGCGCACGCACATGCCCATATGTATGTGTTCGTGTGTGTACATGCTGCAGCAACAGAGATTTTGTCCGCTACTCTCCCATACACACATGCATTTACGCAGCAAAACGCAGCACAACAAAACTACCACCACCACCACCTCGTATTCTCCTCCGCAAATGTTTTGCTTGAGGTAAGTCAACACAACACCAAGATGCAAGCAACAGCGGCAACATCGGCAGCAGCAACACTAACACCCGCTACGCAACAATTGCAACAAAAAGCGAGCAAAAGTGCAACAAATTGATTTGTGTGTGTGTGTTTTTTTTTGTTGTTTGGAGAATCCAATAAAAATTGGAAATCGCTGACAGTCCGCGCGGTGTGCACTAGTGTGTGCTCGCTCCCACCCATCGCTGGCATACGGTCGCGCGCTTTGTTGTGTTTTGCTGTTGCTGCACTTCTCTCGCTCCGCCCCAGGATGCTCCTGCTGTTGTTGTTGTTGTTGTTGTTTCGGCAGTGTTGCAAAAAGGTTAAATTAATTATGCATTTCGTTCGCTTCCAGTGAGAATCGAAGAAATTGAATCGTTGAACGTCGAACCTCCAGGCCACAACAGGAAGAGGCACAAGGAAGAGTCAGAGACAGAGCAGCAGTCCCTGAAGCCCGCCAAGATGTCGCGCTGGGGCAAAAACATCGTCGTGCCGCTGGACTCGCTCTGCAAGGAGAAGGAGAACACCAACCGGCCGACAGTGGCCCGTTCCGTGGGCACCGTGGGCAAATGGGGCAAAATGGGCTTCACCTCGACCCGCACCTACACACTCTCCGCCCTCCATCCGATGGCAGCGGCGGCGGCAGCTGCCGCAGCAGCCGCCAGTCCCGCCCAAAGCCCAGCCTCCACCCACGACCATGATCCGAACGATCTGTCGGTGTCGGTGCCGGAGCCGCCAAAGCCCAAGAAGTTCTTCAAGTCACGAAACGCAGCGCCGCCCGAGGTGATTGCCCAAATCATCCAGCAGATGCCGCACTGCGTCGCCACATCGCCGATGCGGGATCAGCACGCGACGCCCGCCGCCGCCCACGAGACCCTCAAGCAGAAGCTGGCCAAAGGCAACTCCGCAGAGCGGAAGCGCAAGTCTCCCAAGAAGAAGGCGGCCACAGCCGCAGCCGCAGCTACGCCGGTGACGCCCTCGACGCCAGGTGCGTTCGGCCTCGATCGAGATGACCTGGATGCCGGCTCGGCCGCGGAGCATCTGGAGAGTGGCGACGAGCCCCGTTCCAGCAAGAAGAAGCCAAGGGCCAAGGAGGAGAAGAAGCTGAAGCCGGAGGCGCCGCCATCGCGCATACTGGGCCGTGCCCGCAAGGCGGTCAACTACCGCGAGGTGGACGAGGACGATCGCTATCCCACGCCCACCAAGGATCTAATCATTTCCAAGTCGCGCACCCCAACGGAAACGGTCACATCAGCAACGGCAACGGCAGCGGCAGCGGCATTGGGTGCCAACTCCACGGAAGCCATCAGCTCGACAGCAGCCGGCAGCAGTCCAGATTCTGGTCCAGCGCTCCCGCCTCCCACAACGGTGCCCAGTGCGGCGGCAGCGGCCGTCGTGGCTGCCGCGACAGCGCTGCCGCTGTCCACATCCGCCTCCGCCACAAATCCCACAAGTGCATCCCGCACGCCGGAGCATCCGCCCATTGTGCTGCGCATTTCCAAGGTGAGTTTACACCACGGCCGGCCTGGGGGCAGCCAAGGAGCCCGTCACAATATTTGGGGAAACACCTGTGGCAGCCACAGTACCCACAGCCTGCATATTTACAGTTTCTTCACTCGCGTTTTGCTTTATCCGTTATAAAATATAAGATCTCTCAGCACTAGTGGGAGTACCCATAACGGTATTTGCACCGTTCTTTGCCTTCGCATAGCCGCTCCGGCAGCGATCGACGCTCTCTCGCTCTCGCTCTCTCTTTGGTTCACTCACCCTCACTCTCTTTTGCGGCTGGCTCTCTCTCTCTCTTGCTGCCTCTCTCTCTTGGGCACTTCTGTTGTGCCGTTCGAGTGGGAAAGAGAAAGCGACAGCAACAACAAGACAGTGTTAAGTTACGCGCGCTTTTACATTAAACGGAGTTTTTTTCGTTCTTTCTTTCGTTTCCCTCGCTCGTTCTTTCTTTCTGTTTTCTGTTTCTTGCTCTGCCTTCTGTTATTGCCCTCACCTTGTGGCTATCTTCGTTCGTCAGTCAGTCAGTGTCGGGCGCAGTTGTTGCCGTGTTTTTTCAGACGTTTTCCAGGCCCGAAACGCGACACCGCCAGACAGCAAAGGGGGAAGCGCAGCAAGCGGGGCAGCAAAAATCTGAAACCGAAAACGAATTTAAACTTGAGTTTCGAATTTTCAATCACTTTTTGCAGGGCACTTCGCGTTTGGTTAGCACGGACAGCGAGGAGCCGCCCAGCAGTTCGCCAGCGCATCAGCAGTACCACCAGCAGCACCAGCAGCAGCAGCAGCAACAGCTCCTCCAGCAGCATCAGCAGCATCACCTTCAGTACCAGAACCAGAGCCAGCAGCAGCAGCACCTGGAGGAGCCATTTGGTGGAGGAGGGGCAGAGACTGGAGGCGCATTGGAGGATAGAAGAGACGAAGAGAGAGAAAAAGTTCCTGCAGTTACGCCAAAAATTATTGTGAAGCCTCTGCGAGCGCCTGGCGCAGAGGGAACGAGTGCCGAGGAGCCAGAGGAGCCCGAGGAGGACGCCGACGAGGAGGAAGAGGAGGAGGAGGAGGAAGAGCCGCCCGAGATTAACTATTGCACAGTGAAAATATCGCCGGACAAGCCACCGAAGGAGCGCCTGAAGCTGATCATCAAGACGGACGTGATCCGCAACGCCATTGCCAAGGCAGCAGCAGCGGCGGCAGCCAAAGCCGCTGGCGAGGAGACGCGCAGCGAAAAGAAGTCCAAGAGCAAGAAGCACAAGCACCTCAAGCACGCACAGCTGGCGGAGCAGCAGCAGCAGCAGCAGCAGCTGACAAGCAGCGGTGGAGCAGTGCCCACTGCGACGGCAGTCGTCACGGCCACGGCCACGGTCACAGCGGAGGCAAATTCCGAGTTTAAGACGCCGTCACCCCACCTGGCACTCAACGAGCAGCAGCAGCAGCAGCAACAGCAGCAGCAGCAGCCACGACAACTGATTTCACCCACGACCCGGTCGGATCACGACTTCGATTCGCAGTCCTCGGTGCTGGGCAGCATCTCGTCGAAGGGCAACAGCACGCCGCTGCTGCTGGCGCAGGCCGTGCAGGAGGACAGCTGCGTCATACGCAGCCGCGGGTCGAGTGTGATCACGAGCGACCTGGAGTCCAGCCAGCACTCGTCGCTGGTGGCGCCACCCTCGGACATTGAGTCGCGCCTGGAGTCCATGATGATGACCATCGACGGGGGCTCGGCGGCAGCTGGCACGACGGTGTCGGACGTTGCACCGGGACCGCTGCAGGAGGATATTCTGGCCGTGCTGCGCGGCGATGTGACACGGGTGAATGGTGCGGGCGAGGAGCCAGCAGCGGCAGCGGCAGCGGTGGAGCAGGAGGAGCAGGAGCCTCAGCCGCCCAAGCGCACGACGCGCGGCAGGGGCAGGAAGGCCAACAACAATGTGGATGCGGCACCAGCGGTGGCAGTGGCCGAAACTCGAACACGGGGCAGGGCCAAGGCAGCGGAGGCCACGACATCTCCCGCGGCTGTGGCTGCGCCTGCGCCTGCCCCTGCCCCTGCGGCTGTGCCCAAGCGTGCCACACGCGGCACTCGCGGCGCCAAGAAGGCGGAACTGGAGATGGAAATGGAGGTGGAGTCGGGCAACGATCCGGAGGAGGCCGCCGCAGCAGCGGCGACTGCCACAGCGTTGCCGCGCCGCGGCCGCAATGCTGCCGCCCGTGCCAACAACAACAATTTGGCCAGCATCAACAACAACATCAACAAAATAGCCGCCAGCCTGTCGGCCAAGGCGGAGGCCAGTCGCCTGGCGGAGGGCGGCCCGGCACCGGCTGCCCGCAGCTACGGCCGCAAGCGAAAGAATCAGCAGGTGACGCAGCTGGTGACGCAGCTGGTGCCGCAGGAAGCGAGCACGGAGAATGCTCCAGCCGCAGCTCCAGCCGGGAATGAGGAGGAGGAGGATGAACAGCCAACGCCCGCCAAAATGCCACACACCCAGCACGAGCCCGAGGCAGAGGCCGAGGCCGAGGCGGAGGCGGAGGCTGATGAGGATGCCGCTGCGGATCACGACAACGAGCCGGACCCGGATCCAGACCTCGACGAGGCCGAGGACTCAAATTCGAACTCGAACCACTCCTCGCTGCAGCACGACGGCTCCTCGTCGTCGCCCCCGCCGCGCGACTTCAAGTTCAAGGATAAATTCAAGCGCACCCTCACCCTCGACACGCAAGCAGCCGCCGCAGCAGCAGAAGCGGAGGCGGAGGCAGCAGCCCCAGCGGCAGGAGCGGCAACAGCAACAGCAACAGAGGGAAATGCCACCTCGACGGTGGCAGCACCAGCGCCACCGCCGCCGGCAGAAGCCGAGCCACGGGGCGCCGTGAAGCTGGTCATCTCGAAGAAGAAGGGCAGCATCTTCAAGAGCCGCGCCCTGGTGCCCTCCGACCAGGCGGAGCAGGCGTCGGTGGCCAAGCGGCACCTGTACAAGCACAGCTGGGACGCCGCACTCGAGGCGAATGGCGGCGGCACGGGCAGCGATGCCAGCAATGCCTCGGCGCCCGGCGGCGTCTCCTCCACGGGCGGCAAGGACCACATGCTGCACATGCACCTGCTGGCCACCAAGTCGGACGGCGACTTCTGCGACAGTCCCTCCTCCAACAACAACACGAGCAGCGGCAGCTGCTCCTCCTCCACGCTGCGCGACGACAGTCCGGCCCTGGGCCTGGGCCTGGGTCTGGGCAAGGTCTCGCGCAGCACGGCCAAGCAGGTCAGCCTGCCCGTGGCCCACACCATGGTCGAGGGCTTTGACATGAATGCCGCGGAGGTGGAGGAGCTCGGACTGGAGCGGGTTGTGGGCCTGAGCAGTGTGGGAAATCTAGTCGGCAGCAGCAGCGGCGGCGGCGGAGGCGGAGGAGCCGCTGGCAGCGGCAGTGGCAGTGGCAGCGGCGGCGGCAGCGGCGCTCCCCTGCGGGTGGATCGCAAGACCAAGGAGTACTACACGGTGGTGCGGAATGTGAAGACCGCCCATCAGATCCAGGAGATTGGCGAGTACCAGGAGATGGACGACGACGTGGAGTACATACTCGACGCCCTGCAGCCGCACAATCCGCCAGCGACGCGCTGCCTCTCCGCCCTGCAGCTGGCCACCAAGTGCATGATGCCCGCGTTCCGGATGCACGTCCGCGCCCACGGCGTGGTCACAAAGTTCTTCAAGGTGAGTGATGACGTCCAGGGAGGAGGACGGCCGAGGATGCCTTGCCCCACAATCCAACCTGCTTTCTGTGTCTCTCCTTTCAGGCCCTGTCCGATGCCAACCGAGACCTCAGCCTGGGTCTGTGCACCTCGGCCATAATGTACATTCTGTCGCAGGAGGGACTCAACATGGACCTGGATCGCGACTCGCTGGAGCTGATGATCAATCTGCTGGAGGCGGACGGTGTGGGCGTGGCGGGAGCTGCCCCCTCCGACCAGCGTGCCAACTACGAGCGCAACAAGCAGAAGGTGCGCGAGCTGTGCGAGGAGATCAAGGCGCAGGGCAAGGGCACACATCTGAATGTCGAGTCCATCACGGTGGGCACCCTGGCCATGGAGACGCTGCTCTCGCTGACCTCCAAGCGGGCTGGGGAGTGGTTCAAGGAGGATCTGCGCAAGCTCGGCGGCCTCGAGCACATCATCAAGACCATATCGGACTTCTGTCGTCCCATAATTGCCTGCGACATGGACATGGAGCGGCAGATCACGTGGGTGCCCGTCCTGCTGGACAACATGCAGACGGTGGCCCGCTGCCTGCGCGTCCTCGAGAACGTCACGCAGCACAACGAGGCGAACCAGCGCTACATGCTAACCTTCTCGAAGGGCCGGGCCGTGGACACGCTCTGCCTGCTGTACCGCCTGTGCAGCCGCCAATTGGTCTTGCATCCGTCCACCACGGAGCTGGCCACGGGCAGCAACAGCCGCAAGGAGCATCCGGGCGTGGCCATGCGCGAGCTGCTCATCAATGTGATGAAGGTGCTGATCAGCCTGACGCACACCTTCAACGAGGCACATCCCTCGCTGGGCGCCGATCTGCTGGGCAAGCGCGGAGACGTGATCGAGACGAGCTTCCAGCTGCTGCTGCTCTCAAGCAATTACATTCCGGACAATTGTGTCTTCGAGCTGAGCATTTTGGTGAGTCCTTCGAGCAGTCTTTGACGTGCACCTTGTGCTGATTACGCTCCACTTTCAGGTGCTCACGCTGCTGATCAATCTGTGCATGTACACGCCGCGCAACCGCACCCATTTGATGGAGGCCTTTGCACCAGCCGAATATGTGGCGGAGACGCCGCCGGTGCAGGGCAGAGTCAGTGCACTTCAGGCGCTCATCGAGTACTTCTACAAGTGCGAGGAGCTGGCCAGGTGAGTTCCGACGGGAGATGCCCCAAGCACAGAGATTTATCTTCATGATTTCCTCACAGATTGGTGGAGAAGAACACGGACGCCTTCCTGGAGAGCAACGAGACGGGCAAGAAGAAACAGGAGGAAGTCGAGGAGACAGTCAACAATCGTAAGTAGTCCTCGGCTCTGTGTGTTTCCCATTCATTTATCTCTGTTGCGGCTTTCTTCTAGTGCTTCAACGCGCTGGCCATCACATGGAGCACACGCTCAAGGGCAGCTACGCGGCCATTCTGGTGGGCAACCTTATCACCGACAACGAGCTGTACGAGGCCATAGTGCGGCGACAGCTGCGCGGTCACAGCTTCCGCGAGGTTGTCGGCGTGCTGGAGAAATATCACACCTTCATGAATCTTACGTCCAGCGTGAGTAGAGAGTCCCCATCTAGATGCCTCCATTTATGCCTCTAACCATAACTCTGCTCGTTGCTATAGCTGGAGGCCGCTGTTGTGTCTCACATGAAGTCCACGAAGCGCATCATCGACAACTTCAAGAAGCGCGACTACATCTACGAGCATGCGGACGAGCTGGATGATGGTTTGCCGCTCAATCTGGAGACCACAGCGCAGGATCATCAGGATGAGCTGGCGGCGGGCATCAGTGGGGACACGACCACGTCCTCCTCCACCTCCTCGTCGCCGACATCGTCGACGCGTGTGCCGCGCGTCTACAAGACATACAGCAGCCACAGATAATCGCTGTAAACGGAAGAGGACTACCAGGAGGAGGAGGGGCCCGCCACCAAAATGTAATTCGTGTTTGTGTGTTTGTACTCGTGTGTGTGTGTGTGTGTGCACTTGGCTTTGGATCAGCTCCATTATATATAGATGCATAATATATATGTATAGCTGTTTATGTGTATATGGATAGGTACATAAGGTTAGCAAAAAGTGTGAATATTCGTTTATTCGTTTGTATTAACCCCAAAAAGTGATAGCAAACTCTTGAGCATGGTCAGCGTTGAAACTACAAGCCGCAAGAAAACAGAAACAAAACCCTAAACCCGAGTGGTAACGGTAAACCTAACTGGCATTGATACCGCACCGGAACACGAGCCGGAACTGGAGCACGAACCGGAACCGAAACCGAACCCGAACAAGAACAACACAAAGATCCAAATCCACTACTGATATGTGTACGTTATATAGTCATAAGCAATATTAGCCTAAACTAAACAAACAAAAACAAAAACAAAAAACGATAAACGAAAACCTACTGCTTACCGAAAGAACATGTAAATATTGTTTAATCAGCGATTTTATGCGAGTGCGTTTTTGGTTTTAATTTCTAACGTGTCTGTGCATGTGTGTGTTGTGTGTGTGTGTGTGTTTACTTTTTTTTTACCTATTCGTACTCTTAATTATACAGTAGATATATGAAATAAACACATCTCCTTATGTTGTAATCTTAAGGTTACTCAGCTCTCAGTGTTAAGCAGAGACAGCGCGAAAGCGACAGAGAGAGGAAGGGAGAGAGAGCGAAAGCGAAAGCGGAAGCGAAGTGTAAGAAGAGATTTAAGAGTGCATAAATAAAAACAGTTATTTTATTGCCTAAATCTAAACCTAAACCTAAGCTGAAGAACACACCCTAATTATAAATCTAAACAAACTATATATAAATAAATATATGTATGTATGTATATGTATGTGTACGTTTACAAAAAAAGAAAAGAAAACCACAAAAAATGTCATATTTAGGCTACCAAAATCTAGAGAGAAGAGCTCGAGAGGGAGAGAGTGGCGAACGCGTACGCGAGACAGAGAGAGAGAAACAATTTCGGGAACAAAATACATGTATATTTATTTTGTGTTTTAAAATTTGTCGATAATGTGAAAAAGTCTATATATACATATATATAGGAAGTACGTCATATATTGTTCTTGCAGAAAACAAAAAAAAGCAAAAATAAAACAAACAAAAAAAAATAAAAATAAAAACGTGAGTTAATTGTAAGTTGAAGTGGAACCAACAAGTTGCCTTAGTTTAAGTGAGTTTCTATGCTTGGATCAAACAACATTGATGGTTGCGCTTCCAGCGATAAAAGTACCAGCACCTCTCCTGCTTCCTGCTAAGCGGAAGCCTCTGTGTGGATCAGGGCTCGGCACGCACACACGCATACCCGCTAGACACCTTAATGCAAGTGTACGTGAGCGGCAGAGCCTTTTCCTCTGCCCTGGCGTGAATCAACTGCCCGAAGCGAACAAACTTTGTCCACTGATGCTGGAGGGCTCGGAGATATATCTGCTTAAAGGACATCCTATACCATTTACACTTGGAAATTATATGTGCAGCATCTAATGGAAAGTTAAGAATAAGAGATAATTGTGTTTAAACTTGCAACGCGTTTCGCGGATAAGCAGTTTCATGCAGGGTTGCACTGCACAAGCTTCGATATTTCATATCTCTATTTGGTTTACAATGTTTGGAGCATTTCAAGTTGCTTTAACCAAATATTTGATTGGCAATTGACTTATTCCATTACTGTTAGCCTTACCGCTATAGCATGGAAACGCAAACACAACTATAAATTTGTATACACCAATTCGATAGCAGTTGCATCCTTGAGCTTGCATTTCCACTGCCGGCCTTTGCCATATGGTTGTTTTGGCAACAATACAACAAAGCGTTATCCTGAAAACTACCCAATATTGTGGAAGATTGTTTCAGCAATTGGATAAAATTATAGTTTCAGTGCTGAGAGTCTTGGCTAGTTGGTAATATGAAATAGAATATCAATATCGAGGAATACGATTTCCATCGGTATACTTGCAGTATATTTTAAAAGTGAGAAGGTATATTTCGGTATATTGCTGAGGTATGTCAGGCGGTATATCTATCGATAAGTGCGCGGTCACACTGTAAACATCTATTTATCAAACAAGGCGGAAAAAATGCAACCAGAAACACAGGACACTGAATAGTTTATTTTCGTTCAGTTGCTCGCGTCCGTTTAATTCCGTTCGGTGCCACAGAGAGTGCTAAATTCGTTGTACATTCATACCCTCAAAAAAAGAAACAAGAAGGAAACCAATTGGAGGAAAACAGGCAGAGAGTGAGCCCAACACACACACGCAAACGCAAAAACAAACACACACACAGACACACATTCAGGCAGACGCGATACAGGAGCGAGACAAGCGAAGAAGAATAGGAAAGAGGAAGTGGGCGTGACATACGCCAGAGGCTGGGCGTCAGCTTCCCCCCTCCCTCCAGCACCCTTCGCCAGGATACAACGCGAGGTCAGAGGAAGACAGAGCAGACTCTGTCCCTAACTGACTGCTGCTGCACCATGTCCAAGGTGCTCAGCCCACAGAAGCGTCGCGTCGGCATGGCCATGGGCGTGAGCATGGCGGCGGGAGGCCTCGACGAGGGCCTGGAATTCAACGGCAGCAGCTCGATCATTGACTTCCTGGCCAAAGAGCAGGACGGCGGCGTTGACGCCGACCCGGAGAGCATCTTCCAGGAGGTGAGCCGCCTCTCGGACAACACCGACACCCGCTCCGTCGATGAGCTACTGCAGGAGGCGGAGCGTCTCATTCAGCAGCAGCTGCGCCTGGGCGGCCTCACCACGGACACAATTGAAACCAGGCTGAATGGTGGAGGCGGAGGCGTTGGCGGTGGCGATTTCAATGGCCAGGCGAAGGCAAAGACAAAGTCCCAGAACCAAAGCGCCAGCCACACGCCCTCATCCTCGCCCCAGTCATCGCCGCACAGCAGCATCCGTCTGAACACACGCTACACGCACCGCATTGAGCATTCGCCACCCAAGCCGGGATCGGCACTGGCCAGGGCACGTGCACTGCCCGCAGGCGGCCCAAGCCATGCCAGACACAAGTCAAAGTCATCACCAGCCCCCACACCGGCCCAGACGCCACACGAGCTGAACGGCGGCGAAGGATTTGCCGCCTTCGTTGACAATTTGCCCTCGGAGTCGGTCATCTCGGATGAGTCCACGCCCAAGGACATGCACAACAATACGGCAGCACAGAACGCTCAGCAGCAATCGCAGCTGGACAACACGGACGATGATGAGGATACGGTGAGTGAATGTGTTCCCTTTTCTATAATTTCTCCTGCTGCACCACTGAGCAGCTTCCTGCACGAACTTCCTGCAGGGCTAGGCCCATTTCCTGCCTTTTCTTGGGGGGTTGCCAAGCGCAGGCTTGCCTTCGATTATTTATCGTTGGTTATCGATGACATGCAACGATTACAGACAGAAACTCCGATTCTCTTCTATAAATAAATAGCTTTGATTTGTTTATTTTCCCTGCCACACAGAATGAAGGATATCCACGCACACACACACACACACACGCACACACACTCGGCACACACACACACACACACACACATAAATAATTAATCATCAATCACTGGACAAACAACCATTCAGACAGACAGACACTCATCATTCCGGGAAGAGGAGCGAAATTTATCCAATGGCCTGGGCCACCGTCTCGGCCACGGTCCAGCCCTCGAGGGCCGTGTCCTTGATGTACTTGGGTGGCAGCACAAAGCCATAGGCGCCGCGATCACGCAGCTCCACGGTGTACACATACTTGACACCGAGCGCCGCACGGCTCCAGTCGTCGGAGCCGCCGCCGGCAATGCCCAGCACCTCGTGGGTGACCGCTGCCTCGTAGGTGCTGCCAGTTTTCTGGGCAATGCGCTGGACGGCCGTGTTGCCGACACGCTGCAGCACGCTGGCATCCCTCACCTTGACGGCCTTGTAGGCCCACGGATAGACGATCATCTGGCCGTAGCTGTGGTACGTCAGATACGCCTCCAGATTGTACTTGCGCTTGGCGAGGAACTCCGTCACGACCTTGGTCTCCGCCTCCGAGGCGGGCGCCGAGCCGCGGTACGTGTCGCTGCAGGGATTCGTCGAGGAGCCGTAGCCCGACCATCCAATGTCAAAGTTGCGATTCAGATCGACGCCCACACAGCTGGAGCGACGCGTGGGCGATCGATTCTTGCGCCACAGGCGGTTGGTGGTGCGCGTGTACTCGTAGCCATCGGGATTCATCACGGGCATGATGTACCACGTGAGGCCGCGGATGTGGGCCGGCTGGTTCTCCCAGTTGGACATCAGTTGGTACAGGATGAACGTCACCGTCGCTGGGCTGATCCACTCGCGTGCATGGATGCCGCCGTCTATCCAGATCTTCTTGTACTCGCGCGGATTCTCTGAGATTCTAAAGCGAACTTTTAGGCATATTGTCTGGGGGGAAAGACTGGCGGTACCTACCGCAGCACCTTCAGATCGCGACCCTCAGCCGACTGGCCGATCGTGTAGAGGCGCACAATGTTCGGGAACTTGCTGCGGATCTCCCGCATGAAGGCGTAGATGGTCTCCAGATCGTGATAGTCCTTCCAGTGCATGCTGCTCCGCGTGGCCTTCTCTGTGGGTTATGGGAATTGGATGAGAGATTCACTCACCCTGCGCTTTCCACTTGAACTTACTTGTTCGCTGGCCAGGGTCCGCTCTGGTGGCATTGATGCCATCCATGTGCTCCTCATCGATCAGGGCCTGGACATTACCGGACAGCACTTGGGCATCCAGGCGCTGAGCATTGAGGAAGGAGCGCGCCGCCTTCAGCTGCTCCTTGGCAAAGGATATGTCCAGAAACTTTGAGTTCTCCTTCCAAATGTTGCCACCGAACTTCTGCTCGAGCACCTGGCTGACGGGCACCTGCCGCTGCATCGCCTCCGATATGTTGTAGATCCTCCAGAGCTGCGCCTCGTCATACCTCTGTGGTATCTCGTTCACGTCCAGCGCCATCGGTGTCGTCTGGGCTGATGCCACTGCTGCGGCTGCTATCAGCAGCAGTAGCAGCAGCCAGGGGACTGGCGCGGGACTTGGCGGCGACATCACTATCAGAGCTGGAAAACAAAGCAGAGTGTTATCAGCTCGACTCTCGATCTGGGACTGACTCTGGGACTGGCAGCTGCGCAGCATGCGAGCTGCCTGCTGTAAGTAATTGCCTTTCCCTTTGGCAACTTAGTTCTGACTCAGGCAATGCCCGTTAACGGGCCAGTGCTGCCCATTTGACTGTGCTGCCCAGCCACAGACTGAATGAGCGTTAAATCCAAATAAGAAAGTGATGAACCTGGCTGGCATTTCTTCTATTTTTACCTGAACAAACAACTCGGGAGCCAGTTACAGTTCTGCTATCGCTGTGAAATCTTCCACACGTCGAAACACTCAACAGTAGCGCTCTGAAATTGGGGCTTACTCGACTGACCTGATTGGAACTTGGCCTGTTTGGCCGGGAAATTCTAATTAGGAAGCGAAAACTCTTGCGATAATCGCAATTTAAATGGAACCAGCTGCACAATTAACTCAAATATTAAATCAGGTGTGCAAAGGTCATCTAATTACCGCACAAAAAACTACATGACACATTTCCGTTCCATTGTCAACGACCATCAGTTATCGTACGAAGTCTGTAACTATTTTTTCCGTTGTGTTTTCAAGTAATTACAGATAGTGAATCATTTGGTGCTCCATTTTCCACTGAGGCTTGCTGGAGCTTGAAGATCTTTCTGGCGCGACAGTTTCGGTCGGACAATGTTCGTCCCAAGTTCATTGCCGACATTTGCATTTCTGCCTTTACGAATTCCACTGACGTTCGATCGTGATTCGTATTCGGAATGGTTCTGGTTCCTCGTGGAATGTGATTTGAATGCGCGATGTCCCACCAGCTATTGAATGGCGCATTAGTCCGGAACAGCACCAGCGTCAGCAGTGCTCGGAGAGACCCTGATCTAAATCCCGGAATGGAAAACTATCAGCAAACGATCTCTAAACCTCTTTTTTTTTCACGTGCCTGTGCTAATTTCCCTGTCCCGTATATGGTTTATTTTTATTTTTTTATTTGTACGTTGTTGTGTTGCGTATTTGTTTATCTGTTGTGTGTTTGTTTTTATTTTCTTCTTTTTTTTATTGCCATGCAGAAAGTGGCACTTCGGAGCACGGGGTCTCCGAGAACAGGTTCTCTCGGACGAACTGAGCGCACAACTTGGTTTCGGATGTTCGGATGTGTCTGTAATTACCACCTAGACCTTCGCTGCGATACGGAGACGGGCTGAAAACTGTGTGCTGCCCCAGTGGCAGTGTCCAAAAGTCTTGACCCGGTCCTGGACTTCCCTCGGGGCTGCCCAACAAAAGCAAAAGCCCAAAAATGGTAACTCGTTTCGGGAGGCAAACCTGTTCGTTTTTTGTGTCGGATCCCATACCAATCCCGTTACATGCCCATGCAAATGCGCTTCCTCGTTCCTCATTACACTTCCTATCTGCCAGCTCCCGCTGCCCATTACTCATTACACAGACACATGCGCATGCAAGCGAATTTCGTTTGATTTTTGTTGCTTACTCTTTGCTGCTGGTCCAGTGGTGTGGCGGGGGTGGAATGTGCGCACTTTTGCCGGCTGGACTCTGGGCGAGAGAGAGAGAGAGAGCGAAAGAGAGTGCGCTTTTGCGTGCGTACTTCCGTGCGTGCCTACTTTTGTGCGTGCTCTCGTGCCGTGCTGCTCTGTCCGTGCGTGCATGCGTGCCTGCGTGCAGGCGCTTGCGTATTGAAGAGGGGAGAGCGCTGTGTGTAACGGGATGACAGGCTGACACCAGACTAAATGCTGCGTTTGTATGCGCTTCAATTTTTATATGGCCGCTCTGCCGGAGATCAGTGTGCAGGAGGGGAAAACAAAAAAAAACAACAGAAAAGAAAAAAACAAAAAACAAAAAACGCCAAAACCGAGAATTACAATAACAGCGAAAACCGAAACACACACACAGACACACACACACTGGCAGCAAGCAAACAAAAAAAAGAGCAAATCTGTTGTAAAATTGCGCTGAACACGACAACCGATCTTGGAGCGATCGTCGCGTACTGAATGGGACAACAGTCGCAGCAGCAACAGCAGCAGCACCAGCAGCAGCGGCTGCGCTTTACAGGCAGGTGAGCGCAGAAGCGCCAGCGTCGTCAGCGCCAGCGCCAGCGCCGTTAGCCAGTGGCAGCGAGAGAGTCACACACTTACGCATGGAGTGGAACATCTCTATCCCTGTCTGGCCTGCACGCTGCCATGCTGGCCGCGCTGTGTGTGTGTGTGTGTGTGTATGTGCGGGAAGAGAGAGAGAGAGAGAGGGAGAGCCCCAAGTCCGAGTGCAGAGTGATGAGTGCCCACGCCCACGCTGCGGTACATCTCTGTCCAACTGCAGGGTTAAGTGCACTACCAGCCGGCGACATTGACATTTGATGACGTCTTACACACAGTCAAAGCCAGCAGACAGCTGCCATCTTGCCTAAGATTCTCCCGGACTGTTATGATTCAGCGTCAGACAAAGTCCAGTCATTAATCTTTGATTCCAGGAACTCTGTCCCCCCTCCGCTTTGATGTTTAATGATTGCTAATGCACTCAAGAATGCAAATCAAAGCTTCCCGCTTGACGGACAGGATGAGATCAGAATGCTTATCGCAGTAAGCGAGGGTTTATCCGCAAGACCAAGGAACTTCCCAACAGAACGGGGGCCCGCCCTCCTCCATAAAATCTACTTCGTGCGCTTCCTCGCTCTCGCTCTCTCTCTATCTCTCTCTCCGCAGACTTTTACGGTTTACATTTACATTACAAAACACACACAGAAATGTTAAGTGCGTTGCTGTAAATTTGATTCAATTCATTTACCTCTGAGAATCGCTGAACGCATCGCACTTGTGATACCCTGTAGACGGACGAGTGCAAGCGCAAAGAGTGCACATTAGCTGGGGACTTAGACTTGAGCGCAAATCTTCCCGATCGTAAATCAAACTTGGGGAAAACCAAATGGGAATCAGCCATCTATCATTTTTATACCCGGTACTCGAAGAGTAAATAGGGTATATTGTATTTGTGCACATAACGGTTGTATGTAACGCACAGAAGGAAACGTTTCCGACCCCATAAAGTATATATATTCTTGATCAGCATCAATAGCCGAGTCTCTGTCTGTCTGTCTGTCTGTCCGTCTGTCCGTCTGTCCGTCTGTCCGTCCGTCCGTCTTGTTTGTCGGCTAGTTCTCAGAGACTATAAGAGCTAGAGCCACCAAATTTTGCATCCAGACTTCTGTATGCTCACACTGTTACAAGTGTATTTCAAAAATGAGCCACGCCCCCTTCCGCCTCCGCAAAAGGGCGAAAACCTCCCAAATCTACAATTTTGAAGATAGCAGAAAACTAAAAACGCCATTCCGTAGGGAATGACCATATCTATCAGATCACCAAATTGGGATACGATTGGATCATTATTATAGCCACAATGAAGAAATTAATTTGCAGTAGCCAAACCCACCCCGTCCCGCAGCATTCACACTCTGCTTCGCGCTGTTTATGGCCTGGCCCCTGACACGTCACTGCCTCTGCCTCTGCCGCTGCCTCTGCCGCTGCCTCTGCCGCTTCCTCTGCCGCTGACTCTGCCGCGACTCTGCAGTGTGTGTCTATAGGGGAGGGTGGCGAGCTAAAGGAGCGTGTTGGCGTGAGTAGTGTTGTTGATGTAGATGACAGATGAAGAAAAAATGTAAAATTTGAAAATAACCGCTAAGTTGCAGATGTAGTACTGAGTGCCGGGTATAAAAGTTGTGACGCGTAAGAAGCGTCTCACACGTCCCTTCTCGTTCTTTAATATATTCGATGCAGTCTGTTGCTGAGTGCTCCATGGGTATTTCATTGTCGATGCGCTCACTTTGCTATTTTCTCTATCTTTCTCTCTCCTTGTGTGCCGTTCTGTCCTGCTGTTGTTTTTGTTGTGCCGAAGGCAGCGCTGCTCAATTGTCAGTGCACGTGTGTGGATGTGTGTGTGTGTGCTGTATGACTGGGCAATTTTTGACCCACTTGGCGAGATTTTACTTTCTTTCGCCTTTGATGTGGATGCTGATGTTGATCAGGCTGTGGAGCACCTTCAGACCCCCCCCTCCCACTCTGCTACTCCCCCACTTGAGTCGATCGCCCTGGGGGCATTGCCGTTATTTATTTTTGTTTTCTTCTGATTTTTTGTGGCCAGATTTTCACTTTTAACCCTTTTTTTCGAGAGTGGCGACAGCGACGCGACAGTGGCCTCAGTGGAAGATTTTGTTCGGGTGCACCATTTCTTTTGTGGGTTCGGATCGCTGATTGTCAGGTACAGTCTGCACCCCAAATGATAGACCACGGGCACATGGCGCAAACTTTTGATTCTACTTTTGATTCTTCGTCACTGAGTTTGACGGTATGTTACGGTACGGTACGGTACGGTGCAGTGTGCAGACGCTGTGAATGAAATATGTAATGGCATATCTGCCTCTCCCTCTTCCTCTGCCACTTCTTTTTCTTCTTGCTTCCAAGTTGCGTTTCCCGTTTTAGCGTGCTCAAATCACTTTCATCGGAGCTTTGCGGCCGCTCGCTCGTTCGCTACCCATAATCAAATATGCAACCAAATGATGAAAGCAACACAAACAACAACAACAAATAGTAGACAAAAAATCGATCTAAAGTTGAGCTTACAGGTTTTTATAACGCGATTGAAAGTGAAAGTTCCCCTTCATTTCTCTGCCCCTGTCCGTCTCTCTGCTTTGCCAACAGCTCTTCCTCTCTCCCACTCCCACTCTCGCTCCCTCCCTCTCTCGCTCGCTCGCTCTTTGATAGCTTTCTATTTGTGTGTTTTTGCCTGAACATTCTTGTTCGCCATTTGGCTCGTTTACATAACGCGACCCGTTAATGGGGAGCCCCAATATGCGCGATTGCGAAATCTTAATCAGACCCCCCCCTCCCCAAGCCATACTGTGCCATAAAATTCCATAAATCGCGTGCTATAACGTGGGCCATGGCCCGTGACTTGGTTCGGTATGCTCCGTGCTGGCCCAGCGGCTCATGGAGAACTCTTTGAATCGTTGCTTGTTGTAGCACAGTTACCAAAAACTGTTCTACATTTGGGCCCAAAGCTTTGACTTGTGCGATCCGCCCCAAAGTAGGCAACGCTTTTGTGTGATCTTCGTGGCTGATATTCTGTTGAAGTTATTGCTGTTAACGGAGTGTTTATTTTGATGAATTTTAGACAGTCATTCAAGCAAACAAATTATGAAATTATAATCACTAAGCAGCACACTAAGTGCTAATATGCTACCTGTGTAGCTGGTACAGTCAAGCATTGTCGATCGGTTTATGTGATCACTGATCAAGCATAAATTCGACATGGACAACCGTGTGGATCGTGATAGACGACGACTAGTGTGGTATTTTATCTGTTGCTCCGACAGTCACTGTGAGTTATAGTCATAGATGGCTGCGTATTGATTTCACTTCTGCGTTGATCATTGATCTTTCATTCCCATTCCCAGATCTGGGAAAGATCTAGCCTGCAGCTTCATTGCTATGATCAACAGTTGGAATCCCATCATGTGGCTAAGCAGTTTCTAGCTGACGTTTAATTAAACTCGACATAAAAAAAGGAGGAATAAATTACTACAATTAGAGTGCGCGCAAGAGGAAGAGGCTCCTCGGCTCACTGCAGCTGCTGTGCGATGGTGCGTAGGAATTCGTAGACCTCCTCGCCGGACTCCACAATGTAGTGGGGCGGCATGAGGTAGCCGTAGCGGCCCTGATCCTTGAGGAACAAATTGTACACAAACTGCGGCTCGATGCGATCCTGCACCCAGTCGGCGGAGTTGCCCGGACGCGCCAGCTTCTGGCGGTAGCTGGTGCCCGTGGAGTATTCGGCCTGGTTGAGGCGCCTCAAATTGAGGACTGCCTGGCGTGCGGCTTGCTTCAACTGGCGCTGATTCTCCGTCACGTAGTCGGCGTCGCCCCAGGGATAGGTGACGGTCTGTCCGTAGCCACCGAGCGAGACATAGCCACCGAGATTGTCGCGCATGCCCAGTAGGAAGTTGCGCAGGGAGCGCGACTCGGGCTCGGAGAAGGCTGCCGCCCCTCTGTACAGATTCTTGCAGGGATTACTCGTGGAGCCGGACGCACCCCAGCCGTGCTCAAAGTTGCGATCCAAATTGACGCCGTAGCAGCCGCTGGCGGTGTCAAAGCCACGATTCTTGGTCCACAGGCGATCGGTCTGGCGGGAGTACTGATAGCCATCGGGATTGGCCAGCGGCAGGAAGTACCAGTCGATGCGGCGCATCATCTTCTCCAGCTTGCCCTCCGACCACAAGTGGGTGAGCTTCGCTATGGCATAGGTGAGGGCAGCGGGACTGAGCCAGTCCCTCGCCTGCAGTCCCGCATCCACAACGATGGCCCAGTTCCGCGGATTGCCATTCGATATTCTACGAAGGAGGGGAACATTAAATGGAGTAAAGGATGAGCCTATGCCTCGCCCCACCTGATAACCTCCAGCGGTCGCTTGTTGCGCGTCAAACCAATCTGCACCAGCTCCACCAGCTCCGCGTGGGCCTCGAGCTGTGTCTGCAGAAACTGCTGAATGTCGCCATGGTCGTGATAGCGCCGCCAAGTCAGCAGCATGCCCTCGCGCTCCAGCCAGGGCCGGGATTGATTCTGCTGGCCCTCGGGCAGCGAGTCGTAGAGGTGGGGCGACGCCACCTCCGCGTATGTCTCATCAATGGCCGCCTCCATGTCATCGATCATCACGTTGTAGCTGAAGCTCACCTGCTGCATGAACTGCCTGGCAGCTGCCACGTTCTTCTGCTCAATGACAATGTCAATGCCATCCTGATTGATGTTCCACACCTCGCTGCCTGCAATGGGAGAGCAGAAGGAGACGCTAGAGACTGGGTAGGGGCTGGGTTGGGTCTGCGGCTGCTGCTACCAAAGTGCCGCCAGAAGGCTCTCAGCTGCGGCTGACTCAGCCGCGTCTCGTGCAGCTTCCACAGCTGATGGCCGTAGTAGCGCTGCACACTGGAGCTGTTCCTGTAGCGTCGGTTGATCTGGTACGAGGAGCTCGCTGAGAGAAAGTCGAAACGCCGCAAATCCAGCGGCGACAGCCACTGCAGACTCTCGAAGGTGGTCTCGTATAGATCGCTGCCATTGAGTGACCACAGGGCCAGCGGCAGCTCCGACAGTCCCACGAGGGTCTCCGGCATGGAGACGCTTCGCCAGAGCAGCGATTGGCAGCGGCAGGGAGCCAGCGGCGCCACCAGCAGGGCCACGACAGTGAGCAAAAACGCTTCAGTAGTCATCGCCGCTTCGAGGTCAGAACTGAAACTGCAGCCCCCAAAGAGGTTCCCGCTCTGGGGCTCACGATTAGCGGGTTTCTTCTTTGCCGAATTCCCGTGGAATTTATGCTAAATTTATGCGTGACCTCTCCACCCAGCGAGGTTTTATTCTTCTTTCATTTCTTTCTCTGACATTTTCGCTGGCTCGTTTCACTCACCGAACTTCTCCACAACCTCGTTGAACTGCGCGTCCGGGGATCGCTGCCGCAGCTCCTCCTCCTCCATGCTGACATTGAAGTTGAGCTTCCAGAGCTGCCAGCCGCGATAGGTCACATGGTTGGCGTCCAGCTCGCTGCGCAGCTCCGTGCGGGCGGTGACACCGGCCTCCAGGGGTCGCAGATAGTGCAAAAGTTGACCCACGCCGCCGCCGAAGAAGGGCAAGCGGAGTCGCAGTCGATTGTCGGTGCGTGCCGCCAGCTCCTCGTGGCTTCTGGCCTCAGTGGGGAGCAGCAACAGACACGAAACGGCCAGCAGCAGTGCCCATGGCTGGTGCTGCATGATGCTGCAGAAGTAAATCTGGTGGCTGGAATGGAATGGACTCTGTGTGTGCCCTTTGGCAGCTAATTTGTGTTTAATTTGTTCGATTTTGTTGGCAGACTAACGGGGCTTCGCTCTACGTTCTCTGCGGTTCTTCCTCTCTGATTCTCCATTCTCCATTCTCTCTGCTGCTGCTCCCCCCCTGCTGTTATCAAATTAAGGCCATCGGCCAGCGGATTTGCATGGAACGATTCGTGGCTGAATATTTGGGCGATATTTGCTCTTTGCTTCTGTTTGAAGTCTTTGCAAAACTTTTACTTTGCGCCCGTGCAAACTGTTATACTGCCGCCCAACTGGCATACTCGTTTTCACCAGCCAGCGCCGAGAGCAGCTACGAAAGTTACATTTCTGCCTCTCTTGTTTCATTCCCGCGCATTCCCTTCGTGCCTCTTCGCCCAAAATGCTGTGCCAACGAGTCGCTTATGGCAACTGTTCTACTTCTTCGTTCGATGTGCGAGGGCAGCTCGGTAGTGTGGCGAGGGTTGCCACCAAAGTTTTTAAAGACAGCTTTTTTGTCATTGGATTTTTCTTTTTAATAAACAATTTCTCAGTCTCCTTCGATGAGTTTTGTTGTTGTTTGTGTGGTGTGTGTGTGTTTTGTGTGTTTGTTGTTCAATTTGTCTAGTTACAAGTACAATAAATAATTAAATAAATAAATAGTTTCCATATAAATAGCGCACAAAAAAAAAGAACAATTAAAACCCTTTCACTCGGGTTGGTAAAAACATAAAAAAAAAAAAAAAATTATTAGCATTTAACTAGGGTTATACGCGAAATCTTCCTAGTGGCGGCGTCGACTGCTGCCGCTGCCTCTGCCGCTGCCGCTGCTGTTCCTGCCCACCGCCTTGCCACGCCCCTGGGCAATGGCACGGGCCACGGTGTCCGCGAAGGTGTAGCCGTCCTTGCCATTGTACTGAATGAAGCGAGCGGGCAGCACGAAGCCATAGCGCCCGGTGTCGCCCATCTCGATGGTGTAGGCGTACTTGATGCCGGCAATGCCCTTGGCCCAGTCATCGGAGCCACCGGCAGCTGGGTACAGAGTGGTGGCCGAAGATCCCACCGTATACTTCACGCCCGTTGACTTGGTGATGCTCTACGGGGGAGAGAGAGAGAGAGAGAGAGAGAGATGTTGGAGAATATTCTTTGAAACACTTCGAGCAAATCACTTACCGTGCCCGCCTGGCGCGCCACACGATCGAGATCGGCACGATCCTGCGTCAGTTGGTAGTCGTAGCCCCACGGGTAGAGAATGTACTGGCCGTAGCTGTGGAACGAGAGGTACGCCTGGAAGGTCTCACGTGGGAAGCCGCTGATGAACTTCGAGATGTAGAAGGTCTCCGGCTCGGAGAAGGCCTTGCTGCCGCGATATGTCTGCGAGCAGGGACTGGCCGAGGTGCCCTTGCCGCCCCACTTGTAGCCAAAGTTGCGATTGAGATCAACGCCGGGACACTGACGGCCGTGGGCGCGCATGTTCTTGCGCCACAGCCGATCGGTGGTGTGGGAGTACTCGTAGCCGTCGGGATTGGCCACCGGATGGATGTACCAGTTGATGCTGCGCATATGCTCCGGCAGATCCTCCCAGCCCTCCGCCAGCTGATTGGCAATGAAGGTCACTGTGGCGGGGCTGATCCACTCTCTGGCATGCATGCCACCGTCGATCCAGACACCGGGATTGCGCGCGTTTCCATTGGAGATTCTGTTTGCAGGGAGGGGGACATGAGTTCGGTTTTGTTGGGTCTCTGGCTTCCTGCACTTACTTAAGTATCTTCAGGGGTCGCTTCTCCACGGAGTAGCCAATGATTTCGGTGGAGCAAATGTCCGGATAGGTCTTTGCCATGTAGTCAATGAAGCCGTGGATGTCCTCCAAGCGATGGTAGGCCTGCCAAGTCAGGCGGTGTCCTGTGCGTGGGGGGAGAGAGAACTCTTAGCAACTTGGTTCATTCAACCTTAACAAACCCCCACGGCCTGACAGCCTGACTGCCTGACTGCCTGAGCAACCCCTCCGTTCGGCTGATCCTGACCTTCTTGAGAGAGAGAGACTCTGGCTATCGATTAAACAACTGAGCGGCTCCTTGCTGCCCCTGCCTGCTGGTGCGTGGCACGTGGCAGGACCCTTCGTTGTTCCTATGGCAAACCCTTCGACGGCGGTCCTGCCACTTTTCGCTTGATGACTTTTCACACGCCCTGCCCCATTAAATGCTCGTTTGTGGCGACACCTAGACACCTAGACAACCCCCTTGCCGTATGCAACACCTGTCCGTATAGTGTCCGCTTGCTGTCCGTTACTCACCCTTGCGATTCTGCAGCTCGGCTATCTTCTCCGCTGGCGGATTCTCCACCTCAATGACATGCTGCAGATTGTCGATTAGCACAATTCGGGACAGATTGGCGGCACGAATGTGACGCTCAGCGGCAGCCAGAACCTGCGGCTTCAGCAGATAGTCCACCTCCTGCTTCACCTCCTTCCACAGCTGTCCATCTAGAGTGGAGTGTTGGAGTGGAGGAGCATTAAAGCAGGTTCATGCTGCTGGGGCGACTGCCACTTACCATATTTCGACTGCAGCTCATCCGCCAACCGCTTATCCTTGTCCGTTTGCACCACAATGCGCCACACTTGGGCGCCATCGTAGCGGCGCAGATGGGCATTGATGGGGCTTGAGCCCTCCTCCACGGGCTGCTGCAGCAGGAACGAGGCATTCACATAGTTGAGCACACTGTCGGCCACCTGCACCGGCGACTGTGGCTGCACCATGGGAATGATGGTGGTCAGAATGGATGGCTCTGCAGTCACGGGCTCGGACTCGGGCTCGGGCTCGGCTTCGGCCACCACTGGGACCACTTCGACAGGCTTCTGTTCCTCCACCTCCTGCAGGACTTCCTTTATGGCTTCAGGCTCAGCTTCGACTTCGGGAACTGCGGGTTCAGCTTCAGCTTCAGCTTCGGTTACAGTTTCTGGCTCTGGCTCTGGCTCTGACTCTGGCTCTGGCTGTGCTGCCTCTGCATCGTTCTGCACCTCTTCCTTCTCAGCCTCTGGCTTGGGTTCAGCCTCGATTGGGGTCTCTGGCTGTTGCTGCTCTTCCTCGACTGCTGCCTGTGGCTGCTCCGTTCCGGCTTCAGCTGGCCCAACATCTGGGGCCTGAGAAATCTCTGCTGGCTCATCTGCTAGGATCTCAATCTGTTCGGGTTGCCGCTCGGCTTCAGGCTGGACAGCTGCTGCCAGAGACTGCTGCTCCTCCTCCTGGATAGCTGCGGCTTCTGTGGCCGGGGATTGCTCCTCCTCGACAGCCTCGACAGCGGCCTGCTCTGGCTCTGGCTCTGGCTCAGTCTCTGTTGGTGTTTCCTTTTGCTGCTCTTGCTCCTCCTCCTGCTGCTCCTCCGTCTGTTTGTCTTCTGTGGCTTCGGCAATCTCCTCGGGCACGAGGTTATCCATGGCTGCGGTGAGGCCTTCTTCCAAGCCCTCGACCATGCTCTCCATCAGGGATGCTTCTGTTGCGTCCACCTCATTCTCACTGGGCTGCTGGGAATCCACTTGGGGCTCCGCTTCAGCTGCAACTTCAGGCTCAGAAATCTTTTCCTCCTGCTCTGGCTCTGGCTGTGGCTGGGGCTCCGCTGGCACAGCTTCTGGCTGCGTCTCAACGTCATCCTGCAGTGGCTGCTGCTGTTGCTCCTCCTGTGGTTGCTGCTCTGCTGGCTGGGCATTCTCTGCCTCCTGCTCGAGTTCCTTTTCCACTTCTTCGACAGCTTCGGCAATGACTTCAGCAGCACTCTCTGTGGCCGCCGCCTCATCATCAGTACTTGCCGCTGGCTCATCATTCGCGATCTGCTGCTGCTCCTCCTCCTCCTCCTCCTCGGGGGCTGCTGCTGCTGCTGTCTCTGTGGCTGCTTCCACCGCCTGTTCGGCGTTCTCCAGCTGTGCCTCCTGGCTGGCGGACTGTTTCTGGCTGCTCTCGACTGTTCCCTCCACCGAGTGCTCCACCACATGCTCCTCAATCATCTCCGGCTGGATGTGCATCTCGGGCTGAGTTTCGTGAGCAGTTTCTGCCTCGGGATCAGCTTCTGCTTCTGCTTCTGCCTCTGCCTCGGCCACTGTGATGTCGCTGGGCAGCTCCACGAGCTGCATGGCCGGTGTGTCGTCGCTCTCCAGCATTAGCATGTCCGAGCTGCCTGGCAGATCGGCATCCGCCTCGGATTCGCTGGCGCCGCTCTCGATGGTATTGCGATCGGCGGCATTCAGCTGGCTGGCCACCGACTCTGGCACCAGCATGTACATGTCCGTGTCGCCACTGGCCGTGGCCAGCGATGCCAGCTTCATGTCATCCACCAGCAGATCGTTCTGGGCGGCCACTGGCAGCTCGTTCCGTTCGAGGGCGAGGCGATCCAGCGACATGGCTGTTGTCGTCTGCATGGCGCCCAGCAGGGCTAGCAAGAGAATGGAGATTGGGGCGGAGCGGGAGCCACAATCGGGACCCGTCCTTGAGGCACTACGCGATCTCCCGTTGTACATCTTTGCGAGATCTGACACTAAACCGTAATGAGACATGTCCCATTCGTGGAGTGTCGCTTTTATACCAACGCTGGGAAAGTATTGCCATTTCATTTTCGATATTTCTCTCAGCCAGCAGCTGCGTCAGCGTTGGCAGCAGCAGCAGCAGCAGCAGCAACCAGCAGCAGCAGCAGCAGCGTCACTTACAGTGGGCAACGGTAACCGACAAAGCTGCTGTCACATGTTCATGTGTGTGTGTGTGTGTGTGTCCAATCGTGTTATGTATGTAAATGCGGCATGGCTACCCACCCCAACTGCTCCGCTCCGCTCCGCTCTGCAACTCTGCGCTCTCTTCCTTGTGAACGAGTCGTCCCCCTGCTCCAGCCACAAATTGTCTTGATCTTTTATGTTAATCCTCACTCCCCCCGCAATTTCGTTTGCGGGCGCATGTCGCCAACGCGACAATGGGACAAACGACCATCGACAATCGGCATAACTAACAAATCTTCACGGCCTTCCCGCTCTCGCTTTCTTTTGGTGCTCTGGAACTGGGGACTTACACTACCAAAAAAATAGCAAAATAAATTATTATTTCGATTATTTGGTGCAATTAAGTGGCTTATATCAGATAAAATTGAAAATAATTAATTGGAAGACATTTGAGAGCGATTTTACGCTAAGAAAACTTCTGAAATGGATGGAAAATGGAACAAGCTGGAATTGGGCTTGCCTATGGGATATTCGGGAGAGTATTCTCTCTCTCTCTCTCTCTCTCTCCTCTTTGTTTGCTTTGCACTTTACTGGGGCAAAAGGGAAACTTGTGTTTATTTTTCTTTTCGCAGATTAATTTTGCATTTATCGGAGTGTTTGCTTAAGTGCACGTCATCTGTCATAATTATAATTAACAATTGCTCGACTTTCTATGCATTCTGTGCATTTCCCCCAACCCCACCCACCACTTGCTGCGTTTTCCATTTACATACATCTTCAAGTGCAACTGAATCCAGCCTCAATTCACAATCGATGTCAATTGGCAATTGCGTGTTAAATGAATGGCTCATTGGGTACACCACTCGCCGCGTTTCTGTGCAGCAGGATGGGCGCACCCGTAAAGGTACGCCACCAAAATGTATACAAACATATGTATTCGTGTATATGTATGTGTGTATGTATGTATATGTTCTGGTTTGATCCGTTGATTGATTCATTCATCGTTGAAGTTGGATGCTTGGAAGCGTCATTGTGTTGGCGCGCTTTAAAAAGTTTCCAATTTTCTGTGGCTCATTGACATGGATTTCTGAATAAATGTAAATACTCTACATACACATCTGATGGCTGTAGCTGTTGTTGTTGGTTAAGTATTACCCCACGCTCCTCTTCCTCCTCCTCCTCCTCCACTTCCACCTCCTCCTTCTTCTTCTGCTCTGCTGTCTAATCAACCCGCGCACCTCGTTCCATTCCGCGCGCAAACAATTGGCGCCGTTACCGTTACCATTGCTTGCTGTTGCTGCCTGCTTGCTGCTGTTGTTGTTGTTGTTGTTGTTGTTGTTGTTTACCGCTCCTTTCACTTTATAAGTGGAGTTTATCAAATGACAATTGAGGAAGAGCGAGAGTTCAAGTAATTGCAAAGCAGCAGCCAGCACACACAAACACACACACACACACACGTGACAATAGCTGAAATTACCTGGGTCAAGTAGTGAAATTGTCCTTAATACACTACACTACACTGGATTACACTACACGGGCCTCTTATTGGCATGAAGCAAATCTCTATCAGTGGGTCACACTTAATCGAAATCTTATTTGTTCATCAGAGATGTTGACTGTGGGATATTCCGTGGCACCAACAGCAATGAGCACTTTTTTTTTGCAGTCACAATAATTCGCTTGCTCTGCATTCCGCAATCGGTAGGAAGGGTAGGAAGCAAAACAGTTAGAAACAGCGCTGAGTTCTCGATCTCTCTCTCTCTCTCTCAACTCATAGAAGTAGGCAGCATCAGAGTCACGCATACATACACAAATACATATGTGTGGATATACTCCAATTATTCTGCAAATCCACTTGAGTAGATTCCAACCGTACATCCGAATATGAATACACATTTGGTAATATAAATTTGCAAGGATCTATTTTAATATTTTAGAGTGTTCCACTCTAAGGATCCAGATACAATTTTCTTTTACTTCGCTTAGGGAATTTTATTTACATATCTATATTCGTAGTAACAATTGTGGGGGAACATGCAGTAATGAGCCTGAACCAATTTCAATTCATCTCTGCGACATTTTTATGTATTTCAAATGAGTTTTAAAGTGGAAAGTGGCAGCGCGCAAAGCCACAAAACATAACAAACACACACCAAAGAAAAAGCTTGCACAAAAGTATGAATGAAGTGAATGGGAGCGGTAGGGAAAAAAAGGTGTCGCTGGTGTCGGGGGCGGTGTGCGATGCGCAATGCTTTTCAGGTAGAATCCGAAACACAGCGTGATGAAAGCGAGAGTGGGCAGCGGCAGCGGCAGCGGCAGCGGCGGGTAAAGCACCACCGCTTAGAGTAATGTCAGTCAATCGGCAGCAGGTAAAGGCGCCGAAAAGCAACACACACACACACACACACACGTACACACCGAAAAACACAAGGCGGACGGACAATGGGCGAGATGGATGGCCAAAGACGCTGACGCAGGCGGTGGAGAAGGAAGAGGAGGAGGCGGAGGAGGCAGTGCCTCTAACTTTCTTTCTTCTTCACTGTGTTGTTGCTTTTTTTGGAGTGCATTGTTGTTGTTTTTTGTTGTTGTTGTTGTTGCGCTGCTGCACGCCCACATCATCACAATTATCTTCTTATACCCTTGTCGCGGCCGCTGCCGCCGGCCAGTTGACAGTCGATAACATTTGACGAGGGTAGCGACCAGTGGGGCACCATGGGCACCATACATAGGTGTGTGCCGCATGCAAGTTTGGCATTGGAAAGTTCTTTCTTAAAATTGTTTAGAAAACAAAATGAGATTTTCACAGTCCGCGCTCCTTGGCTGATGATAGTTTATGAGTCGGTTCCTGTTCCCGTTATTTTTCCGTTCTGTTTCCACTTGGTTCTTCGTCTCGATCGCGCAGAGAATTGGCTTACCATTGCACAGTTTGTCTCCACTGTGCAACGGGACATTGAGTTGTCATTGTATTGTGGGTTTATTGTGCTGGCGACTGGTTTCGTTTTTGTTTCGTTTCGTTCCCCTATGCCAAGAGAGTGAGAGAGAGAGGGGTTGGGGGTGGGCTAGATAGACGGACAGCAGGAGAAAAAGCGAGAGAAAGAGAGAGGAATGGCAGATGGTGGGTGGAGAGAGAAGAAAAACATTGCTGGACATTTCGTCCGCTACTTTCACGTGTCCGCCCCAAAACTTACGATCTGTTGCCATCTTCCTTTTCCCCCTTCACAGATGGAGGAGGCAGCCGAGGTGGATCCGGATGCGGCGCCACGGCGCAACTCCACGCCCTCTTCGGCGGCGGCGGCGGTGCCGGCGAGAATCACCAGCAGCCAGAGCCACACCCACATTTACAGCCAGCCCATTCGGCCCATGGCCAGCTACAGCGAGAAGGCGGTGGGCAGCTCGCCGAAGCACATGGTCAGCACCCTCACGTCGCCCATCGAGCAGATCGCGTGCAGTGTGTCGCGGGAGCACGCCCTCAAGCACGAGATCGAGCAGCTGCAGGAGCAGCTGAAGGACACCGAGGAGCGCCTGGCATCGGTGCGCCTCCAGAGCGACTCGCTGTCGCAGACCCAACGCGCGCTCCGCGACCACAACGGGCGCCTGCAGGACGAGTCCGAGATGCTCAAGCTGGACGTGCAGCACCTGAACGAGTGCGCCGGCGTGCTCAGGTCGGAGCTGCAGGCGGCGCGCCGTGACCGCAGCGATGCACTGCAGCTGCAGCGTTCGCTGCGTGCGGAGCTGGAGGAGGCGCAGCAGGAGCGTCGGCGGGCGGGCGAGAGCAAGGAGAAGGACGCCCGCGCCATACAGGATCTGCAGCGCCAGTGCCGCGAAATGGAGCGCATCCTCATGCGCAAGCATCCGGATTCGGTTTCGGCACTGATAGGTGGGTCCTCGCCCTGCCCCAGCCCCTGCCCCTGCCCCTGCCCCTTCCATCGCTGACTCTTCACTTTCGTTTTTGCTTTCCAGTTGCCTCCAAGAGTTCGGGCCTTTGCTCGCTGAATGACCAGGAGAATGTGACCAGCCGCAAGCTGCTGGAGCAGCGCATCGCGCAGCTGGAGTCGGACGCCAAGGAGCAGGACCGCAAGGCACAGCAGATTCTGGCCAATGTGCAGGCACGCTTCAACTCGGTGCAGTCCAAGTACGAGACGCACATTGCCGATCTGGAGACGCAGGTGCTGAGGTGAGTTTTTAGCTGGTCCATGAACCATCCATGGTGAAATTTATGCCAGAACGAGATGGAGCTAGAGCAGTGGTTCCCGAAGGAGAGACGTCCCCTGCAATGACTAATTCTCTCTCTGTGATTCCCTCGCTTGCAGCCTGCAGGAGATCAACACGAAGCTGAACGAGCAGATCGAGTCGCAGGTGCGCACCTTGGACCGGTATATGCAGAAACGAGCGGACAGGTTCTACAACAATTGCACTCAGACGGAGCCAGAGGCCGATGGCCCCGCAACAGGCGCTGCCAGCACGGGGACCACGGGCACCCAAACCCAGGCACAGACCACGAACGGGACCCGTGACCACAGCACCAACACCATTGGCTGCCCATCGCCGGCGCTCCTGTGCCAGCAGCAGCCACACCACCACCACCACCACCACCACCTCCTCCTTCATGCCCAGCAGCAGCAGCCGCAGCAGCACTCGGCCAGCAGCAGCACCAGCAGCACGGCCAACTCCACGCCAAATACATCGCGACCCAACTCCAAGCAGAGCGGCGCCAGTTCCACCACCCAGCGCCGGCCTGTGGCTGGCCAACTGCAGATGCCCGTCTCGAAGCTGCCAATCTCGCAGTCGGACTCCACGCTGTCCATGCTGAGTCACAGCCATGGACCGGGCCCAGGACTGGCCAGCAAGGAGGAGTCGCAGCTGCTCAGCTCCGTGCGCGGCATGCGCGTGGACTTGGCCATCAAGAACAAGGCCATGCAGCGGCTCACGCGGGAGCTGGACGAGTGCAAGAAGACCATAAGGAAGCTGCAGCGGGATCGGGAGACCGGCAATCCAGGTGACTCTTCTCATTCCTCTCCTCTCCTCTCCTCTCCGCTTGCTGCAGGCAGCTCCCCGCCTCCCACACACTCTGTTGCCTTTTGTTGGTCGTGGCTTTGCGTTTGCGTTTGTGTTTGTGTCACTCGGTCGACGATGGATGGCCGCTAATTTATGGACTTTCTCTGCTCGGCCAGGCACGTACGTACAGCGGGCTCGGGCTCGGGCTCCAGCTCCAGCTCCAGCCAGAGACGACAAATAAATTGCTGGAATAAATCATTGTACGGCTGTCGACTCGCGTCGGCCTTTTGACCACTTTTTGCACTCGTTTCAAACGGCAATTGCAGCCAGTCAGCCAGCCAGCCAGCTGTAAGCGTTAAGCGGCCAATGGCCAAGACCAAGACCAAGACCAAACACGTTTGCTAGCCGGCAGACCCTGGCTCTGTCTCTGTCTCTGTCTCTGTCTTCGACTCTGACTCTGGCATCTCGGGCACTTGGTTATGTCACATGCTGCCTGCCTCTGCCGCTGCCGCTGCCGCTGCCTGTTGTTTACATTTTGCTTGATTTGGATTTGAATTTGTGTGTTGCCTGCTTGCTGCTGCTGTTCGAAAAAGAAAATTCGAAAGCGAAAGTCAAAGTCAAAGATGCTGCTTCGGGTCGCTGGACGATGCACGATGGGCGATCAAAGCGGCTCCGTCTGTCCGTTCGTCCGTCTGTCCGTTCGTCCGTCTGTCCGTTCGTCCGTCTGTCCGTCTGTCTGTCTGTCCGTAGCCCCAGCATGCGCACAAGTTTTATAATTTGAGCGAGGTTTGCCCACTAAGCGGACAAGGGTATGATGGGTAGCAGCTGCTGTTGCCGCTCTTGCTGCTGCTTTTCAAAGTGCGTCCACAAATTATTTACAGGGTACAACGAGCGTCGCTTGCCACAGACTTTGTCCCTTGGGCCTTCTTGCAGTTGTTTTTTGTCTGTCTTTCTTGTTAGCTTTTTATTCGGGGCTAATTAATGAGCCATCGCTGGCGTCAAATTTGTGTTGTTGATAATTGTAAATGCCAAAAGCGGACAACGGCAAACGGCAACGGGCAAGAGGCAAGAGGCGGCGACTGTCGCATAAGTAGCATCATCAGCGACAACAAAAACTGTTTTAATTTTTCGTACGCGCGTGTAAAAATGCAAATCGCTCGCTTCATTGCTTTCGGCTTCGAGATTATGCAATGGATTTGTGAAAACATTCAAGCCGAAGCGGAAACCACACACGAAAGACACAAAGCCAAAACCCAATGAGCCTTTTGGGCCGCTTGGGGAGTGGCCAGAACTCTCACTGACTTTTCTCTTTCTTCGTTTTGCAGGCACCAAATTGGATGTGAAGTGCCAGGCCAGTGGCAGCGGCGGCGCCGCGGCACAGCGTCGTGCCAGCGGCTACGATCATTACCCGGACCACATTCCGGCCGCCACCGAGAGCCAGGCACTGAAGGAGGCCCAGAACAAGTACCGCCTGCTGGAGGCTGACTACAAGACGCTGCACGACAAGCGCCTGCAGGATGTAAGCCGCAGGCTCAGGCCTTTGCCCTTGAGCCATGCCGAAACTAAACGCAGTTCTCTGTTCCAGCTGAAGACGCTGCAAAGCGCACACGAGCGGGAGCTGGCCAGCTGCAACGAGACGGTGCGCATCCTGAAGCAGCGCCTGAACGAGCGGGAGGAGGCGTTTGCCACACAGAAGCGACGCAAGGTGCCCGTCGACTACTATGCACTCAAGGCCAAGGTATGCGCCGCCGACAGCAGCCTGCCACAGAACCACACACACAAACACAAACACAAGCACACACAGACACAGACACAGACACACGCCCAAATTCAAGCAGAAACCAAGCGAGAAAATCAAGTCAAAGTGCGCCCCATGCGCCCCATTCAGCTAAATAGTCAAGCAACATTTCATTAGATACTCAAGAGCATGCATCGAGGTTTGACCATTGTTTGTTCCCCGTGTGCACTCCATTTTGTGGCAGCTTCCATTGATTTCTCTCCCTGTGTGTGCTCTTTGCAGGTGTCGCTGTTGGAGCGCCGGCACTCGGAGCGGGAGGAGCGTTTGCACATGCTGGTGGAGGCGCTCAGCAAGGGCCGCCTCAATGGAGCGCTCGAGGATCTAATGCAGGAGAACAACAACAAATAATCGAACACAACTAGCAGATATTTGCGTCGTCCGACAAGCCAGCCAATTCGTTTCACAGTCCGTCTAAGAAACCAAAAAGAAACCAAAACCAAAGTCTAGCATTACGTTTTTAAGCAGAGGAACGCCTCGGAACGGCAGATTGCAGCCGAAATGAAACTCAACAATAACAAATCCCGAACTAAATTCCAATTCAACAGAAATGTCACCAGTTGAACGGCCAGCCAACAGTTTACGTAGATTTAAGACCAAGCCCAAGGCGGCAGCTGCAGTCCAGAGCTCTGAAAAATGAACAAAAATATTCATTGTAGAACTGTTCTGGAAGCAGAATTCGATTTTAAATGTCAGTGTTTGAATGTAGAAATCTAATTGTTCAAAGTGCATCAGAAAGAGAGAGAGAGAGAGAGAGAGAGAGGCACCAAAAAGAGCGGGACAACCGCCATGAGCAGTGAAGGAAGATCAGAAGTGAGAGTTACCCCAAGAACCCAAAATGATTTGTACATAAACAATTGTGCGCCGCAGCGTGCAGCGATCTTGAAATTTGAATATTATATATTTGATTTATTTGTGTATTTTTTTTGTATACCTAATCCCATTATTGTGTCTGGCGTTTTGCGTAGAGAACTTTCAAAAAGTTGCAACAGAAATGATAAAAAAACAAAGAAAAAGCAAAAGCAAAAGCAAAAGAAAACCCCATCCACAGGAAAAGTTCGAGCGGTAAAGCCCAATAAGTAGTAATAAAAAGAATTACAATTACAATTCACAGTATTCCGAAACATTTCGAATGAATTTGTGTTGTGTTTTCTTTGGGCAGGGAGCAGGAGCTGCAGGAGCTGCAGGAGCGGACAGACATCCAGGAAGCCATCTTCGACGGGCCATCTCTATGCCATGAAAGGTGTCAAATGCTGGCAATTATTGTTACACATTTTGCAATTGAGTTTTAGGTTTTATTTGGATTACATTTCATTCGATTATTGTGTGTGGTTAGCTACGAATATATCTGAGGATGAGCGAACAACTGCCAGTCCGTTGGCCGCATCGTCCTACCATCATATGTTGGTGCTTCTGGTTCGCGTTTCGATTAGGCTTAAGTTGAAGTTGCATACATTTGCGTGGATTAATTATGGTTACGGGTACGTTGGGTATGTGGCTAGACGAGTAGGAGTAGAAGCTGGCAATACGATCCCAAACAACAGCGACGCAACAGCATTAAGCGATGGATTGAAGGATTCAAAGACTGCACCTAACTAGGGTTAAACCATGGCCAAGGTCCTCCAATATCTGCGGCAACTCCAGGCGCTGTTGGGCTCCGAGGCCAGCCACACACTCCTCCAGTCTCCTGTCTCCCAGCTCCAACTGTCGACTGTCTGCCGCGCGTGTGGAGCTGCTTCTCTTTTATAGCCAGCTTAGACGCTCGGTCCCAGTTGCTCCAGGCTGTGCACAATTTTACGGCCAGATGCGCATCCACTGAGCTAATGTCCTGCTCATTGCGTTCTAATTTGATTTTGATTGAATTGAAGTTATCGGCAGTGTGCACGCCGCGGGGCAACGATTTACTTCCTTGGTTCCAGTCGGGATGGCCAGCACTTGACGTCATGCTGGGACACGGAGAACGAGCTGCTAGAGTGACGTCAGCCAAAGGATTCATTCATGAAAAGCGCCGCTGTGGAGTCTGCGCACAGAGTGGCAAAGTGGCAGCCTGGCAGCCTGGCAGCGCCCCTTCGTGGTGCAGTGCAGTGGTGCACATGTGCGATAAGCGAAATTCAATCAATCAATGAGCGGCAGCAAATTGAAGCTCATCGAGCAGGAAGTGACTGCGTGGGCCCAGCCCGACTTTGGGCTATAAAAACGACTTGCCGCCGCTTGGTTATTCAGTCAAGTTCTGCAGCCTGCCGGTGGTACAACGAGCCACAGCCACAGCCACAGCTACAGCCACAAGGAGCCAACACAGTACCTGAACGGAAACTCTAGTCCCTTTGCCATGGTCGTGCACGCCAGAAGATTGAGGCTGAGCGCCCTGCTCTTGCTCATCCAGTTGGGCGGCCTGGGCCTGGCCCTTGCCAACAGCAGAACCGCCTGCAGTGAGCGTGGTCCGTCCGCCTGCAGCAGCCGTCGCTGGGATCACCGCAGCCTGGAGGAGTACGACGAGCGGCTGGTGTACAGACAAGAACCGGAGCGCAGCCAGCGGCGAGTCGCTGTGCAATCCGCGGCCCGAGACGATCGTCGCGACGAGCGGCGCGAGGAGACAAAAGTTCGGCTGGAGGCTGACCGAGTGCTGCGGCAGGAGGAGCGCTCGCTCAGTCGGGCATCGCAGCGAGTGGAGGCTCGAGCACTCGTCGGAAGCCAGCAGCGTGAAGCTCGTGAGGAGCGAGCCGAAGCACGACGATTGGATGCCACGAACGAGAGGCGCGAGGATCGAGTAGAACGAGAAGAGCGCGACAGTCGTGTGGACTTGTCCGCTAGTCGTCGCGCTGCAAGAGCTACCCGAGAGACAGTCCGACGGACAGACCTGCGAAGAGTTGAGCGACAAAACTCACGCAGCGTTATGTCAGCAGTGGAACAGCGAGAGGAACGTGGGGAATCCAAGCGTCTTGCGGAACGTGAGAATCGTGAGGAGCGAGCAGAGGCACGACGTGAAGAACGTGAAGCGGAGCGACGGGAGGAACGAGTAGCGGAACGTCGGGAGGTGCGAGCAGGGGAACGACGAGAGGAGGATCGAGCAGAGGCTCGACGAGAGGAACGAGCAGAGGACCGTAGGGAGGAACGAGTAGTGGAACGTCGGGAGGTGCGAGCAGAGGCTCGACGAGAGGAACGCCGTGAGGTGCGGGCAGCGGAACGTCGTGAAGAACGTGTGGCGCAACGGCGTGAGGAGCGACGTGAGAATCGGGTTGGCGAGCGCGTGGTGGAGCGACGTGAGAGGCAAGAACTTTCGAGGGGACTGGAACGTGACATGTCCAGGCGTGGCGAGCGCGAGGCGCGCGACAGAGACGAAGTCACGCGCCAGGACGACCGAGAGGACATGCGACGAGCAGCACGAGACGAAACGCGACGAGTTCAGCTGCAAAGCGGACGACGAGCGGTATCCAGACGTGACAGCCGCGAGACGAGCCTTCGCAGGGAGAACGAGCGGCGAGAGGAGCGCGATGAGCTGCGTTCAGCGCAGCGGGAAACTGCCCGGCGAGAGGAACGCGATGAAGAGCGTCGAGTGGCGAGAGACGAAAGGCGTGAAGTCGATCGCAGGGTGGAGACCGTTGACAGGGAGAGCAGGCAACGAGTGGAAAGGGAAGACCAGCGACAGATCGAGAGCGATGCATCCCGCGCCGATCTCCGACAGAATTCAAGACGTGAGGAGCGTGAGGCAGGCATCGAGCGAGACAATTTGCGACGAGTGGACTCATCCAGGCGTGAGGAACGCGAGGAACGTCAGGAACGCGAGGCAGCTCGCGACCGTTCCGAAGTTCGACGCTTGGACAGTCGCAGGGAACGCGAGGAAGTGCGTCAGGAGCGAGATCTCTTCCGTGGCGAGCAGCTGCTGGTCGGCCCACAAGAGACAGCCAAGGGCTGGCTGAGCTATGGCAAACGCGAGCTGCTAATCACCGGTCAGCTCCTGCTCCTCGCGGCGCTCTACAAGAAGTCAACCGCCAATGGCAAAGGCCTCTCTGGTGGCAGTCTGGGGTAAGTGCTTGCTTGTCTTTTGCCGCTTTTGCAGCTGCACTAATGCATTTTACTCGACGTGTTGCAGTGCGCTGGGTGAACAGATTCAGGGCTACCTGCAGGTGATCGGCTGCTGAATCCACCAACGACCCACAAAGCCACGAACCACGAAGCAAATGCACAAACGGACAACGCAACGAGACCACAGAGGAGGAGAGCAGCGAGTAGCAGCAGCGAGTAGCGAGTAGCGCACTCGTTCCCACACGCACTGTACAACTTAATCCCCAAAACTCTTACTGTAACCTAACCCACAAGCATAACGACAAATATACATAGGGCCAGATACTCAGTTGAGAATTCGGCAACTGCAACTGCAACCGCACGAGAGGAGAGCTTCGATTTGGGGCTGGTCTGCGGCTGGCCTGCTGCCATGGCTCGGCATAATTGGAGCATGCCCCCCCCCTGGCCTCGGAGGCAGCGTCAAGCTGAAAGCCAAAAAGTATTATTGCGATTTTCCATGCCGTTTGCCTTCAACCTGGGCCTAGGCCTGGTCCTAGTTCCAGGCAGGCTAAGCGTCTGTCTGTCTGTCTCTCTGTCTGTCTGTCTGCTTGTGTGTGTGTGCATTGGGGCTGATAAATTTCGCACATATTAGATGTTCTGCTCTGTTCCGTGCTGGTCCATTCATCTCTTTGGGTTTTCGAGAGATTTCCCCGGTTGGATGCAGCAGGAGAACGGAGGAGGCCAGCCAGGCAGCCAGTAAGCCATCCTTAATCAGTGAAACCAACACACAAATTGTGCACAATTTTCATCTTTTGGGGATTATTTGAGCTGAGTGTGTGTGTGTGTGTGGCAGGATGTGCAAGGATGAATGTGTGGCAGCAGCCTTCGCCTCCTCCCTCCACTCAGAGCCATGAGCCATGAGCCATGAGCTGTGTGTGGGCTGTGGGCTGTGGGCTGTGGCCTTGTTTCCACTCACTCCGCCAAATATAAACACGAACTCGGCAAGGGAAGTGCCAAAGCTTCGCTCCACCTTCGTGTTGGGCCTTGACTCTGCTCCAATCGGGGAGGAAGGGCTTCTATTCTCTATTGGTACTTGCTGATAGAGGATTCTTCTGGCTGTTTAATGATGTTTTGGTTCCTTTCTCCGAGTTTCTTTCCAGCAATTTGCACTGCAATTTCCTTTGCTGCTGTCTGTGGTTGCCCTTTATTTGTGTAAGCGAGTGCGAAATATCAATACCGGGAGGGGGGGAGAACCACACAAGAAAATATCATAAAAAATGGAATTTTTCCATATTTGTGCGAATTAAATAAGTGACGAGCAGTGGGCCAGCTGCGAGCACAGCAAAGAGGGACACAGACACAGATACAGACACAGATACAAATACCAGCTGCAGGCTGGGGGGGAGCTCGCACTGAGGGACGGGACACTTCCTCCCCAGTTCCACAGCGCTGAAGCTGGGCACTGAGTGGCGCTGAGGGCAGGGACTGGCGAGGGGCGAGCATTTTACGAGTGTTTGAGGTTCATTTTATGCGCCCGCACACTCCCGAATGCAAAGCAACATAAATTCTGTGTCAGAAATCATAAATTTCAATAAAACAAAAGCAGCGAAGCGCCAAATAAATACGTGTAGCTGGTGGGCGGTGGGGCAGAAGGGGTAGAGCTGTGGGTGGAGCCAGGGGGCACTGGGGGGGCTGGGGCTGGGGCTGCTGCCACGCTTCAGTTGGTTAAGTAAAAGCAACAGCCAAGTGCAAAATATATATCCTTAAAAACAGCACACAAAAAACAACAACAAAAATGGAAACAAGAACAAAAACAAGAGAAAAACTCAGTGAGTGGCGAAGGACAAAGTTTGGGATACCCTGAAAAATAGTTGAGTAAATATTGGAAGGAAAAGGTGGGCAGAAAATATGAAACAGAAAACATTAAAAAATATTGGAACATTGAATAATCTCAAGAGAATCCAGCAGCATTTCCTGCCACAAGAGTTTCTTGCAGCCAGCAAAATGGTTTTGAAAATTATGCACCAAAAATATGCTTCAAAATAATAAAATATGTTCAAGAAATGTGCAAAATATGCGCACAGCAAGAGCTCTAAGAAATAAATATTCTTAGGCACTGGAAGATGTTGGTAATTGTTTTATGTTGCTCAATGTTTGTTTTGTTTTGGTCATTTTGGTTGGTAATTTTGGGTACACAATTTCCTTACAGGGTAGCAAGCTTGCAAGCAGCTGATTCAAACCGCAACTCTCCCTCTCTCCCACTGAAAAAAAAAGCAAAGACAAAAAAGCGAATAAGAAGCAGAGAAATTTCCTACTTTCGAGTGAGTGTGTGTGTGTGAGTGTGTGTTTGTGTATTTTGCATAATTTAATGGATGCCAGAGGGCAGTAGTGGGTAGGGGCGGGGGGAGCACAAAGTGGCCGACGGCAGGGCCCCCAGACAGGGATGCCGCAGGATGCTTTCTATCAAGTGAAGGTAACGGCCGAAACTTGCCAAATATTTCATGAGGCAAACGCGGCAAAATGTGTTGCACACAGCTCAGCGGGAGGGTGGGATCCTGCCGCCGCTGCCGCTGCTGCCGCCGCTGCTGCTGCTGCTGCTGGAAAAGCCAAATGGTTTTTCTTTTCTTGTTTGCCATTTTATAAATTATCAATTTCACTCGTTCAACGGCAAAAGGCAAAAGGCAGAAGGCAGAAGAGCACAAGAACCGAAAAGGCAAACAAATAACGGAAGAAAGGTCGAGAGTGGGAGAGTGGGAGAGTGGGAGAGCGGGAGAGCGCGCGTGGGACAAAGAGCGCGGCACAGAGAACGCGGAACAGAGAACGCAGAACAGAGAGGAAAGGAATGCTTGGAAGTAGAGTCAGCGGTGGGGAGGGGGCGCGGAGCATCGCACAAAATAAATAAATGCAATAAGTGAAGGCAAATGGAAAATGTTTCTGCAAAAATTGTGAAATTGTGAAATTGGGTAAAATTGGAAAAAACCGCAGAAAATTGCAACAAAAATTCGCCAGCCACAAAAAAGGAATCGAAAATCCTCCACAAGTTGCCATTAAATGTCAACTGCTGGTGCGGGGAGTGGGGGTAGAGCAGGAGCAGGAGCAGGAGAGATGTGCAGTTAAATAAAAATCAAAGCGGTTTACGTTATCAGCAAACGATTGAACTCCACCCCAACGGATCGAAGAAGTTTGCGTTGACAGAATCTAGCCCCCACCCCGCACCGCACTTGCTGCACTTGGTGGCAGCGTAGAGCAAATGCGATATTGGTTTATGCAACAGACTTTTATGGGTGCACCAACCAGAGCTGCACAGGAGACAGGAGTCGCGGCAGGAGGTCGAAGAGTGAAGTGAAGCGAGCATTTGGCAATGCCAAACTTTGACAGAGCGACATTTTGGCAATGGAAAACTCAAACCCAAACCCAAACCCAAAGCCAAAGCCCAACCCAAGGTTGCTCTCGGCTTTCCGTGTGCCGTCTGCTGTGTGCTGTGTGCTGGTTGCTGGCTGGGTGGCTGACATCAATCGCAGTTGTGCACATAAATTTGCTGTTCACGTACACGAAAGCCGAGAGCGAGGGGCGACGGGAGACGGGCGACGGGCGACGAGAGCCTGCAATCATCCTCAAATATTGTCGCAGCACACCCCCCGCCCCTGCCCGATCCCTGGTTGCCATTTCCCAATTTTCCAAATCCAAAAATCCATTTTCTAGATCCTACACTCGAAATTATTCGTTTTCGGAAGTTTCTTTTGTGCCACAAACTAAACATTTAGAGGAAATTCTTTAATAATAATTTCACTACATCAAAAATTCTCTTAATATTTTTATTTTTATTTATTTATTTTCTTTTCGCGTTGTGCAGCACTTTCTTCTGGTTAAATTGAAAGTCAACCGCATGTCAGCTTTTGGATAGGCACAAAGTGTGCCCTTCGCTGGCACTGCCACTGCCCCTGCTCCACGCTTCTCGCTCCTTTCACCTGTTCCAATGATGACATTTGCTCTCCCTTTCCATCTGTTTTGCCAGCTGCCAAAGAACCCTTTCGCCCCACTTCCAGCTGAGTTTTATGGGTTTTTAGATATTTATAGATTGCAATCACACCCAATCCCATCCCGCTCTTTGCCACTCTCTCTCGCACTCCTCTCTCTACCACTCTCTCTCTCTCGCTCTTCTCCGTCTTCGTCTTGCAGTCGAGAGTGGCTGCCGTCTGCCACCGAAATGGATCTTCGAGGGCGAACGTAGAGGTGTTTCCTCTGCTGCTGCTGCTGCTGCTGCTGCCCAACGGAGCATAAAAAATTGCTGCACTCAGAGACGAGACGAGAGATGGTTGGGGCGGGCAGGCACCCTAAACGATAGAAGGCAAAGTCAATTTAGTGAAAATGCGAGGGGTGTGGGGGGGATGTGCAGCAAGTGAAATGTCATAGCCAAGGCGAATGTGCTGCTCCCTCAATATCTCTTTTCCGATTCACACAGCGAACAGCTGTCATTGTCAGTGGGCCACATGCCACGCCACTTTTCGTGCCAGAGTTCGGCCAGCACATGCAATGGGGGGACTCTCTCTCTCTCTCTCTGTTTATCTTGATGTTTGTGGAGAAACGTACTCCTCGGACCAAGTCATTCCCCCCCTCCCCACTTGGCTGTGACTTTGACACTTTTTCGATACTGAAGTTGACTCTGGGGGAGCATTGCATCGAGGCGCAACAAATGAAGCTGGAGGAGCGCACTTGCAGCGATTATAGCAGCCCGCCTTGAGGCCGAATGCTGCACTGCCACGCCCACTTTACATACAACTACCCAGCATGTCCCTCTACCCAAATGGACAGTGGAGAGTGGAGAGTGGAGAGCGGAGAGCGTGGACAGTGATGAGGATTCAATTTGAAATGCACAAAAGCAGCAAACAAACTGGAATTTGGAAGCGTCTACGTGACCAGGGAATATAATATCACATCGTAGCACCCATGGAGGGGGGGTACGTACAACGTACATATCCCACGTACAAATAGTGCACACAGGAAGTGGGATTATCTACGAATAGTTTTGGGCAGGATATTGAGCTGTTCCAGTTGGTGCTCTTCGTAGGGGGCTTTTACTCCATCCACCCGCCCGCCAGTGGGTAACTTTATGCGGAATTAAAAGCAACAAAAAAGAAGCAGCCCTTTGCTCTTTTTTTAGTCTTTTCTTTTTCTCGCACACTTGCAGTGTTCGCGCCAACATTACTGCAATCGATCCTTAAAGGTTCCTCTTCTTGCATCAATATTTCACCTTTTCGTTCAACTTCATGGAACTGCGCTTCATCGGAGCTTCAATCGAGTAATCCACTTGAAAAAGTCGCACGATCCGCGACAAAAGAAAGAGAGACAAACTACAGTTACACCTGCAGGCAGACGGTGAGAGAGCGCTTGAGCGCAAGAGCGACGGCGGCAGAATAACAGATCGGAGAGTGAGTGGGCAGCAGAATGTGAGAGCAGAGTGCAAGAGTGCGTGGGCAGCGGAATGAGAGACTGCAGAATCTGTGAGTGGGAGAGCGACGGGGCGGCAGAGTGAGTGGAAATGGAACACGATGGAACAATGCGAGAGCGAGTGACAGTGTGCGTGCGAGTGGGTGGCAGAATGAGTGAAGAGAGAGAGAGAGCAAAACTCAACTGTCAATGGCAATTTATGCGGTGATTGGACACTGTGTGGGAGAGGGGGACGGTGCGCAACTTCGCATGGCGAAAACATAAAAAAAAGGTGTTGATGGTAGACTGGCTGGCTGGCTGCACAAATTGCATTCACGCAATTCGGGAAAATGGCCAGGCGGTTGCATGCGGGCCAGGATCAAATCCCATCGAATCCCGTTCAGACGCGTTGCAGTTGCAGCTAATTAAACGCGAAAATTGCAGGGGGGTGGCGAGTCGAAATTGTTGCCAATTTGACAGCAGCTGGAAATGGATGGTCGGGGGTGGAGTGGAGTGGAGACTGGAGAGTGGAGAGGTGCAGGTCCAGGTCGAGGGTGGACATTGGCCTGCCCTGCAGGCCATTAGAGCAAATTGCGGACTGAACTGCTCGATTGAATGTTGCTGTTTGTCGATGTTGCTGATGATGTCGTTTTGTACTCGATTTTGTTTCCAATTGGATTTCAATTCGGCAGCGGCAGCGGCAGCCGAAAATTTAATTGAATAGTAGAAGGAGGAGGAGGAGGAGGAGGAGGATCCTTCGTGGATCCTCCCCAGTGGATGCGATTGAAATGGAAACCTAAACCCAGGCACAGGCACAGGCACAGCCAGAGGCAACCCAAACACCCTTTGGGGTCCGCTGGCTGCAGTGGGACTCGAATTAGAATGGTAAATAATTGCAGCTGGCGTCATTTCAATTAGGTGCACACCCTGCCCCCCCGCACTCCGTCTCCACCCCGCCAATTTGTTGCTAATTGTATGTCAGTTACACTGCGAGAAATGGCCCAAGGGCCAAAGTGCCGCTGCCGCTGCCGCTGCCGCCGCTGCTGCTGCTGCTGCTGCCAGAGGTGTAAATGTTTGCGCTCTGCCCCACCCTCGCGCTGTGCTCCTTTTTGCGCCGTGCATGCTGCTGGCCAACACCGAAATTGAGTGGCCACAACGGACCAACTTCAACTCAGCTGCGCCCCAGTGGCCAGTGGCCAGTTGGCAGCACATTCCCAGCGACGTTTTCCCTGCAATTTGCCAACTGCACTCCAGGGAGGCATTTTGCCGACCAACTGCTGTTGCAGCAGCATTCAGGGAAGGCGGCAGGGGGTGCAAGGCAGTGGGGAATTCGCCCTAAAAGTTGCACTTCGCACTTGGACAGCTAATGGCAAAAGATGAGGAAATATGTTTGTGCCATAAATCAAGTTCATCAATTTCATATACTTGCCACCTCGCCACCGCAGCACCCACAAATCACTCAGTGTCTGGCGCAGTTCTGGCGCGGCTTTCGGCGACTTCATTTCAGCGCCATTAGCCAGCCAGCCAGCCAGCCAGGCAGCCAGGCAGGCAGGAGGCAAGTGGAAACTGCCCCGGAATAGCCATAACTTATGTTGTATTGCCACGAAATTGATAATTGATAAGGTCAGCAGCAGCTCCGCTCCGCCAGTTGTCCAGCCAATCGAGATGGCAAAGAATTGCCATTTCGGTTGCTATTTATGCGGGACTCCCCTCTGTTTGCACACCGCGCAAAGTGGAGTTTGGAGCAGTTATTGTGGTGCTAGCGGGTGCTAAGAGGGGAGGGCAATCATCGTCGATTTGCCACAAACAAAAAACCCAAAACAAACCGAAGCCAAGCCATGGGCATCTGTGTTTCGTCTTCGTCTTTGTCTTCGTTTTCGCCTTCGCCACGGCCGAACCATTGCTGCGGCGAATTCAGAAAAGCTTTGCAGCGGCAGCGGCAGCACAGCGCCAGGCAGCATTTACGGTTTTAGTTTGACACTGGGATGGGCTTTGGCTTTGGCGTTGGCTTTGGCTTTCGCTTGTGCTTGGCGTTCCCCGTGTGGCTTTTGGGTTTGTAGTTTTCGGGGCTTGAGGCTGAGCTTGAGTGCCGCTCCTCCTCCTTGTACTGAGTCGTGTCAGAAGTTGGCAGCGTTTACTTCATTGTGCTTAACACTTTCCGCTGTGCAGCAGCAGCTACCCCGCCACCTGCCCCCCCGCTGTCCACTGCTGTTGCCATGCCGCCTGCCATCCTGCTGCTGGTGTTGCAAAGTTGTGCGGCATGCTGATGTATGCTCATATAACTTTGCCACTAACGAGACTCATGAGCTGCATAATAATGAGCCAAAGTCGAGAGTCCTGCCAGCTTCCTGGCAGCCACTGTTCTGGAATGGGGGGCTTTGTAATCCTGCAGGTTCAGGTTGCCGCCTCCCCCCACTCCGCTCTCCCGCACACAACTTTTGCACACTCTCTAAGCTCTTGTGTGGCTGCATTCATTTCGCATTTATCGACTGAATATGCCCGACCATCAATCAGTCAGGACTCTGCCACAGCCACAGCCGCCCCCTTGCCGCATTCGAACCTGAGGTTTATGGCCCGGCCTATGAATGGAGCTCGTGCGATTAATCAGCCAACTGATTTTGCCCAAACAACAGCCGAACAACAATGCAAGTGAATGCGGGCCAATTATTCATATTTCCTTGCCACTAGCCCCAGAGGGAGAGCGGGAGGGAGCGGCAGAGAGGACAGGCAGAGCCAGTGGCACTCTCAGCACTAAGAGAAAATATTTGGGCAAATTCTTCAACTGAAACTGCGTCCACACAGCAGCCAAGAGCCAAGAGCAGGGAGCCAAGAGCAGGGAGCAGAGATTAAAGTTGAGATTTTCTGGCATGAATTTTGTGGGAATTATTTTGGGGATCATTTCGGAGTTTTGCTGCGAAATTGAGGCTTTAAATATTACATAAATATGAGCAAAAAACTACTCTCAAGATTTCCCCCTCTCAATTAGCTTCCAGCTGCGATTTTGCTTTCATTTTTTGGTTACATTTTTCTGCCAGTGCTTTCACCCTCCCCTGCCCGTCGGAGATGTTCGCTTACCTGTGGACACATAATGGCCTCGAGGCTGCTTGCAGGAGGATTGGATATCCCGGAGGATTGGCATCGAGAACGAGGCAGAACTTGTCCTGCCAAATGATTTGATTTGATTTGATTTGATTAACATTCGCATTCGCATTCGCATGATTTGCCCGAGAATGCCCGTACATACATTTACATATTTATACATATGTATATGTATATATGTATACATTATGTACGTACATATGTACACATTATGTATGTACATTCCTGAGCTCGAAACTTGAAACTTGAAACTTGAAACTGAGCTTCCTGGCCTGCCCGAGCTGCCGGCCGTCGTCTTTTCAATTAGCCAGATGCAAAGCAGTTCACTTCCTGCCGCTGCCACCACCCCATCTTCCCCCCACCCCACACCCCCTACCGCTCTGCTGTGCAACAAGAAGTGGCGGGTCAGACCATTGCGTTGCAAGTGCAAATTAGTCGAGAGTGCCAACAAATTTAACGAGCAAATTTACACTCAGCGAGCAGCAGCAGGGCAAAGCAGTGCCCTGGGCAGAGGAGGGGGGAGGAGGAGAGCCATGACCCCGATCAGCACAGGCAGGACTCGGACTCGGACTCGGACTCGGTCTCGGACTCAGCAACCAGCAACCTGCAACCGGCTATGGCTCTGTGGCTGAGGCAAGTTGCAAATTTTTCCCTTTCTTCTCCCCCCAACTGCTGCTGCGCTCCCTCCGCCTGTCTCCCCCTCTGTGTGTATTTTAATTTGAGGAAACACAGCGCCACAATTGCCCAAAAAGACGGACGGACAGACACACAAGAGAGGCGGCGGCTGAGGAGGGTGCAACATAAAAGTGAAAAGCCTCGTGGCAGGTCAAACCTTTCAGCCTCGCTCCAGGCAGAGTCCCCGTGTCTTAGTGCTGGGGGAGTCTCGGGCGTTGGCCACTTTGTGGCGCACATGGACTGCAATCGCCACACGCTTGAGCCTGACTCCCCTCCAGCTGCTGTCGGATCAGGGAAGCATTTCCTTTGATTTGCTGGCCGACACGTGTGTTTGTCGTTGCAAATTGAATCAACAAAAAAGAGAGAAGCAAAATTGAATACAGCCACGGACGAGGCAGAGAGAGGGAGAGGGGGAGGGAGAGGGAGAGAGAGCTGTGGACCCATGTCAACTTTAATTGAATTTGATAGAACGGATATTTAGCAGAGGCTGCGCACCATTTACACCATTAGCCAAGGAGGCGCCAAGGAGACGCCAGGGCCCCCCTTTACACCCGCAAATTTATGTAATTCCTGCCCCGTGCCTTGGGCTCGGCTTGGGAGGCTGCGAGTGACACCGCAAGACGATGATGATGGAACGAGCCCACGGATAATTATGAACCTTTGGGATTCCACATCGAAAAAAGGTCGGAAATATGATGAAATAAACAAACGAAAGGAAAACATTGAAGGAGCAACGTTTTCCCGTTTTCTTTTGCATCTCCATGTGGAGTGTGCGGGCCAGGAGATGGCCCACTGAGGAGCTTTCCGCTTGGAGGCTGAGTTCGCACTGCTTGAGGCTGTGGGCGGGCCTGATGCCTTTCGACTTTCAAATAACTTCGCGGCAAGTCGTTTATTTTAATCAACTTCGCAAAGCTGCTGCAAGCTGTAACTGATTTTTGTTCAACAAGTAAATGTTGGGTGTGCAGGGTGGTGGAGTAAATCACAAACAGCATCCGAACTGCCAGCGAACTGCCACAGCTGCAACTGCTTCCCGTGCTCACACACTGCTTCACCTGCTCTAGCTGCTCCCCACTGCTTCACCTGCTGCTTGCTGCTTGCTGTTGCTGCTTGCCTGCCTTCACATTTTACGTATTGCAATGCCGTTTTGCTTTTGTTATTAAATTGCCAGCCACATTGCGCCAACTGGGGAGTATTTATTAAGTCATAAGCACCCCAAGCCGCACCACCAACTCCCCCGCACCCACCCGCGTTCGTACCTTGCCCGCATTCGCACTCCGATGCACTAAAGACGTGCAGTTCGCACCTACACACAGACACACACACACACGTATAGCTACAGCTACAGCTGAACGAAGTCATACGAAGACGTTGGGCGGCGGGGAAGTTCGCCACAAAACTTTTCATGCGCGTGGAGTGGGGGGGGGGGACAAAAAAGAGTACAAAGTGCACGGCGAAGAATGGCGAAGCGAAGCGAAGAACAACAGCAGCGACAGCAGCAATGGAATGGGAATGGGAGTGGGAATGGTGTGTGGAGCGAGCGAGAGCGGCGGCTGCCATTGAATTTAATTAACACGCAGTTTGCAAGGCGTTGTGCACAGGGTGCTGCTGCAGTTCCTACACTGAACACATTTTATGTGCAATGCTCTGGCAGTTATTGTATGGATGAGTACTCCAGCTGCAGCCAACTCCACACATGTTGCACATTCCCCAAGCAGCAGCAGCCAAGCGGAATAAGCTCGGCAATAACTAATTGAATTATGTGGCCAGCAGGGAGACGACTCAACTTCCACTCTAAGCTCCATCTGCTGCTGCTGCTGCTCCTCTCTTTTGGGTTTGAAGTGGCTGCAGAGTTCGGCGCTTCCGAATCATTGACTCGGCACGGGTTGGCCCCATCGGATGAGCGTTCCAGCTGCGGGGAGTTGGCGGTTTGTCTTCCATTTAATTGCCTGCTTATCACTTCTCGCTTTAACGTTGACTAATCCACAAAGGACCCGGGCAGGTATCCTGTCCCACCCCCTGCATGCACAACTGAAATTAAATGTTCGCTTAATTAGCTGCGAGAACTGACTTTTTCATGTGAGCCCGCTTGCCGGATCACGTTGCCAGGGCCAACGCCAGCTTTAGCCATAAATGCAATCCCCCCTCGCATCTAGCCAAATGAGTTTTTGCACAAAGGCGTGCAAAGGGGGAGCCCTTTTGCAGCTCGCCGACATTTTGCCCGCTGGGCAGCGACACTACCACAGAGGACAGGCAGCTCAGAGCGCTGCAGCGAGAGCGGTCACTGGACAACCGCTGGGAAATACCGGAACCACTTAAGCCCCTCGCCACCCGCCACCCACCACCCTATTCTCCACACAGCATGAGAGCATCAAAGCAGAGCATCACCCCCCCCGCCCGCTCGCTCCACGCCACTCAGCAGTACACAAGTATTTGTGTTCGTGTGTGTGTTCGTGTTCGTGTGTTTGTTTGTTTACTCAGACTCCACATCCGGACGATGGATGTGTGCCGTGCGGCAAAGAGTCAAAGCCATCAGCAGGATGTCGTGCGTGTGGTGGAAGGTGGATGGTGGGAGAGGGGTGGGAGGTGGGAGGTAGTTGCAGGCACCGGACATGACATGACAGGCAGGCGGCAGCAGGACAAAAATGCAGTGCATGATTCGCCTTTTTGCCGCAAAAGTTGAAGCTTTCATCAAATGCAATGAAATATTTCACATAATGAACATTCTCTTGAGCCACACACACACACACAGCAGCCGAGTGGGTTACGCATGAGTTGGCACATGAGTCCGAGAGCTGGCCAATGAATCGATGAGAGTGGCAGAGGAAATGGACAAAAAAGATAGGAGAGAGGAAGCAAAATAACGTAAATAGAAGAGAGAGATAGAGAGCCGGATAATAGCGGGATAATGCGAGCACAGATACCGCGTGGAGTGGATCCAACAAAGCCCACTTGCACACACACGAAATCCACACAAAATCCACACAAAAGTGCACATGAAATCCACACAAAAAGTGCTTGCTGTGCGAGAGTAGCGGACGGGCTGCCGCCGCGTGTGCGTGTGTGTGTGTGTGTGGGTTGGCCATTCGCATAGCTAATTAATTCATGTGATTTAAGTTTGATGGACCCGACCCTAAAACACTCTGTTTGACATTCGAACCCAAATAAATATCAACTGTCGGAGAGCTGAGCCCCGAAAGTCGCTTTATAATCTTATTAATTTTTAATCTTTCAATCAGTTAAGGGCGCAACCCGCAACCCGCACTCCCCCACCCCCCTTCGACCCATCATTATGTTTGTGTAGAAAAAAAAGGGACAGACGGGCAAAAGATGAACTTGCGGAATCTGTGGGTTTCGCTTTGCAAACTTTTCCAATTGCTGTTAACAAAACGGCGTGGGGCGGGGTGGGGCGGGGGGAATGAACCAAACAAATTGATGGCCAACTTTTGATTAGTTTCTTCAGTTTGTAGGCCTGCCTGGCAGCAATCGGTTGCATTTAGCATTTGTCTTTGCCTTTGTCTTGGCCTCAGGTTGGCTCTCATATCTCTGCGTTCGGATTAATCAGCTGTCCGCATGCCAAAATCTTCCAAAATATTCACAAAGCAAACACCAAAAAAAGGAAAGGATAGTCCGGGCAAGGAAATTGTTTGTGCTGCTGCTGCTGCTGCTGCATTTGCATTTTGCCGGAAAAAAGTTTCCTTTTCGGTGCGGTCCGAAATTGCCAAGACAAACTTCCAGGCCACACAGTCGGGTCGGGTCGGGTCTGGGTCTGGTTCTGTGTGGCAATCGGACTGGAGAATTGTGCGGCTGCAGCTGCACGGCACGGCACCCACGCAATTAAGTTGCATAAAAAGTTTGTTACACGATTTGCAAGTTGCAACTGGTAGCCTGGCAACCGCCTCCGCATCCGCAATCACAACTCTCGCCGCTGTGTCCGTGTCGTCGCTCTGCAACTCTCTCGCTCTCTGCATGTGCTGGCTTTCTCGTCTTTGGCCAAATGTTGATTAAAATATAATTGGATTCTAATTAATGCTAATTGATTTGTGCGACATGTGCCCCTTGTCATGCCTCCCCACTCCCCACGCTCCGGTCTCCACTCTCCACTTGGCACACTAAATTCCCATCATGGATGGTTCGGCATGTCCCATTGTATGCACTGCTTGCTTGCACGGTGGACGGGGTGGAGGCGTAGAGCACCTTTAGATATACGCAGACATGTGCACACATGCACACACACATATGTACAGTTCCAGTTCGCCAGTCCACATCATGTGTCAGTCGGACAAACTAAAGACCACACACACAGTGCCGGACACGGAGGAAGCACTATACATATGTACATATGTACATGCATATCCATACGTATGTACAAAGATATTTGGAAGACATCCAATTAGGCGCTGTCAAATTGCTTGGCATTTGAAATGCGAACCAAACAATGAATGAATCTGCTGGTCGTGCTGCTTGCAGCCCGAAACAACATTTCTACGATCCACCTCTCCACTCTCCCTTTCTGCACTCTCCACTTCTCCACTCTCCGTTAATGCAAGCAAGAGAACACAAGAAATCAGTGCGTAAGCGTCGCGACGCCTGTGACTGCAGCTAAAGGGAGAGAGAGAGAGGGAGAGTGACTGCAGAGAGAGAGTACTGCAGTGGCGTAAGGTAACTGTAAACGTGAATACACGGAACTTGTTTAACCTTTTTGTTATTTTCTTTAATGTGAAATCAAAGGAACCTCTGGCATACCCCATTTAGAATCAAATTCACAATCAAGCCACAAGTAACGTTACAAAATTTCATTCGCATTTATTTTAGTTTTCGCAATGCTGCCGCTAGCTCAGACATCGATCCAGGGTCAGCGCAAAGCTCGCGATCTTGGGCCACGCAGCGGTTTTAGCTTCATCAACTGCCGACGGTAAGCGAAGGAGGGGAGCAAACAGAGAGGAAAGAGAGAGAGAGAGAGAGAGAGAGACTAAAATTGTTCACACAGCAATGCAAAGCTTTTGGCTGAGGGCTTTCAGCCGCCGAAGGCTGTGCGCACCGGCACCTCCATTGTGGGCATCACCTATCGGGATGGCGTTATCCTGGGCGCCGACACGCGAGCCACCGAGGGTCCCATTGTGTCCGACAAGAACTGCTCCAAGATTCACCACTTGCAGCAGCACATCTAGTGAGTGTCGCCCGAGAGATGCGCCCCACTGTGGCTCCTCGCTCTAACCCCACTCCATTTCCATTTCCATTAGCTGCTGTGGCGCTGGCACTGCGGCCGACACCGAAATGATGACCATGTTGACCTCATCCGAGCTGGATCTGCACCAGCTGAACACGGACCGACAGGTGCCGGTGGTGTGTGCCAGCATAATGCTGCGCCGCACCCTCTTCCGCTACCAGGGGCACATCGGGGCCGCATTGGTCATGGGCGGCGTGGACAGGAGGGGGCCGCAGATCTACTGCATCTATCCGTGCGGCTCCAACGACAAGCTGCCGTACGCGGCCATGGGATCGGGCACACTGGCCGCCATGTCCGTGCTGGAGCATGGCTGGAAGCCGGATCTCGACCAGGAGCAGGCCAAGCAGCTGGTGCGCGAGGCCATCACGGCGGGCGTCCTCAATGACCTGGGCTCCGGCTCGAACATCGATCTGTGTGTGATCACCGAGGCGGGCGCCAACTACCTGCGCACGGACACAGTCGCCAGCGAGCGGGGCGAGCGGCAGGGCAAGTACTGCATCAAGCCGAACACCACGCTGGTGAAGTCCACCTCCGTGCGGGGCATCCGCGTAGCCGCAGAGCGCTCCTATCGCGTGTCCATGTCCTCCTCCCGTTTGATTTTCTACTCCGACCTGAACCTGAGCGCCAGCTCGTGGCCCACACACACTGATCCCGAGAACGTTGAGCTGCCGGGAATATCTGCCCAAAGCGAGCAGCAGCAGGAGTCGGAGGGAGCAACTGAAAGGAAGAGGCAAGCGGATGACCAATAAGAACCATCAAATCGGAAGAAGATTCTCAACAAATTATTCGTTTTCACACAATTTATAAATATGCAAGTACATATGTACATATGCTCATGTGTAACGGTTCAGCCAATATATAAAAGTTTAAGTGGAATTGGGGATTTATTCAGCACAGATATAACAGTTTTGGTTTACATTATAACAGTTTCTGCTGTCTTTGCTTGACGCTCGCTCTCGTGATCTGCTTTTTGCTCTCTCCTTTGTAAGCTTACCTGGCATACATACATATATGTACATATGTATGTGCGTACTCCCGTTGCTGCTTTTGTATAATGCTGAGCGGGCACGCGACTCAAAGCTACAAACATTTCAACAATTTTGATGTTTATCCAAGAAACTTGGAACGGGGCTTCGATGGAAGACAGAAGGAAATGTTTTCTCTACACTGCGAAAAAGAAGAGAACGACAACAGCAAGGAAAATATTCCATAAATGAATGCAAATATTTAAAATTCTTGGTGTAAAAACTGTGCATAAACATATGTAAGTATGTGTTGTACCTATGGCTATGCATGCATAGACGCTGTTCGCTTCGAACTCGATTTTGTTTGAGTTCGAAGCGCAGCTCGAAGCTTTGTCCGCAGTGTAAGATTAAATCAAAGTGCAGCTGGCGACCAGTCTCTCCCATTGTCTGGAGAGTCTCCGCTGCTCTGTGTGTGTCCCCACTCCACTCCACTCCACTCCTGTGCCTGCTGCTCAAAAATAGTTTGAATCTTTTGCGATTTCCACATGTCGTGGGTCCTCTCTCTCTCTCCCTCCAGGTAGTGCATTTGAAAGCGAATATCTGAAAGTTCTCAACTGCTGATTGGCGACGAATGCTGGCAGAGGATTTAGCCAGTTGTCATACCACCCCGCAACACCCCACCCCATTCGAGTCTGCTTGTTCGATCCGGGCCGTGCACATGCTGCTGTTGCTGCTGCTGTTGCTGTAATCGAGGTCCGACCGTTGTGGTGTCTGCTCTGCTGTGTGTCTTGCTGCTCCATGTTCCATGGCAGCTATCAAACGATGAACTGCGAAAACGTGTAAATATTGTCATGGTCCTGCTCCTGGTCCTGGTGCCAGTCTCTGTGCCCATGCGACTCCTTCCGGGTTAAAGGGCGCCTGCAACTCGGGCCGGGCGGAGACCAGCATCATTATAAGATTAAATCGCAGTGCTTGGGCGCAAAGGATGCTCTCGCTCTCTTCCTCTCCCTCTCGACACATCCTCTGCCAGAGCACATGGCAGAGCGTGGCGGCGTGGCCGGGTCTGTCCTGGGGGCAAGGTTTGATTTTGTTTTGTCGCTTGTTTGCCATTCGCTCGGCTGCGTCGGTTACCTTTGGCTTTCCTTTTTACCCGAGTGTTCACTTTCCTTGGCAGCAGGCAGGCAGGCAGCAGGCAGCAGCTGGAGAGAGAGAGAGAGAGGGAGAGCGTGTTCCACCTTCCCATGTTCCCATGTTCTTCTTGGTTCTTCTTGCCATCTGTTGTCTGTCGCTGTTGTCCGCTCTCCCGCTCGTTCCCCTCTCTGTCTCTCTCTCTCTCCACATGTGTGTGCACATTTTAAATTAGATTTCTGTGTGCACTGGCACACCCACCCCTTCCCCTGCTGCCCATCTGCAGCTTGGGTTCCATTCCCACATGCTCCACCTGCTGCTGATGCTGCTGCTGCTGCTGACTCCATCTGGTTCCGGTTTCTGTAATCGAATACCGAACCATCACAGGATTATCATTTCGCTTTTTGTTGGTCAGGCGGGTGGCGGGGCAACCGCTTCTAAGTCCAATCCTTTTGCCATACGGCGACTGGCCATCCGGCTGGCTCCTACCGGCAGCCAGTGTCCCGGGCCTTGGATTACATTTATTATTTATTTACGGCCACTTGACGTGCACACACACAGAGGGAGCGGGAGAGAGAGTCCAGCAGCAGCTGGCGAACTAATTGAATAATAGCAGGAGGAGCCAGCACCGCCTGCCACCTGCTGTCGGACTCGCTCGCTTGCTTCCTGATGTCCTGATGTCCCGATGTCCTGATGTCCTCCAGCCAGCCGTGTCATGACTCTGCACACGAAGCTGCGAGCTGCGAGCTCCGAGCACAGGCAAATGCGTCAAGTGCAATTTAATTTAAATCGTGCGTAGCCAAGGGCAACCCAGGAAGGCGACAGCAGCAGCCACCCAGGGGGGTCAGGGTTCACATTTGAATAGGGAGCGGAGCGTGAGCAAGTGAACACGAGGCACCCGCTGATCCCTGGGGCCACTCCACATCCTGTTGTTTATGGCCGCACGGCGCGGGTGCTGCCCAGGTGCCCCAGGATCACGATGTGGGAGAGGGCCCTGGGAGGTCAGTTCCAGCGGCAAACGACTTTCGGGCGACAAAGTTGTGAAGCGTCCAAGGATATTGACAGCCGGCCAATAAAAGTGACAAAGGGGCGAAGCCCAAGGAAAGGAGCCTCAGGCAAGCGGGAACATGTCTTATTTATGCGTGCACCAAACAGCCAAACAGCCAAACAGCCACACAACAGGCAGCCAGCAAGGATGTGGCAGGATGCCCCACTGGTGGCCCCAAATCTCAGGCAGAAATCTGCTTACATGTGGAAGCTGTCGCCGTCGTCCCTCCCCAAGCCTGAGTCGAAGGACAGTTTGCTGCCCTCTGCCCGGACTGAGTCCCATTACCATCAGTCTCGTCTCGGACTCGAAGCTCTCTCTTTTGGAGCCGCAATCAGAACGTTTCACTGCCCGAAGCTGGCTGCCAAAGGGGTGGACAGGGGGGGTTGCTTTTGTTACTTGTTTCGTGGCGCCTTGGCCAGCGTCAAACTTTAGACGCGGCCATTTAGCAGCAGGCAATGAGCAAAAAGCAGCAAAAAGCAGCCGCAAGGGGGGCAGATATCGCCACACGGCTGGCTGGCTGGCTGGCTGGCTGGCTGGCTGGCTGGCTGCGAATGCATGCCACGTCAGAGACTGCCGCGAACGTGCTTCACAGCTTAAACAGCCGTGGGGCGTGCCCAGCCATATGGACAGCAGCGTGGCATGGGGCATGGGGTGCAAGGTGGGCTCCGACTCCGCCACTGGGCTGTGGACGTTGAACGTGCCATCAGCTGCAGGGCGTGGTCGTAGGCGTGGCCTGGCATTCGCATAATCATTTAACATAGCAAAGGGCGAGGGGGAATGAAATCAGAAGCGGCTTCATTATCGACAGCAGCAGCTGGAGCTGGAGCTGGAGCTGGAGCGGCGGCGTCTAATTAGCGCGTCGAACGGGTCGTATGCGCAATGAATAATTGCCGGTTACCTTTTGGCCATAGACAGCCGCAGCCCACGAACCACACAGCAGCACACACACCTCTCCGCTCTCCGCTCTCCTCTCCGCTCCCCACTCGTAATCTCCCATCTGCCTGCAACGCTGCGGTCAGCTGCAACTGGCTGTGGCTGGCTGCAGCTCTGTCCAGCTGGAAAATGCGAATGCACGGGAGGGAGCCCCGAAAGCCTCGTGCCAGAGCGAGCGAGAGAGCGCTGGGTGCCTCGCACGTGCCCAACCCCCAGCTGGAGTCACGCTCGAAGGACTGCCACTTATTACATAATATCGAGCAGCATTCAGCACCAAGATGGACCATAAGCAGGCACCCCGAGTGGGCAGCAAGTCCTGTCCTGGCCCCACCAATTGCTCGTTTTGGAACCCATCGAAAGGGTTTCTGTAGAGTTTTGTGGCTGCTTTAAGGACACGCTCGAATGGTGTTGGATTCATTATCAAATGTTAACTTTACTCTCTTATTGTAGTCCCTCTTCTCGGCGGCACTTTGGCTGCGCTTCCCTAAGCCGCTTTGCTAATTGCTGATTTATTCGCCTAATTGCCACTGAGCCGAGCAGCTGCAGAGTCCTGGCGCTCGTTGTGCTATTGAGAGGCAGCTGCAGACAGGCTGCAGCGCACTCCTCCAGGTGTTGCCATGCCAATGGAAATCCCTTTCGCATTGCAGCGCGGAGAACAATAAACATTTCCCATTTTAGCGTGGAGGCTTGGGCTTTGTCTTGCCCCCTGCCCCGAATCCTCTGCCACTCATCCGAGCACAGTGCATCGATATCCATCCTCCTGCATGCAACGCAGCCCCAAAGCCTTCTACTATCTGAAATCTCCCCCATTTCATACCCAATTAGGCGGGACTACCTGTGGGCATAATCTACGAAATATTGAGCGTTCAAAGCCAAGCCGAAAACTATTTGCACTCAGTGTAAGCAGCAGCAGCGCAACGCAAAGAGCGAGCGCGCGCTCTTCAGCGTAGATTGTGGAGTCCAAGAGCCTCGATAAGTTCCACAAGTTCCACAATTGGCTGCTAAGCTAGAAGCGAGCTTTTGGAGCGCAGGGAGGGGAGCGGAACAAACGACAAATAAAAGAAACGAAAAGTTCTTTGGCTGAGTGGCGACACTGCGAATACCCTGGAAGTGGGTAATTGTTTGGTTATAAATAAACATATTTGAATGGTTATATTTATTATGTTGTGTAACGGCATTGCAGTTGTAACAGAGTCAATTCTTGATATCGATTCTGCTTGTCTTATCAGAAACAAAGTGTACCCTGGCCCCAGCCCTAAACCATCGACTGATAAGAGCTGGTTCTACAACAGCGTCGCAAAGGTCTTGATACAATCGTGGGGGGCTGGTGGGCGTATAATCTGCTGGCCGGACTCGTCCAGAAATTCGTCGTAGCGGATTGTGTGTATCAGCTCGTAGCCGAGGCGCTCCATCAGGCGGGCGGAGTAGCTGCTGGAGCAGTCGCCGACCAACAGGCGATGGCCCTGGGAACGAGCGAGTTCTTCCACGGCCTTCACGAGCAGAGCGGCCACGCCTTGGCGGCGCAGCGTGGGGTCTATGCCCACGGCATGGACATGCATGGCCGAGGGTATGCCGTAGCGCTGGCACACGTTCGTCTCCCGCTCGATCCGCGTGAGCAGGGAGAGGATGCGGCCCCACTTGGTGCCGGCGTGCTTGGCCACTTCCTCGGTGAGGTGGTCCGCCTCGTGGGCATCCTTGGGACCGGCCACGAGGGCGCCAACAATGCGAGTGCCGCCCTGCAGGGCGATCAGGCAGGCGCCGTGCGGGATGTTGGAGAGCAGAAACTCCTTGTCGGCCTCATCCGGCTCCGGGGGACTGCAGCCGACGGTCAGCGGCTCCTCGCGGTAGTAGTGCTCCAGCAGGAACTTGATCATTGCCGGCCCATCGCCAGATCCCACAACACGCACTTCTATATCGTCCGATACACTCATTATTGGTTTCTTTTCTTTCGTTTCTTTCGTTTCTTTTTTCCGATGAGCAGCTGGCGGAGGTGGCGGCAAGCGAATAAACACGTGAAATAGCGGCAAGCGAATAAACACGTGAAAGCACACACAAAAATGTGCGTTCGCTCTTTCTCTTTTGCACTCGGCACACCAGAGAAGAGAGCGAGCGGAACGTGGAACGTTTTAACGGAATTGATCTCTCTCTCGATCTCTCTCTGTGGACTGTGTGTGGACTGTGGACGCCAAGAACAGCAGCACGTGAAATATTGTTGTTGTGTAGGTCATGGCTGCGCTTTGACAGAGTTTGCGCGCACAGTGGGAATAATTGTGATTTGAATTGATGATATTTGTACGTAATATTTTAATATCATTTCCATGAATAAATGAATAAAGAAATGTTTCACTGTGGACTCGTCTCTCGTTTTGTTTAGTGTTCTCTGTCGCTGTCTTTTAGTCTTCAGCGCTACTTACCGGATAAAGGACGTGTGTCCACGGGGGGCCTAACTGAGGAGGAGCTTTCCATTTGGACGTGCTACGTGCGCCATTAAGTCGTTCGTCGAAGTATCGCTAATGGAGGATTGGCTCCCACTGCCGCTGCTGCTGCTGCCGCTGCTGCATCGGAACCATTAGGAAAGGTATTAAAGAGGCTTAAGAGACGAGGCAAGCACAAAGGCAGTAGGAGCAGAAGGACATCGTGCTGTCTTCCGTGCCACGACAGGGTAAGTAAACAACAGGCGGAAGCATGCAGAAAACGACTCTGGAATACCCTAGCCTCCATTTGCATGTCGTTCGATGAGGCAGGATATGGCCCCCCTGCATGCGATCCATCGGATTGAAGTGTATTGAAGGGGGAGCGGAGGGTGCGGCAGCACAAGTGTAATCCGTAAACTACGAAACGACATGGACAGGGGACAAGCATGGGAGGAAGGATGATGGAAATGGATGGGGAATGGCGGAAATGGGCTTGGCCAGGGATTATGCCACTGAAACTTATAGAAGTGAAATCGAGCGCGTGAAGCGTAAGTGGCGGCCATTGTCCACCTCGAACACATTTCTAATTATAGTGAGAGAGGGAGAGAGCGAGCGAGTGGCAGTGGGTGTGGAAGCGGTGCGACAAGGTCAGACACAGAACAGAGAAGGAGGCAGAGGAGGAGAAGGAGGAAAGAACTAACCGAAAATGTCCAAACAAATCAGGCAAACAAAAAAAGGAATGCCATGCTGCACAATGAAAGCATTACGACTGGAGAATGCTTGCTCCATGGTCGGGGGGGAAGTACGAATTTTGGGCCAAGTGTCCTTGAGCATGTTTTTTTTTGGCAAATGCCCGAACGAGGAGGAGGAGGAGGAGGAGGAAGCAAAGCTTAACATATACTTCAGGCTTGAAGCGAGCCACTGTCACGGCACGTACATTTTATAAACTCCACACACAGCCACACTCTCGCTCTCTCTCTCGCTCTCTCTCTCTGTCTCGCTCTTCGCCGCCCAAAGCTCCTGCGCCATTTCGCCGCACTTCGCCTTGGTTCGCCGCCAGGCGAGTCAACGGACATTGAAAAGCAGCCGCCTCGCCGTCGAGGCGTCAGAACAATTCGTGCCGCGTGCGCGTTCGGTTCGTTTTTCGTGCTCTCCTTGCCTCCAACCTTGCTGCTCCTTGCCTGCTCTTGGGTCCTCGCTCTCTGGGCTGGTGTTGCCGTCGCTGTTTCCCTGTCCGTGCCTGCTGTGTGTGCGTCCGATTCCGATTCCGCTTGCGAGTGAAAGTAAACAAGCCGCAGAGGCGCCGGAACATGTCCTTCCTTCCTCCTGCCTCCTGCCTCCTGCCTCCTTCCACCGAGCCACACCAGCCCCAGTGGGCTGCAGAGCGACAGGCAAAAACTCTAAAAATAAATAACACACAAGATAAAATAACAAATAAAATAGGAATCTATTTTTTACGTGTTTTTCGTGGCGTTGCGTTAATGAAGAATTGCCTTTTGTTTTTTTATAGTGACAAATTAAAGAGCACTCGGTAAGAGTTGGGAAACATTCGAGGAGCAATCCACAAGTAAACACTCGACAGAGCGAAGAGGTCCTCCAAGCGCCGACTAGAATGTCGAGACGGCCGCAACAGTTTGGCCCCCGCTGCTGGGTGATGCCGCTCCTGGGATTATACCTACTCAGCCACGGCCTCCGTTGCGATGCTCGGGCGGTAAGTGTTGGATCTACAAATTTTCTTTATATTTATTTCTATATTGATGGCTATTGAAACCGATCGAGCCGCACTTGAGCTTGGTAATAAAATATAATAATAGCAGAGTTGCAAATGGAAATTGAAGAGAATCAAACACAGATAATTATTGCTCTGGTGAGGATGGTTTCAGCTCAGTTCCAACTTTCAGCAATTGTAGTAGATAAATGCCACTGATGGTAGATGCAAATTGGCAGCTAGAGAGTGGAGGCAAGCACTGCAACTGTCACTGGCCACTGTCTGGCCATCGGTGTGGAAGTCTATCCCATTGCAAGGGAACATTCCACTCCCATCTTTCGCTTTCAAATTAACCTCTCGCTTAATTTGAAGATTAAATTGCGGTTGCTTAGCAGGCAAATGGAAGAAGCGAAAAAGGCAAATGGCAAATGGCAAACGATAAATAGAGACCGGGCAGAGGGACCAAGTGCTGGAACTTAGTAGGGCACAGGAATACTCCTTGTGTCCGACCTGACCAACGATTGGCCCCCAAAATGTATATGCGCAAAAGTTGTTGTGTCCGAGAGGAGGAGAGTATATCAAAAATGTTGAAACTCTTTGCTTTCGGTTGGCAAGCAAAAGTTTATTTTATTTCGCTTGTGCTCTGCTTTGGTTCCAAAACGGCGACGTCATCGCTGTCCCATTTCCCTCTTGTTTTGGTCTTTATCCTTTCGCTGTACCCCAGTCCCAGTCCCAGTCCCAGTCCCAGTCCGAGTCCGAGTCCTATTCTCATTCCGTATCATCTTTCCGTTTGAGTTCAGTCGCTCTCTCCGGCTTGCCAATTCCATTTTTCTTTGCTGCGTTGTTGTGGCTCTGTGGCTGTTGCTGTTGCCGTTGCCCACCTCCTCCCCCCCACTCCCCCCCGTAAGCGCTGCGAAATGAATAATTTCAGAGAATTTACTACACAATTTTATTCATATAAATCACAAATTAAATAAGTTTTTACGAGGTTGTTCAGCGGTTGCAGGGCCCACTACAGAACTTGTTTGTGTTCTCATTCTCGACGTTTGTTTGTTTGTTTTTTTGCCACCCCACTCCCGTCCCCGGTCTGTTTAGCAACTTGGGTGCTGGTTTCGGCATTTGGTCTGGATGGATGGAGCCCCGGCTAGGGGCTACACTTGCTTGAGGGTTTCGCTTTTATGGCTGTGTAATTTTTTTGTTGGCCTCTTTTATTTATGCTTATTATCGTGATTGCCATTGCCCCGTAGACCGAGTAACGGCAATAATAACTGCCACCGCACTGGGGAGGGGGGGAAAGTTACTCCGCCGATACCCACAATGGATGGATTCTTGCACACCGAGTTCGAGTTCGAGTCCGAGTTGGAGTTGGAGTTCGAGTTGGAGTCCGTTTTTTGTTTTGTTTTGTTTCGGCCGCAGGTGGGATTACAATGATTACGGTTCGCTCCACCCCGAGCAAGCGAATTTATGCGGAAAGCAATCTGCGATTGTCCAACTGCCTGAGCCTTTCCAAGAACCATTTACAGCCAACGCGAGTGTGGCTTTTCGCAGAGCCACCAAAATGCTTGCTACAAAAATATGCAACAAATAAATGATAAATGCCATAAAGCATATAATATGATAATTATTTATGCACAAAAAATGAAGCAAGAAAGTTGATTTACAATTTGTAGCCACCGACTGCACTTTTATTTCACTTTCTGTGGCTGTTATTTTTCCAATAAAAAGTAAATGGGAATCGCACGAAAAGAGAGAGCAAGAGAGAGGGGGAGATTGAGAGAGGAGAGCTCTGTGGCATCCTCGTTTGGATTTGGGATTTATTTGGGATTTGGCGGCAGGCCATGCTGCTGCGAGTGCGAGTGCGAGAGCTTATCCTCTCCTCTCTCTCAATCATTTATCACTTCTTTTTCCACTTTGCTGTTGCTTGGGTTTTGTATTATTCTTTTCGTGTTTTTCATTTCTTGCTCTGCTTTGGGGTTTAGTCTAGTCCTGGGCGCCCCTTCATTTGCATACGTGGAGGCTTGAGGCGGCTTGGGGGCTTCCATGCAGATGCATTAATAATGTAACATTAACAGGGGACACACAGAGGGGCAGACGGGCAGACGGGCAGATGGGCAGATGGGTTCCTGGTGAGAGGAAGATAAACAATGCGGAACGAACGCCTTAGCCCCGACTCAAATGGGGATGACAAGAGATGAGCCGAGGCTCTCGGCAAATTGTCCCCGCCATTGCCCCCCCTCCATCCGCATCCATTGCCTGTCCATTCAATGATGTTCCATGCGTCGCCATTCCCACTCCACTCCACTCCACTCCACTCCATTCCATTCCCATTCCGTGCCGCGCGACTCTCTTATTGAAGGCATTCACGTGCGAGACGTGAAAGCCATTTACGATGCGGCCGCCGCCGCCGCCCCCGCAACAATGAGCAATTAATCATGCCACAGCCAGGGATTGTGCGCCACAGTCCATGGGCAACTCCGCCTCCGCCTCCTGTTTCAGATTCACTTTCAGTCAGCCGCAGACCCAGACCCAGACCCAGGCCCTGCCCTTCAAGGACGAATCTGTGGAGCACACACAAAAAAAGGAAGTGAAAATACATCCACGACCTTGAGCTGCATTCACCACTCCCCCTCCCTGACTATTTCCCACATCAAACTCATAATTTATGGATGGCAATCAAAATGAGCTGCCCGCTCCGTCTGCGGATGTGAAATTCGGTGTTCGGTTTTCGGTTTTCGGTTTGCTCTGGCCCAAAAATGTTGCGCACTCGGCCACATAATTATCGGTTTGATTTATGGCAGCATTTTCGCAGCCAATTACTTCGCACTTCGCAGGCAAAAGGCGGGCACGGCAAAGTGTGTGTGCGGCGGACACATAACGGACACATAACGGACACATCACGGAATGTGGGTCAGGGCACGAACGAGGGAATTCACCTTCTCCTTTGCATGGCTGACCTATGACTGGCACCCTGGCTGTTGCTCAACTGTCCCGCAACTGGCTCTATAATTACCAACTTTGAAACGAACTGGAGCGGAGGTGGCCGATTGCGATCTTTATGAGGTGAGCCAACGAGCAGCCCAGTCCAACTACAAGCCATCAGAAAAACCCTGCCTGCCGGCCAGGCCTTGAAGTCAATCAAACAGTCGCCCCCTGACAAGGCTTGGGGATTGGGAATTGGGTTTGTATCCGACTCAGCAGGGGGGGGAGGGAGTTGCTGTCAGTCTTCCACTCAGGTGACACAATTGTTGGTCCACACAGAGATTAGCAGCAGCAAAAACGAACGACGGACAGAGGGATCCAAACATATTTATCTGCATATCTGTCCGGGTTGGAGGTTGTCCAGCTCCATGGTCCAGATCGTAAATTAAAGTGCAAAGGTGGGTGACTCCTCTCTCTCTCGTTCTCCCCTTTAACTCTCTTTCTGTTTACTCCTTCCACCGCTCTGGAGACGTGTTAATTTTGTGTTTAATTTATGAAATTAGCCTCGTGTCCTGTGTCTTTTCGAAAGTTTTCGGCACGAATTCCACCAGCACACGTCCTGCGGCTGTCCTCCTGCGCTTCCTCCTCCTCCTCCTCCTCGACTGCCAACTTCCGGATAATTGCGTTATCTTCGCTTTAAATTAACCCGAGCACTGCAGCAGCAGGCCATTCCATTGGAGAGTTGAAAACTGTTTGCAGTCAGCTTCGCTTCAGCGGTTGGGCAGGTGATTGCTGGCTGCCAGCTACAACACACACCCAACACCCACACACACACAAAGAGCAGACAAAGTTTACCCGTGAGATGTTGTTGTTGCTGTTCGTCTTTCCACATAGTTGTAGTGCTGACGCATCGTTTGGGGCAATCAGCGTTAATCGGAATTCGATTCCTTAAGGACCTCTTAGTTAAGTTTTACTTTCAGCGCCTGCAACATGTTCGCTTAATTTATAAGCAGAGTTTCTAGCTGTGTGGATCGTAAGAGCGCGCAACAGTCCGCTCTCAGTGGGCGCTAACAGTGAGCGCTAACAGTGATCTATAAACGTGGGCTGTTCGCATAGAGCGCTAACAGCGATCTGTAAACACAAGCTAAGAGCGGCAACAGTTCATTGCTTGCATTTTCTGTTAAATACTTTGCAAAGAACCAACATAGACCCCAACACATATCCATGCTGCGAATTATAATCTTTATAAATGATGACTGGGTATCCTCAGGCGCCTGATCCATGCTCAATTTCCGTACGGTAGAGATAATTTCCCCATATAATTGGCTATTCAAATTTGTATGAAGTTCATACTCAATTTACTTTCATGTCTTATGTACATTGCACCCACTATGCTGCACCCTCCTGCTGCTGCTGCTGCATTCCATAACGACTGCCCTGCCACGACACGACACGACCCCCAGCCAAAGAGCAGATAACCGGATTAGGACGGCAAACCACAGCAGCAACTCCATCGGCTGGCAGTGCGGGCGGAGAGGGCCCTTGGGCACGGCACTGTTTGTGCTCGGCTGCGGTCACCTGTGCAATTCCCCGACTGTTGACAAACGTAATTAAGAAATTGTTAGGCCAGGTGAGCCAGGCAGGCAGGCAAGAAGGAGAGAGGGAGAGAAGTCTGCCAGGGTGCAGGGTGCGGGGTGCCAAGTTACGCAAATGTTTGCCATTCGCAATGGATATCTGTACACACACACACACACACACACACACACTACGTAAGCGTGCGTGTGCTTTTGCTTGTGGATAAACAATATTTGTGCTTGGGTAGCCAATGTCCGTGTTGGCAGAGATTGCTTGGAAGAAGCTGTACAGTGTACATTAACCGTAATTCAATGAAGAAGTAAAAGGGGTGCAGCCGCACAACACAAGTTTACGCTTGCCTCTCTGGCGTCTCTTTTTGTTGAACGTTCTCTTAAGACGAACCGCTCAGCAAAGCTCGGAGATCAGGCGCTCTCTCTTTTTGTGGATTGTGGATAGTGGATTGTGGATGTTAGGGTTCTCATTAGTGGTCTGCTCTAGCAACTACCAACGATCGGCTGGTCTGCCCTGCTCTTTGTATCCATTCCGTTTACTGAAGGGAATGGAATTCCTTTGCACAACATTCTCTGGGTGGATTGTGGGGGGGACAGAGTGCTATTGAGTTGAAAATGTGCAAGTAATGAAGCAATTGGCACGTGGACGGACGGTTCTGCTATGCCCTTCTGCGCCATCAGTGGTGGTGCCCCCCTCTTTTTTGTGTCCCCATTGTCTTTTGTTCGGCTCTCGCGTGGTAATCAACTCGATTGCCACCACGCCCCTCCATCACCAACGACCTTAGCACTTGCAAGACCCCACAGCACACCACGCCCCACCCCTTCTCTTTTGCCCTTTGCTTTGACCTCATTTGGCATGGGGTGCGGCAGGGGGGCTGCCTACTGAGGTTTGTCCTTCGTTGCTTTTCCTGAATGCGGGCAAACGCAGTCGCAGTCGCAGTCGCAGTCGCAATGGATTCTTTGTGTCCGCTGTCGTTTCATCATCATCCTGCTTACCTCCCCAGTCCCAGCCCCAGCCCCCCTTCCCTATCCCTAAGCTCTAAAGGACAAAGAGAGAGAGAGAGAGAGAGTCCCGCTTTCCCCCCTGGCCTCCACCCCTTTGTGTATCCTTGTGCTCCTTTTGTTTGGGGGCGCTGCACGCCTCGTTATGCACAAACAAAGCGTTTTCGCTTCCATTTAGCAGCAAATTAGAAGCTGCCGCTTTGAGGTCTCCTGAAAAGGTGGCAGCAGGCAGCCGGCAGCCGGCAGCCGGCAGCTTAGGCAGCTAAGGTGGGGCCACGGCACACATGGCCTGGCCATTGCACGGAGAATGCAGAAAAACTGAAAGCAAAAAAAAAAGAAAACAGAAGACAAAAAAAACATGCAAAAAAGAGATTACATTACGAATTAATTAACAGTAAATAAAAGTGCTCGCTGTCACAGCAGCTCTCACGCAACGCACATGTGAGTGCCGTTAATCACTAAAATGCAGGGACAGAGAGGGAGAGAGAGAGCGCGAAAGGGAAGGGAAGGAGCGGAAACCGTTAAAGAGAGCCCGCAGCAGCGGCAGCATTTGAGGCTGATTAATTTCGGAACATTTCGGAATGTTTCCAGCAAACTTTTGACCAGGTCAAATAATGCTTTATGGCATCACTCAACGCTCGATGATACTCTGCGGGCTGCACTGAGCGAAAAGTGGCAGCAACTGTGCGGAAAAGTTACGCCAGAAACAAATTAAGAATCGATATTTGAGGACTATTTATTGAGGATTACTTATTAAATATGTTGTGGATTATCGACACACTCGTACGCGCAGCCTTACAAGGCAGTTTCGAAGGATTTTCAAGACTTTTGCGGGTGTTTTACTCTCCCGCTGAGTGCTGCCATAACCATAATGGCACTTGACAAGGATGATAATGAGAACGATAACGATAATGATGATGATGAGGCTAAGCCTGAGAGCATCTACCATCGCCCAGCCCCATCTGATTCTGTTGCTAAAACATTATCGTTCACTTGGGCATCATTGATAACAAATGTGGGACCATTAATCGAGGCATTTTTGCTTAGCGCTGCTGCTGCTGCTGCTGCTGCTAAGAGAGTCTGATTAAGAGAGAGGAGAGGCCCAGATACACACATACACAACCACACACACCGCGCCTGAAGAGGGTTTAATGTGTGTGTTAAACTTTTTGATGCCTTCAGGCCTTGTTGAATAATTGAACAATAAAGAACGAAACGGCATTAAGTAATTTGTGTCGGTTAAGTCATAAAACTCACACACTCACAGCGCCATAAAGTGCACACTAATGCATGTATACATACATGTACATATGTAGATGTAGATGTAGATGTAGATGTACATGTATATGTATCTGCATAAATTGTTAATTCTGTGCGCAAGTTTAATGAGTCGTTGGCATGAAAATTTCAAGTTTATTGCTGGAAAGCCGCCCAATAAATTTGCTGGCTTCCGTGCCTGCGCCTCTGCATCGAACTTGGGAAGGAGTTCGGGGGAAGTTTTTCTACGTTTTCGCCATGTTTTATCCAGCCACAACACACACAACCCACACCACTGGATGAGCCATTGATTCATGTTAATTAAATGTGACAAAAGTTGAGAAAGTTTTACTGGCTTTTTGCCTCTGGCTGTGGCGCTGTGGCGCTGTGGCTCTCCTCTGCTCTGCTCTGCTCTTTCCTTTTGTATCCTCCGTTGCACACAATTTTCATTTGGCTATGTTGCGGTTACTTTATTGCCACTTTCCTTTCACCCTGCTGCTGCTCCACCCTCCACCCTCGTCCACTATAATGTGCGACATTTTCGATTGCGATCATCAGGCCAAAATGTTGCATAGCAAAAGTTTTTTTCGCTTTTAATTAGAAATCGAATCGAATCCGCAAGCTGTCAAAGTTTTATCTATGCCCTGATATCAGTAGGTTCAGGGCGGGGAGGGGTTCGGGATGACTTGGTGCACCGCCAGTGAATCCATATTGAGCTCAGAGCCTCAATCTCTCCAGGATTTCGACTTTCGACTTGGGCTGCTCCTGTTCCCACTAGGGAAAAGTTTATGCAACGTTTTGGCCAACGGCAACGTAATCTCAATCGGATGGGAACGAACGGAACGAAGGGAGTGAGTCAGTGGGAGTCCGAAACGGAAATGGAAACGGAAGGAGAACAAAAATAAGAACTCCTCTTCCGGTGCTGGGTATTAGCAACATTTTCTTTGCTGCCAACTTAACTCTGTTGGCCATCAAGTTTCCATCGCAAACCTCATCGAAATCGATATCCACGCTCTCTCTCTCTGCTGTTTGTGTGCTTTACCAACACTGGTCAATGGAAGTCCGACTGCCCAGACTTCAAATCCGCTCTGATTTAAACGTCTTGCTCTCCACCTTGCCATCTTTCGCTGTCCAGTAGAATTTCGCTGGAAGTTTCCATCTCCTTTGTGCTGCACAATCTGCATGTCGCTCTTTGTCATTTCCCTGAGATTCCCTCCAGTCTTGCAGATTTCATTTTCGCTAATCAATTTGCATACCGCCACACCACCACTGGAACGACTCTTGCTCTGGACTAACTGCGGACAGTCATCCAACTCCCCTCCCATTTATGTACATATATTGCCCGCCGCGAGGCTGCATCCACCAGCGGAAACTTGCGGCTTAGTTGTCCGTTAAGATTCGTCCGCTGTCTGCTCTCCGCTGTCTGCTGTTCCAATTTCAATTATAAACTTTAAATAATTCAGCCTCAGCTGCCAGCTCGACTGTTCTCAGCCCCATCCGCGCCTTGCAATATTTAACTTCTCTTAAGCCCCGCCACATAAAAACAAAAACCGAAAGCTCTAACGGGACTCCGTTGCTGCCAGACGCCTTCGCCAGAGGTTGATAAAATACTCACAAAAGTCAGACGAACATTCATCAGTTTGTTTATTATTTACTTAATTATTAATATTTTATTATGATACTTATTATTCTCAGTGCACTTCGATCTGTCTGTTACTTGGTTCATTGTTTGTCTCGTCTCTTTTGCATTTGGTCGACTTACAGTTATTCTTGTCTATTCCGCTGTCTATTCCATTGCGGTTAAATCGTGTAAGAGAGAGTGAGACAGAAGGTGCGAAGTAATAAGAGCGCACGTCAAGCGCTTTCGTTCCTCTGCTTTGGTGAGCGTGGGCGCCAAGAGAGTGATAGTGGAAGAGCAGAGTTGAGAGAGCGTTCCAGGTGCCCACGCCACCGCACCGTGGAATAGTTCGATAATTGCGTGGCTCAGAATGTTGATGTCTGGCAATGAAATAAAAACCAATCTCTGACCAGCTACATTTTTACACTTTTTTGTTAATTTAATTAAAATATAAGAAACCCAAAAATAAGTACAATTAACTCTGCAGCAGAACTCTCTGTTCTACTGCTACTATTATTACTACTGCTACTACTGTTGCTGCTCTCTTGGCTGACGGTGAGCCGATGGATCGCGCCGCTTGTGCTTCGCCAAGTGCTTCTTCATGGCCTCGTACTCTGTGGCCCTGTCCTCCGCATAGCGCTTGTAGTTTTCCAATGTCTGCATGGCATCCTGGTAGCGCTCGTTCAAGGAATCCATTTTCTGCTGATGCTCGTGCTGCACGGCGCTCAACTTCTTCTGCCAGTGCTTCTTCAGCTGCTTGACCTCCCCCTTTTGCGCCTCCCACTGGGCCAGCACTTTCTTCATAGACTGCCGCTCGGAGTCGAGGTTCGTGCGCTCTTCGTCAAAGCCGCGCTTCAGTTCGTCAATGCATTGCTCTCTATCGCGGCACTTGCTCACCAATGCGTTCAGTTCGGAGTTCTTCGCCATCACAACTTTTGCCATCTTTCCGCGCTCCTCCACAATGGTGTGCTTCAGCTGCTGTATTTCGTGCAGTCGCTTCTCCAGCTCCCCGCACACCCCCTCGTAGCTACTCTCCCCACGCTGATGCTCCTCCGCTGCCTGCTGCAGCTGTTCAATTTCGTGCAGTCGCTTCTCCAGCTCTGCGCACACCTGCTGGTAGCTGCTCTTCAGACGCTTGTACTTCTCCTCTGCCTGCTGCAGCTGCGCGTGGAACATGATCGACTGCGCCGCCAGGCGCTCGCCGGATTTCTGCTGCTGCTCCAGCGGCTCGTTACACTGCTGTCCAGACTGAGTTGGACGCTCGGAGGCCTTGATGTACGCCTTGAGTGCCTCGGCCTTGCCCCTGAGCTGCGCGGCTAGATCCTCCTGCTGCTCGGAAGCGTTGTCCGAGAGCTTGGCCTGCTGCGCCTTCAGCTTGGTTTCCTTGAGGGCCTTCGCCTGCCGCTTGCTGAGCTTCTGCAGCTTGCGAATCTCCTCCAGCTGCTCCACACACTTGCTGCAGGTGAGGTTCGAGATCTCCTCCGCCATCTTGGCCTGCAGCGACTGCAGCTCCAGCTCCAGGCTGTGCCTCTCCCCCCGCAGCCGTTCGATCAGCTGCTCGGAGTTCTGCTCCACCAAGCGCAGGCTGCCCTTCAGTGCGGCGCACTCCTCGCGCCGCTGCCCGAGCTCGTAGCTGAGGATGTCCTTGTCGTGGATGGTGTCCGCCTGCAGCTTGGACAGGCGCTCCACCTCCGCGTGGGCCTGGTCCAGCAGCTGCTGAATGCGTTGCAGCTCCAGCCGCAGAGCGTCCGAGGAGTCCCGCTTCGTGGCCAGGCGCCAGTTCTCCTGCTTCAGCTGCCCCAGCTCCGCCTTGAGCTGCTCCCGGTCCGACTTCACTTGACCCAGCTCCAGCTGCACTCGCTTCTGGCTCTTCTCGCTCTTCTGGCGCTGCTCCTTCAGGGCGTTCCGTTCGTCCACCAGCGGCTGGATCTGCTCCTCCAGCGTCGCATAGTCGCTGGCCTTCTGGGCCAGCTCCCGCTGCACATTCGCCAGCCGCTGCTCCAGCCGCGCCTTGTCCGCGCTCAGAGCGGCCAGCTGGCCCAGCTCCTTGTTGCGCTGTGCCAGCAGCTGCCCAAAGTCCTCCGTCTTGCCTTGCCCCTGGGCGGGCTGCTCCTGGGACCGCTGCATCGCCAGACCAATGCGGTCGCGCCGGCTGAGGGGCCCGCCCAGCAGCTGCTGGTTCTGGCTCTGCCGCAGCAGATCGTCGATCGAGGCGAGCTCCAGCTGCGCGCCCTCGAAGTGATTCGCCAGCATGTCGTTGGTGTGCTCCATGGCCAGGATCTTGCTCTGCAGCTGCCGCACGTTCTGCAGCTGGCGCTCGTTCTCCTGCTGCACCTCCTCGCAGCGACTCTGCGCCGAGTCGAGGCAGCCCTTCAGCTCCAGTATGCGCGCATCGCGCTTCAGCAGCGTGGCCTCGAAGTCCGACTCCAAGGCATTGTAGCGCTTCGTCAGCTGCGCGAGCTCCGGCTGCTGCTCGTCCTCCAGCCGCTGCTCCCGGCTGCGGTCCTTCTGCTGGAGCTGCGAGTGCTGCAGCTCCTGGAACGTCTGCTGCAGCTGCTCCTCCAAGCGACCCAAACGCTGCTTCCCCGCGTCCAGCCGCTTCAGCGCCTCTGCCGTCTGCTGGGGCAGACTCCCCTCCGAGCTGGTTGTCGAGCAGCTGCTGCTGGTCCCCCCAGCATCAGCATCAGCATCAGCATCATCATCATCATCATCATCATCATCGGCATCATCAACGTCATCCTCCTTCGAGTCGTAGAAATCGCTCTTCAGCAACCCAGCAGCGCCCACCAGCCACTCCTCCTCGGGCTGCACCTGCTCCTGCATCTCAGCCTCCAGCTGCAACTGCCCCTTGCGCGGCGAAATCATTTTTGTTTTAGTTTTTGCTACGAAAGTTTTCAGTGTTTTCAGCTACAAATTGTTCAAATTTATTTGCTTAAAATTTTTGTTTTGTTCCCGTTTCTGTTCCAGACTCGTGAGCAGTCGGAGTTGTTCTGAGAGTTGTGCGGGACTGTCTGACGAATCTGACGAATCGCTCGACGAAAGCGATTGCACAGTGAACTCGATCTGGATCTCGATCCCTGCCTGCTGCCTGCTGCCTGCTGCCAGCTCAGGGAAAGATGGAATTCTCTCTGGCTACTCAGTCCACGTCCATGCCCCAAAGTCAAGCTCCAACTCCATCTATTCCCTGCAGAACTTTGGTTGAATGAAGCTCCCAGCTGCCGCCACTGATTGTCCTTACGTTTAGTATTCATTCAACATCTTGGCAACGGCTCCAAGAGCCCAAGCACCAGCCCCAGCCCCAGCCCCAGCCCTTGCCTCTGCCTTCCTCGTGTCGCTCTTAATGGCCGTAGCTGGGGCTCACGCGAATCACTTAATCTGGTTGCAAGAAGTAAAAGCTCTGGTGGCAAGTAGCTGCACCTGCAGCAGCCCTCCGCCTCATGCGAATGCTGGCTTCTGTGTGTGCGGCAAGACTTGACTTGAGGGCTCGAAAGTAGCGCAAGGATTAGGCGACGCACAACAAATTGCAAATGGTTATCCTTGGGGTGGCGCTGGCTCTGGCTCTGCCTCTGGCTGTGGCTCTCCCCCGTCCTGCGCCTCGATTGACTTCCAGCTTGCAATTTCTTTCGCTGCTGTGCCTCCACCGTGTCACGCGCACATCGCTGGGCTGACTGACTGCCTGAGTGACAAACTTGCTGGCTCTTGTCGGGCGGCTGTCTTCGGCTTTAATAAATGTTGCCCCGCATGTAAGCGAGCGCGACAGTTGACAGCTGCAGCTGCCGTGGCCCTGACACTGTACCCCCCAGCCCAAGCCCCAGCCCCAGCCCCAACCCTCTGGCTCTGGCTCGTGTCTTGTCGCTGTCCCAAGCTGCTTCTTGCCGGCAGCCACACAGTCTGCTACAATTGCAATGTTCCACTGTGGCGGAGGAGGAGCAGGAGCCAGCCCCAAGGACATTGCATTGTGGCACGGGTCACGCTCCCATTTCACTTCATTTCTGTGTTATTTATAAGCAGCAGCAGCAGCAGCAGCAGCAGCAAACGCTCGACATTTATCAAGAATGCTCGATGCTGAGAGCCGCGACAAATTGAGCAGCTGAAGGGGGGGAACGGCGAGCTGCAGGAGAGAGTTATGCCGAGTGCTGCTGCTGCTGCTGCTGCTGCCCTTTTGCTCCCCCTCCGCTGGCATCGCTCATACGCAGCGTGGCCTCTTGTGATTGCCTCAACCCGCGCCCCAGCTGCCTCATCAGCATAATGGAGTGTGAACCACGCGAAACACAAGTCCCCCGGCAGAGAGTGCAGAGAGGAATCAAATGCGAACGGAATCGCATTGCTAATTCATAATTCCAGCCCAGCTGCTCCGCGCCACAACTCTGGCTGAAGAGTGACACAAGAGAAGGCTGCCCCCGCACGCTGCTTGTAAAATATTTTCATGTATCAAAGGGATTGCTAATGCACAGCACTCCCCGCCCGCTGCTTATTTGATTTTTAAACGCCGCTGAGACGCGGCATTAGCATACATCTGCATGAGGCGGGAGGTCCCTGCTCCTGCTCCTGCTCCTGCTCCCTGCTCCTGTGAGCATCATATTTCAGTGTCTCATGATTCAGGCAGCACAGGTGGAGCTGTCTGTGCCAGCTGGCGGCACGCTTTGTTGCGGCATTCGGCTGCCACTTGCGGCCCAAGCCAACTGACTTCATGTCCCATCCGAGCCCACACAGATCCGAGCAGGATTTTCGGGACATGAAGCCGCTCCCCCCCTCACTCCTTGTCCCATTTAATGCTCACAAAGTGCAAATACTTCAATTGTGCAGAGCAGAAACAGCAACACAAACAGCAGCCAGCGGAGTGCTGCTTTTGTTTCACTTGCAGTCGCCTCCTCCCGCTCAGGGATGTCTTCATCATAATTACAAACAAAGAAGCACAAGGGAGCGGGCAGGAGGCAGCACTTAAAGTAGGTCCAGGGCCAGGGCCAGCAGGCAGGCGGCAGGAGGCAGGAGCCAGAGCAAGGCAACTGTTTGCACATCAGGCTGCCGAGTGTCCAAAAAGCACGACACAAACACAACAAGCAGGAAAAAGAAAGGAAAGAATGTATAAAACAGACAAATGGAGGAGGAAAGAAAGAGGCAAAGTCAACAGACGGCGGGAACAGAGCCAACTGGCAGGCTGCCACCCACTGCTGCTGCTGCTGCCTGTTCCTGCTGCTGCACCTAAAATAATCCATGTTTAAATATACATTTTATAGCTTCAAATCTCGGCACACGTTCCCCCATCCATGCCTCAAATTTGGCAATTTGTTGACTCAATTTTGAAATTTTTATAACAATTCCTGCAGCAGTCGTCGCTCCAGGTCCAAGTCTCTTTGCCACTGCCCGAACTTTAATAGTTTTTAGCTTCCAATTTCACGCACAATGAAACGCATTTTCCATTTTCCATTTTCCATTCTGCATTTTCAATTATTTGCGCTGAATTATCTGCTGCACCTTTTTGTCGGGTGTCTCGTAATGGAATTGAATTGAATTGTGAATTCAACGATGTTCGCCGCATAATTGATAAGCTGATAAGCAGACAGGAAGCAAAGGGGAGAGGGGGTAAAGGGAAGGCATTTTCCATTGCAAGTAAACAATTTGTGGGGCAGTTCCCTCTCTCTCCCCGAGCTATGCCTCAGCATGTCAAATGAGCAGCCATCAATTACACGCACAGTTACATCTACATTACATCTACATTACATCTACATTATGTAGAGTTACATGGCCCCCAAAGCGCTGATTGATGTGCATACAAAATCAAAATTAATCGACTGACAAGTGACTTATCCAGGGGCCCACGCCCACTGCACCGCCCACTTTTTGCTTGTGTTTTGTTTTCCGTATTAAAAAATCTCTTCTCTCAGGCCCCTGGCTGATGGCATTTTTTGTGCGCCTCAATTAAGAGATGAAAGTGCGTCCCTCTGCCCCCTGCAAAGGAGCGGCAACAAAAAAGTTTCCATTTTCTTTTGTTATTTTTGTGTTGCTTAAATTTTGCAATTAAATGTTAATAAGGTTAATGAAATGCCAGCACAGAGCACTCACTGCGGGGCTTGGGGCGGGGGCGTTGGCGGGGGTGGGGGCGAGGAGTGTGGCAGAATAAATACACAAAAAGTGAAGCAACGGAAAATGATTGCCATAATTTATGGCCAGAGCTCCGGTGCCCCATGCCGCGCTTCCCTTTCACTGGCTGCCGCCCCCCTGCTTGAGGAATTTGCACTCGGACTTGATGCCGCAAGAAAATGAAGTACATGGAAAAGAGCGAAAGGGAGAGCCAGGGAATTGGCTGCTTAAAGCCAGATTTAATGGCAGCCAATCCAAGAACTAGAAACCATCTTCCGATGGCAGAAACTCCGACGGGGGCAGAGCTTCGAGGGGTGCAGGATCCAGCCTAACTCTCATTGAAATTTCGTTGGCTTTCCGCTTGATGGGCAACCCAGTGCCACATTTGTTTTGCAGCATAAATATGTGTGTACACACTCGCATGTATCTGTGTATGTATTGTGTATGTATGATGTAGTTATGCATGTATGAGCCATGTGCCTGTGCCTGTGCCGCTGCCTGTGCCGCTGCCTCTGCTCCTAATTAGTTAATGTAGAAGCGGCAGTCGGTGCCTTGTCACTCCATTCCCAAAGAGCAGCCAGCAGCAAGGAGCAGCTAGGCTCTGTGGCATGAATGAGTGCTCCCCACCCCACCCCACCCACCGCCCTGCTGTGCTTCAGTCTCAGGCACGCGGCTGTGCTACAAAGAACATTTTTTGAATCTCTCTCTTGAGGCTGAGGGAATGTTGCTCCTTCTCCTGCTCCTGCTCCTCGCTGTTGCTGTTGCTGTTGTTGTTGTCGCCTGCTTTGTGGCATCTGTTACCGTATGCTGCCCCACCCCACCCCCTGCGCCCCCTGCTGCCTGCTGCTCTAATGAAATATATGGGGGACAGGCTTCAAAGCAGATTTTACATCCTCCCCAACGACCGCTGCCTGTGTGTGTGTGTGTGTGTGTCCCTGTGTCCCTGTGTGTGTTTTGTTGTGTGTATTTTTAATGTCGTAGAATCCCCAACCCCAAACCCCAAACCCAAAGAGCTCTCCACATCCACGTGAGGCATTAAAAATGTAAACGCTCCACGAACGGTCGGGGGCCTCGAGGCCTTGGTGCATAACGTATACGCAGCGTGTTCACTCTCCCCCTCCACTCTCCCCTCTCTCTTGCAGGTGAACGTGAGCAACACTTGGACCATGCCGCAGGAGGGCCTGAACGTCTTCTATCGCTTCTTCCGCGATCGCATCTCCTGGTTCGAGGCGGATGCCGTCTGCCAGTTCCATCACGCCAATCTGGTGACAGGTAAGCGACAGGAGGGATGGCTTGCCGGGGCCAGCAGCTAATGAAAGCCAAACACAGGCTGGAATGCTGCTGCAGAAGAGTTCCCCAGCGCCAGCAGAAATGTGGAATGCAAATAAGCTTCGGTGACAGCAGCGGGGGCGGGCGCAAAGCAGGTGCTAAGGCATGGAAGCAGAGGGACGTGCTGCACATTATTACAAATGTCCGGCAGCTGTTGTGACAGCGAGCACACAACGAAGGACGAAGGCAGCCAGAAGGCAGCTAGAAGGCAGCTGTGGAGACGCTCTGGGTGACAAACGAAGGCCAAAAGGGGGCTGCTGGGACTAGGTGCTGGCTGCTGGCTGCTGGCTGCCGGCTGCCATTGTGGCCCCCAAATGAATGAAATGACAGCAAAGTGACGCAGCCACAGTCGAGGAGAGTCGAGTCTTTTATGTTGCACCCCAAACCCCCCCAGCCACAGCCCTTTCTGGCCATCTCATTTACCGCATTGCTTTCGGTTTGCATTTGCCATGTAAATACCGGCATGAAGCTCGATCCCCTGCCCTGCCCCTGCCCATCCGCATAACACAATAAATCCCACTGACAAATGCTGTCGCTGCAGTGCCAGGGGGTGGTGCAGTGGGTAGCCGGCAGGGGGGAGCGCAGATTGGGGTCAGATGAAGATAGCCAAAGCGAGCGCAGCAGCTCGGTGCAGCAGCTCGAATGGCTCATCGACCGCTTGGATAATGCCACAAAATGTTGCCGAGCAAAATTGCTTGGACACAGCACTCGGGAGGGGGGGACATCTGCTGATCAGCTGCAAAGGGCCCTGCGCACAGTGGGCCAAACAGCCAGTTCTTTGCGCAAACAAAATTGTCTTGAAATTTCGTTTGCCGTAATTAAAACCAAACAGAAAAATGTTGAAAAAAAAAGCCGCTTGATTGGCGGTTTTTGCCCACTGTGCCTGCGCCCCGTCCTCGATGTCGCTGCTGCCGTTTGTGATAGGGTCAAAAGTTCAGGGATCATTGGACGGACATTCCAGGGGTTTTCCCTCATTGTTTTTGGCAAGCGAATTGGTCAAAGCGGAGACTGGAGACTGGAGCTGGTCCAGGGCCTAGTCCATAATTGTTGGCAGCCCAAAGCCTGACATGCGGGGGGGTGGGGAGGGGGGGAAACAATCGACAAACAGAAACAGAAACGAAAACGTAAAACAAACGACAGGCAACAAACAAACAACAAATGGAAACAAAAATAAAACGAGAAGGGACGTGTGAGACGCTTATTACGCGTCACAACTTTTATACCCGGCACTCAGTACTACATCTGCACCTTAGCGGTTATTTGTCAAATTTTACACTTTTCCTTCATCTGTCATCTACATCAGCAGCACTACTCACGCCAACACGCTCCTTTAGCTCGCCACCCTCCGCTAGACCCACACTCTGCAGACTCTCAAGGATCAATATTTTTAAGACAAAAATACTGAACCTTGAAGTAGTCACCTTTTTGACTTAAAAATATTGATGCTTGAGAGCCTTGAAGCCTTGAAGTAGGCTTCAACATTTTTCAAATAATTTCTTCATTCTGGCTAGAATAATGATCCAATCGGATCCCAATTCGGCGATCTGAAAGATATGGTCCTTCCCTACGGAATTGCGTTTTTAGTTTTCTTTTATTTTTAAAATGGTAGCTTTGGGAGGCTCTAGCTCTTATAGTCTCTGAGAACGAGCCGACAAACAAGACGGGCAGACGGACGGACAGACGGACGGACAGACGGACGGACGGACAGACAGACATGGCTCAATCGACTCGGCTATTGATGCTGATCAAGAATAGATATACTCTGTGGGGTCGGAAACGTTTCCTTCTGTGCGTTACATACAACCGTTATCCGCACAAATACAATATACCCTCTTTACTCTTCGAGTACGGGGTATAGAAACAAAAATAAAATATAAAATAATTCCCAACGAGCGTTTTGTTAACAATTTGTGACTGTCACTGGGAGTTGCCCCTTCCCCTCCTCATGCTCCTCCTCTCTCCTGGCAACAAAAATCAACCCAAATAAAAGCCAACAACACTCAACAGACGCAAGCGAATTTAAATAGAAATTGTTGTCTTGTGTGGAACAAATAAAAACCATTTGGGTTCGCCCCGTTTCCATTTCAACTATTCATGCTCCCCCCTTCCCTTACCACTCACACTCTCTCTCTCTCTCTCTCTTTGTGTTATTCCATGTGCGCCGCTGCCAACAGTCGACAACAGTTTTCAATTCGATGCAACGCGCGACCTGCTCAGGGAATTGGACGTGAACGACATCGTTTGGATTGGTCTCATGCGACCGCAGAACTCGGATCGTTTTATGTGGTCGTAAGTAGTACCCCAACACAGCATCTACATACATCCACACCTAAGCAACACACCGAAAAACAGCAAAAACAGCTACCTAAAACGGGAATTGTGTCACAACAAGCAACAAAAAAAGGGTTCGACATGTGCACGGCGGGTGAGAGCAGCCCATAACGCACGTGTGGACTCTGTTTGTTTCGAGCTTCGTTTCATAATGCCGTTAAAGTTGTGCGCAAAGTTAAAGTGAAACTCCAATGAAGAGTACGCAGTGAAGTAATGCTAAGAAATGTAATACGTGAGCGGTAGAATATATGCAGCCGCTTAGATCGCGCGATTGAACGTAATTAATGCGCTTAGAAATGGTGTGCCAAGCGTGAGTACCGGCATGTAAATATGTAAGTTGTAACTGCACGACAGCTGCTCGAGTGGATCGTGTGGATCGTGAGAGCGAAGCAGCGCAAGCAGCGCAAAAGTAAGAGCGAGCAGCGTAAGCAGCGCAGGCAGCGCAAGCAGCGCGAGCAGCGCGAAAGTAAGAGCGAGCAGCGCAAGCAGCGAAGAAGCGCGAGAGTTGGAGCGATCTAACAGTGCGCTGTTAGCAAGAACGTTAGCTGGCTGTTGGCCATGGAGGGCTAACAGTGCCAAAGAAATATGTATGTACATAGCTAATGGAAAATACCACAAATGAAATGAGAAATAACCCAATTTGCGATTTCCGATTACCGATTTGTAATTGCTTTTCTTTTCTTGTGTGTTAACAGAAATTCGCGTCCCCTCGTGGCCGACACGGGCTACTGGGCGGAGTCGCTGCCACTGATGGATGCCCCGCTCTGCGCCGTGATTGATCCCATACGCGACTACCGCTGGCATGCGCTGCGCTGCGGTGGACCCGAGACGGCCTCCTTTCTGTGCGAGATGCCAGGTAAGAGAGAGAGAGAGAGAGCGCGCTGAGAGGTACAATTGTTTGTTGGCTTTGATTAGTTCCCAGCTGGGCGGATGCCTGCATACTGAAGGACATGCCCAACCTGACCATGCAGTACATGGCGGACACGGCCAGCATCGAGCTCATCCGCAACTGCCAGGAGGAGGGCCTCCTGCGGCACACCTGCAAGGGCAAGGAGGTGAGTGGCGGTTCTCCCCTTCTCCTTTCTCCGTTCCCACTTTCAGCGCTTTGGTCACCGAAGCCATGGAAACGCTCTTCTCGTGCTGATGTCTTATCTGATTTCTTGGCAGGATCGGGATCGGGCGGTGCGCAAGTTGATCTGTCCCAAGGAGCGGCTGGAGGCGCAGCGGATCAACGACATCACCAACTCGCACTTCAAGTCGCTGCAGATCATCAACAACATTCCCACGGACAACAACGAGGACAACGACATCGATCTGCTGCCCAACTACAACGGGAGGCGGGGCATGGCCATCAACATTGAGGTGGCGCCCCCGCTGGTGCCCCTCGTGCCCCTGGTGCCCACTCTGGCCCCGTTCCCGCTGAACGAGCGCTTCGGCCTGGCCGAGTTCATGCAGGCCGATGCCCCGGGCTCGGTGTCGCTCTCCGGGCTCTATCGCATTCCAGACGAGATACCCAAGCCGGTGAAGAAATCCGCCAAGAAGGCCAACACCCCGGACTTTGTTGTGAAGGTAAATCAGCAGCAGGAGCAGCAGCAGGAGCAGGAGCGGCAGCAGCCAGCGAAGCCAACGACCAGCAAGCGGCTGATGGAGGAGATGATGATGGGGGACCAGCCGGCGCTGAGTGATGAGCAGCTGCCACCGAGCCTGGCCGAGGCGAAGGATGACAGCCACAGCGATGCCTCCAATGAGATATTCGAGCCCTTGCCGCACAAGAAGAAGATCCTGCCACAGGATCTGCGCACCATGCCACCCATTGTTGAAGTGACAGCGGCAAAGACATCAACAACAACAACAACAACAACCACTGAAATGCCAACAACAACTACAACAACTACAACCAAAGTGCCAACAATTTCAACAACAACCGCAGCAGCAGCAACAGCAGCAACGACAATGGACCACAGCCCGATGTCACCTGTGCCCCAGAGCAACAACCTGGGCCATCCCATGCATCCTGTGCAGCAGCAACAGCACCAGCAGACACCTCACAGCGCAGACGATGGCTCCACACTGCAGCAGCAGCAGCAGCAGCAGCAGCAGCAGCAGCAGCAGACGATGCAGACGATGCATGCCACGCATGTGAAGGAGTCCGCGGACAACTCACACTTCATACCACCCATGCTGCTGGTGAAGTCGCATTATGTGCCGCCAGCCAGACATGCCAGCCAGGAGCATGTCGATCACGGCGACCATAAGCTAGCACATGCCACCAGCACCACAGCAGCAAGAGCAACAGCAACAGCAACAGCAACAGAAACAGGGACATCCACAACAGCAGAGCCGAGAACAAAGGCCGCCATAAAGGAGGAGCAGGAGCAAACGTCAACAATCATGTCATTAACGGGTCTGACAGCAGACACAGACACAGGTACAACAGTGGCTTCAACAACAACAACAGCAACAACAACTAAAGTGGCAGCAACAATGCCAGCAGGTACAACGGAAAGTGTGGAGGTGACGACAGCAGCCAAGCTGGGGGCAGGCGCGAAAGTGGCTAAAGGCAGCGACACCAGCAAACAGGAACAGGCAGCCACAGCGACAGCAACAACAACAACTGCAACTACAACTACAACAACAACTACAACAACAAAAGCCGCGACAACAGCAACTACAACTGGTGCAGCAGAAATTGGAAACACTTTAAGGGGAACCGCAGCAAATGCAACAACTGCTGGCACAACAACAACGGGTACACCAACAACCAGCAAGGCGGAAACACCAGTGGAAGTTACACCAACAACAACACCGAAGGAAGTTACACCAACAACAGCAAAGACAACACCAAAAGCCACAGCAGCAACTACAACTGAAGCAGCAACAACTACACCAACAACTACACCGACAACATCTACATCTACACCAACAACTACAGCCAGCAGCCAGACATTAAAGCCAAACGCAGTTGCTGCAAAGGAAGCTACTGAAATGTCAGCCGGAAAGCATGCTGAAAAGAATGTAGAGGACGGGGCAGAGGCTGGTGTGCAGGCAGAGGCGGAGGCAGAGGCAGCCACAACAAGACACAACTTCCTGGAGGAGGAAACCGAGGCGCCATTCAAGCCCAATCGACGACGCTCACTGACAAAGCCGGAAACTGTTAGCTATTTCAAGAAGATCCTGGGATAGAGCAGTGACAGCGAGCGAGCGAGTGAGTGAGGGAGGGAGGGATGGGGAGGGGAGAGGCAAACGGCAGAAGCAACAGCATCCACACAGCAGCAGCAGCAGCAGCAGCAGCACTCCCCAGTAACCGTAATCGTAGCCTCAACAGCGACTGTTAACACACATTTCCGGCACACACAGACAAATAAATGAATCCCCAAGCAGCATTGATACCGTTAGCAAAGTTACCCCCCCCTCACCACCGCCTCCCTTTACCCCCAAGAAACCGAAAAACTTTTACACGTAATTGGTCTTCAAAATCATAGAAAGCGATGAAGCAAAAGAAGCAAGAGGAAAAGCAAAAGCAAGAGGAAAGTGAGTGCGAGAGAGCTAGAGCTTGAGCTCGGTGTGCCAGTAAATTGAATCAGTTGTCCCCCTGCCCACCCTCCTTCGAAGCAATTGCATTCCAAGCCATTTGCCCCTGCCCCTGCCCTTGCCCCTGACTCACCGCATTCACATCCACATCCACATCCACATCATCATCATCTATATCCACATTCTGGCCAAAAGTTTGTCTGTGGCAAGCCCACGCCAGCAGCAGCGCCAGCAGCCACCCACTTCTGCTCTGTCTTAGCCAGAAAATGCCGGAAATCCAAGCTGTTAGTCAACGCCAAGCGGAAACGCAAAGCAGCCAAAAAGAAAACTCAACTTCAGCTTCAGCTCGGTTCGGTTCGGTTCGGTTCGAGTTGGCAGCACAAAATATGTCAATTTTTCACCCGGAAGGAGCACCATGAGCGGGGAGGGAGTGCAAAGGGTTTGGACAGTGGATTTAAGCAAAAGAAATAAAAGCAAGAAATGGAAGCCACAGGATAAGGTTGAGGCTGAGGCTGAGGCTGCAGCGGCTGCAAGCGATGCAACGGGGCCAGCGGGCTGGAAAGAGACGGAGATAGTGTGTGTGCATAGCAGAGGCCAAATCTAGAGTACGATAAATACGAAAACAAAATATGAAAAGCAAAAGCAGAAGCATCAATTTGTGTGTGTTGTTTACCAACAGTGCGACGAGTATTCATATAAGGATTCTGTTTTTGTGTGGATTTCGGTGTACTTTGTGCGACGAGCGGGGAGAGGTGCCAGCAGTCAGGGGGGGCAGAGAGACAGAGCAGAGAGGAGCACTCTGAAGCAATTACTGAGACACATTTTTTCACATTTCCCACTGGCTTTCACTCGCTCATCCACACGCTCTCCACTTCCAGTGCGCTCTTGTGCAAACGAGTCCAAACATTTTCTATGAAATTCCACTTCTCTTTTTGCTTTCCAATGCCAAAGCAAAGTACACCAGAATCCCAAAACGGAAGCCAATAAGCCAATTACATATTTAACTATAAATTATAAAAGATACGACATAGAACACATTTTTTTTGTGCGTGCAAATAGTCAAATACAATTTGAGGACGAGAACGAGAGGCGAGGCCGTTTGTCACACTTTGGGAATTTTGAGAAAATTACTCCGAACGAGAGCAGAGCAAAGCACACTTAAGATTAAGCTAAAATTAAACGAAAAGAAAAGAAAACGAACACAAAACCAAAGGCAAAGGCAGGTAAAGGCCCAAAGAGTGGAGATGGGTGCCGAGTCCCCGAAAAGAAGCGAAAACGAGAGCACACTCGATGTAGAGAAATATTTGTAGGTACTTAAGAATAACGGGCCGCGATTGCCCCAAGCAACAAATTCTGTTGCGGCTCGTCCTGTGTCCAGGGTCCAGGGTCCAGGGTCTCTGCTTTGATGTGACCCCACCCTACAGGACGACGGAAATCGACGGAAACCGACAGAAATATGCAGTAAAAATAGAATAACTATAAACCAAGTAATGAATTATGAATAAAAAACGAAAACCCCATTCAAGAAATTACAAATGCCAACGCGCGTTTTTCTAGCGAGGGATTGGGCGGGCACTGGACTTGCACGGATTTACCCACCGGACTGGTGCAAGTGGATCTCATGGAAAGTGGAGGCTTTAATGGCTAAAAGCTTTGTCACTGCCTTGTCTCGGTCTCGGTCTCGGTCGCGGTCTCTGGCCTGCCGGACCTCCTCTCTCCTCCTTTTCCTGTTTTATGCCAATTTTCATTTTTATTTCATTTTGTTTTCCACGCTTTTTGTGCTCGTTTTTCCTTTTGTTTCTTGTTTCTTGTTTCTCGTTTTTTTTTTTGCTCTGGCCTGCGGCGAGTGTGCGACGCGTGAAAAGCGGCTCGAGGCGCATTTTGTAAATTGAAAACCACCGGACACGGTCCACGTTCAGCTGAGTCCAAGCCCCAGCTAAGCTGGCAGCAGGTTCTCCGACTCACTGGATACCCTGGCAGAGATCTTTCAGTTTGAAGTTGCTCTAAAGTTTGTGCAAATTGGGCAAATATTTAATTTCGATTAGTTTCCGATAGAAATTCGATTTCAATCGATCATTTTTGTAGCTTCTTCCCAGCATTGTCTAGAATCCGTGCCACTCTCGAGGCCGCTGCAGCCCTGTCCAGATTTTCTGCTGTCTCATCAGAGTAAGTGGATTGCTGGAGCAGGCCTTCAGCCGCTCGTTCCCCGGCCCGTTATTCGCTCTGTTAGGCAGTCGCCGTGAATATTCGGGCATTCAACTTGAGCATTCCAATGGCCCGGTTCTGGTTCTGGTTTTGGTTTTGGCTTTGGGCTGTGGCCAATGGTCACAGCATGGGGCAGGCCTTCGCTTTGGGCTTCCCTTTTGCATTGCCTTTTTCAGCGTGCACTCTGTGAGGGTTTGCTGGGGCATGCAACCACTCGCTAAAAACATACAAAAAGGGAAACCAAATCCCAGGGCAAGTAAATTTGCTTCAATTCCCCCTTATTATTACGGGCAATTCATTTAATTAAATGCTGCAATCCAGCACATAAATATTTGTTTTTATTTCACCAAAAATTCAAAATGAAGTCCCGAGTAGCGGGCACTTTATGTTCCTCTTCTTTTCTTTCTTCACTTTTTTTGTGTGTTTATTTTCGTGTGTGTGTGTGTGGGTGTGTGCGAAAACTAACCCATTTCGGGGCATCCTCTTTGGCGCTGCGATGCGCTCATTCGACCGTTTAAAGTGCACCATTTTGCACCCGTCTAATCATGGCATGGGGACGGTAGGGGCTGAGTCAGCGTTAAGGGTTGAGGAGGGTTGAGGGTTGAGGGTGTGGAGTGGGACTGTTACTGGTGCTCAGCGCAATTTATTACGCATGCTGCAAGCGCTTTTATTTCATTTCAGTCGATGACGCCACCTCTTTTAGTGCCAACTCGAGGAGCAAATTAAGTGCAGCCGGCAACCAAAAGGGGGACAAAGACACAGACACAGACAGCCACACAGCCACACGGCCACACACACATGACAGCCATTAGGCTTGAAATGAAATTTTTTATGGAAACGCAGAGACACAGGCGCAGGCACTGCCACAGACAGGAGAGAAGAGCTGCAAAACATTTCAAATTTATATCAATTGCGGTTGCTCATTGACGCCACGAAAGGTTTTATTTGCTCCTTCAGCCTGCAGCCTGAGCCGAGCAGAGTCAAAGTTAATTGAATTTTACCCAGCAGACAAGCCACACACACACACACACACGTAGGTGTGTCTTCATGCATTTATTCGGACATGAATGTGTGTGTGGGTGTGCCGTTACATGGTTGGACATTAAATATGCATGTGCCGCAGGGAGCGAGCTCTAAGACGGCTCTGGATTTGGACAGCGAACACACAAGAGTGACCCTCAGCCGACGTGGCTTAAGAGAACTCTGAACGATGTGACGAGAAGAACGCTGGAACAGGAAATTTGATTTCCAGCAGACCAAACACAATATGCAGCCATGTATGATGGATCTTATTGGATATTGGCGTTGATGGCTGAAAAAGCTTTAACGATTATCGCAGGGAAATCCAAGCTGGAAGCAGCACGCTCTCCGCTAACAGCCTGCAGACTGCGCTCCGCTAACAGACTGCAGCCACTGCCGCTTACAGCACTCTAACAGCGCACTGTTAGCTGGCGCTCGTTTGCTCCCTCTCTCACGATCCACACGCGACTGCTGCTTCGATTCCACCATCCACCATCCAACCTCCCGCAACAGATCTCAGACCGTTTAGTTAATCACTTTCAAATCGCATTGGCATCTAGGACGCACCGCACGGACTTGTTACACAATTGTTCCACTCCACTTGCAATTCTCAAAAGTGTTGGAGTAGAAGATGCCTTGAGTGCTTGCTGCCTCGGGTGTCGAATAAACTATTACAGTTTCGCTTCCACTTCTCTCTGTCTGTCTGTCTGTCTGTCTGTCTGTCCCTCTGTCTGTGCGTTTGTTTGCCTGTGTGGATTTTGCGAGTATTTTGGCGACGGCGAGCGGATGCGGAACCAATTTAACGACGCCATTTCCGCCAGTCAGGGCAGCCACGAAGGAAGCGAGCAGCTTCAACCAGGCAACAACTGCAGAATCCTTGCGGCAGCATTGACATCATTGATGCTAGCTGGTGGTTTTGTTGCCCTCTCCCCAAGTAGCCCTCAAAACAAATGTTGGTAAAAATGCTTGCCAAAGGGAGAGAGAGAGAGAGAGAGGAGTGGAGTGGAGCGGAGTGAGTGATTCTCTGCTTGATTTCTCAGCCTTTGCGTTGGTCCGTCGATTCCGCATCCGAGATGCAATGCTGCATCAATGCAATTGGGTGTGAGAGTGGCCAAACCGCAGCTGAAATGAATTATGTTACGCATGAAAATTTGAATGAAAACCAGAACCAGTGACAGGGCGAAAATATTTGCAACGAAAAATGACTTGGGACTGCGGAGCCGTGTCTGAAAACAAAATCAACTGCCAATTGCAATTCTTCAAATAAAAATAACAAAAACGTTTTCAACAACAACAAATTGTCAATTTATATTTTTGCTTCTGTGTGTGAGCGAGGCGCTGGATTGAATTACTCAAACAAAACGAAAAAAAAGTCACCGCGAATAATCAGCGAAGATTAAACAAATGAAAATAATCCATAATTGATTTGCGGATTCATAAATAAATAAATAATACATTTAATGAATTTCTACGAGTGTTTGTGCATTGATTTTGAAGCTGGCAGCAGCTACTTTGATATATATTCACCCATTTCAGTGCATTATGAACTCATGCTCATCTGTGCGGATTCTTTCCGCAGCATTTTCACGTCAAATGATGATCCAAAATATGTAGCATACTTATTTGAGAGCATTCTAAAAGTAATATTAAACGAGAAGGGACGTGTGAGACGCTTCTTACGCGTCACAACTTTTATACCCGGCACTCAGTACTACATCTGCAACTTAGCGGTTATTTGTCAAATTTTACATTTTTTCTTCATCTGTCATCTACATCAACAACACTACTCACGCCAACACGCTCCTTTAGCTCGCCACCCTCCCCTATAGACACACACTGCAGAGTCGCGGCAGAGTCAGCGGCAGAGGAAGCGGCAGAGGCAGCGGCAGAGGCAGAGGCAGTGACGTGTCAGGGGCCAGGCCATAAACAGCGCGAAGCAGAGTGTGAATGCTGCGGGACGGGGTGGGTTTGGCTACTGCAAATTAATTTCTTCATTGTGGCTATAATAAATATCCAATCGTATCCCAATTTGGTGATCTGATAGATATGGTCATTCCCTACGGAATGGCGTTTTTAGTTTTCTGCTATCTTCAAAATTGTAGATTTGGGAGGTTTTCGCCCTTTTGCGGGGGCGGAAGAGGGCGTGGCTCATTTTTGAAATACACTTGTAACAGTGTGAGCATACAGAAGTCTGGATGCAAAATTTGGTGGCTCTAGCTTTTATGGTCTCTGAGATCCAGGCGCTCAACAAGACGGACGGACAGACGGACAGACGGACAGACGGACAGACAGACAGACAGACAGAGACTCGGCTATTGATGCTGATCAAGAATATATATACTTTATGGGGTCGGAAACGTTTCCTTCTGTGCGTTACATACAACCGTTATCCGCACAAATACAATATACCCTCTTTACTCTTCGAGTACCGGGTATAAAAAGTAATAGATTTCTATTGGCCGTTAATTGTGTCACATACAGCATGCAGAGCATAGCCAAGTCGTGCAGCTTCCATTTGTTCTTTCAGTTCCTCTGCCGCAGTCGCATTTTTTGCAGTTTTTACATTTTTGCGGTACTTACTTTATGGATTTTTTTCTGTTCTTCTGTTTGTAGTTTTTCTTCAATTTTTTCGTCGCGCTTTGTTCGAAATTTATGTATATTGTGTATTAATAATGCAGCCATGCTGAAAATTGCATAATGACCAGCAGTGTCGGCCAGTAGTCAGTGGCCATTCCACGCAGCCATTCCATTCGCTCATTTAAAATTGAAATCCCTTGTGGAGGATATTATTATTATTATTTCATTGAGATGCGTGTAAAGCGCAGACGGAACTACAACTGACCCTGGTGCATGTGTACATAAATAAGCAATGTACATACATATTTACATATATGTACATACATATTTACATATACATTTGTACATATGTATTTTTTTATGTACACATTTCGAGTCTTGTTTTTAAGCCCTCCTCAGCATGCAAACTTTCCACTTTAGTTATTTTTTATGATGTGGTGAACAAACTGTAAGATGAATAAACTTTTGCAGCTTGTGGTAGGGTATTCAACTTTGTGCACTTTGCTGCATACATAATATGTAATGTACATACATTGTACATATGTAAATATGTATGAACAGCTGTGACATTTTTGCTGTTATTTGAACTGCGGTTGTGGCTGCTGCTGGATGTTGACGGTTAGTTGGCTGGCGGTCTGCAGCACAGGTTCGACGCACTTCCACCGTTCCCATTCCAACCATTCCCCTGCGGTCCATTGCTCTCTCTCCCTCTCTCTCTCTCTCTCTCTCTCTCTTTGCCTGTGAGAAGCCGCAAATGAAGAACTAAGAACTAACTTTAACTGCCATTCTCTAACGGGATACATGTAATCAGAAACACACACACACACATATGTACACGGGGTTAAAGTTATGATGTGGGTGTGTGTGTGTGTGTGTTGGTGGGTGTTTGGGGGCCTGCAGCATCATCATAAAATTCAATTAAAGCGAAACGCAGACAATCAAACAAAAGATCAAATTAAATGCCAGCCAAGCAATTTACTTCGTCGATGTATGAGGGCGTGGCGTGGCTGCCACATGCCACATGGCACATCCTCTAGCCCACTGAATGGCTGTATCTGTGTCTCTCTGTGTGTGGCATAGACAACGGCACGCATTGCGGTTTAACGCGCTTTAGCACACACACACGCACAGAGAGACAGTGATATACCGTTAGATAGAGAGAGAGAGAGACTGGCAGACTGGCAGACGGGCGGACGGGCAGCCAAAGGAACAGAAGAACATCAAAGAAGAAGAAATAGAAGCTGCTGCGGTATTTTTACGACCATTTCAGGGCCGTAATGGCAATCCAAAAGGCTCTACAAGACACAGATATATGTACATATGTACATGGTGGCTGTGGGTGGCAGGGGAGGGATGGGGAGGGGTGTCGTATAAAAGTCATTGGGACTTAGTTAAGCCAGCGATATTAACAAATGCCGTGGATGAGAGAAGACACAGACAAAAAGAGTGGGGAATGTGGATGGGGTGAGGACGGGGTAAGGCTGGGGCTGCGGATGAGCATAAGCATGAAATGGGAATGCGGCTACGGTGGTCCATGGCTGATAATAATAAAACAGACCACAGTGGCTCTCCCAGTCACGGTTACAGCAACAGCAAGAGCTTTAGCGAAGCGATTTAGCGACACTAAAATCCACATGTTACCGACGGACAAAACATTTTCGGGCAGCCAAGAGAGCAGCGAAAGAGGAGAAACGGTAAGCAGGGACAACGTTAAGCGCAACTTGTGCTGGAAAAGGGGGAAAAGATTACAGCATGTACTTAAAGTTCTTAAATATTAATTAAAACAAAACTGAAAATCATACGCAACAAACTCAACATCAAAGCTGTTAGCAGCATTCTCTTAGCAGCATTCTCTTAGCAGCATTCTCTTAGCAACATTCTGTTAGCAGCACTGTTGATGAAGTTTTACATACAAACATATGTACATACATTCGCTCTTAAGCGTTACACAGTGCACGAACGGATATGGATGCCTACAATTATCATCAATCACCACGAAACTGGCTGACCACAATCCTGTATCCTGTGTGCCGTATCCTGTAACCGTGCACCAGCAATCCTGTAAGTTTGACAGTTATACGCCGCAGAGCAGCGAGGTGATACAGCGATGACATGAATTTGTACTTTAAATTTCACTGCCACCCTATCTGCCATTTGTGGCTCGCGGTGGGTGCTGCCGCGGCACGCCGGTGGCACCATCTTGCGTGCCGAGCAATTAAAAAGTTTCGGGCGCTGCATTTAATTAGGTACGGGGCAACAATCAGCCATCAGCATTTGTTAAAGTCTCTCGTACAATGTAGCAAACTAATAGCTGACCGCTGTGGGCGATGCCAGAAAGGGAAGAAAGGGAATGGGAAGGGAGAATGGGTGTACCGTGCTGTGGGTGTGAGTCTGCTTTCGGATTTGGGCATGGCCTGGGTTGGGTTGGGTTGGGCCCAACGAGCCGCTTAATTGAATGCCGCTGGCTAAAAGTGCAAAAAAAACGAGAAGGGACGTGTGAGACGCTTCTTACGCGTCACAACTTTTATACCCGGCACTCAGTACTACATCTGCAACTTAGCGGTTCTTTGTCAAATTTTATTTGTCAATACTCAAATGGCATTGTCCTTAATGTCCTAGCACCCGAAGTGATCCGGGACATTTTCCCGATCCCGAGGAGGCGTGACATGTCCTTTTTCGACAGGAAACAGCTGAGCTATAGCCTTGTAGAGATTAAAAAGAAAAAACAACGTGAAAATGGCATTATCCTTAATGTCCTTGCACCCGAACTGGTCGCAAAGGTTCCAGGACATTGTGCCGATCACGAGGGGGCGTGGCACATCCTGGACGGACTACAAATAAAGGAGAAAACAACAAAACAAATCTCTCCTGTTATTTTTGTCAAATTTTGACAGTCACCTCTTTGCACAGTAGCGCCCACGCGATGAAGGCGGTCATTTCTGGAACTAAAATAACGTACAGTGGACCAATTTCAAAATTTCACAGTGGCGCCCCAACACAGAGCGGCCAACTCTCGAACTACGATATTTTAGTTCCATAAATGGCCGTAATAATCACGGTGGCGCCACTGTGTTAACGCATTTTTAGTTTAAGAAATGGCCGTCGTGATCGCGGAAGCGCCACTGTGCTAACTACGTGGTTGGTTCACTACAAGAAAGTGTTTGTTGTACAACAATAACAAAAACATCTTTTGATGTACAATTTTTTTTTTTACAACAAATTTTGAAAACAACGACAGAACAGTTTTGTTTTCTTCTTTTCTCCTATATTTGTGGGCCGATCAGAATGTGCCACACCTTTTCGTAATCAGGACAACTTCCCCGATCCTTTTCAATCTCTCCCGCTTCAAGGACATCAAGGATTAAGGATTCAATTGCACATATTTCCCATTCCCATAATAAATACAATTGATGTTAGGTATATGTATGTATATGTATACTTCTTTTATTTGATATCTTCGCCTAGAATTGATTCTTAATTGCTTGGTGGAGGCACAAAGTTGTAGACGACAATCTCCAGCTGCTCATGCCCGAACACGTACTCCAGAACGCCGCTGACTTTGTCCCATTCCAAGCCATCAATACCGCAACCGATGCGCGGTGTGGCCAGCTGCTTGACGATGTTCTTGCGCTGCGAAAAGGTTCGAAATGCATAAGCAAAGAATTGATCTAAAAGTTAGCGCAAGCCACTCACCATGTGTTCGCGCATCTGCTCCAGAGATGACTGCAGCGACTCGTATGTTGGTTTTCCCCAGCTTTGTGGCTTCGTCACCAGATAGTAAATGGAGCGATCATTATCCTTGAGCACAGCCACATCACCGCTGGCCGCCTTCTGGGCACGCAGCGCATCGACCTTGCCGTAGACCTCCTTGAACTTCACAGCTATGCCTGCGCCCATGGCCAAGTCAGCGCCCACGCAATGGGCCAGCGAGTGCGAGACTTTGTCTACAGTATGTAAATGTATGTAAATTGTTAAGAGAGACATGTTTATTAAGTGATAACATTAAAAAATTTGAAAAATAGCGCGCATAGATCACCAGTAATCATTGTGGCTATAATAATGATCCAATCGGATCCCAATTTGGTGATCTGATAGATATGGTCATTCCCTACGGAATGGCGTTTTTAGTTTTCTGTTATCTTCAAAATTGATTTGGAGGTTTTCGCCCTTTTTCGGGGGCTGGTTTCAGTGTGAGCATACAGCAGTCTGGTGCCAAAATTTGGTGGCTCTAGCTCTTATAGTCTCTGAGAACTAGCCGACAAACAAGACGGACGGACGGACGGACAGACGGACAGACAGACATGGCTCAATCGACTCGGCTATTGATGCTGATCAAGAATATATGTATATACTTTATGGGGTCGGAAACGTTTCCTTCTGTGCGTTACATACAACCGTTATCCGCACAAATACAATATACCCTCTTTACTCTTCGAGTACCGGGTATAAAAAGAAACGTACGAAAAGCAGAAAGAACACGCTGAAAACAAGGAGGAGCAACGGCAAAATTATGTACAGTGAAGCACAGTACAGCAAACACTTTGCAGATCACTCTCTGCCTGACTCATTTCTGGGTGCAAATATTGAGTTGCTCTCTCGACTCTCACAAAGACAAGCGCAAGAAAGAGAGGGCACGCTTGGTTTGTTGTTGGGTTTGTGGATGCGGAGATGATGTCACCTGATTACCAAATGCACATTGCACAGGATTTTCCACCTCTGTTAGTACTCACTGTATACTGTATTACCGGATGAATCACAGGCACTGAGACGGAGAGTGTAAGGTGAAGAGCAGTTGGCTCGACATTTGGCTTCGGCGCTAGCTTTGGCTCCAGCTCCGGCCCTGACTCTTCGTTGGCTGAGGCCCGCCGGCTGTTTGTTAATGGCGTTCAAGCAAATTTTCATGTTGGCTTAGACAACGGCCCAGCAGCTGCACTGCCGCCGCCACTCAAATTGGCCTTTTTATTATGTTACTCGAAGGCCCTGATGCCCCAGACCTTCGCCACTGCCGGCAGACTCCACGCTTCCTCCACGTCGTCGTCTCCCTCCCCACACACAGCCACACAGACACACACAAACACCGAACAACATTCTAGGCGCCAGAGCGCGTTCCAAGTGGCGGCCACAAGCCGCAACATGGCGAAACAGTTTTTAGTCAGTGAGTCTGTCTGTCTGTCTGTCCCTCTGTTGCTCCCCCGCTCTCCTCTGATAATATGGCAGAAACATAAGCAGAGCGGCATTATGAAATGCCAAAGGCGGTGGCTGGCTGGCCATTTTGGTAACTGTTAACAGCAGAAGCAGCACAAATAACAATCGCCAGAGCAACGGCAAAACGTTGCGCTAAGCGGAACGGTCAGCGCCAAAACTAAAACTGTAAATAAAAGCGAAGAGCGAGAGAGCGAGAGAGCGGAAGGTACAGAGCGGAAACACGAAACGAAACAAAAGCAACCGCAAAAGCACTCTGCAAGAGGGTTTCATCGTCAAAGTACAGAGGAGCATAACTAAGAGGAATATCCCGAGCCAAGAGTGGAAATCACTTAAATGTGTTGCATCTGAAGCCTGAATAGTTCTGAATTGGATAAAATATTGAAACACAAGTTGTGGAACCGCAGCAGAGCCCCGTCAACATTATTCAATACCGTGGCTTAACTGTAGTGTAGAATGTATAGACACACGCGAGCACATACAACATGCATACATACATACATATATTCAAATGTACCTATGGACGCTGATCGAGAAACATGTTGAAAGCCTTTGCATCATTAGTGCCCAGTGCAAGGGCGTCAAAAATGTTCCCAAGCTGAAAAGTGGCGTAGGACACTTCGCTGATGGGGTAACAGCTCTCGTTGCACTACAAAAGGAAATTATTCAACAGCTGCCTGACAATTTCGATTAAATTTTGTGGTGCCCGGACAGGCGAGAGCCATAAGAAGTAACCGTAATAAAGTGACAGCTGCTCTCAGCGCACTAGAGACCCTCTCTCTCTCCCTCCTCCCACTCTATTTGCGTCACTCGGCCATCATAACTCTTGTAAGCAAAATGTAATCCCGTTAAAAGCAGCTCAAATAACGCCATTGTTGGCCACTCTCGCGCATCCTTCGTCGCAAATTTACTTGCAGCTGCAGCCTGCGAGCTAAAGTGCACGTAATTGGCATAGAATATTCCAACAGATTACAAGTTAGATAATTTACACATTTATTTAAGACTTTTTATAGTTTTAGCATGAGTAAATCTGCTTTTGCTTTGCCCGTGCCTCGCCACTAATTGCATTTCCATTTCTTTTGCACCTTGTCCGTGGATCACTGCAATCAAAACACAACTCGCATCCACTTGGGACACTCTCTCTTCACACACAACTTCATTAGCCTACACACACACACACGCACACGCACTGTGCATACTTCAAAGCTTCAAAAATCCCACAGCGAGGCGACACACAAGAATGTCATTTGCACTCACTCAAACACACACGCAGTCGCCCACCTCCCCCCCCCAGTTCCAGTTCCAGTTTCAGTTCCAGTCCCAGTCACGCGCGTAAGCCCCCAGCGGGGGAGGGGGGCTGGCTGGCATGCATTTTATTGGCGGCTTAATTAAGCGTTGCATATTGCGTGCGGTTGCCCAAAAATGTGCACCCGAAGCGTGCAGCGCGCAGCGCGCAACGAGATCTCATCACATGTGGCCTGCCCTGCCATGCCCTGCCATTCCGCGTGGTCTGTCAATGCCAAATCCGTGTAGGTGGAAAGCAAGTGATAGCTGGATAAGCAGGATTAACTATGATTTGTATGCTTTTAAAGATAATCTGCGTAACAAATCGGCGTAAAGTTTATCGAGTGCTTCTAAGGCTTTCTCTCTCTCTCTCTCTCTCTCTCCATTCCATTGTCTGCCTGCCTGCATTTCTACATTGCAGTGTGGAACGGTGGAACGAGTGGAACGAGCGGCAGCCACAACATAAACCGCTGCGGCGCTGAGACTATGCGGCTGGCACTTTGGTTAAGTATGGTTAGAAAATTCAATATTCCATTCCATTCCGCTGCCACGCCACGCCCCGCCCCGCCACTGGTGGGGCACTAGGGTAGCAATAAATTGAGGCTTTGTTGGGGCGACATGAAGATGCTTTCGAGTGGCAAAAACAATCAGGAACAAAAAGAGAGGGGGGAGGCATGGAGCACTCCACACAACAATCTGCCATTCAGCGCCGCCCCGCAATTTGCTGTTCGGTTTATTCGCATTTAGAATACACTTTTACAATATTGAACGACTGAGTGAGCAAGCGCCCGCCAGTCCCATTTGCCCCAGTGATTTGCTATAAATTTCAAATAGATTTTCTTGCATGGCGCTGATTGCATTGGCCTGGCCCATGGTGAAATTACGTACAAGGTGATGTCTTCAGCACTCTCTTGGGTGACGTCTTCCCCACGGATCACTCTCTTACTCTATCCCTCTCTAGCGCTTGTCTCTCTGAGCGTGGTGAGTAGGCGGCAGCAGCTTCACCTTGTTGGCAATTTCACCATGCAGTACCCCTCTCCGCCCCTCAGGGCATGCTCTCTGTCTGTCTGCTGGCAGCGGAGTCTCCTGGCCAGTCATCAGTAATTTCCGCAACCAAATGGAAAATGAAAACGTTGACAACAGCTCCACTCCTCTGCCCCACGGTAGGAATTCTCTTAGCCAGCCAGCAGCCGAAACAATGTGTACTTAATTTGCTTTCAAATCTCCTACCGCTCACCGTTCCCTCCCCCTCCCTCCCTTCCTTCCTTAATTTCGTTCCATTTCGTTGGCAGCTTTTGCTTAATGCTTCCGTGCAAAAATGCTGCGCGTTTTGAATATGAATTCTGCTATTCCATATTGATTGAGCGGCACGTCCAAACCCAACCCACCCACTGCTGCTACCCCCCTCGAAAGCTTCCCCAATCCGCTTCCCCCAGGCAACGTTGCAGCAGCGTGAAATATTTTCCAATTTGGTTTTGGGTCTCCCCCCCCCATCTACTTCATGAGTAGATTAATTTTTGCGAGGGTGCAACAAGTTGCGGCCATAATGTGAACCCTTTTAAGATTGTTTTGCCAACAGCCATCCCACCCTCCAGCCTCCACCCATCCGCCACGATTTCTGGCACATTCCACACCAGCAACCAGGAATGTAGCACACTTTGATACCCTTTAACAGTGGGCTAGTTCCGGCCTAAGGAAAATGCCTCTTATGTTTATTTGATTGCTGGGAGTTTTCGTTGAATTCTTTTAAGTTTTTACTCTGCCATAAATTGGCTGTACTCTTTTTCTAGGGTATCCCTGCCATATGCCTGGCAACATTTTTGGTTCATTTCCACCACCCAAGACACAGATTTATCCACGGGCATGGAGCTGCAATGGCAGCTTCCTGACATCCTTTTGCTCACTCCATCAGTGCTCTCTCCTCTTGATAATTCTTGGGCTTCATTTAATTAGATTTTTCCATATTTCCGCGGCGTTTCTCAACACGCTTTTCCGCCCTGAGCCTTGAGTGAGTGTCGGGGCAGGGGTGATGCCGATGGCCGATTGCCGATTTGCCGATTGATGGGGCGCTGGGGGTTTGCCTGTGTTTTATGCAAATATTTGTCTTCCATTTGCATTTCGCATAATTGAAATTTTTTATTTTCCTTGCTCTCTTGCTTCTGCTTCTGCCCTTACTCCTCTGTTCTTCTCTCTCGCTCCTTCGCTTTCATTAAGTGATTTACTTGGCGCCAGAATAACAAAAATAAAACACACGAAATAATCTTAAATTTTTGTTGCTTTTTTTGCCCAACACTTGACCAACACAGCTGCGAGGTTATGGATACTCATGGTCCTCCCCACATTATCCTAATGCTTAGCCATTGCCCCTCTGCCATTCCTTTGGGTTTGAAGAGTTTGCCAAGGGAGTTCGCAGGGGGAGAAGCCTCAAAATAAAACATAGAAATTCAATTGCAATTATTGCACGTAAATTGTTGATAAGTCGCGATCGAGTTCCAATGCCAACTCCAATTACAATGCCAACAATGCTGCGACAGAGACCCGACCCTTGCGCTGTGTTTCCCCTCTCCACCAATCAAATCCTCCGCCAATTGCGGACTTGCGCTGCTAATTGGCATGCCAAAAGCGAATAAACTGCTTTTGTATTTGCATGAAAATGCATCAACAACTCGAAGTGCATAAACCGTCCACTGTGACACACTTTGAGTGGGAGCATGGGCAGCTCTCCCCTTCGCTCAGCCACCAGCCTCATCCTGTTAAGCCCCACTCTGATGCTCTCTTCATATTTTTCACTCTTTTCTTTATTTCCCTTTATTTCATACACATTCATCGACATTTTTAGTCTTAAATAATGAAAGACCGCGCATCGTGGCTACTGGATACCGCACCCTGCACAGAACAGTTTCTACCGCAGCTCATAAAGCCGCAAAGAGTCGCTTTACCGTTGCACTTTCTGCATTTCACATTCAAGTCGCTCCATCCACCTACCATCCACCTACCATCCACCTACCATCCACCTACCATCCACCTACCTTCCACCTACCATCCACCTACCATCCCGCTCTCTCTCACTTATCCCATTGTGCAGTGGCGCCACCTGTCGGAGTGAGCGAGTTACTTTACGGCCAAATGGTAATTCGCTGCGGCAAGAGATAGATCCATATGTTACGCTGCAACAAATAGCGAGCTCCTTCTGCTCGACTGCTGCAATAACTCAAAGGAGAACTGCTCAGAATCGATTTAATATTGTAGTTGGGAGTACCCAGCATCCGGCTGTTGAGCTTGTTAAGCGATCCACCGAGTGTTGCCTCCAGCCCAAGGCCCCCGGGTGGCCCTCTCGGGTGTTTCACGGCTTGTTTTATGGCTTTTATTGATGACTCATCAGCGTGGCCGCCGCTTGATATGCTGCCCATGTTATGGTCCGAGTTTTACGATGCGAAACGCAAACGTTTTTCGAGTTGGGCCAACTTAGGGAGGGAGAGGGAGAGAAAGAGAGTTTCCACCTGAGTGGAATGTTTGTGGGGCCAACTAATCCATTCACAAATCAAACTTCATGTTGAAATCAATTGAAAATGTTACCCGTTGGAGCTGAGCTGCCTCCAGGCAGAGTTTGTCTTTAGTTTTGGGTTTGGTGGTCCGACTTTGGTGTTCGCTCTCCGGGCAACATTTATGTTGCGCCCGACCAGCACATTCTGGTCGCAAATGCAGATTAAGCTGAATGGGCAGGAGGACACACACAGAGCCAGAGACAGGGAGTTGGAGCGAGGTGAAGGGCAAAGTAAGACTAAACTGTTGTTGGCTTGTTACGCAGCTGGTAGACATTTCCCCAGCCGGATCTGTGCGCCAAGGATGTGCTTACAAGGCAAACAAATTTACCCATAATGCTGTCAGATGCATATCAGACCCGGGGGAGGGGCCACAGCCTCAGCCACAGTCGCAGCCGCAGCCGCAGAGCACAAAGCAGACCCAAGGCATACACTAACCCAGAACCTGCCTCGGGCATTCCGTTTCTATGAATTGAGGCAAGCATTTCTGCACTTTGTAATCGAATCTGTGTAATGAACTCAACTCTGCAGCAGAAGGGCATTGGCTGGCATCCAACTGGGACTGGGACTGCGCCTGGAACTGGGACTGATACTGGGACTAGGCTGCAGCCTGCTTTGCTTGTTATGCTGAAAAATGTGCAGATTTCCCTGCTCCTGCTCCTGCTCCTGCTGCTGCTCGACTCCATCTTCTGTTGCTCCTTTTCTTTGCTGCACAAATTTTGTTGAAATATGCACAAAGCAAATAGTGCCGCCCGCTGGGACTCGCATCCGTTTCTGCCCAGCTGCCAGCTGCCTTTGCTGTGGTTGCTGTTGCCCAGTTGGCCCACAGACACCCACAGCCCTGCCCCGGGTTGCTCTCTTGGTTTCTTGGTTTCTTGGGCTTGAGCGGATTCCAGCTCTCTCTTTTGCTGCTGCCAGATGAATGATGCGAGCTGCACTTCCTGTTGGGCTCCCCCGTTCCTGTTCCTGTTCCACTTCCTGTTCCTGTTTCGGGTGCGGACCATCATTTGTGTATTTCCCGGACAAATTGGATTTCTACTACGGCAGGCCGCCTGCTATCCTGCTCTCTCGCTGAGAGCATTCTCTGCTCAATTAACTTTGTTGCCCCGACCAAAACAGGCCATTCCTCAGGCTTCCATCTCCATCTCGAGCACTTTCGGCCACACATCCGCATCGCGCCCACACTTGATGCATGGCCTGTGATTACGCTTTGACGCTCCAAGGAGTGGAGTTTCCTTTCCTTTCCTTCCTTTTGCGCCCACAAATGTACATCGATTAGCAGCAAAAACACGCTCAAAAGAAGATCGATGGCAGCCGAATGTCGGCTCTTGCAGCAGCGAGTGCAGAGCCAGTGTTGGTAAACACTCAAGGAATTTATAATTGATCTGGAAAACTCTTGCCCCATGGGAGTCCCATAACAATCTCTCAGCCAGCGGTGCCATCGCCCACACTGTGTGTTATCCAGTGTTGGTAAAGTGGCAGTGCAAAGGGGGGGCAAATAGAGCAGCGAGGCAGCAAGGCAGCGATGACAGGCAGCAGCGACGCGACGCGACGCGACGCGATAATGATTTCCGTTTTCACACCTCGCTGCGACACAAAGGATGTCTGTCAAATGAACAACAACAGCAGCAGCAGCAGCAGCAGCAACAGCGAAAAAAAACAAGTGCAAGCACTCTCCCCGTGCAATCCGTACACCGCGAATGGGAGCATGCAGCGGTGTGATACACGTATCCAGAGCACAGTGGGGTGAAGGACGCGAAAAACTGTTGAACAAGAGTTGAACTTAAAAGCCACAAACTTAACGTTTTGCTTGCCTTTTATTGTTTTTATATTTGCTTGCATTTGTCATAAAGGTCCCACTGTGCGGCGACTGTGGCGACGACAAGCGACGTCGGCGGAAGTGCAGCATTTGCACATTTCCTGCGCTGCTCACTCAGCCCGTGCATAATCGATTAACTGGCGCGCATAAACATGACCGCAAATGTGCAAATGCACGACCACAGCGAGAGGGAGGGAGAGGGAGAGGGAGAGAGAGAGACAGACACGAGCACGGAGAGCGCGGAGAGAGGCTCCAGAGCGAGGCTGGGGTCTGGGCGGGTGATGTCGACATGCATAAATGCAAATGCCATGGCAATACATATGCAAATTACTTTCTCACACACTCTGATTCACAAAAATGCACCACAATCCGTGCGGATACGGATACGGCCACGGATGGCGGGATGCGGGCAAGCGGGTGGCGGGTGGTGGGGGCTGCAATTATGGATGTGAAATGAGAATGAGTGCGCGAATTCATAGCTGGTTATAGTCTGCCACTAATTGTGTGTGTGTTCTCTCTGCGGGCCGGCATCCACTAAACTAATTGCAAAGTGAGACTCTTCGCGATATCCATGGGGGAACACAAACAAATGCAAATGCAAATGCAGATGTTTGTGGCTTTCCAAATGCACGCACAGTAAATGTGTGCAAAGCAAATTAGAACGGTGGAACGGAGCGCCACGTGGATCGTGGATCGTAAGAGAGAGCTGAGCAAGAGCGACTAGCTAAGAGTAGCCGCTGTAGCCGTAAGCAGCCGCAGTCGGTCGGTTGTTAGCATCACAGCAGCCATTTGGTTAAAGGCAATTGAAGATCATATCATATACAACCCCAAAGAAATACATCCCCCCTAATAATGGCTTGGTCGTAACGCAATTAACGCAAATAAAATGAAAGCTTGCGTAAACAAGCAAAGAACGGTGCTAGAGCGCAGCATGGATCGTGGATCGTGGAACGTAAGAGAGAGCTGAGCAAGAGCCGTAAGCAGCCGCAGTCTGTTGGCGCAGTTAGCAGCGCTGTTACTCCGTTCGAGCTGCTGCCTCCGGAATGGGAGGCGTAAAGTCAGGTAAATCAAAGAGCAAAGATGCCAACGAAGTTGTTGTCCCCCCTCGATTTTTGGCAATTAATTTTAGTTAAATTTCAACACATTTAGGCGATACGAGTATGGTTTGCACCTTTCGAGGCATGGAAAGTGAATCCCAAAAAACGAAGGCGCAGCCCAGGGCCTGGCCCAAATTCTGGGGCGTACACTTTTGCCATATTGCGCTCTGGGGGTCGGGAAATTGAAAAGCCGAACAGCTGCGCAGTGGGGGTGGGAGTGAGGGAGTCTAAGATGAAAGTCTGGTGGCAGGCAGCAGCAGCCAAGTGGCCAAAAAGTTGTCGGAAAACTCCAACCGAACCATAAGCCCTGCATAACGAGCCGCCCGCCGCCCGCCGCCCACGGCGCTCGTTCAGCTGCTCGACACACCCCGCACTCGTTGGGTATAACGTACTCGTTGCGACGCATGTAACGAGTGGCCTGGCACCCACCCAACTGCCACTGCTCGACCTCTGGGTGCTCCAAGGGGATTGAGCTGCTGGAAACATTCCTCGACCAGCAGAAGCACCAAATGCACATCCTGTCCGAAGCGAATTCGTCTGTTCGGGCGGGGCCTTCACGAGGCATTCTCCACCGAGTAGCTGGTTGTGTGTCTTCCCCATGGCATGGCTCCTGGCTCCCGGCTCCCCATTGTCCAATTTCGAGACATCCGTGCAGCGGACCACATGCATGCCCCAAATCCTGCACCTGAGCAGCAGACCTGTGCTGATACTCTCCTGCCTCCTGCCTCCTGCTTCCTGCTAAATGTATTGAAATTGCGTTATGGCCAGCCATTGGGGTAAGCGGATAGAAGTGGCTCATAGGAGCAGGAGGAGCAGGTTGCACGAAGAACTTGTTGTTGCCAGTCGGAGCATGAGCATGAGGGTGGGAGAGGGGGAGGCGGAGGGGGAAGTAGCAAAAGTTCTAGCTCGAATACCTTGTCACGTCAAGCCCCCAAAATGCCGGCCATAAAGTATGAAATCATGGCGAAAAGTTCACCAAAAACGCGCATAGAAAACGAAATTTGTTTCTTGCCAAGAAAAAGAGGGGTGGAAAAAAGGGAGCAGCAAGTGGAAAGTTTCTTTCTAGTTGCACTAAAAAACAAATCGAATTTTGCATGGGTTCAGAGTAGATGGAACGCTTGACAGCAGGCAGGCAAATAGCAGCAGATCAACAGCAGTGAAGCGGTAACAGCAGAGCAACAATAACAGCAGAGATTAAGTAACAGCAGCATGGTATTAGCAGCAGCAGCTGTAACAGCAGTGAAGCGGTAACAGCAGAGCAACAATAACAGCAGAGATTAAGTAACAGCAGAATGGTATTGGCAGCAGCAGCTCCACAGAAGAGAAGCATTAACAGCATTGAAGCTGTAACAGCAGAGAAGCATTAACAGCAGGGAAGCAATAACAGCAGAGATTAAGTAACAGCAGCAGCAGTGAAGCAGCAGTGAAGCAATAACAGCAGTGAAGCAGAACGAGATAAGCAGCAGATCAAGGGCAGAGACAAGCAATAACAGCATAGAAGCAGTAACAGCAGAGAAGAAGAGGAACAGCAGACAGGCGTAAAAGAAAATCAAAGCAGTCCGCCGCCACATGAGATTTAACAGCCGAGATCGGGCCGTAAATATTCTATCCTATTCCCTGTTCAATTAAATAATATCCCATATTATTAATAATCAATTTATTTAGTTGACACTTTCCTGGCCATTGTAATTTCAAAATCAAAATGCTGGAATTTCGTGGCTGTTGCTTAGCGCCTCTTGCGGCGCTGCTTGTGTGCCCGCTCGTGCCTGTGCTTCAGGATGAGCACCACGCGGCGGAACATGCTCAGAATGTCAAAGAACAGATCCATGGCATGCTGCACGGCATCGTGGTCGCCGCTGCGGCACTTCCGCACAATGTCCTGGGTGTCGTAGACCACGAAGGCGGCCACAACGAGCACGCCCACGAGGAGCTGCAGCATTTGCACCGCAAAAGAATTGAATACCATATTGACGAGACCCAGCACGACCATGGTGTTGATGACGCTCACCAGGCTGCCGCCGATGAACAGGTACTTGCCCTGTGCGGACCACAGCGCGATCAGCGAGAGGGTCAGGAAGGTGACGACGGTGCCCAGCAGGGCTGCCACGACAAGCCCCGCGTCGATGCTGGCCACGTAGCCCAGCAGCGGCCCCAAGGTCTGGCCGGAGAAAAACCCAAAGGCATGGAGAACTCCCAGGCGGGTTCTGTAGTTGTTGCCAACGTCCTTGTAGAAATGCAGCGTCGCAGCCAGCAGCAGCGTCAGCACAGCAGCCAGCATGCCGAGGTCCACGAAGCCATCCATCTGCAGCACGGCGCCCGCAGCTGTGGCGGCTGCGGCTCCGCCCATGATCATGTACACCTTGGACAGGTGGTGGCGCACGGGGGGCTCATAGCGATCGTTGAGGCCATCAATGCAGGTGCGCAGACAGTCGCTGATCTGCCGGGCCAGTGCCGCGGCCATTCTTGTCGTTCAATTTGGAGCGGAGCTACAACTGCAATTTGGAGTTCTAGTTCATGTTTCAAAAGGGGCGACTGCCTTTAAAGTTTAAACTGATTTAATTTGAAGCGCCAGCTTGTGTCAGCTGCTAGAAGCGAAGCAAAAACAATTCCAAGAGAACCCAAAGGAACTGCAAACTCAATGGATCTTTGCTGTCAATTCATGTTTGTGGCATTGTCATTATGGCAGCAGCGCCTTTGCCAACCCAACTCCCAGCTGCGTGTCCTGTGGCTCCCGGCTCCTTGTTCTTGCTGCTGCTGCTGTTGATTCCTAATCAGAAACGTGTTTGCATGACTACAGAACGGGAGATGCGGCGGCAGGACTGTCGCTTGAGTAATGGCTGCAACAACAGCCGCGAAGCAACGCAAAAAGTGCACTCTCTCTCTCTCTGTGTGTTTTTGCTGCGTGCGTGGTTTCATTTTCAATTCCTGTTTTCCCAGACAAGACAAGGCAAGGGCGACAGCAGCATAACCCTGTGCAAGATGCGTTCCACAATCAAGCCACCGGGCCACAAGTCAACAGGCAAAACTTTATTTGCACGCGGAACAACGCTCGAATAAAAGATAAGCTCCAAACATAAGTCTGGTTTGCCCTTGGAGCAGAGCGAGCGCTTGGCACAGAGTGGAACAGGAACAGTGGAATGAGGAACTTGCGCTTTAAAGGGTACGCCATGGCAATGGGCTGAGTGCTGGAGGTGCGAATATCTCAAACTGTAAACTTAACAGCAACAATTTGTAGCGCAAGCATAACCAACAGGGTTTCATATCCATAAATAAAAGTGACCCGAACTCTATGCCACTTGTAGATTCTGTTTAATGGAGCAGGAATACATATATCCCATCCAAGGGGTGCGTTGTCTTTGTGCTTTAATTCGTCTTCGCCATTGAATTCCATTCGCCCTCTTTTGTGCCGTGGCCTGTGCTCTGCCCTTTGCTGGGGCAGTTGTTTAGCACATTAAGCCGCTGAAGCAACTAGGCGGATGGCGAGCAATTCGCAGCTCTTCCTCTCTGTTTGTCAGCTGTTTTACGGCGAAGTTATGACGTGCCTCATTCAGGGGCTTAAGTATGTACAGAAAAAAAACACACAAAAGGAAACAAGCAGAGACAAGACGAAGCATCAAATACACTTCAACGTTTGGTGACTTTTTGGTAACTTTTTGAGTTCGCCATTGAAGGCTTTACTCCGACAAAACTTTGAGCTGGAATGTGATGGCGTGGCATGTACCCTCTGGCAAGGGTATCACAAAAAGATACGACCATGTTGGCCAAAAAGGTGGAGGGGCGCTGCAAAAGGCAAACTTTTATACGATGCTGATGTAGCTGGCGTACACACAACTTTTGCCTTTTACGAGCTTGTCCTTTTGCCTTCTGCCCGTCTCCCTGCTCGTCGACTCCCTATCAGTAACGGCATGCCTCTCATCTCTACGAGAGCATCGTGTGCTGTGTGTGTGTGTGTTCGTGTGTGTGTCTGTCCTTATGGCGTTTTGTGTGACATTTATTGTCATTTAACTGTGACAAAGTTAGGGATAAGCAGACACACACACACACACACACGTGTGTCAGTCATGTGCCTCGTCAGACATCACTCCGCCAGACGTGGAAGATAATTTCACCGTTACAATATTCGAGTTGAACGTCTCTACGACTTTATGGTCTACAATTGCAGCATACACAGCACAAATACCCGCAAAGCAAACTCAAAGAAAAAATTGCGTAAGCTGGATTACAGTTACAGTTACAGCATGCAGTTGCCAGTGTTTGTTTAACTGTATAAACATAACAGTCCCCAGTCCGATCACTTGCTGCTTGCTCTCTTCTGGTTGTGCTGGTGGTTCTCTTCCGACACTCTTGGTACTCAATAATGAGCCTACTCAGTAGCACACACACACTCACACGCAAACGCTTCCCATCACTTGACTCAGCCTCTCTCTCTCTCTCGTACACTCTCCTGCCCTGCACTCACTCGTGCTCTTGCTCTTATTTGCCATCGCCATCGTCATCCATCTAAGCAAAGCTTATCTTTCTCCATTATACTTCATCCCTCCCTCCGTATTCTGCGTTTGCATTGCATTGCCCTTGCTTTGGGAGCCGTGGGAATGGTGAATGTCAGCAGGGGGAGGAAGAATTAGATGGAAGACTGTCGGAAGCAGGCTCTGATTGTCTGTAAATAAAATCGTGACTTTTATATTCACTCTGCAAACTTTGATTAAGAGCAAAGTCAGAGAATGGGCACAAGTCGTTGAGTTCACTGCTGGCAGGTACAAGTTAACGGGAATATATACAAATGCGAGTGCCAATACAGGTACAGTGGCACACAACAAAAGCATCCAGCGGTGTACCTGGTGTATATATTTACATACAAATACAATTCAGCAACAAACTTTACAAATTGAGAGATATTGGCAGCTTTTACGTTATTTTTATTCGAATGCAATATTATCTCGTTATTTGTTTACTTATATGTATACCTCACACCAAACTACCTACTACTATACCGCCATCCACCACCCGCTATCCACTTCCACATCCGCAGCTGCCATACATCCGTTCTGTGCCTTATTTCGCCACTGTTTGGGCTCTGCTCTGTTTGCTTTGTTCCCGCCTTTCTATGCGTTTGTTTTCCATTTCATCTGTGCATATACCTGCACTTACACAAGCCCTGAAAAGGGTACCATGACTTCGACCAAATGCTTGCAACACACACAGACGAAAGAACATTTTCGAACCCACAATGTACGTGCATATGTATGTACATATTAATGAATGCACATTAATTATTGATTATTGTATATATAGAAGGACATATACATATTTATACATAGGTATGAATGCTCATATGTCATTATCACGCAAGGGCATCAAACGTTTCGGCTTGACCAGTTACAGCAACACTAGCCTTTCTCTCTTATCTTTTTTTTGTCGCTGCTGCCAGTCGCTCCTGCAAACGTGTTTCGACAGCGCGGACAAAAAGCACACAAATAACTGTCAAAGCTGCATTTCTCTTCAAAAGTAAACACAGCAAAACAATGGCGAAGAATATCGGTAAAGCGAACAAATTGAAAGCTCGATTGGTAGTTGGACTGGGCTCCCGCACCCGCTCCCTCCGCGCTTCCTTGTGATTAAAGCAAAGAGAAAACAAAGAAAAGGAACTTACACGGCGGGTGCTTTAGAAGAGAGGAATAACTTGCTGCCATACATCTACCATTCATTACCTGCTGCTAATTTAAGTCTTGTTCGTTGAAGCACAGCGAACGGGCAGAAGTTTAATTTTAAAATGACAAAAACAAGTCGGAAACTACTGACACAAATTAAGCGGATGACTTTTTTATTTAAAACATTCCAAAAATGTGCAAAAAGTTGAACAGTTGACAGTTTCAACTTGTAACTGCACTCTGGGAAAGCTGCTTATAAAATGTGTTGACACCCAGCTGCTGATCTGCCAAAGGATTTTCCTACTCCGCGCAAATGAGAGACTGAAGACATGACGGCGACAGCCTCTGATGATAAGTGACAGGCCAGTGACTGTGTGGGTAATGTTTCTCCACCGGTCATTGGCCCCATAGCCGTAGGCTTCATTCCCGATTGGATTTCGAATCTGCCATAAAGCTTCCACCTCAAACTGCACGCGGCAGCGTAGACAATATTAATTAATTATTTCCCAGCCGCACGCACTTAGCGGGGGTGGAGTGGTGTGGTGGACTGTTCGTTAGGGTTTAACGGGGAATTAAGTCTGGAAACAGAAAGTCGGCCAAGCACCATAATTAAGATGAGCGCTCGCGGGGCAATTATGTGACATCGACTCGCCAATTTTTATGCCATGTCTGGCTGCAGTCTGCCAGTGGGGGGGAGCTTGGGGAGCAAAGGAACAGAGAGAGAGGGAGCATGAGGAGCAGCAGGCGGGCAAGGCACAGTGGTTGACACATTCGAGTTGCCTGTCAACTGCAGTGACACATTTTTTCAGTTGAAAACTAGACTTTGAATACACCAGAACAAAATAATCGTAAAGAGCGTAAGTAATTCGAAATATACAAAAAAATAGCAAACAAAAAAAATAGAAATTTTATTAACTCACATTTCATGCACTCAGAAAAAATCAAAATGAATCGTGATGAAGCAAAGGGCCGTAAGGCTGTTGGCCAAAAGACGGATATGCATCAGGCCATTTCCGCTCTGGTGGAGCAGGCCAAGCGGCTGAATATATTGACCGTGAAGGAAACTGGGTCGGAAACGTCCGACACTGATTCTAGCGAATGCCTCAATATTTTCTCGTCTAAGGAATGGAAGCGCAATAAGAAATATCAAGCCAAAATGTTGCGAAAGTTTCGCGCCTCGAACACTGATGCCGATTCTGCACCAGATACGCCAGTGGCCAGTGCTGCCGCAGCTGCTGGTGCAGCAGCATCAACCATACCACAAATGTTGCAGAATGCCCTGACAGTGACCAGCAATATGGTCGAGAGCCAAAAAGCATCGGAGATGCTCGTGAACCAATTGATTGAGGACTCCTTGTCGCTATACGATGACCAGATCACAGATTCGCATAAGAATCGCAACTTGCTGCTGCTTCAGCAGCTGGAAATAGAGACAAATGACCGCTTTCTGGACCAGATGCTCCATGGCTTGGAGCTGAAGTACAAATGCGAGAATGTGCTGCGCTCTGACTTGCCTTCGATCCCCAAGCCGACTGCAGCCAAAACAGCCTCACTGAGTGACGCTCTCATTGTGGCAGCCATTGGCACTGTTTCCTCCAGCCAGAACGCCACCAACTGTTGGGAGGAGCTGGTCCAGAGCCTGAAGGCCATTCCCAGATTCCGCCAGATCATGATCGACTACAATGCCCGTCTGAAGGAACAGCAGGGACCACCACACCCAGAGACTCAGTTGAGCCGCTGCCAGCGCAATATTAAATTTTACCAAATGATGATCGTAGCAGAGGCCGAACTAATGCGACAATTGTCAGTCAAAGAGGAAGCCAACCCAGAGGCTGGCAAGACCCCTAAAAATTAATCTATAAAAACATATGAATAAATATTAAATTTAGTTTTTCGTTGAAGTTCGACACACTGTGCACAGCTTACCAACACTGACTGGGTGCATGCACGCAGTCTTACATACATGACATGTGTAAGTATGCAAGAGAGAGAACGAGAGATGTGTGTGTGTGTGTGTGGGTGTATGCATGTGAGAGAGCAAAAGTTTTCTTGTTAAGCTGCAGATTGAATGCAGGCGCCGGTAAACACAAATTGAGAGGCGGAGAGTTAACGGTGGAGGAGAAGCCCGGTTCCCTCTGGGGCAACCCTCTTCCCGTTATTGAGCCAAATCCATGCTCATAACTAATTGCCAAAGCCGACGAAGTCGCCGTCGCCGTCGCCTTCGCTGTCGCCATCCCCTTTGCCGTCTTTAGTCGCCTTTGGCAGCAGTGCAAAGTTTAAATTAAGTTGCGTGTCATAGTCGTAAAGTTTTCCACTTATTCAAAAAGAAGAACGTGCTCCTTCTATCCTCTGGTAGCCAGGAAACGGAGCCGTAGCAGCCGCACCACCATCAGTATTAAGCCACATGCATGTAAAAAACACAAGCAACAAGAAAAACACAAAAAAAGTCCAAGTAACTGCCGTGCCAGAAGCCTTTGATGCAGCTCATGCAGCCAGACACATGCATAGATCCATGTGTACATGCACACAAACATACATATGTACATACATTCACATGTATGCACATGCATATATTTACATTGAAAAGTTGCTTCAATTTTGAAGTTTCTTTCATACCAATTTGAATTTGAAACATTGATTGTTTTAACTTTATGATGGAGAAGGACAAGTTTCTGTATTTATTAGGCAGAGATCTGATCCAACAGCGTAATATACTCTGCAAAGGCAGGAAGCCAGAAGTTTTTGTAACATTGAGAGCGAGTGGGCGCAGGCAGAGCATGCATCTCTGACGCTGCAGCGGCCGAGCAACATAAAGCAGAGATTTGTGCTTTTGCAAAGCTTTTAGGGTGTGCTTGTGCTTTTGCTCCGAAGCCGATCTACAGCTACAAATGAAAGCTCTCAATGGCAACCAATGACGGGGTTGATTGGTTTTCGCTGAACAATTACCAGCTTAAATATATTTATATGTAATTTTCTTTGGACATTCATCAAAATTAATTAAATGGAATCTCAGTTGCCAAAATAATGGAATAAAATGTTGTATAGTTTAATTGGTCTTAAACTTTGCCTGTGGCTCAGGCTGAGGCTTGCGAGGCTGCGGCTCCTCATAGTCCGAGTAGTCGGCAATGTCACGGCGCTTGGAGAGGGACAGGGTCCAGCAGAGTATCCACAGGGGCAGGAAAACCGTGCTAACAACAAAGTACAACCAGTTGCCATATATCTAAAAGGTAAAGGAGAGGTAATGACAGGAATTATTCTGATGCTATGGTTCCATCCAACTGCAGAACTTGCCACATTGTCAATGAGTCCATAAGCGGAGGCATCCATGGCGGCGGTGGCTGCGCGCAAGAGCAGCTTATCGAGCTTCAGCTCGGGATACTGATAGAAGCTCATGGCCAGAACAATGGCATAGACAACCACCATGGGATTGAGGAGCAGAGTGATGAAACGCGTCAGATTGCGCATGGATCCGCTGCAGTTCTGCTCGCTGGTGTCCAGGGCAATCACCACCGGCACCGTGATGACGGCCACAAAGAAGCCGAGAGCAAAGTTGAGCAGTCCAATGATGATCAGCGAGCAGCCAAAGATGAGCAGGAAGCCCACGTGGAGCAGTTCCAGGCCGCCCGCTGGCAGGACAACGACAAAGGGCAGAATGAAACCGATCAGAGTGAGGAAGCTCAGCACGGAGGTGGTCAGTGGCGCAGCGCCCATCGGTATCTCCAGGAAGTACTGCTGCAGGGGCAACACATTCCCCAGATACCCAATGAGCAGCACAGCCGTCAGATAGACCAGCACAGAGCCATACGGCAGTCCCTCCTCCAGCTCTGCATCGCTGTCTGTTTCAGTCTCAACGCCACTGCCACTGCCACTGCCACTGCCAGTCTGCGTCTCAGCTGGTTTGACTGCCGCTGCAGCTGCCTGTTGCACCTCCGAGTCCAGCGTTGACCATGTCAAATATGCCTTGAAGAACGCGCAAGCGACGAGCGCCACCAGGGCGGGCATGTAGTCTCCAATGGAGATGTACCGATCATTGTTCACGATCACATAGAAGAAGAAACTCTGATGGAAGCGTTCCAGCAGATTGTTGAGGCTGCGCGCAATGCCCTCGATGGCTTTGAGAAGCGGCACGGCCGCCGAGCCAGCGTTACCCTTCAGTGTGGCATGCGTTTGTCGCTTGGCAGCGGCAATGGTCAGGGCATCGATGCGATAGCGGTGGAACAGCCCATGATTGCCATTGGGCACGCCCGAGGACTGTGTCGCCAGCATGGCCAGCATTTGGCGCAGATTCTTCTCGAAGAGCGACGGGTTGGAGCGGCGCTTCTTGCGTGCCGTCTGCTTGTAGCCGGAAGTGATGCCCTCCCGCGCCATAATGCGCTGCACCAAGTTGAACATATCCAGATTGGGCAGCTTGCCATTGAGGCCCTCGATCTTAACGTCCACATAGTCTGGAAGGGCATTGCAGAGGATTGATTGTCTTAGCTCCTTTTGGCGTTGACTTACCAATCTCCAGATCTTGCACTTCGATGTTGAGCGCCGCCTGCAGCGAGCCTGCACGCGCTGGCAGATTGCCTGGCAGCAGGTAGGCCTTGCTCACGTTCAGCACACGGTCGCCATCGTGGTAGGCCTCCAGCCAGGCCTGCATGCCCAGCTGCTCCTGTTCGGTGATCAGAAATATCAGATCCTTGGCCCAATAGTTTTTGCCTGCGTACAATTCTGATTAATTTCTTTGGCTCCAGCGACTTTTCGTCACTTACGTCTGGCAAAGTCTGCAAATGCCAGCAGCAGCGGCACACTGGGCGAGATATCCGGGTGCACGGAGCTAGGCGCACGGTAGGGTGCGGTGAAGACAATGCCCTCGGTGCTGGCGATGCGGGGTGCGCGGAGAATGCCGTAAATGTTCTTGCCGTGATACTCCTTGCCACCGCCAAAGGGATAGCGCAGCGTGTAGTTGTGCGTGTGCGTTTCCAGGCCAAACTCGTTCAATTTGGCCGCAATCCAGGCGTGCGGCGTGGTCGATTTGTGCTCCTTGCGTTCGCGCTGCAGCTCCTCCAGCAGCTGGATGGCCAGACGATTCGCATCGAGGCGGATCTCCGGGTAGACCAGACCTAAGCCAGCAAAAGTTAAACCTGATCTCAGAGTGGCTGCAGAGGGAAGACACACTCACCTGGCGACAGGGCGTTCTCCGATAGATATGTGCCGTGGTTGAACTCGGGCAGGGCCAGGCAGCCGAGCCACACCACACCGATGATGTACAAGCCGCAGCACACCTTGCGCACATGCTTCGCCAAATTATCCACCAGCTTGTTCTGCGTCGAGATCGACGGATCCGAAAGCAGGCCCATTTTTCACAGCAGCTCACAAACTTAATTCACAAATTCCTTAAAACGAAAGAAACAAAAACAATCATGACAACAAAATCTGAAAATTGACCGGGGAGTTATCGATAAAATATACCGTCAGATATACCTTCTCTTTTTAAAAAAATACCGTAAATATACCGCAGTCTTAAATCATATTCCTCGATTTTGATGTTCTATTTGATATTGCTAGCGCGCAAAGACTTTTAACACTGAAGCAATAATTTAATCCGATTGAAGAATCAATTTGGCTTATTCTAAATACTCCTGTTTAAAGCAATTCTTTTTCAGATTCACCTACATTGCTGTGGTACCTTTATACCGCTGCATGGCTTTTGGGAACACTTTCTCGACTTTTTTTGTTTATTAATATTAAAGGAAATCTAATAATTGAAAGAGAGTTCGTGAGATTGCATTTCGCTTAGTACTTGTTGAACTAAGCAACAAATTGGAGACTTTTCGTTTGAATTGTAAAAGTTTCATCTTTAGTTTGGTCAGTTCTTGTCAATACTTTTTTAATTAAAACATTTTATTGCGCCTGCTTCGCGATTGTTGTTGGTCCAGACCTCCAGCAGCGCTGAATGAGTGAACTTATAAGCTTCTGCCAAATTGATTGAAATGGAAACATGATTCTGTATCAATTGGTTAATACCATGTAACTTGAACCTCTGTGCAGTGGTGGGCTGGGCCAAAGTAATATTCCACAGAACACACTTGCAATTGTTAGTACCAAGCCGAAAATACACACGAACAAAACATTGGGCAATTAAATTAAATAACTACACACAACTATCACAAAACAGGTATTAGCATTGAATTGAAATATCTCGACGTATTATTTCAATTTTTTCGCATTTATTTTAACTTTCAAATCGAGCTACAATTAAAGCAGCAAGTTGTTTAAGAAAATTTAAGTCGTATTCAAATATTTAACCCAAAAAGAATTACATTAATGCCAAAAAACGGGCTTTTTGCCCATAGTGCAATGGACGCAGCGATAATTGTTTTACAGCAGCCAGCTTTAAGTCAGAGAGGCTGATTCCTGTAAGAAATGCGAGTTGGGGCTGCAGTTTTCACTCTCCTTTAAGTCAGAGCTCTGCGCTGCCTTAAATGCGTTTTACGGCTTACACATTTAATGCAACTGCCCAAATCGATGCTCACAAAACACAAACTAGCAATGGCTGGCACCAAATCCCAAACAAAGCCAAAGTCCACTCAAAATTAAATCTCAAACAACATTTTTTTTAGGCGAAGTGAAGAAGTGCTATATTTGTGTACGCTGCTGTACACAGCGCTCCTTCTTTGTTTCCAATTTATTTGCATCATTCGGTTTGAGGTTAGGTTTCTTGTGTTTTTGTTTTTGTTTTGTTTGCTTATAACAAATAAGTTAATTAAAAACATGTAAGTGATAACATGTGAAAGGATAACATGTAAAGGTGTTGTGTATAAATTGAAACTAAAAATGTTAAATAGAATTTGCGATTTACAATTTGTTGCCCAATAAAGGTAAAACAATATTTGGAGACAGACACGAGTAATGATGATTTAAGCCTAAAACCTACGAGACTAGACACAAAAAGAGTTTAAATATGTGGAAAAAGTCACCTAAATAAGTGTGTAAACTGTAAACGTTCAGAATGGTGTTGCTGTTGTAAGTTAATGGGAGTAAGTTAATTATTGTGTTGGTATCTGGCCCAGGGCCGTCGCGTTGATGGGCAGTGGCGGGCGGGCTGGGGCCCGCATGTTGCTGGGATTCCAGAACAAGTAGTTGCGGTCGATGGTCAGCTTGGGCTTCTTGAACTGCGGCAGCAGCAGGTGGTCGAAGATGGTCTTGGTGGTGACGCAGATGACGTTCTGCCCCTTCCAGTACTTGATCATTTTCATCGACTGCAGCGTGTAGATGATGTCGTCGTGGGTGATGCCGCTCACCTCGCTCAGCTCCTTGATGGTGGTCTGCTCCAGCGAGACGCGGTTGCGCATCAGCTCCAGCAGCGTGAAGGCCCAGTAGCTGCGGTAGCTGAGTCGCCCGAGATCCGACAGCGGCTTCTCGGGACTGCCGATGACGCCCTCGCGCCGCGACAGCTCGTAGCTGAAGGCGATCAGCAGCTTGCCGAAGCCCTTGCGCTGATGCGGCGGCAGCACCAAGATGCAGGCCACATTGTTGTTGTCCGGCGACTTCTTCTCCTTCGAGAAGTAGCCCACAATGTGGCTGCCCTCGCGGTCCACCTCGCACAGAATGTAGAAGAAGAACGGGTCCATGTCGAAGTAGAGCACTTTGTGGTCGAGGAAGAGCTTGGCCATCAGGCAGAGCAGCTGGCAGTAGAGCGGCTCGTTCTTGCCGTTCACCTCGAATATGGATATGTTGCCCTTGCGGTAGATCTCGCGCCCCGGGGGATGCCGCTTGCGGCACTTGTACGTGTGGTGGCTGTAGGTGCGCCGCAGGCGCATGTACTTCAGGCAGTACTCGCAGACGTAGAGGGTGCGCGCCTTGCCGTACTCCCCGGGGAAGGGGCTGAAGTACCAGGTGTCGATCTCGTAGTTGCCGAACTGCAGCTTGTCGATGTACTTGATCTTCGTGATGGACTCGTGCTCCTTCTCGAGCGCCGCCTGGGAGGCGGTCAGCTCCGCGTGGCTCTTCTGCACGTGGTTGATCTCGTCGTAGCGCCGCTTCTGGTAGCGCGTCATCTTGCGGTCGCTGTAGTCGTAGCGGTTGTTCTCGCACGCCGACAGATAGTAGTCCTTGTTGCCCTCCCGCAGCGCGCGCTCCTTCTCCAGCTCCCGCTGCTGCTGCTGTTGCTGCAGCAGCAGCTGCTGCTGTTGCGCGAGCAGCGCCTGCTGCTGCAGCATCTCGCGGCTGGTGCCCGGCTGGTCGCAGTCCAGCTGCAGCAGGCTGCTGGCCTCCGTGGTCTCCGTGATGCCGCCCAGGTCGTCGGCGTTGTCCGAGATGCGGTGGCGACCCACCCACTCGTCCAGCCGGCGGTTGAGGCCCACATAGTGCACGTAGTACTCGTTGGGCATCAGAATGTTCTCCGTGATGCGCGACTGCAGCACGCGGCCGGCATGCACGGTGCCGTCCTCCCGCCGTATGTAGTAGACCTTCTCCGAATCCTCGTTCACCACAATCCCATCGCCCAGATCCCCCGAGCCCGCCGTTGCCTCTGTCTCCGTTTCCGTTTCCGTTTCTGGCCCCGCCTCCGCTCCCGCTCCCGCTTCCGCCGAGTTGCTGTCGTGCTCGATGAGGATGTAGTCGTCGTCCTCGGACTCGTTCTCGCTGCCGCTGGTGCTGTGTCCGCCGCTGCCGCTGCCGTTGCCGCTGCTGCTGCTGCTCCTGCTCCTGCTTCGGGTCTGCTCCACGTCGCTCAGATCATCCTCGTCGTCCGATATGTTCACCATCTCCGCACCGAGCACCGTGCGCATGGGCCCGGGCGGCGGCATGCGCCGACGATCGCCCGACGGCGGACGATGCTTGATTTTGTACGAGTCGATGAGCTGGCGCGCGGGCAGCCGCGGCGGCAGGTACTTGTCCTGTACGATCTGCTCCGTCTGCACCGGCGGCAGCGGCTGCCGGGGGTACACAAACTGCTGGTTGTCCGGCGGCAGATCGAGCGGCTTGCGCGGATAGACAAACTGCTGGTTGTCCGGCACCTGCTGCACCAGCGCGCGCGGCTGTGGCTGGTAGTCGAGCGGCTGGCGCGGATAAATAAACTGCTGGCGGGGAGTCTCCCGCTTCGGCTCGGGCTCTGGCTCCGGCTCTGGCTCGGGATCTGCCTCTGCCTCTGCCTCTGCCTCTGGCTCCTGTTCCGGCTCCGGCTCTGGTATGTACGGCGGCAGATTGATGTTATCGCCACAATCCTTGGCCGGCAGACCGGGCATGGCCACCTCATCGGCATCGAGATCGCAGTCGAGCGGCCGCCGCGGCGGTGGCGGCGGCATGTGATGCTGAATGTTCGGCATGTTCGGCATGCTCGGCATGGGATAGCGCAAGAGATTCACCCGCGGTGCGGGTATGGTCACCACCTCGGTGATGATGGGCTTGGTCGGTGCATCCGGATCCATCATGGGATACTTCATGGGCTGCGGCTGCGGCTGCGGCTCCTCCACGTAGATGACCGTGTCCACGGACGCCTCATCCTTGGTGGAATCATCGAAGTCCTCGGAGTGGCGCGAGCTGCTGCCGCTGCCGCTGCTGCCGGAGGTCGTCGTGCTGCTGTTGCTGCTGCTGCTGTCCTCCGTCACGGGGCTGTTCACGTAGAGCGGCGCAGGCGCAGGCGGAGGCAGAGGCAGAGGCTGCGGCTGCGGCTTATCCCGCTTGGCCGGCGGCGCACCATCCTCATCCGCTTCGGGCTGGCCCGGGGACTGAGCCAAGCCTGTGGGATCGACCACATCGATGGGGTTCAGCTCCTCCTCGGCCACCCCCACCGCCTCGGCACCTTTCTCCTCCGCATCCACCTCAACCATGTAGCAGTCCGTGGTGACATCCAAGTAGCGGGATTGCTCGTCGTACAGCGGCTGCTGCGAGGGATCCTCCCCGTACAGCTGCACATCGTAGGACGCAGGCTGCACATCGTAGGCTTCCGGCTCCTCGAATCCGGATGCCCAGCCGTCACGCGGCTGCTCCTCGTAGGGCGTCTGCTCCTCCTCCATCGGCTGTGCCTGCTCCTCGTCCACCTCAACGGGCAGCTCCTCGTCGGCCAAGAGTCCTTCGTCAGCGAAGTTCTCCTCGTTGTGCGAATGTTCCTCCTGGCTCTCTGGGGGCTCCTCTAGGGGCAAGTTCTCCTTCTGGAGCGAGTAATCTTCACCTGGCGAGAGCTCCTGCGAGTGCTGCTCCTCTTCCTGCGAATGCTCCTGCTGGTGCTCCTGCTCCACATCGAAGGACCTTTCCTCCTCGCAGGACTGCTCCTCTTCTCGCGACTGCTCCTGCTCCTCTTCTCGCGACTGTTCCTGCTCCTCTTCTCGCGACTGTTCCTTCTCGTTGCGAGAGGGAGATGGAGAGTGTTGCTCGCCTTCTCCTTCTTCTTCTCCTTCGCTGGAGCATTTTTTTACGCGCAATTCTTCCCCCTCCTCCTTCTCGCGTGAGTGACGTTCCTCGTTGCGCGCGTAATCTTCCACGCGCGTTTTTTCCATGTCCCCTTCGGACATCTTGCGAAATTCACTTTCGCTCACTCGCTAACGGCAGTCCGTTTTCTTTTTTCCAAATGTCAATTTTATATTTTTCAATAACAGAAAATATTTCGTTTCGAGTACCGTATCATTATGTCTAGCATTGTTCTTGTTTTTCTCGTTGTTTCGTTTTTTTCACGCCCCTCTCTACGTCATACACCATACCACTTTATGGAGATGTGCATTGTGTATCGATAACGCCGATTGGCGATACAACGATAAGTTTGTTATTTTAATGGTTTTGTTTATTTACTTTACCGACCGGCACACGAGGCGCAGAGACGATTCATTTACCGCAAGTTATAATATCAAAGTGTGAACTTACCTTCGTTTAGCAACAGAAGACAGAGCATACGCACTTCTTACTCTCGCTGCTTCCGGTTTGTATAAGATTTATTCTCGCTGGTTTCGGACTGTCCGATAAAACCACCAAGCGGTAGGTGGCTATCAACTGACTGCACTGTCATTCGCGATACTGCAATGACGATTATTGAGTGTCAACTATCGGTGGTGGCCACTATCGATGTTTCGCCCAACCCTACAGCAATGTAGCAAAGTTGACCTAGCTCCAAGTTCGTACTGAGGCGCCAAAAAATGGACAGAAAAACGTGTGCTCTTTGCGGGAGAAGCAGCTCCAGTGATCAGTATGATACTTTGGCATATGGCGACTGGATGACCAGCCATGAGCTAAGCGTCCACTATTACTGCTTGGTGAGTTCAAATCAGCGCGTGGTGTGCCGCCAAAAGGGAACTAATACGTGTGCATCCTTTGCTGCAGCTTTTATCCACAGATCTGCCCCAACGCGGTGTCGACTCGAGCGGCATTCTGGGCTTCCTGCTGCGCGACATACGCCAGGCAGCCGCCGCCGCCAAAAAACAAATTTGTTGGTACTGCAATGAGACGGGCGCCTCAATATCGTGCCACAAATGCTGCAGACGCTTCCACTTGAACTGCTCCCTAAACAATCGCGGCAGCTCCGAGTTCTCTGGCGAGTTTCCCAGCTTTTGCGAGGATTGCACACCGCTGGACGACTACCAGCGCCAGCTGTTGGCCAATCCACCCAAGAATCGAATCTGCGACATATGCCTCGAGGCCATTAAGCCGTTCAATCTGTACAGAGTCGCCTATGGAGACTGCTGCCGCATGGGCTTCGCCCATCGTAAGTGCATGCGTGGGTATGCCCTTGCCGCTGGCTACTATCTGCGCTGCATCTGGTGCCGCAACGAAAAGTTCCGCGACCTCATCCGCAAGCAATCGATCTTCGTGCCGGACTGCGACGCCACCTGGGAGCGGCAGCGCAACGCCTACGAGGAGCTGCACCGCAAGTACACGCGCTGCGGCCAGGAAACATGTCTCTGCCCCCACGGACGGGACTACAACAAGCACAGCTGGATCATACGGCCCTGCATGCTGTGTGGCTCTACGGGCGCACACCTCAAGTGTGTGGCGGGCATAGCAAAGAATTCGCGTGGCTCCGAGCTGGAAGTTTACACTTGCGAGATCTGCCAGGATGTGGAGAAAAAGATTCAGCTGAATAATCGTTCAGCGCAGAAGGGACAAACCGATATATCCCTTTATGTGCCCAATGCCCCACACGATCCGTCCATGCAGTCAAACACCAACGAGTTGCCGACTTTCTCCGAAGAGGAGAACTCTGGAGTTTCAAATGGCCGCTTCATAACGGTGATTGCAACCCAGCAGACATCCGCCGGAGCCACTCACGAAGATACAAATATACACGATTTAGTGGAAGAAACGAGCAAATTGGCCGTAAATAACGTGGAAGAAGAGATTAACGGGATTCCTGATTCTCCATTGGCATCGCCGCTGGATCAGGAGTCTTTACCAGCACCAGTTCCTGGCTTAGTTCAAAATGTTGCTGGCAACATGACGACAATGATGGCATCCCAGCAGACATCAAATGGTGCCACTAAGAAAAAGAAATGCTCAAAAAGCTCAAAATTGCCAAAAAAGATCCCCGACGTTCAGCCTGTTCAGGAGGAATCTTCACCAGGTTTAGTCGTAGCACAGACCTTTACCTGCCCCGGCGAGCCATTCTTCTATGTGGTTGTCCTCACGTTTGATGAGCATCGGACGAAAATTTGCACTGGCTCCTGCACCCTTCGCTTTGCCGCGAATGACCCTAGGCTCAAGGATCGTTCTCTCGAGACCTTACAAAACCTACAGATCAGCAGAGAAGACATTTATTCACGATCCACAGATCGCGGCGTTCTTGCCAAAGTCCATCAAAATTAATTCAATTTGTTTGTTATTTAATAATAAATACAGCAGAAGGTAGAAAATACCTTGTAGACAGACACGAAGGTTTTTTCACTGACTCTCTTTTTATCGTGTATGCGGATCGAAACATGTTCGCATTTATCTTCCAGTATAGAATTTGCAAACAGCTTTTGTATCATTTCAAATTTTAACATTTCTTCCACTCAAAACGAGGCATTGCGCGCAATTCATCATATTTTAAAAATTGTTGTCTTTGTTTACATTCTTCTTCCTTCTTCCTCTGTGTGCTCTTGTCGATATATCTAGTTATCGATATGAGCCAAAAGCAATTAATCGGGCACGATCATTGACAGACAGCTGTGGCCATTGCTTATATTTATTATTACGAATTGTTTTTTATTGAACTTTTATCCTATGGAAATAACGCACAAACAATTATTAGTTGGACTTATATCTCTACATAGTGTGTATGTGTGTGATCTATTGCTAAACATAGACAGAGCTAAAAGCGCACATTACGAATTTGTTAAATGCATCGATATCGAATCGAAGTGTGAAGAGTAGTTCCAGGATGCGACGACTACAGAGACCATAATGATATCATAATAATCCTTAATGAGAATACAATCGGGGGATACATACATACACACTCTATATATGGATGTATACGCGAATATGCATGCAGGCTATAATGGTATTATTTTTGTTGCTGGGGTTTTGGGTTTGGTTTTGGTTGTTCCATCACATCAAGAAGTTTTTTTGTGTGTTTGGCTGAGTGATTGACTAGGCCAAGTGTACATACTGTATATATGTAGGTAATATATATTCCCATATAGATGGCTAGCGCATTGGCCGCTGCTGTCCTCGGTCGTAGAACAAAAGGTAAGCGGGAACACTGAGCACCTCATCGATGGTCACCTCCCGCACAATCGTATCCGATGTGTAGAACCAACTGCAAGGCAAAGGGATCATCAGAAATCATCAGAAAGAGCGAGACAGGGAGAGACAGAGAGAGAATCACTCACCGATGGGCATTCCTCAGCGAGCCACGGCGATAGGTGACAAAGTGTCCGCTGTTGGCCTCGCCCGTGTGCACCACCACGGCCAGCAGCCGATACAAATTCTTGGGGAACATTGTGCCGAAGCCTTCGCCGACACCAACGCCCACCACATTGTTCATGGGCAGGCTCGAGGAAAACAAGGACATTGTCGAGCCCCAGGGTGTGGTGGCCTGCAAAGGCAACACAGAAAATGAGACTCCAATTTGGGAGTGGCATGTGCCCAGCCTCACTCACCTGACTGTTCAGATGTGGCTGCACAAAGCTGTAGGGCGCCATGGACAGGCTCTCGGGAAAGTGCACATAGTCCCGCCGCTTGCACACCTGCCCCGTGGGCAGCCAGACGGTGCGGGCAATGTGAATGCACAGGCAGCCGGGGAGCTTGGCAAACGTCACTGACTTCGTGTGCGTCGTGGTCTCGTTGCAGGAGTCACACTTGACGTCGCTCAGGTCCTCCGACGTGATGTACTCGCTGAGCAGGTGGCCCAGGCTGAGGCCGGTGCGACGTTGCGCCGGCAGGTTGAGGATTACGCTATCGAATTTATCGTAGCGCACCGAGGACTTGGAGCCGCAGCCGTTGCACACCAGCTGGGCGCCCATGGCACCCTGGAAGGGATGGGCCACCTGGCTGGGCATCATGTTCGACCAGATCGACACGCGTCCGGGGCCGCGGTGGAGGCGCTCGAGGGAGCGGCACGAGGCCGAGACGCGCCGATTGAGGCCCTCGTTCACCTCCTGCGACTGTGGCTGGCGGGGGCGCGACAAGCGCTCCCCTCCACCCACAGTGGTGGGCGTGGTCAGCGAGTCAATGGCCAGCGGTTGGCTGCAGAGGGGAAAGCCGAACGGCTGCTGCCCCATCAAGGAGGTGCCGGGCGAGATGGCATCCAGCAGGGAGCCAATTCGATCGTTTCCCTCACGCTCGCAGACCGACGCCGGCGAGTCGGGTGTGTGCGCCTCGGAGCGCACCATGCGCGTCAGATTGGTCGACTCGTCGTAGTCGAGGTTGAGGAAATCCGTCAGCATGGCGCTGGATGGTCGATTCGGCTGTTCCCCAATCCGCTGGCTGGCACCGACGCCCACGGCCATCGTGTTGAGTGGCCTGAAGCCACCGCCAGATGGGGTTTCGAGGCCAATGCTGCTGCTGGTGTCGTCGTCATGGCCGCCCGATGGTCCGGGCAGTGCGTCGGACAGACAACCCAGTGGATGCGGCCGTATGGCCTCCTCCTCCAGCGAGGACAGCAGCACATGGAACAACTCGTGGGCATCGTGCTCCTCCTGTGGTATGACCCAGCCCAGGGTGTTCAGCGCGCGCAGTACCGCGCCTGGGGAATGTGGATCGCCGCGCAGGGTGGCGTGGGTGCCATTGATTACCTCCAGGGTGTTCAGCATGGAGCTGATCAGGCTCTTGCGATCCGGCGATGCTCCATTGTACAGCTGGAGCCAGGCTATGAATTGCGGACACGCGGCCAGCGCCTGCAGCAGCGTATTCAGGAAGCAGGTCCGTCCGAAATTATGAAGTCCTGCGATCTGGCCACGACGCTGACGCAACCGGGAACCTAAGCGGCGGTCCGGGAACATTAGCAAAATGCTAAAAGAAACTTAATTCCACCCACCTGAAGGTCCCCAGAGTACAAAGGCTCCAACGACGGCGGCTACCGTCACACCAGCGGCCATCAATATCTTCTCGCTCTCCATTTATTCCGCTCTGTCGGGTTACTTTGGGTGGACGGGCGAGGACCCTCTAGACCATTTGGTGGGCGTTTTGGTGGCAAAACGGTGGTCGTGACTGTTAAACTTGAAGTCAAACCACCTGCCAAACGTGACGCAGTCACTGATAGTCCTCCAGAGTCCGCCGTATTTAGAGGAAATTCAGAAATCTACAACAATTTCTGTCGAACCTGCAGAAAAATTTGTCTGCGCTCCTGATGGTCGCTCGAGGATGCCCATTTGTTGGCCTAACGCTATTTTCTCCCGATCTGGCAAGGCCAGTTGAGTCTCTATACTATCGATGCACAATACACGGTAAGCCCTTTTTTTGTTCAGTGTTTTAATTGCCATTTATTTCGTCTCGAACCAACAGTTTTTGTGAGCTGCAAGCGCATCTTTTTTTAGGGTTTTAGTAGCAGTTTACCAGCGGATTTTCTGAAACATTGCATTACACTAAAGTATCGATGGTGAGCTATCGATATTTGTTACAGCTGTGTTTGGAATAGTTTTTGAATGAATGGGTAGGGGTGGGGAGCAGGGCATGAGAAGAAAACAAACAAAGCTGGCGCTGCGTAATGGAAGCCAGTTTCGAAATTGAATTGTGAAGCACCATTTATAACTCATTGGAGACTTGTCAGTGCAGTGGGTGCTCGTCTACACAGCATACAAATTCAAAAGTTAAATTTAAACAAAAATTAATAAGTGACGGTTTTTCTTTGGAACTCTTTTCTGGAACATTCTTTAAACCGAAAATTCTGGTAAGTTCCAGAAGGAAATACGAGTAATAGTTTAGTGCGCACCCAAATCCCCAACCACCAACCACAACCCACCGTTCGCTGTCCTTGTGTCCATTTCACAACGTTCCCTACCTACCCCTACCCACCCAGCGCCCTCCCTCCTTTCCCTTCCAGCTGCCACTGCCCGTAGCTCAGCTGAGATTTTCTGCGCAATAGAGAAACAATTTTGTTCGCTTCTGTTTTCACTTTCTGCTTTATTGCGCTCTTTGTTTATGTCGCCCATTCGCTGGCTGGGCCTCAAAATTCAAAAGCAGAGGAACGCGCACTGCCCGTTCGTTGTGCAATTTGCTCCAATTTTCCGTATTTTACTTTTGGAATCTGTGTCACGAGATGCTGCAATAGGCAGATGCTGCAGCAGCATCACACACACTTTTCACGTTAATTTTTCAATTTTCCTCAGTTTATAGCCAGAGCTCGTAACGACAAATACATGCAAATGTACATCTAGTATATGCAGTGCACATAGAAAATATTCAACCCACCGCAGTTCAATCAAGCAACAAGTACTCTTTTGTAATGAATAATTGTAATAATAATAATCCAGCAATGGTAACTTAGCTCTTTCACTGATTGGGAAAACAAGTTATTACCTTGGCCATTCGAATTAGATTTGCAACTACGGCAACAAACACGGTAACTGCGGAGGGGTATCCGCCAGTCGTTCTCTTTGTTCCGTTTTCTTTGTTCCCCAACAGCACACAACACACACACAGCTGACACACACGCAAAGGCACATGTTTTAACCGTTATAACTCTGCTTCCGTATTTTACACAGGCAACCGACCGACCCCCCAACCCCCTTGTCAGACATCTAACAAAGAAATCGCAGGCGAAAAGTGCAGGCCAGAGCCGAATTTGGTTAAAACCAGTTACAGTTACAGCCACAGACACAGGCAATTGATTTGCGTCGCAGTTTCCCGAACAAAGAAAGCAAACAGAAAGCTCGCGCAGACATGGAGAAGAAGCAACAGCAGGAGCAGGAGCCAGACCAGAGCCCGAGCCCGAGCCAGACCCGACTGGGGGAGCGCACCGAAAGCGAGAGCTCCGTGGACAGCATGACGCGCTTTGTGGTGCCCAGCCTGGATGGCAGCCCACCGAAGATTGTCACCATCGAGGAGGTGTCCGGAATATTCAAGGACCTCCGAAATATGGAGCTGGCCCACGAGATTGCCTTGAATCCGGACTTCAAGCTGAAGCAGTATGAGCCGCCAACGCACAGGTAAGGCAACGCATTGCGTACCCATTACCCAGTGGTAATACCCGCTCCAAATTTCGTTGCAGCTTTGAGGGACGCGTCAAGGCCATGGTGCACAAGGCCTACTGGGATGTGTTGCGCACCCAGCTGGAGCGCCAGCCGCCGCAGTACGACCAGGCAATACGCCTGCTGGCGGAGATCAAGGAGTGCATACCCCAGCTGGTAACGCCCAACGAGCGCACGATCGCCCGCATCAACGAGGTGCTGGACACGGACGTCATCAGGCAGCAGGCGGAGCAGGGCGTGCTCGACTTCAAGGCCTATGCCGACTTTGTCATACTCATTCTGTCGCAGTCGTGCAGTGCGGCCAGGGACGAGGCTGTGGCCGAGCTGCGCAAGATGGACGATGTGGTGGACACCTTCCGCAGCATCCTGGAGCTGATGGCGCTGATGAAGCTGGACATGGCCAACTTCATGCTGGAGCTGGCTCGCAAGGAAATCTCCGCCAATTCGGTGCAGTACGAGAAGGAGAAGCTCAGCAAGTACCTGCACGAATTTCATGGCAAAGGTGCGTAGACACCCGTCACACTCCCACTCGTAATTGATCGATTGCCTTCCCCACAGCTGGTTTCCCTGCCACTGAGGACTGGCTGCAGCGCAATCGCTCGGATGTGAGCAACCATCAGACCATCTACAATGGTTACATGGAGCTGATCGACTACCCGGCCGACAAGGATTTCCCCGAGCTGCTGCGCATCGACAAGGAGCGCTTTGCGGGCATCAGCTGGCGTGCCCAGCGGCTCATACTCTGCGCCTCGCTTATCTCGATTGCCCAGAGCCCACCGATTATTTCACAGCGTCCCAACAATCGCGTGAAACTGGCCAAGCAGCTGGAAATCATAATGCAGGACGTCAAGGACGAAACGTGAGTCGCTCGCCGCAAACACTTTACACCCAAATTGACGCTCAACTCTTACAGCCAAGTGCCCGCGGCGCTGGAGAGCTGCTACGAGCAGATCCGCTGCCTGGTGAACAGCGCCCTGTCGCAGGAGCAGCAGCCGGACATGGACGAGGCCAATCTGGCGAGCCTGAAGAGCCAACTGCTGCAGCTGAGCAACAAAACCTCACCAGTGCGCAGTCTCATGGGTGAGTCTATGCCGCTCGCTTGGCGCTAGAGACGTTTCCTCACACTTTTCCCCATTCCCGCCCCAGCCAAGCGCTTTGATCTGTTCGTGCGCGTGTCGCTGCGCGCCGACAATCACATTCCGCCACCGCCCGCGGGCTTCAAGGAGTTCGAGGATGAGCTGACCGCACTCATATCCTCGCTGCTCCGCTTGATAACCTACAACCATGCGGTCTTCGGGGAGCAGTTCTTCAAGATACTGGAAAAGGCTGGTGCCAGCGCTGCAGAGTCGCCGTCGGAGCCTGCAGCAGCTGCACCCATGGGTGGCCGTGCCCAGGTGGCCAATCCTTAAGCGGAGCGAGGGAGGAACACCCAAAACTATGACAGCATAAAAGATGTTCTGGCAAACGCTTTGCAGGCGAAACCAGAACAAGGAGCAGCAAAATGGTGGGAAGAACAAGGAAAGGCAGAAGGAACACGCCCATTGAACTGAACTTTCTCTATCCATTTGTTGTGGCTCTTCAAATACAGATAAATATTCTTGATTTCGGATTCTAATTTAGCTATAAAATGTAACCCCTAAATCAAATTCAACACCGGACAAGAGCGAACTGTGCTGGAGGGAGCCTCTGTGATAGAAGATGGAATATGAATATATAAAATATGAATATAATGGGGCTAAAACGAACACTGGCGGCTGCAGAAATGGTTTATAATTAATTGAACATATATATTTTATAATAATACCTAAGAACACTACTTATACAGTAATAGATCTAGCATTAAACCCCCTACCTACCCATTCAAACTGTAAATCCCACTGATTGTTAATCGAATTTAGTTGAAGGTTCTGTGGATCTGCTTGGGTGCTCGCTGGGCGTGTTCGCTGGCAAGAAGGAGGGAGGGGAAGTAGAAATGGGAACTAACTTACATATTTATTATACATGAAATGCATTATATATACCTGCATATACCTACCCAGATATTTGTAGTTTAGCTGTACTAAAACATTGACCCACAATGATTGAATAAAAGTTATTGAATGTCTTCAAAAGAAGAGGCTAAGAATTAACATTACGTTAACCAACACCGTAGCCATTGGGGCTGTCATTGGAAGACTGTTTATTGTTTATGCTTCATCCTTATCCACCTCCACCGTCGGAGAATGTTAATTCCGGGAATGCCCTTCGCATCATGTGGGAAACGCTTATGGCATCCAGTGTCAAAATGTGTCAATTTGGAAATATGGCAAGATCGCACACAGTTGCATATTAAATATTATAAATATAATTGTTTAACTACAAAAAAATAAATCAAATAATCTAATTTTTCCCCGCCATTTGACTTTGAAAGAAGCTAGAGCTAACGGGAAAGAGAACGCTGATCTGGCAACACTGCTCCCAATATCTTGTCTTTCACTCTTTTAAATTTGTTCCCAACTGCAAGCCCGTACTTAAACTCCAGCATGTGTCAGAACAGTGAAGATCGCTGATCATCTACGTTTGATAAGATAATCCAAAGCATCCCAAAGGCTAAACAAAGTGTTTACAATATTGAAAAGAAATAACGTGAAGGGGAACGTTGTGCGCGCGGCTAAAGCTGGAAGGGGGTAGGTTATTACCCTAAGCTAATCTTTTGATTCCCATGTTCGATCAGGATCAGTAACGATCGGGTCTCCAAAGGGTTTTCATGGCAGCGTATGCTTTAACTTTTTGTTATTTTTCTATGACAGCAAAGCTGCCTGATACGAGCGATCATCTCCTCCCCCCGCACTGCACATTCCCAACTGCCAATTATGCACCCGCTGCAAATATTTTAATTGGTATTTAATGCAGTCAAGTGTCCGGCGAACGGTCACATCAGACACAGGCCAAGATCGGAAGAATCAAAAGACAAAAAAAACGAACGGATTAATAACAACAAAAGAGACAGAAAAAGTGCAAAATCAACAGAAAAGAGGAAAAAAAAAGAGTATAAAATCCCAAACGAACAGAGGCAAGACCACGTGATTTGTTGACACGTATGGAGCAAAGGATGAATTTGTCTTTCGCCGGCTGTGGCTTCTTGGGCATCTACCACGTGGGAGTGGCCGTGTGCCTCAAGAAGCACGCGCCGCAGCTGCTACTGGAGCGGATTGCTGGCGCCTCGGCCGGTGCACTGGCCGCCTGCTGCCTGCTCTGCGACCTGCCGATTGAGACAATGGCCGCGGACTTCCTGCGGGTGGTGGGCGAGGTGCGACGACACCCGCTGGGTCCCTTCAGTCCCTCGTTCAACCTGCAGAGATGCCTGCTGGAGGGGATGCAGCGCGAATTACCCGAAGACGCACACGAGAGGGTCAGCGGGCGGCTGCACATCTCACTGACGCGTGTGCGGGACCGGTGCAATGTGCTGATGTCAGAGTTTGGGTCGCGCCAGGAGCTGCTCCAGGCTCTGCTCTGCTCGTGCTTCATTCCGGGCCTCTCCGGGCTGATGCCGCCACAGGTGCGAGGTGTCCGCTACATGGACGGCGCCTTCTCGAACAACCTGCCGCTGCTGGACGAGCACACGGTCACGGTGAGTCCCTTTTGCGGGGAGAGCGACATCTGCCCGCGGGACCGCAGCTCGCACCTGTTCCACCTGAACCTCAACTGGGCCAACACCTGCATCCGCATCTCGCGGCCCAATCTGCGCCGCATGGTGCGCATCGTACTGCCCGGCCGAGCCGAATTTCTCTCCGCCTTCTGCCAGCAGGGCTACGACGACGCCCTGTACTTCCTCAACCGCAACAACCTCATTGGACGCCTGCAGGAGTGGGACCAGTGCCAGGAGCACCATCTGCCGCTGGCGGTGCGCCACACCATTGACGTCTACATGGAGCAGGCCAACAAGGAACTCGGCCAGTGGCTCCTGGACCCCCAGTCGGGCATTCAGCTGTTCTGCCTGCCCTCCGCCCTGCTCAACGCCGTCGCCCGACTCGCGCCGCCACTGGCCAGGCAAGTCGTCCGAATGATCGGACGCCGCCTCAGCCGGTCGCTGACGTTATGCGAGCAGCCGCACTTTGATCTCGGCCTGCTGATGATGCACTGCAGCTCAGTAGTTCCGCTGCCGCCGCCACGCACACGACATTCCAGTGATAACGATGACAACGCTGGAATCAGGCTTCCACAAATATTGGAGCAGAATGAGGGTCACTGCGAACGTGCAAGCTCTGCCTCTGTCTCCCACCCGACACAGCCCTCCTCGCCAGAAGAGAATAAGACTAAGACGCCAACCGATTTGTGAGTGATGTGATCTGATTGACTATCTCTATCTCTATCCGGGGCTAAATGCGCTTCAATTGTGCATTTCTCAATTGTTTTGTTGCTGCTTTTTTACTTTCTGTGATTATCCCGTTACGAGTGTGTCGCTCTCTTCTCTAGTGTAAAGAAAAAGAGCAACATGTTGCGGTCTCCTTGCTGCGAAACTGCTGGATGCATGCCTACTTGCATACAAACATACATACATACATACATATATGTATATGCATGTGTATATAATAATTTGCATTGATTCTCAATTGTACTTTCGATGCGAAAGCTGATTGCTGTGACACCATTAAATATGAAAGAAGCTAAATAAATGCCAAACAAATAAAATATACGTTAAATGCTATATATAAATATAACTATTATACAAATAATGATTTATTAATAATTACCGGTCAAATTAGGAGTTCTTCGACACTTGATGATTCTCTAATACCACTGTATTTTCACAACTAATCCAACGATTTGTCTGCTCTTTGCGCTTTGCAACCCGCGAGAGAGAGAGAGAGAGAGATTGACGAAGATTCTCTTCCTCTACCTGACAAGTTGAGAAATACAGAGCTGGCGCAGGCAGAGCCATAATAACAGTAAAAAGCAAGAAAGAGAGAATCATAGGAATCACGCCACTTTCTGTACTTTGCCCTCTGTCGCAGACGGGAGACGAGACTCACTCACTCGCTTTTTTCTTGCTGATTGTCCGCTGCCACGCCTCTTCCGCTGCCTCGCCGCCCGCCCGACCGTGCAGCCAGTATAGGCCAGGGCTCATCCTGAGTGAGGCTTTATCACGTTTCCCTCCCTGCCTGCCTCTTCTGTATTTGGGGTCAATTATTTGTTTTTGCTTAAACGTCAAAAATTGTGATTACGTTTATGAGTAGTTGGAACGCTTTTATTGGTCTCACGATCCCGTTCTCGTTCTCTCACTCTTTGATAAGAAATTTCGCTGATGTGGTTGCCAACTGGCTCCTACCCCCCATCCCATCACACACACACATGCTTGGGCATCGTCATCGCGGGTTGTCGGAAAGGGAGAATGGATCCAAAGTCGAAGCTCATTAAGATTTCTACACTCATCCATTGGTACATACACTTTGCGGTTAGCAATTCCATCACAAAACCACCGATCATATGATCGTGATGATTACAATCTCTGCCATCGTGTTGATTATGCACTCAAGTCTAGATAAAAATTATAATTTGCAGTGCAGAAGTTTCCAATAACCTTTACATCTACAGCTACTTGCATGTATGTACATATTTACATACATTACAGGTGCCTGGGACAGTGCAGTTACCTTTTCTGCACATGAGTATTTTGGGTGCAAGAGCATTGAGGTTTTGTTGTGGATTCTAATTTATGTACCTACAATGAATGTACCTAAGCCATCAGACGCTACCATATCTTTACTTGATAAAGAACTTCAACTTGGCATTTTTGCCCTTGCATTTTCATCAGCATTCAAAACTTGCCACATCAATTATCATACTTTAATGCCCTCTTCAATGTGTTTTTGAATTTCCTGTGGGTATAACAATGCCGCTTCGAGCTTAATTTATTTGCCATGAATGTTGGCAGCTTGGAAGCAGTTCATTTTATAGAAGACTGCTTGCTAGTGCAGGCTGGTTCTGCTTTGAACTGCTTAGAAATTGTTGTGGCTGTTAAGTTTATATATGATGTACATATGGGCTTGATGTATGTATGTACGGGACATCATGCGTTTGGAAATACCTGTTTTAAGAGCGTACAAAAAAGTCTTCAAGAAATACAATATGTATTTGCTAGCTGCAGTTGGCTGGTGGCTTCCCTCCATCATCAGCATTTCGATCATTATGATGATTAAGCTGCGGTTTCGGCAACTGGTTCCAGTCAAACCGCTGAGGTAGCATCCACCGCTCTATGGAGCTGCTCGGTTTGGGCAAGCAATAAGAAAGAAAAAACGAAGCCACAGACTACCTTTTCTGGTGCATTAATTCTCCTGACTCATGAATACTTGTGTGTGCCTTAAATGCAATTCGCAAATATTTCTGTAGGTTGTAGGCTCAAAATAATTCCAAGTATGTCAAGGATGGCCCCGAGCATGAATATCGCCGGTATGGGATGGGCTGCAGACTGCAGACTGCAGACTGGCCTGTGGGCCTCTGCATGCCGCGTTCTTGTTTGGGGCCACAATTTCAATTGACCGAAGCCGGGCAAACATCGAGCATACAAATGAGAGGCGCACCAGACAAACGCAGTCTGCGAGAAATGAAAAGGAAATTTCAGAGACGCCGACAGCGGCTACCCCAAAACAAAAGGGGTAATTGGTTGGGCCATTAACGACATGGAAAGTGCACAACAAGTCAGTTGCCAGAACGTGGATCTCTCTCTTATCTGTGCTGCTCCATAAATTCATTCGCTGCAGAACCCAGCGCACACCAACCGCTATCCATACAAATCAGCACACTGCGAGCAGTCAGCCAGCCAGCAAAGAGCACAACTTATTGCACAGTACACAGACAAACATGAGTACAATTGTGCTCTTAAGATTGCAATTATAAACATTTATGTCCCCTGGCTCTAACGCTCTTATCGCTGAACTGCGTGGCGTGGGGAGTGGAGTGGAGTGGAGGAAAATACAAATGAAAATTGTGGAGATTTGTTCTTGTGGTTCGTTCCAGTTTTACGTTGCTTGTTTTATTAATATTTTAACATTATAATTATCATAATTATTAAGAGCGGACTTTATGGCTGCATTCTCCATACGTGGCTACAAAATAATGTGTGCGTAATGTGCATAATCCATATTCAGCTACAATTAGGCATCAGCTGGCTGGGCTCCCAGCCAACTTCAATGAAAGTAGAATTAGTTACTACGAGTACGCATATAGCTAGGGCACAAATGGCTATCGGGTATACATATGTGCACATGGGCACCTCATTTATCATTTATTCTTTATTCAATGCATACGTGGCACTCAGAGCGAGTTTTACCCGCTCGAATTTAGCACAGCTAAAAGTGAAAAAAATACAAAAAAAAATGTAAGAATTTCTTTCGTTGCCTTAAGAACTAAAACTTAAGCTTTCTATAGAGCATATATATGTATGTATATATGTGTATCGTGTATGTGTGTGTGTGGTGTGTGTGTGTGTGTGAGGGTTACTTCAAATAAATATTTACAAAGCAAACATTGGCGGGGTGGGGTGGGGGTTGGGGTTGGGGGCTGGGGATAACAGTCTAAAATTAGTTAGCAAAAACCTTTTCCACTTTCTTGATCCGATCACCATCCACAATTTTCTTGGACAGTTTTTAATTGGGAAAAAAAATTGGCAAAAAAAAAAGATTAAAAGAAATACAAAAATGGGCGGCATGTGGGGGTGTTTTGGGTGCGTGGGCGTGGCTGTGGGTTAATTTTATGCACATATCTAGCATATAGATATAGAAATAACTGGGCTCCAGCAAATGGTATCCGTCCGGAGTAACTTCTCCAACTCCTTCTCCAACAGAATCCCTACTGAATCGGCTGGGTGGAAGTTGGTTTGCTCTTGGCAACCTTCGGCTTGGACGCCGCTGCCGCTGCCGCCGCCGCGTTGGTCTTGGAGTTCGAGCTGGTTGCAGCTGCAGCAGTGGTGGTGGTGGTGGTGGCGGTGCTGCTGCTGCTTGTTCCATACGGCGAACAGGTTTCCCCAAGTGTCGACTGCTCGACATTTGTGCCCATCGATGAGTTGATAAAGTTGATGTACTGATGCAGCTTGAGTGCGGCTATCAGGGAGCTCAGATAGTCGTTGATGTTGCCCTTTTGGACCTGCTTGATCTGCCGGGAGACATTTCGATAGACGCGACGAGAGATCTTGTTGGATAGTCGGCCAACGGTCTGGACTGTGTGTAAGACTGGATCCTCGCTGGCGGAAACTGGCACTGCAATGATCAAAGACAAAAACAACTTTAGCTTGGGGTGGGCCTCTTCGCTATCATCTTTTTGAATGCACATTCGGGTGGATGGATGGATGGGTGTGGGTGGGTGCTTGGGATGGGTGTGGTGTGGAGGTTATTTGCTTGGCTTACCATAAACTTGTTGAGTTCCCTATCGATAATGTTTATGATCTCTGGATTTCTTCTAACGTACTCAACAATTTCGGTCATGATTTTCAGGGACATGGACAGGAATACCGTTGAGGCGGCCACTAAGAATCTATCATCAATCTCTCGATCGTAGTCGCAGCTCTCCCCAACAACCACAACTAACAAACAGCACACACAGAAGGAGATAGATGCAGGTAGAGATAGAGAGAGAGGGAGAGATAGAGAGAAAGATTAGTCATCTGTGCAACAGTTAATTTACAGTTAATTTCGAGTGGTTGGGGGAGAGTCTAGGACTGGGACTGTGACTGGAACTGGTAATGCAAATCAAACCCCAAAATCGTAAATTTAAAATATTTCTTTGGCTTCTTCCCTCTCATTTAATGGGTGTAAGGATTGTGGGTTGTATGGTAGAGTGGAGATTATTATTAATTATTATTATTTTTAGTCTTTTTTGTGCATGCGTTTTAGTGTGGAAACATTGTTAGATTGTTGGATTGTTAGAGTTACAAACGAACAGATCAAACGATCCGAAATTGATCGCAGCGCACACAGGCAAGCGCTATTGGCAGTGGGGAGGAACGGAACGGAATGGAACAACGGAACTTACTGTCATTTTCGGAACTCTTGCCATTATGCGCGACGGCATTTTGTTTATCATCTGAGAATTAAAAATATTTACGAGTTATATTTAGCATTTTGTTTACACACGCACACGCCATCCAGGCGCAGGCCAAGAGGAAAAACAACAATAATTTCGGGCCAAAATGGAAATGGAAGCTAGCCAAAATGCCGCCGCCCCCCAGGGGGCATTATATCATATGATGGGGCGTCGTCCCATGCTTGGATGAATGGTTGGATGGGCAGATGGGCCATCAGATCATCGTTGGCACTCACCATTATCCTCTTCCACGTCCGACTCGCTCTTGGGGAAATAGTACTCCAGGAGTCGCTCGGCCAGGGCTGTGGTGGTGTCCACACCATTGACGGCCAGGCTGCCGTATTGGGTGGCCAGCACCTCGTTGGCCTTCTGCCAGGCGAGATCCTTGAGGGAGGCGGCCTTCTGTTGGCCGGCAGCCTTGAACTTGACCACGCGCTCCAGGTGCGGCTGCACCACATCGATCACCTTGCTCTTGGCCTGGTTGTAGATCTCTTGGGGTGTGTCCTTGATGATGGGCGCCTTCACCTCCAGCTTATCGATGCCCTTGACGAGGGTCTGGTCCACGAACGAGATCGGGCGATCCAATTTAGTCACAAACGGCGCCGCCGTTGTCACCGCGCGGGTCACGCAATCCTCGGCTGCCGTCAGCGCCCATTCGAAGACGCGATTCTTGCCTAAAAATAAATCAATTCCGAGATCTTTTAGCCTATGAAACTTCTGGAATGATGTACAATGTGAACGCGTAGTGCGATAAGCCGGGCCACTTATCAACAGCGGCTGCAACAACAGCAACAGGGGAAGGAGGAGGAGGAATGTCACTCTTGACTGATAAGCAACTGCGCAGTATGTATTTGTAGGGCCTCTCTCTCTCCCTCATTCCCCCTGGAACTAGGTTCGGTCTATCTCTATTTATTTGTGTGTGTGTGTGTGTGTCTATCTATTCGTCTGACAAGTTTAGACTTTGATAGTTCGTCATACAGCAAACATCATCATTCCAGCAACAACAAAGGCAAGAAACCACAGAAGCACCGCAATATTAATTCTGCTTTGCTCTGTGTAAGTGTGCAATAGCGAACGGAATATCACAAACAAGTCGAAAGTCCAACTACAGACAGTGGCGTGGGCCGACAGGGTGACTGCGACCACATGCGTACCAGCCACTGCACGAGAGCCCAGCCCCCATCGCGTCTGTCGGCTCAAATTGCAGTTAAATGTGCGAAAGAGACATGGGTATAGGATCCAGACAGGGGCGTGGACCCACAGGGTGACTCCGGCAGCATGCGTACCACCACAGCACGATCCCCTGTCGGATAAGGCGACTCTGGTTGCAATCATTAAATATGTATAGCCACACACATGTGCATGCCCTTTATGTTCGTGTTCGTGTGTGCCCGAGTGTATGAAACGTTTCAGACTACGTGTTTTCTCTCTTCGCTTTTTGGATTTTATTTGCCGTTTTCTTTTCGATTTTGCTAAGTTTTGTTATGTAAATTTCAGCGAACTTTGATCGCAAATCGTCACGAGGGCAAAGTGCCGTACAAAAAAATAGGTATTTGTACCTCCCATGTGTGTGTGAGTGGGTACCTCGCTTTTTTTATTGTTTGTTCTTGCTAGGTCATGGTTGTTGTTGCTGTCACGACGGCTGTGATTTTGATTATTGGCTACTAGCAGTCAATTAACATCAATTGAGTTTAATTTTGGCCCATTGTCGGTCAATCAAAAAAATTATGGTTCGCCTTTGGCTCTCTGCTCACATTCGGATTCGAACTCGATTTTGGCACTCAAAATGGCGATCAATGCACTCGAAAGTCGAAGCAACGGAACGGTGTTCGTTTTCGTTTTCGGTTTCAATTGCATTTGCTTTTGCTCTATTCGCTGTGGCCTGGCAATGCCGTAAAGGGGGGCACCGTTACTTGACCGGCCGAGAGGTCAATGCACGCAAAAGGGGGAATTGCAAGCACATTGTTTTATGACTTCCACTTACCTTTAACTTTGCCGTAGACATCCTGCGATTTGTCCCAGGCTGCATTCACCACCGGCAACTTGATAATGCGCTCCAGCGACTCCAGATGAGGCAATAGATCCTTGGCATCCTTGGGCTGCTCCTGCTCGGTGAGAGCGCTGTTGATTTTGTTGTTGGCGTTCTTGGCTGTGCCGTTGCTTCCCGTGGCGTGTTTTTGCTCTGCACTTGCCATGTTTCTTTCTCTGTTTCTTGGTCTTTGCTTAGTTTTCACTTTTTCTCTTGGCTCTTTTGCTAGCCGCGGCACTTTTTCTCCTTTCTTTCGTTTGGTTTTCCTCGGAGGAGCACAAAAAAAACAGTTTAGCTTTGGTGTGTCTGTGTTCAGTGTTCACACCACCGGTTTAAAGAACTTCGTTGAAGGCGAAGAAATTGTGTATTAATTTATACGATATTTAGAGCACGTCTGTTCGCTGGTGCTTCTTAGAAATTATTGATTATTCTTGTTCGACAATATATTTTTACTTGATATACGTGAGATGTATCAACGGAACAACTTTTCTACTTTTCTGCTAAAAGCGCGGCATGCACGGTCCTATATATCACCAAACGGGCTCACTTTTGCGACTCATTTATGCGTGATCGTGCTTAACCCACTCGGGCCCCCTCTATTTAAACATTTGATCAGCTTGAGCTAAACCGCGGAAAAAACAACTGTTTGTTAATATTTCTAGTAGATCCATCACAATCTTCCTTTTCTTACGAAAAAAATGTACACGATATCTTTTACCTGAACTGCGCTAAAATTATTTCACCATTATGTTATGGGTGTGTATTTGAATTCCCACTGGTCGACAATGGGTTAAGCGTTCTCTGTCTTTGATCGGCAAACGCATTCCTCGATTTTGATCTTCCGTTTAATATTATTAGCTAGCTAGAAGCCTCAACCCTGAACACCCAATTTTTTCCAATTGATAAATACATTGTCTATATGAATGGCTTACTTTAAATACGGTTGCTTTCTTGATTGTGTCTAAAATAGGGTTTAAGCAAAAAAGGTCAACCAAACAAAGAACCATGAAATGCAAGTGTGCTCGCCATGCTACGTCATTGTTGCTGGTCAACCAGGTTCAGCCATGAGTATGGACACTTTAATACCCTATTTCCATTAGTTATTGTTAGAGCTATGTATTATCAATGTATTTTGCTCAGATTGACATTTCTTTACCAATTCATTTATCGTTTCCCTTCCCCAAGGGTATGCTGAATGTTGGACAAAGAGACATTTCCCTGAAAACCATAAAAGTGATGTAAAAAGTCTGAATAATAAGTAATGGGGTTCGACGGAGACTTGGGACTTGTGCTTTTTAGGTGAAATTTGTATCAATGTTTTCGAGTGGAAGAGAGGCCAGAGAGCGTTCTGTTAGCTGGTCATGCTTATGCTTGACAACTAGATTAATACGAAGAGCGCTGCTTCTCGCCGTGCGCCAAACCCAAGTTTATATTGAAGTACATTTCAAGATGTTTGTTGTATTTGTGTGTCTGTGGGTGTGTGTGTGTGTATATGAGGGGGCACTTCCATTATCAATGGGCAATGGGAACCACGCAAATGCTTCGTGGAACCTTTGACCAGCTACGGGCCGCAGACCCCAGGCCCCAACGCATCGATAACGGTCACTGCACATCTCCCTCTCTCTCTCTCTTACTCTCTCTTACTCTTTCCTGCTCTCTTTTGGGTCTCAGCTAATATCATACGTACATAACTTTGTGCTGTGTAATTCTACGGCGGATTCCAAAGTCCGGCAAAACGAAAACAAATTACGTGAACTGCAAGGGAAACAATGTTCTGTCCTCTCCAGCTATTAAACGGCGCCAAAGGCAGTACATATGTACGTATGTATGTGTGTGTGTGTGTGTGTGTGTGTGTGTGTGTGTATGTAAAATTGTGTGTTTGCCGCTTTCTGATAAGATGTAAGCCAGACGAGACGATTCCACTGGAACGATTGTTATGCGTAGCGGGGTATTCACATTGTCATTCCAAAGTCCAGATTGTACATTGTCGTCATGACGTTGTTTATGTTGTAACCATCAAGCGCAGGTGCTGTCTTCCGTCGATTGCCTATCGCCAATTGGTCTGACCATGGATATGGTTGGGCTGGGGTTGGGGTCGGTCTGGTGCTGTGGTGGCCAGGGTTCTTGGGGGCTAGTGACGATTCCATTCCCAGATACCAACTATTAATAAACCATGCAAGGGAATTATTGGTAATGGTTTGGTTCATCGGTAATTCGATCGGTATGTGCCTATTTACATATTTACATATGTATGAAATCCCTTGCGTACGCTACATAGTACATGCTGAACTGCTTGACAATCACAAGCAGTTCTCTTGCACATCTCTGGCTCTCCGTTATCGCAGACAAAAACATTTCGGTCCGTTAATATTATTCCCAATGTTTAAAAGTCATTTCCGTAGTCTAATTTTTTTTGTTGGACAATCTGTCCCATCGAGAGAGGGAGGGGAGGGAGCATCTAGCGTACATTTTGGCAGAGACCTAGGCATACTCTATATATAGAGTGGGGGGGATACACACTCAGGTAATAGTATTCGTAATGATATACTCATTCGGACTTTGAATCAGCGGCGAGTGAGTGGCGAATGAGTCGTTGGCTGATTTCATTAAAGTTGTATTTATTTCCTTTTTTTGTATTTCGCTTGCTTTTCAGATAGACTGTGTCGGCCTGATAAGAGTGTTTAAATACTCTTTTATTGTTACTTTTGTTGTTTTTGGTTTCGTTTGCTTCAACCATTTAATGCCTTTGTTTTATAAGTGTCGCCGGCTATCATTATGGAGGCATATAAACCTCTAAGCCACTCATTAAACATTGTTTCGCTCTGCTAATCGCTTTTTAGTGACACTCGAGGTTCAAAAATTGCCTCAAAGTTCAGTCTGAGAAATGTCTGCGGCCCACTCATGATAAAAACCCAGTCCAGAAAGTATTGGAAGTTTCTTTTGCGTTCAAATTCCTTGAGTTTTTCTGCCTGTCCTTACACTGCTTTATATTTAGCTAACAATTCTAAGGGGAGTGGGGGGGGGGGGCATGTGTGCACTGCTTAAGTATTAAAATTAATTCGTCATAGTGCAAAACCAAAAACAAAACAATAACAAAACCGCAGAACCAAAGGAACAAAGTCATCCGGCAGCTTTGGACTTTGAACTCCCTTCGTGTTCTGACGAGCTTGTCGTCTGGTTGGGAAGCGGGTGGCGGGCGGCGGGCGGGCGATGACGACACCTCCCCGCACCCCTCACCTCTTGCGGCTGTGGGACGATGCGACGCGTCGTCGTCGGCTTTGGAGCGCGTGTTTTATTTGAGAGAAGATGGAAGATGGAAGAAGGAAAGGAAACAAGAAACAAGAAACACAAGCGAACAAGATTCAAATATAATTCTTGGACTAAATTTAGACGAGACCAAAGAGCAACTCTTGGGCATACGTCATGGCATGGCATGGCCAGTCATGGCATGTGGTTAAATGTGTGGAACAGAGATGAACAGCGGCCGTCCAAAACTGGAATATTCCAGTAAAAAAAACAAAGGGAGCAAAAGCAGACCGGCGGCACTGTCTGGACTTGAGACTGCATTTTTAATGTTTATTATCGTTTGAGAGTCAGTAATAAACATTATTGGGGTGGGGGGATACTCGTCTCGTAATCGTAGATCGACCAAGAACACAAATCGGAAACGAGATATCTCTCGAGTGCTTTATCAAACGAAATTTTGTTTGTACCCTGAACGGCTCAATAATAAACATTATTCGGGTTGTGATGTCGTGAGATCAAGAGGCGAATTCCCACGCCAAAATATATGAATCCTTCTATGTAAATATGTATGTAATATGTAGATATGTATGTATACATATGAAATTACATACATATGTACATATAAAAGTCGAAGGGTCTAACAGCCGACATATGTTGGATCGATCGGTATTAGCTTCAGTTTCAGCACCAGTTGGGGATCAGCTCATTTGACACATCTTGTCCAGTTTGTGTACCGTGTCCATTTCAGTGCCATGCACTGTTTCCACGTACTCAAGCCACAAGCCAGCCAGTCCAGCACCACCCGGCACAGTGACGTGGAATCCAAACTGAAAGGGGCAAGGGTGATTGTTACGGCCAGTCCGCTTCTAAACAATATTAGCCTCGTGTAAAGTATTTATCTAAAATCTGGAAATTTCTTACGATAAGCCCGAAAGTATGCTCCTAAAATGAGCTTGCGAGTGCGGGGCAGCGCCCTCTGGGAAAAGTAAAAGTTTATAGCAACTTTCGTGCAAAACTTTGACCAATAGAGACCGCAAAAAGGCAATTTGCGGTTAATCAATAGCACCACTCAACAAAGTATAACTTTTTATTTATGCTTCGAGCCAAACCGACTTTGTCTAAAACTATGAAAAATGCTACTGCCATAGAAAAAAAATATCATCAGGCAGTTGTAAGCGGTCCGAAATCGATCAATAAAAGTTAGTTTATTGTGTTGAGTAGTGTAGTAAATTAGCGGAGTATCAACCATTATTTAATGCGCACATTTGTGGTAACCCTCCCCTCCCCCTTGGTGCGCTGGGAACGTCGAACATGTTTAAAGAGAGAGAAATCAAAGGAGAAAAGAGAAACGGCACATGAAGTTTCCTCTCTTCCCCATTTAAGCTCCCTCTTGCTCCACGCTTAGCTGGGCTCAGCAAGCACTGCTTGCTCTTTCGTATCCAACTAACACTCGTTTGGCTTGGGCGCTTCCGTTTGTATAGCCTTTGTCTTGATATTTATTTTATGGTCTCTCATTATACTTCTAGTTCTTTTTGTTTGCTCGGTGACCTTGATGCTTTTTTTTGGCTGTTGAGTGCTGTGTCATGATGAGTGGCAATTTAAATGCTTTAATGTTCGTTTGCACTGCTTCAAGTTTACAGTTTGAACGCATCGCAAAAGATCAATCCTGCACTGCTTTCACTGCTTCGGCGCGCTGGCCCTGCCCATACCCATGCCCATGCCCACCCCTTCTGGAATATTCCAACAATTAGGCATGATTATACGTCAATACTTGGTCCTGGGAATCGGCTCAGCTGCTCCATTTGTGTACCAACGCTGGACACAATCTGACCGCCTAGTCGCCTGCCAAAACTTGCCGAGAACAGGCCTGAGAGCCGCCACAAATAATTACCTTAAATGGAAAACAATACTTTGGCTACTCCCACTCCCACCCCCACTTCCGTGTCCGCGCACGCGACCATGCCCTTGCGTTTGACATTGCTGGACAGGTCGAACCCCGTGTTCGCCTGCTACCTGGTGTGGATGAGTCTGCTGGTGCTGAAAATGCTGTGCATGTCGCTGCTAACAGCCCGCCAGCGGATGCGCACCAAAACGTTTGCCAATCCCGAGGATCTGCGCCTCAGCAAGGACAGCGAGGTGCGCTTCGGCGATGACCATGTGGAGCGAGTGCGTCGGTAAGTCGGTTGTCGTGGTGTCTCATCATTTTGGCTTTGCTTTCGGCCGCATTGCAGGGCTCATCGGAACGATCTGGAGAATGTGCTGCCGTTCATGCTGATGTCCCTGGCCTATGTGGCCGCTGGGCCGCATCCGATGGTCGCTCGTATGCTCATACGCATCGGGGCAAGTGCCAGACTGCTGCACACCTTCGTCTACGCTGTGGTGCCGGTTCCCCAGCCGGCGCGCGTCTTGGCATTCTCCACCACATTTACGATTACCTGCTTCGAGGCGATCTATGTGCTCGTCTGCTGCATCAAATTTATCTAGATTTTGGAAGGAAATGGCCCGACGGGTCATTAAGTAGTGAACCCCCACACCACCCACCCCCCGCTCAGCACTCCACTCAACTTTGCATACAGATTCGACGCAAATAGATAACCTGTTTGACCACTGGCTACGGCGGCCCCGCGGCTGAGAGTTGCGCTCACTCGCTCCAGTCAGCTTGAATCGTACGCACGCACCTACCGCTCCACGATGTCCACAAATAGCAGCCAGATGCCGTCCGCCCGGGAGCTATACAGCCTGGACAATCCCATCTTCTGTTGCTATGTGTTTTGGGCCACGGTGCTGGTGGCCAAGATGCTGCTGATGTCGACCCTAACGGCCGTGCAACGCTTTCGTTACAAGGTAAGTGCAGGAGCAGCAGCAGCAGCTGCAGCTGCAGTTGTTCAAGCCGCGCCTCATCGACTATTCACAGCTTCTGGGGCTGGTTCCTTTGGGACTGAGGCGCAAGGTAAACCAGTTTCGCGCCTCACACGTGGTCTGTGGCATTCCCAGTCAGATTTAATAGAGCTGTCTTGTTGTCTGCCCTCACAGATATTTCCCAATCAGGAGGATCTCTTCTTCAAGAACACCGAGGTGCAGTTTAATGATCCACACGTGGAGCGCGTACGCAGGTAGGCGTTGAAGTCGTAGTCCTTTACTATCATTCCTCTCATCGATCCACTCGCAGAGCTCATCGCAATGACATGGAGAACATTCTGCCGTATTTCATCATGGCCCTGATCTACATCAGCACCAATCCGGATGCCACGGTGGCCTGCAATCTGTTCCGTGTGGCCTCCGTGGCCCGCCTAGTGCACACGCTGGTCTACGCCGTGTATCCTGTGCCGCAGCCAGCCCGGGTTATCGCCTTTGCCAGCATGCAGCTCATCACGTTTTACATGGCCGCCGTTGTGGCCTTGCGCACACTTAGATTTATCTGAACTGTAGCGCTATCTCTCTCTCTCTCTCTCTCTCTCTCTCTCTGTATTAGACAAGAACGCATTTGGCCCGAACCGATTTGACTTTCAATTAAGTTACGACTATAATAATTATCATGAGATACAACAGAAACAAACAGGGGGCTGGGGCTGCAGCTGTAGCCGCTTAGATGTTAAAGCCGGCATCCCGCATGCACTGCTTGTGCGCCTCTATCAGTGCCGTGCAGTTCTCCTCGCCGCGCTCCACCATGCTGTTTTTGGGAATGGAGAGAATGGAGCACATTAGAAGTGTTGCGTCACATCCACACTGGTGTGTGTCCTGTCCTGCACACTTACCACTGGTCACGCGCCCGCTTGGTCTCGGGACAGGCGCAGCAGGCCTTGCACTTGGGCTTGGCAGCAGTGGCGGCACCGGAAGCACCGCCAGTCGCGACAACTGGCTCTGATGCAGCGGCCTGAGCGACTTCGACTCCCTTGGATGTGTTGCTGCCCATTGCTGATGAAATTGCTATATGTCCGAGCGCAAGAGTGTTTAAATTGAGGGTTTACTTTCGCTAGCGTTTGTTTATGTAATAAACTTAAATATTTATTTATTTCACAACAAATCGAACAGTGTGACCGCGGAATTATCCATAAAATATACCGTGAAGGCCTCGAAAATATACCGAAATATACCCTTGCATCTTCAAAATATACCGTGAATCTAAAATCATTTTCCTCGATTTTGATGTTCTATTTGCTATTGCTAGCTTGCAAAGACTTTTAGCACTGAAACAATAATTAAATACGTTTGAAGAATCTCCGCGTAAAAACTGCCACCCTATTTGATATTTGAAGATTTGGCGGCGCTGCCATCTCGTCGTTGCCGATGGTAGTAGCATCGATGTATCGACAGGGCTGCCAGGTGCCCCGATGAGAATTCAATTTAAACTTTTCTTTCCGTCTTTTAGCGCCAAAGAGTGATTCCTAAACCTGCATCGTCTCTCTCTACAATTGGTCATTCCTTTTTCGTTGTGTCTTTATTGTATTCAATACTTTAATTTTGGAACTTCAAATTCGAACATAGAATCAGGTAGATTGGGGGTAACACTGGATTGGGTGGGTTGGGGTGGTGGTGTAGCAACTGGGTGGGGGATAATTAATATGTGTAATATGTGTGTGAATCTACACTGACACTGACCCTAACACTGATTGTTACATGTTCGCTTTGATTGAGGCTAAAGGCAAGTGTGATTGATCCCTGGGGAGGAGCCCAGCCGCAGGCCCAGCACGGCGCTGTGTACAAAAAAGTCGACAAATTTGAAGCGTAACTCCGGAACTAACTCAACGTTTGCATGGACAAATCTCTTGCAGCTTGCAGTTGCGCCAGCGACTGCTCCTAGCGCACCAGAGGCAGCGGCTCCAGAAGCTTGGCCGTCCAGGCCTGACGATCCTCCACATTCTCGATGTGGCCTCGGCCCAGGCACTTGCCCTGCGAGATCAGCTCGGCGAACTGAGCGACAATGGGGTCACGGCCAACGGACGCCACAGCCGTCACCGTGTCCGCCTCGTTGACGAAGTACGCGACAAACTTGAAGTCCTCGAGGCTGCCGTCGATGATGACGTCCTTGTAGGAGCCGTGGCCAGCGTAGCGGATGCCCTTGCCGAATATCATGGTGAAGAAGAAGGGCACAGCCTCGAGCTTCTTCACGGAGCCGCACATGTTGATGGCGGCGATGCGGCCGTGGTACTGCGCCAGCTGGTAGTGTCCAATGTTGACGCGTTCGTGGGCCAGCCCGTGGATGTGGGCGTTGGCAATGTCCCCGCCCACGTAGACATCGGGCACATTCGACTCGAGGAAGTCGGTGACATCCACGGAGCCATTCCGGTTGATCCGCACGCCGGACTTGGCCAGGAACTGCGTGTTGAGCGTGGAGCCGGTGCCGAGTATGAGCAGATCGCAGGGCAGGCGCGTCCCATCCGCCAGCTGCACCTCCACCACGTTGCCGCTGTCGTCGCCAATGACCTCGCTGATGCCGCTCTCCATGCGCATTTGCACCTTGTTGTCCTCGAAGAGCTTGGCCACACGCCGTCCGATCTGCTCCCCGAAGGCGGCCTTCAGCGGCACCTTGTCCCGGCCCACCACCGTCACGCTGGCCACCTTCGAGACGAGCGCAGCGGCCGCCTCCAGGGCAATGAAGCTGGCGCCCAGACACACCACGCGCGACGCTTCGCTGACGGCGGCCACGATGCTCTTCGTGTCGTCCAGCTCGCGGATGGTCTTCACGTTGTGCAGATTGACGCCCGGGATGGGCGGCCGGAAGGAGGAGCAGCCGGTGGCGATGTAGACCTTGTCGTACTTCACCACGTACCCGTTGCTGCAGTGCAGCTCCTTCTGGGCGGTGTCCAGCTGGGTGGCGCCCACGCCCAGCCACACCTCGATGTCGTGCTGCTTGTAGAACGCCTCGTCGCGGAAGCGCAGCTGCTCGATGTCGAGGTTCATGGACTTGGAGATCTTGATGCGGTCGTAGGGCAAGTAGCTCTCGCGACTGACGAGTATCAGGCGCCCGGTGTAGCCCTCCTGGCGCAGCGTCTCGGCGCAAACGGCGCCCGACGGCCCGCCGCCCACCACAATGAAGCAGCGCTGGTCCTCCGGCTTGCGGGCGGCCATGTTCTTCACGCGCTTGCTCTTGGCCAGGTCCGCGCGCTTGGCGCGCAGCAGCACCTGCCCCTCGCTGCTCACCTGCACGTTGTAGCAGGGCAGCGAGTCGAGGCCGGGAAAGTCCTCGATGTCGCCCGTCTCCAGGTTGAAGCACGCCCCGTGCCAGGGGCAGCGCACACGGCCCTGGCTGAGGACGCCCGTTTGCAGGGGCGCCCCGTAGTGCGTGCACTTGGCCCCGACCGCCTGCAGGCGTCCGTTCTGCTTGACCAGCAGCACGCGCGTGTCCTCATCGAAGTCCACCTGCTTCATTTCGTTCTCCTTCAGATCGGAGACATTGCACACGGCCACGGGGTCCGTGTACTCCACCACCTCCGGCTCCACTGGCATTGCGTCTTTGTTGCCGCTGCCGCTGCCGCTGCTGCTGTTGCACTTCGACTGATAGGAACCCACGGCGCCACCTGGGGGAGAGACACAAACAAGAGACAGACAAATTAGTGAGCGAGCGAGCAGAGATCCGGCAGAATCTGTTCGTTCACAAAGCGAAGCACTTCGAAAAGGTTGCCGAGGTTTTCCAGTTTTTCAGTTTTCCACTTGCCCAGGGGCAGGGGGTGAAAGTCAGGTAGAAAGCGGCTGACATCGGATCGTCTCAGTCTCAGTCTCAGTCTCAGAAATGTCTTTCGCGTGTTCAGAACTTATCGTCGCCCTGCTGGCCGTGTGCCTCTGTCTGGGCCTGTCCTCCTGCGATCCTGTGCTGGAGCTGCAGTCGCTGCGCAGCCACAGGCAGCGGCTGCTGGGTGAGATCGAACGCATCTACATGGAGCAGCCGCTGGGCGGGGAGACGCAACTGCTGCTGGACGAGCTGCAAGTGCGGGATCAGCAGCTGCGGCTGCAAATCGAACAACTGGAGGCGGCGGCGACAGTGCCAGCGGAGGAGGAGAACAGCAGCAGCAGCAGCAGCAGCAGCAGCAGCACCCAGCGGCTGGCCATCAATCTGACTGCCGACTTTGAGCACTTGCAGCACAAGCTGGACGACCTGAAGCGCCATTTGGATCGGCTGGACGTGCGCTTTGCCACGCAGCAAGGCAAGCAGCTGGATGGCCACACGACGGCGACCAGCGGCAGCAGCAGCAGCAGCAGCAGCAGCAGCCACCCAGCAGCCACCGCAGCGCCCTCCTCCGGCATTGGCTCGTTCTTTTGGACACCGCTGCTGACAATGCCGGAGTTCCCACAAGGCAGCATAGCTGCCACGGACCACGGACAGGCTCATAAGCAGCATCAGTCGCAGCAGCAGCAGCAGGCAAGTCCCTCCATCATCAAGCGTGTGCTGGACATGCTGCGACCCTCAGCCGCTGGCCTGCGCAATCGCTGGCTCGAGTCGGAGAAATCTGCCACAGGATCGACTTCGATTGCATCCAAGCTTCACGTACTCACTGCCGAGGAGCTGCTGCCGCAGCTGCAGGAGCAGCGCAAGTTCCTGGACGCCGCCATCACGCGACTGGAACTTTTGTCAGCGACAAAGAGCCCGGAGAGGCCTTAGGATCGATACGCCACAACAGAGCGAAGCTAGGCAACCGAGGCTGAGCCCTGGCTGACTCATTTAACCTGCTCCAATGTCACCTTTGCTACTCTGCTACGTCATCAGCAATAAAAAGAAACCAAACAGAAACACCTGTCCGCGTGTGCTCCACTCAGATAGGGTTCTGGGCTCCTATCGGGTATGACCTGCGGATCTATTACGAGTGCGAGTGTTTCGCCCGATGATATCTCCGATGCATCACTGGGAGCCCAGCCATAAAGATTAGAGCTTCCTCGCGCCCGTGACGGGCAATTTGGGCCCATGCCGACCTGGGCTATAATTGGGGAATTTATATTACGTTGCGGTTGCTATAATCAAGCAGGGGAATTCTCCAGTCATCGGAGTAGACTCCAGAGTAGATTGCAATATTTGCACCGCTTAACCCCGGGGAAGGTCAAACTTAGATGGAATTGTATGTTCGATTTTCAGTGGCTTGAATGATGGATGGCCTGTTCGCGTGACAATTGTAGATCTTTGACAACTCCTTCCACACAGCGACAAATTCAAGGCTGTTCAGTGGCTAATTTTGTCGCAAAAAAGTCCCCACGCACATAGGGACTTTTCCCCTTAATTTGTTCCTCTACTTTAAACCGTTAATTTCCATCTTCGCTGCACTTCCCCTTACTTTTGTACCCAAGATTGCGTTTGAGAGGGAGAGTGAGAGTATAATTGCGTCTTCGTCTTCATTTGTGCGTAAACTTATTGGCTGCACTGTATGCTTGTATTTTTTCCCCATTTGGCAATGTCTCTCTAATTAGGCATGATTCAGATTTCGTGTGTCTTCTCCGACACGCTCTCTCATTCTCTTGCACACATAAACACACACACACACGCACACTTTGGCTGCTGTGCTGACCCGCACAAACCGGTTGGCCTTGTCTAACCAGCATGACTCAAATGGCAGCAAGAACACAACAAAAAAAAACACAATTGTAACACCGCAAAACAAAAACCATAAACAATAATTATTGCAAATATGTTACCGAAAAGTTATTAAACACACAAACGGAAGGTTCTGGGCTGCTCAAGGAGTTGATTTGCAAAAATAATTATTTTTGCAGGGTTTCTCTGTTGCGGGGTGGAGGGGGACCGTAAACCGTCAGCTGGCAGGCGAATAGCACGAATGGCGAACGCTGACGTCGCGGACGACGATGTAAGCTAGAGCCGAAGAGGCGGGCAGACCGAATGCCGATAAAAGTCACTTAACTAACAGCTGGGTACCGACCGCAAAGTGGTTATGGGAAAGGCACAAAAGAAAACAATAAAAACAAAAACAAGCTGTGCTCGCCACTTCCACTGGAGCCACACTCATTCCGTTGAGGCGATTATTGTCTTGCCGGTTTCGAATCAACGCAAATTAGACCTTGTGTGAGTGGGGAAAGGAAACATGACTTTCCCTTCCCTTCCCTCCCCTTCCCGTATCATGGTCAAAGGCAAAGATTGGATTACTATCTGTTTGCTGGCAAGGATAATTGATGGACTATCCACTTGTGAATAGAAACACCACGGAATCTAATTACTTTTGTATGTGCGTACCTGTCGATTGCTCCTTTTGGGGCGTGACATTGCCCGTTGTCTTGTACTCCTTACAGTTAATCGAACCCATTGTGTGCAAGCAGTGCAGGCGTCTGTGATGCTCGTTTTCGTGTACAACTTGCACGCTGATCAGCGGGAGGAGTCTTGCTCGGGCGGTGCGACTTAGAATTTTGGTCAAGTTCAGAGCTTGACGATAGCAGGGTTGCCACCTGAAAGTACAATTTGCAATTAATAAGTGGCTGCCCCAAGGCCTTCTTTCCTTTGTTTAAACTTTAAACCTATTATTAATTCAGCGCAGCAGTAGTGCCACTCATTATCAGTTGATTATAGCTAGTACACATTTATTTGTTGAAAACTTGTTGAAACGAAACGAATTTCTGCTCGATTTGGCAGTTGAGTCATTGGGTTTTTTTTTGTGGCTTTGTGGTTGGGAAATTCTTGAGCTTCTTGACAGTCGCTGCTTGAAAACCGCCTAAATTCTGGTGGTTTGCGAACATATCTGTTGCAAAAAAAAAACACACTGATATGTCGCACATTCTGGGGTCGCTCATGCACTCACCTCTCTTCGGTTCAGCCACAAACACTCCTCCTTCCAGTTCCAGTGGACATGGGAAAAGTACGCACAAAAAGCACAACAACAAAATTGGGAAAAAAAGAGAGCGGAGAGCGTGCAACAGGTTCGCCAAGAAGATAAAGATGAGATGCCGCTGCCGCTGCCGATGCCGAGATGACTGGTGGGGATGCAACAGGCGACAGACACCAGGCGGCGAGGCGAGAGCAAGCACTTTGGCCGAGAGAGACGGAGAGAGAGAGACGAAAGAGAATAAGCACGTCTGTCGAGCGTGGACTGCGAACTGCTTATGCCGCACAAACTTCGATAGTGGAACCATTTGGGGGCCTCTATCGCCGCCGTGTTCGACGGACGGGACACACACTGGCGTACAGAGAGACATGTGCAAACATGTGTGTACATGTGTAAGACATGCACTGCGTCTGTGTGTGCGTGTGCGTGTGCGTGTGCTCCACTCTCGACCAGGTTTTCATGTCTGTGTCTGACTGTTGTGTGCGCGACTAACGAAACGACTCGACCTTGCCGCCGTCGCACTTCACTTCCAGCCAAATCTCTTGAAGTTCCTTTACACGAACCACGCCCCACCACCAGCACACACAATCAAACAGTACAGGCAAAGCCCTCAACCACCACACCCCGCTTCCTGTCAAACTGCTGCTTCATACCGGTTTTCGCCACGGACGGGGGCAAGGGCAACCTTCGTGGAATGCAGCATGCCCCCAGCAAGTAGAGAGCGGTTCACCTGTAGCCAGAGCTTACTGTTACTGTTATATTGCATCACCAGCGACCATAAGCGATCCATCAGTCCCGTCGATAAGGTATAAGTACAGGGAAACTAGGACAACTCGAGCGGAATTACAGGGAACAATTTACATACATACATAAATCCCGCTCTGCATTCCCCTTCTGTGTTTACAGTTAAATGACAAATTTCCTATTGCAGCTACTTGCAGTGGAAGTGCAAGCAGTGCAAACTCCACCCAAGCTTGGTCTGAATTAACTTCTCTAATGACAGTCTAACGAGGAGCCTTAAATTATCTAAATTTGTGCCTTCGATGGCACGTTCCAGATAAAACAGTCTGCTACAAGCCAGCACGTACCAAAACATGCACTTAACCTTAGACATACAAATTTACACTTGTACATACCCTAAGCCTATATACATATGTCTTTAATCATACTTACATACCCATTGATAGGTTAAATGGCCATAAACACTGCGACGGGGTGGGATATATTATAAATATTAATATTTTTGTTTTGTTTTTGTTTTTGCATTTGCCGCTTCGGATTTATCGATCAAATATACCGCACCACCCTCAAAAATATACCGAAATATACCTTGTCATTTTATATACAGTAAATCGTCAATAATTTTCTTCGATTATGCTATTCTGTTTAATATTACCAGCTAGTTAGGACTCTCAGCGCTAAAACTATTATTTTTGCCAATTCATCAATCAATTTTCCAAAAGGTTGACTACTTTTGTGATTTCTTTTTATTGGATTGCTTACAAAATAAGGATTAAACTAACAAGGTGAACAAAAAAACTGGTATGCACAATACATTCTACATTACATGCTACATGGCATACGCAACGCAGCTTTGGTTAGTCTCAATGCCGCACCACAGATGGCGCTGAGTCGGGGCGGGATGATTTGAATTTGGATTTGAATGGGAATATCGAAAATTTGTTACACACAGGAGCCATTGGGTGTGCGCTCGTCTCCGTTGTCATAGAGCTGATTTCTTTCGTGTTACTATCTTTCGTTCACTCGTTTATCGTTTTCTCGACAAAAAAAAATTGTAAATGTTTTTATTTTAAACGGATCCCCCCCCAATTACCGACGCCGACCACATGATACGAGCACTTTTATCTCTGTGGTCACCCGCCGCCGGCAGCGCAAGGATAGTAGACGAGGCACATAACCAGAACCAGCACCAGATTCCTCGCCCAGCCGCACAGATGAATCGCCAGAATCAGGCTTTCCTTTACCTTCGTTCCCGCCACCTAACGCGGTATCCCCGCATGATTGCCCAGATGCTGGCCGGTCGCGGGGACTTGCCCAATATGCTGGGCCGCGTGCAGCCGCCCATTCAACAGGCGCCTGTGTTCCAGGATCCAGGTAAGTGCTTTGGCGGTGGCTGCCTTTTCCTTCGTGTTTCCACTGCCACTTCCCCATCCAGACTTGAGCGAATCGGAGCCGGACGAGGATTTCTTTCTGCGGCCCAATGGCGCTGCCTACACCGTGACCCGCCGCCGCACCAACTTCACCCTGCTGCGCACTGGCATCGAGGAGCCCATCAGCCTGCCCATCATTTGGCAGGCCCTGGAGGCGCTGGAGAAGCGCAAACGCCGAGCGGACGCCGCCAAGAGGAAGCAAAGGGCCAGCGGCCTCGAAGTTGCGGCTTTCGATTCCGCCAAGTTTGTGGCCCAGTTCCTGGCCAAAAATCTGACCATGGAAGTCTTCAATGCGGGCAATCATCCCAGCTATGGGCCCTCCAGTTCGCGACATCCACCGACAGCAGGAGCAGCTGCTGCCAACTAGCTGCTCGGTGCACAAAATTTCCCATCCCCCCCATGAGGACTAAAAACTGCAACGAAAATTCCCCGTAATTTCCCTTCAAGCATCTCGGACCCAAGCCAGAAACTGGCACTAAAATTCCACAGACAATTAATTGATTCCAGAATAAAATAGAGCACAGCACGAGAAAGTTGACTACAATCGACATGCGACCCTTGATGTTGTTTATTTATTGTTTATTGTTGTTTGGCAATCCCAAGCTGTGGATTTGCGAGCGGCTAATCGCGGTAGAATCAATTTTAATTAATTATTATTGCCGCTTTTGGCATCACTTTGGCTTGGACAATGGATTCGCGTGATTACAATGTGCCCTGAGCACTGTGCGACTATGTTTACAAATATATAAGAATAAACATAATTGAATAAGTGAATAATTCATTAAGTACAAAAGTGCATGAATCTTTTGCTTTTAGGTACATTTCATGTACATTGGATTATCCAATATTCGCTCTGTTTTCCCTCAAAATCCTCTTCGGTTTTGCGTTTTTCCTTAATGAATTCGCTGGAAATGCGTTTGATACTTTTCCTTTTGCTTTTTGTTTATTTTGCGTGATTTATTTAATATTTATTTACATTCGATTTTCATTAGAAATCGTGCTCCTAATCGCACACATGAGTCGTTCTCGTTCTCGTACTCGTACTCGTAAATACATATTATATGGCCGATTCTGTTTACAACTCGCGCCCATAGCCCATGTCCACGCGCCGCTCAAGTGATTCGAAACGAGTTCGAGTTCGAGTTCGAACCGAATTGAATCGCTGACACTGCGAATTCAGTGCGTGCTGCAGCGAGTTGAAAGGTCACACACAGGACACACACGCATCTGTCTCTCCGACCCACGACCCATGACCCACACAAGGCGCGAGTGCAACGGCCCCCGAGCGGGCGGTGGGCGTGTTCAAGGCCGCGTCTCGCCTCGACCAGACAGAGTCCAGACAGGTCTACCCCCAGGCCAGGCCCAGTCCAGCCCCAGTCCAGGGCCCGAATTCCAGCCCGAGCCGCGGCGCAGACTGAGACTGAGCGGAGCCATTGGCCGCTCTCGGCACTCGGTGGAGATTAGAGATGGGCACATGGCGGCGGTTCCGTTCCGTTTTGTTTCGTTCCATTTCTGGGTCACTGATTCCCCGCGAGCCTGCGGCCGCGCGAGTGCCAATCGATGGAGAATATCCTAAACACACATAATCCAATGGGTATTCCACCCATTTCGCATTACTCTTTAAATGTTCCAAAGTTTTTCCACAATTTGGAATTTGTACCTGCAATTCACTTGTGACATTTTTGACATCACTGTTTTTGGCCATCACTGACGCTTTTGCTTTCTCTTTCGTTCTCTTTGCTCCTGCTCCCACTGCCCTGCAGCTCTGCGATTGTTCTTTTTGTTTGTGTTTGGGGCAGACATTGACCTTGAGGCCTCTTAACCGATTGCAGTTCATTGGCAGCAACTGCCAATTCCCAAAGCCAATGCCCAGGCTCAGCCTCAACCTCAGCCACAGCCACAGCCACATCCCAATTCCAAATGTTCCCCCAAACAAATGTGTGTCTATGCCCGCTGTTGGTCTCCGCTCGAGCCATCTGCATGCACACACACACCTACACGTATGTGCTTATGTGTGCATATCGCATCCCATTCTGTTGCTGCTGCTGCTGTTGTTGTTGTTGGGGTACAGGTCGCGTTGCGGGTTCGCTTCATACAGTTTATTGACATCGGGCGATAATTTGGTGCTGTTTATTTCGTATCGCCGGGCGTTAAGAATAAACGCAACAATTCTGAAGCGGAATCGACATTGGGAGCACTCGGTGTACCAAGGTGAGGAGGGAGGATCTGGGATCTATCTCAATTTAATAAACTTTAAGCTGAATTGGGAATATAAATCCGTTTGCTGCATTTTATAATGCTTATTCTATAAATTCTCATTTGTCGCTGTTCTAATAAACAAAAACACAATTGAGCTCGCTGAAGTTTCCGCGAAAATGCCGCAAAAGGGAGTTGCCGCCGCCGCCGCCGCCGCCGCCGCCGCCGCCGCTTGCTCGTGTTTATTCCATACAAATAACGGATCAAGTGCAGAATTTTCAAGCGAAGCCAACTGGTGCAGCACTCCATTTACAACCTTTGAGGTGTGCCGCCATGCCCGACACATAATATGCACTGCCCCTGCCGCTGTCCCAAAATAATTCGCAAATTCTTGGAGAAAATCTCTTCCAAAATGCTGCACGCTAAAACCCAAGTAGCTATAACTTCAACTCGTATTAATATCCACACTTAACCATTATATAATATTAGTAATAATAAGGGGAAGATTAATTTATATTTAGTTACACATTTGCCATGCAATTTCATGGAACTTGCAACTTAATTGCAAAGTTCAGTTTTGCTCTAATGGGAATCCGATGGCGACGCCGATGGCGATGCCGATGGATGGCCTGTTGTTGTTTCTGTTGCTATAATTAAGATTGTGGACTGTTGTCGCCGATGTCTAGGCTTTTCATCAACAACAAACACAAGCAGCGGCAAGAGGCAGAGCCAGAGCCGAGAGCCAGAGCCCAGAGCCAGAGCCCAGAGCCAGCAACAGAGGCTGAGGCTGAGCCATCACCTCCTCCACGCTTCTGGGTCAATAATCTGCGTCTGAGCTGGATTGTTGTTGGCGCCCGCCTGCCGCACATGTCAATCAATGGAGATCCAATTTTAGCACAAGTAAACAATATTTGCTCGATCGGGCGGGAGGGAAACGTGGGGGGGGGGGCCTCAGTGGCGCCTCCCACAAGTGGGCGGGCGGCTTATCGCCCACTGGCGCTGGGGCATGGATAGAGGAAAAAACCAAAGGAGCTGCACTGCCGCACTGCTGCGTTGCCTATCGATAATTCATCGACAAATGCAAGTCATCGATGTTTGTTTGCTCTTCCTCAAATAATCGACAATCGATTAGTTATCGATCAGTTATCGATCCTCCCATTTTGTGTAGTTTTTGAACCAATGTGTGGGCCTTCCCACCTTGGACTTTGCACCGCATTGCGTATGCCATCATCCACCCTGCAGCTCTCTCTCTCTCTCTCTCTCTCTCTCTCTCTCTCCCTCCAAGTGATGCTCCTCGCTGGCAACATCCCTGTCCCCATCCCCCAGACACAGACGCCTGCTTATCTCACCAAATTACTTAGAACGGAGCAACTCTCGCTTTGCTTTCAGCTCTGCTCTGCTCTGCTCTCTGTTGTTTTCCTCGCGCGCGAGAGAGATTAATGCTAAAAATAGGGATCTCTTATTTTGAATTGAAACTAGATCACGTCGAATACACGTTGCCCCGTTGTTTACGGTTTTTTCACAGCGTTACGCCCGACGCCCGACGCCCTCCGATGCGACGATGCCCCATTGGTTTCCGTTCTTCATCCTCTGCTGCTCCCGCCTGCACTCGGAGTAGCAGTCGCAGTCGAAGTCGCAGTCCCAGTCACGGCAGCGCCAGCGGCAAAGCAACAAAAACATCAACAAGTCTTATCGACAGACATTATCACAGCCCAAGCCCAAGCCCAAGCCCAAGACCCCAGTATGTGTGGCATGTGGGGTATACGGATGGAAGCCAGATGCCTGCCATAACCCTAGACCAAGGACCAGACCGTCCAGTGGGAGGAGGGAATGCCCATGCCAATTATCTTCTGTAATCATCTCGCACAGAAAACTGCGGTTCACAGTCCACAATCAGTGAATCGAATTTCAGTCAAACAAATACAGCAGCAAAATGTACAAATTTATGTATGTATTTACATTTATGTATGTACATTTATGTATGACAGAGAACTCAGAAGAAAGGTTTGTGGGATCCCTTGAAGGGGTTAAAAATAAAGCCAAAAATGTGGCAATTACAAGTGCTTTATGTATACATATTTACATGCATAGATGTATGAGTTTATGTATACATAATGTACAGATCGCTGCCATAACAGCGGGGAGGGGGCTGAAGGGATGCTGTTGTTCCGATGGATTCACTCTATTTGCTTCTGTTGCTGTTTGCATTTGTCACTCTCGGCCAGATAACGCACACACACACACGCACACATGTACTTTGCTCACAGGCAATCTCGTGAATATTATTGTCAGTGTAGCGCACTCGGGCCGCCGCACTTAATGCTTAATGCTGAGCACACACAATCCCGACGCAACAGTGGCGGACCCACAGTGACCCAAAGTTGATTGGATGGATGTGTCATGGCCAGAAATTTGTTTTCTTTCCTCACTTTTGTTTACATTATTTTTTGGTTTTTGTACCAAAACATGCGGCGCTACGCCAAAAAGCGGGGCGTCGCTTCGGCCGCTGCCCTGGACGTGGCTTTCACGTGCACTTTGAACACATAAATGCATGGCCACAGAAGCAGTGTAAGCGTAACTGCATTAAATGAGTTACGAACATAGGGATACCCACTCAACATACATATTTAAATATATACATTCATACATATACATATGTACATGAATGTACATAAATTCATACATACATTTTCTATTGTCTGCCTGTTGCATGCAGCTCCACGAGTAGTGCATACCTTGGAGTACCGTTCCTCGAGTACCGTTCACAAGAAGCTCGCCCGAACGCAAACGAATGGAACGAACACGATTTGCCGACGACGACGACCACGAAGACGATGGCAAGCAAGAGGAGAGCGGGGCGGGCTTCGGCTTCGGCTTCGCGGAGCGCTGGCCGCACTTAAACGGTTCTTTTTCAATTTGGCTGTGAAACAACGAAGAACGTGAGCAATCCGATCAGATCCCTCTCAAACGCGAACCGATTCCACACAAAATAAAACGCAGAGCGGAACCTAACTGGCATCCAGGCAGGCGCATGTGCAACGAAAGTGAAACGAAGAGCAGCGACAACAAAAAAAGCGGAAGTGAGAGACACACACAAACAATTAGAACACACTCAATTTGAGGCTGTGAAAGCTTCGAACGCACTCCCCCAACTTAATTGAGAAGTCACTGAGGGGCAAATTGGAGCAGGCTGTGTTGCATTCAAACATACTAATTTTTTTGGTGCAGTGTAAGCTTCGAACAACTGGAACACACACACACACACACGCACGAACACTCAATTGAATGGAGTGGACGTGGGATGCGTGACAGCAGCAGCAGCAGCAGCAGCAACAGCAACAGCAACAACAAAGCCAAACGGCAGGAAGTGGCCAAACTAAAGAGCGACACAGAGCGAGAGGGAGAGAGAGAGAGAGAGTAATCCAGTGAGACAAAGAGAGAGATAACCGTCAAACAGCTTCAAGTCGCAGTCTAATTATAGCGCACTGATGTCTAAAAATAAGCAACAATTCCACAGCCGCACAACCACAAACTCGGGCAAACAAACCCATTGAGTGCTGGAGAGAGGAGAGTGGAACAGCCTGCAGAGATCAGAGAGAAGATACAAGCAGTCCAAGCAGTTTCGTTTTGAGTTTCGCTTTCGTCAGTGTCGCGCGCGACCAACAGCTGTTTAATCGACACAACAAAACAAAAGCGCGCTGGCTGGTGATAAGGATAGCGATAGCCCAAAATCTGTGGTCACGCCAAAGGGTGCAAGGGCGGCAGCACGAGTCGGCAACGCTAACGGAGCTTACGGAGCAGGCGCAGCTTGTGGGCCATACAGGTTGACAACGGGACAGCGGGAAGGGGACAGATAGAAACAACCGACAAGGAGCCGTTACAAAATGCGAGCAGCGTGATCGAGTGGCCAGAGCGAGAGGTAAGGCTGAGAGAGAGAGAGAGACAGAGCATCGAGCATCGAACATCGAACATCACTCATTGGCCGGACATTGAGTTGGCTCGGGCCGGCCAAGGCGCGCTCCACTTTTTGTTTTGAGATTCCACATACAACGAACGGCGAACGGCAAGCCCAGGCGCAACGTGAAACGTCATCGAAACGCTTCTTCAATCGTGTCAGCGTCAGCGTCGGCCGCAATTCGCACTCAAATCGAATTCTGCTCAGGGACACGACGCCACACGAGATGCAACAACAACTGCAGCAGCAGAAGCAGAAGCAGCAGCAGTACTCAAGCACATCAGCCGCAGCAGCAGCAGCAGCACCCGAAGCAGAAGCAGAAGCACGCGTCACCCCCCGAGCACAGTTCGATTGCCCCAGCCGCGGCCCAGACGCTGCTCGCTGCAATCGCCTATCGATCCCGATAGCTCATTGAGAGACAACCCAGCTCAGATCCCTGTCGATCCGCTTCGGTGCGCAATCGTGTTCTATACGCACAACGGAAGCTTCCCCCAACTATTTGTTCGTTTTGTTTCTTTTTTTTTTGCACGTAATACAAAAACCAGAAAGGGAACTCCCCGCCCCCCCAGCTCCAAACAAAAAGCCAAAACGTTAGTGTTAACGATTAAACGGTATATTTTTTTGTTTTGTTTTTCGTCAATTGATTGTGATTTTGAAACGGTGTGATTGCAAAATAATTAATCTGCACAATAACCAAAAAGAAAGTTCCTTAGGCAAGTGATAAAAGTAATAAAACGACACGGCATATAAACCAAATAAAATACAACAAATAATATCCAGCGCATATCCAATATATCTCCACGCACATAACCATCAAGATCCAGCGAGGACAAGGAGAATATTTGCTTTCTTAGCTACGCCCAGGACACGCAGCATGCAAATGTGAGTACAAACATGTTCGAGAATTGGTTTTAATGTGGGAATTTCGAGTGTTAATATCTGAGAGGGGTTAATGGTTTACCACCTGCATAAGCAGCAAGTTTTAGCTAATTTCTAATCATATCTTAGCCCTTAGCTTTGGTAACCAGAGCTGATCCAACTTATGGAAAAATTCTGTCTTTGAAAAAAGATCCAATTCGGTGCATTCATTGGAAAGTTCCTCCTGCTCTTGCGATAAAATGTTCCATGTACTTGCGTTTGATATACGAGAAACATTCATCTCTTCCGACGCGACTCAGCTCAAACGAAGTGGAGCCATCGGAGCCGAGCCGAACCGAACCGAACCGAACCGAGATCAATGCAGCCGAACAAACCAAACGCAAGTGGGAGGAGTGTTTGGGTGTTTTCGGTTTTCGGTTTTCGGTTTTCGGTGGGTGTGCTGCAATGTGATAGCTGTGTGACAGACAGGATGGCCGTTGCCGCCCGCCGCCACTTGTTTATTTTCAGTGGAAAACATTGAACCACATACGAGTACTATATGTAGGGTCGGCTGGGTCTGTCGGCTGGCAAGCAAAACAATAACAAAAACAAAAACAAAGCCGCATGGGGCATGCCTCACGCCCCGTTACTGATTGTGTATAAAAGGAACTCATGTTCCAAATGATAAGCCCAAGCCGACGGGCGCTTCAGCGGCAGACTGAGTTTATTTTTAAACACTGAAGTTTATGTAAATATTTCCTGGCCATCCCCAGCCTCAGACTCAGACTCAGCCTCAGCTTCAGCTTCAGTCGCAGCGTCTGACAAAAACAAAACCACAATCGACTGGCATCTGAGCTGAAAAATACAACAATAATATTTGACACTGATAAGCGGAGGAGGAGGAGGAGGAGCCAGGGAGCCAGGGAGCCAGAGTCCCATATCAAAGACACACAAAGCGGCGGGTAGATATCCGACAGACTTGGCGAATGTAGGGACAGATGAGACTTGGGAACAGGTGGATGGATATCCCTACTTCGCATCCCCAATTGCAACGTTCTTTCCTTCCTTTTTGCAGATGATTTTCGCAGTGGGATTTTCGTCTAAAGTGATTGTCGTGCTGGCCGCCATCATGCTGGCCCTGTCGCTGTCCGGCAGCCACGTGGCCGAGGCCAGTCCCGTGACCGTGACCACAGAGGATGGTGGTGTGCGCACGCGCTGTGCCGACTTCCTTGCGGAGTCCATTCAACTGATCTGCAGAAATCGCACACGCTCGCTGGCCGATGCCTATCGTAAGTACTCCACCGACGGCCCCAGAGAGAGTCGATTAATCAATGCGTTCATCCATCCGCACAGCCAACAGCTTCGGGCGTCGCAACAAGCGCTTCTCCCCCGACGAGATATTCTACAGGCCGCTGCAGAATGGACCCACACACGACTGCTGCATCCGCCCGTGCAACTACACGGAGCTCAAGCAGTACTGCGCTCCCCCCGAGGATGAGAACTGAGTGCGAAAGACCCGAGCGAGCACCAGCCAGGCCTAGGCATACATAAATATTGCACCAGCATCCCAGCAACTGTTCAAGCAGCAGCACCTCAGCACACAAGCAGCACCAGCGGCACCAGCGGCACACAAGAAGCAGCAGCAAGCAGCAGCAAGCAGCACCCCAGCAGCACCCCAGCAGCACCCCAGCAGCATCCAGCGAACCCCACATAGAGTACACGTACACCTAGCACATATTCCACTAATTTAAACTACACTCTAATTGCACTTTGTAAACAAATAAAAAACATGCGAAAGGCAAGAAATCCATCTAGGAAACTGCCCAGCCAGTATTTGTTCACAGACAGATAGATCCATAGATCATGCTGACTATATGCTTAGCCATTATTTACTCTGTCTGCAACAAGGAGAATTCACCTTCTAAGTATACCCCCACCTTGGTGCTGCACCTGCACTTGAGCTTGAAGGAAGCCACCTGAAACTTTACCAGGCAACTTCCCATAGAATAGAGTTAGAGTTCAGGTCATGCCTCAATTGTTGGCACTGCCACTCGGAGCATCATTCAAGCAGATTGCCAGATGACTTGACTTAGCTTTGAGTTGGGGCACGGGTACGGGTACGGGTTCGGTTCGGATAAGGGTTGGGTTTGGGTTTGGTTTGGGTTTGGGTTCATGCAAAATGCATGGGCTGGACACCCGAGCTGCCTGGAGGTTGGGTCAGCAGAGGATGATGACTGCAAATTAGATTACAAAACGCTGACGTTGAGTGTTTCAATGACACTCACACACACGCAAGGCAAATCCCTGCGATGCCTCTCCAACCACTTAAAGGACTTTTGATTGAAATTCTCACACATTTAATGCGCTGAAAACTAACCAAAAAATGCCATTTGAATGCGGATTATTTGGATTGTTCAACGCCAAATTGCTGCTCTTTTTGAGTGTCGAGAGTTGGGAACTTCTGCGTCTGTTGTGCGGGGTTTTAAGTTGATGAAATCCATATCCATAGATTGCCTGTTTTGAAGCCAAAAGTTATTCGAGCCAAAGTTATGATTATTCCAACGCTTACCGCAAACGCAGGATGAACCTCTCTTGACATTTTCCCCACGGGTTTCAACTGGTTGTAACTTTAACTTTAATTCGAAAGATATTATAAACCGAAACACCGAAAGATATAAGAACAGGTCCTCTAGGTCCCAATCTCAGGACTACTCTGCTTGCTTTTTCTTTGTTTTCGTAAATTAATTTTGACTTGAATTTTGATTATTTCTTGGGGCCGAGCCGCTTGTAATAGATGGAACGACTAAAGCCTGATTTCGAGGACTTTCATTGAGTGTTTTCCGCTTCAGTTCATTGTTCTCCACGGGCAATCCTTCCGGCAAACAAATGATCTTCAATCGCAGCTCCCGTTCGGCGTGCAACGTGGGGCTTGAATTCCCTTTTGAATTCGATTTGTTAGCTGCCACCTCTGGCTGGACATCAGTTGGAGTGGCTGTGGTCAATGCATCGTTTTGGGCAGTTTGTGTGCCATAAAAGGTGACCAAAATGTCAACAGAGGAAACTGCTGCTGGCGCCTCATCCTTAGCATTTTGCAATGGCTTCGCTGACTTATTGATCGAAGATTGTTTTGGCATAGAAAGCACTTCGCACTCCGCGGAACCTAGTGCCTTGCGAAAGAGTTTGTGGCAAAACGAAGCTCCTTGGAGTGGTTCGGGGCTGGGGCTGGGGCTGCTGCTGGACTTCTCCTCCACCGCGTTGCCCTGCTTTGAAGTGGAGCTACGTGGAGCACCTGCCGCAGTGGCAGGCAGTGTCGTGGGTCTTCCCACCTGTCCCTCGATGAACGAATCCCCTCGAAAGACTCGCTTCAGATTCGAAATTGAGTGCCGCAGCCACTGGTTGAGTTTTCCACGCTGGGCCATTACGGAATTACGCGCACAATTAAATTTCCAACTCTGAATGTTAGGCACAAAATCAACTCGAATTTTCTTTATGTTGGAACGATGGAATCTGCCCTGCTGCCTGAATGGGAATGTTTTGGATGGACTACTGAGGTTCTAAGGCACTAAAGCTATCTGTCGGTTGAGATTTCTACTGCGAATGGAAGAATCTATTTCGTAATTAGTTTCAGTGAAACATAAATAAATATTTATGCCTACAAATATTGGTTATAGTTTTCCTTTAGGGGAGACGCGGCAGAGCACTTGGTGGGGTGGCTGCCGGGTGGCAGGATAAACGACACCAGACACCAGGTCCCTGCCTGGACATCGTCCCCCACATATTCACCTCCCAGTGAAGCCTTAGAACAGCCGCTAAATCGAACAGAACCCCACACCGGTCCCAGGAGCTTGCTTCGGGGGTTGTAAGGCAAAAGCCAGTCTTTGCAGGACTTTTCCAAACAGTCTTCCGAGTAGGAGCGAGAGAGAAAGCGAGAGAGAAGTCCTATAAAGGATACATTCAACCCCAAAAGAGCCCAAGCCGAGGGGGGAAAATTCCACCCACAGACAGAAGTCACAGTTGGCCGCGTTGATTCATCCCAGTCCATATGGAGAAGTCATTTTCCATTCACTTCGATTCAATTCACTCGGGCCCCAACACTGAAATGAAACCCAAATTAGTGGAATGGCAATAAATGTTCCATGTGGAAAAACTAAACTGAGAACTTCAGCTACAAAAAACAATTCACATTTTTGGTTCACTTTTTCAAGGTCAGTGTCTTTTGGCTGCGAATTATTCAGAGTTGAGACATAAAATTTAGCTCCGATATTCACTCAAATCTTTGTGTTTTCATTTGTACGATGATCCTCTGCATTTATGCATGCTCCTTCCCCCCCTTCATTCGCATAACTTAAGTTTCATCTCTCTTTGCAAGATTCGTTGTGCTGCAAATTCTTAAAGAGAGGCAGACCCTGTTGCCTCTTTTTCGGGGAACTCTGCTCCACTGCCATCCCTTTCTAGCACACGCACAGGCGGACAACGCCACCCAATATGTATGGGTGCGCTAGGCAGACAAAGCAATAGCAAAGAACAGTTACTTTTGCTGTTGGCTCTCATCGCATACATACATACATATGTACATATTTGCGCCGCATGCTTGGCACGCGTTGAAGAAGAAGAAGAAGCTGAAGAAGGATGAAACAAAATTACAAAAGTAAAAAGCTGACGAAAACAAATACATATACAAAGTGTTGAATAGAAACAACAACCAGACATACATATGTACATATGTATGTATATATCTGCATATGGCACACACATACACATGTACGACCGATCGAATCGATCTTAAAGATCATCCGTCCCTTTCCCGTTTCATTTCAAAGTTATCTTTTTTGCGTAGTTACATTTTGTTGGGTACAATTTCAGGGTGCATGTGTGTGTGTGTGTGCGCGCAGAAAAGAAGAGGCCGAAGATCAATGTCGCCGTAAGCACCAGAATTGTTGCCATCTACACACACACACACGCACAGTTGGTTTTGTGTGAGCTTGCAACATGTACCCGATTTTTCCATGCATCCAAATGTACTTCACATGTTCCTACTCTCTTGTAAAACTTAGACGCATGTAGACGTCATTTTTGGACGAGCTCCGGCAAATAATCGCGAATTTAAATTAATTGTGTTTTATTCTGTGAGAAATACGAAAAAAAAAAAAAAAAAACTGCGTCGACTTGCAAGGCTTTTCCTCGCCTCACATTAAAATCTGGTTCGAACCGAAAGCCTCTCAGATTTCACACACGTGCTCGAAACAGTTGTTTCCATCGTTCCACCTTGCTGGAAGAGAGCTCCGACAGCGAAGAGCGCGCCGCGTAAGAGAGTGGCCAGCTGTTTTCGTTTTGCTCGTTCCGTGCACGGCGGCAGTGAGTGTTTGAGCGGTCTGCATTCGCGTCCAAGTTTGCGTTTCGTTCACTTGGACAACCTACTTAACTCTGGGACTGACACATGAGACGGCCGCGCACCATTGGCGTAACCAACTTGGTGGTAGAATACCCTGATAAGAACTTCTGCCGCTGCGTGCTTTGCGATAGGACCCTCTCCGGCTGCCTGCGAAGCAACATCAAGCGGCACTACTAGCGGCTGCATCCGGAAGTCGTTCTGCCACGGCCCCAAGGCAAAGGAGCACCCGTGGAAACGAAGGACAAAGGAACCCCGGTAGAAGCGAAAAAGACAGGTTGGTTCAAGTTTGCAAATAATAAGTAACAATCACTAACTAAAGCAAGCACCAAATGAGTCGCACTTTTGAGCGATATCCTCTATCTTTGACACTCGCTCTATTCTCTCTCTCTCTCTCTCTCTCTCTCTCTCTCTCTCTCTCTCTTTCCCGCAGAGTGTTTTGCGTGTTTGACGCTCTGCCGATCAAGCGTTAACCCTAGAAAGAACCAAAAAAAAACGTTAACCTTTAAAAGCCGAAAAATAAATCTTCGATGAGAGTAAGGTTACCAGCCGGACAAGTTTTTATTGGTAACCCACACAGCCCAAGTTTTTATTGTTAACCCACACAGCCCAAGTTTTTATTGTTAACCCACATAGCCCACATATTACCCAATGGAATGCGATAATTTATAATTGATTTTTGGGTTACAGTTACAAAGGTCAGAAGGATGGGACGAGTAGCGCTTGTGGAGACGCTTACGCTGGCTAAGTTGGAGCCGGATGGCAAGCATTGCCGCTGCCGCATCTGCAACGAGACACTCATCTACCTTTCGGCCAATGTGCGCCGACACTACAAGAACTGTCACCCAGAGTACATACCGGATCAGACGGTGGCACATCCACCAGCGGAGAATAGGAAGCACTTGCGTCGGAGTCAAACCAAATCGAATCCAGGTCTAGTAAGTAGATGCAACTTTCAGCTATCAAAAAGACACACAAAGGAGTGTTCCCCGGCTGAGTAAACAGCGTGCGCCTCCAATGTTCCCTTGAGCACTGATTAGGCAAAAGCCAAGGCTGTCGCAGAGAGTAAAAACCAACGCAAACTGAGTATAAGCCAAAGCAAACCAAACCAAAACCTCTACGGCAGCAGCCAGAATATCCAAAGATTCGCTTTTCGCACACAGTCAGTGCCGTGCCGATGGACCGGTTTACATTGTTTTGTTTCTCGTGCCATGTTCCATGTGTTCCAACGCTCTCTGAACCGCCACCGCCAGCGAGTGAACCACTCACCACTCCCAGAGAACGAACGAATACGTGCACGGAGAGGCACAATGGGTTCGGTTCGGTTCGGTTCGGTTTCGGTTCTGTTTCTGGTTAACGCTGGTTTTCCGCTCTCTTCCCAGTATCTGGATGGGTGTGCGTTGGTTTTTACACGGGCTGAGACTGCTTTTATTCCGTTTTCGAGTGTCGGATAGAGTGCAACGCCGTCGCCCGTTTCAATCCAATCAAAAATGCCAAAAAAGTACTCGAACCCCGTGAATAAGTATTTCGTGTACAACGAGCACACGCGAAAGAGCACCTGCCTGCAGTGCCGCTTCGACATGGCCGGCAAGCACTCGGAGAACCTTATGCGACATCTCAAACGGAAGCACCAGCACACATACGCGACGCTCATAGAGATGCGCCGGCTACGACATAATCTTATGAGCCAGTCGCTGGCCAAAGTGGAATCAGTTTATGCTGATGATGCCGCTGCCACTGCCGCTGCCGCTGCCGTGCCGTTGTCTTCCATGTTTCAGTTCTCCTCCCAAGCTAAAAAACTAAAGATCAAAGTGGTAAGACTCTCGAGAGAAGAGCTACAATTTGGGCTGAAGAGAAGCTCCTTCAGATAACCTCCCCCATGCTATCTGTTTAATGATCCATTTGTTTTCAATTATTTGCAGGATCCTGCGAAGGCACAGAGCAGCACCAAGGAATCGGGCGACGAGGAGGAGGAGGACCACCCCAGTGGCCAGCTCTCCAATGAACACTTCGAGAGCATCTTCATTGGAAAGACGGAGGTGGCGGAGGTCGAGGATGAGGAGCTGTCAGACGATCAACTGGTCGATGCCGACGAGATGCGCTTCTCAGAGGCACTCAACCAGACAGTGCCGGCCATTTCAGCGACCTGGTCGATGCGCAGCTCACCTTCGGCTCCACCGTCTACATCCACTTTCTCCATCGGAGCGTCCACTACACTGTCCGGAGACGATGCCTCCTATCTACAATATCTGGGCAATAAGTATAAGAAGTACTCCGCGCGCACCAAGCAAACGGTTCAGTTCCAGATAAATCGCATTTTGTACCGGGCCGACATGGGCCACTTCGATAAAGACGAAGCCAAAAAGCCCAATGAATCGGAAGAGGCAGACCGAACATGTTTGTAGCTATAGGAGGAACTTTAACATTTACATATTATTAATACATATAATACTTGTATATTCATTTGTCGATGGCTGTTACGGGAAGAGCGCAAGGATATTATTTTTTGTGATGTTAATGGATGTAGCTTTAGGCCGTGAATCTTTATAGCTATTATTTAAGCGAAACTCTTTAAGAAATTGATTTTTTGTCAATACTTTTTTTTGTCATCAATTAATTATAACACTTTAAACATTTGTTGCTTAAGAGAAGTACTCTAAAAGTATAGTTTATTAGATCCGTTAAGAATTTATGTATAAGGCAAATCGGAAATATGGGTTCGGAAACGATTACTTCTCTGGGAAATCTATTTTTGTAAAATTTTATTTTGCATATTTTCATTATTTCATATCATTATTTGTTGCTTAAGAGAAGTACTCTAAAAGTATAGTTTATTAGATCCGTTAAGAATTTATGTATAAGGCTAATCGGAAATATGGGTTCGGTAACGATTACTTCTCTGGGAAATCTATTTTTGTATAATTTTATTTTGCATATTTTGTTGATAAATCAATTAATTATAACACTTTAAACACTTGTTGGTTGAGAGAAGTACTCCAAAAGTATAGTTTATTAGATCCGTTAAGAATTTATGTATAAGGCAAATCGGAAATATGGGTTCGGAAACGATTACTTCTCTGGGAAATCTATTTTTGTAAAATTTTATTTTGCATATTTTCATTATTTCATATCATTATTTGTTGCTTAAGAGAAGTACTCTAAAAGTATAGTTTATTAGATCCGTTAAGAATTGATGTATAAGGCTAATCGGAAATATGGGTTCGGTAACGATTACTTCTCTGGGAAATCTATTTTTGTATAATTTTATTTTGCATATTTTGTTGATAAATCGAGGCCATGTTATGGTATATACAGAAATCAAATCACACCTATATTGTTGTTCCATTTAAGTGCCACAATTAACGCTTCTTTCAGGTATTCCATGCACCCCCACATCGGGGCACATTCAAATCAGGTCACATCCCCCACCAGCAGCACCCATGGCTTGCTGGCGCTCCTCTTGATGTTTGCCTTGGAGCCATTCAGATCATTGCCCCCCATTTAAGAGGGGGTCAAGGCTCATTCGCAGGTCGGTCGAACGATGCCCACAAAATGCGGTTCAACTACCCGCAATGAAATCCATACAGGGTCAACATCTTTGGCACCCTCCAGCCACCATCTCAGGACAGGATGATGATGATGATGACGAGCGTTGAACGTTGAAATGTTGAAGGGAAAGTGCGTGAAGGAAACACACACAAAAATATTTCTGCTTAGTTCGGCTCATTTCGCCTTGCCGTGCCGTGCCTTGCCGTGCCTCCTTTTCGAAGCGTGGAAAGTTTTTTCATCTTTCCAAAGCAGATGTTCTCCGTGGCTCGCTCTCTCCCTCACCCTCTCTCTTCGTCGCTCTGTGTGTGTGCGTGTGTTCGTTTGGGTGTATTTTCATTGTGCTCTTTTAGAATTTCGTGAGGTTGCTACCATGGGCCAAAGAAAGGGAGAAAATAAAAAGAAAAGAGCGTTAAAAATTAGCAACCAATTCTGCAATGTGGGATTTATTCTGATGCAAGCTGTTCTTTATAGAAAAATAAGTTTTTAGCAGCTCCTTTGGAGTCAGAATCGCGCCGCCGTGTGTTTGTAGCACTTTGCATTAGCAGACCAAGCAGACTGAAAGAGCAGCAATTGCCGCAGAATGAGGAAATGCTAGAATCGACTACTGTATTTTAATACCCTGGCAAATTGTGTGTTCTATTTGCCTGCTCCAGCATGCCTATCCGATATTCCATCAATTTGGCTTATAGGCGAAAATACATACGTACAAATGTACACACATACATATCTATGTAACTGTATCGCTTAAGCACACCCAGCATTCGCTGTGCTTCATGTTCGTGTGTGTGTGTGTGTGTTTGTGTGTTTGCGAGAGTAAGCCGGCTGACCAGCTTTATCTGTGACTTTGTCGCTCTCTATGCTCCACGCGCCACGCTCTCTTCTTCCTGGCAGCCTTCGAAACCAGCAACGTCTGTCACCGGTCCTACTCTCTTTCTGTCTCTGTCTCCGTCTCCGTCGCTGTCCTGTCCCCTTCCCAGCCTATTCATTTATCTTCGCATGTTTTTTGTGCATAGGGGCGCTCTGTGTGTAGTCCCTTTTTATTCAACCACCTCCTCCCGCATTACGGACCTCGTTCCACTTCGATTTATGGGGACGCTTATGCGTTCACCGTCCTCTTGACGGGTTATTAAAGGTTCATTGTCAAATATTTGGGTACAACCATGCTGCTGTTTATCGCCTCTGCTGCTGCCGCTGCTGCTGCTACTGCTGCTGCTGTCCTCGGTCTCTGCTTTTGATTCCTCTTTGCTGTATCGCCAGAATGAACTAACAGTTCTCTTGAATTTCTTTGTTTTTCTGGCTACATCGTGCAAGAGCTACGATAAGCATTTAGGAAACTTTAGAAATTATTCGATTTAAAACAAAAACACGGCAAAAATCAAGCCGTATCCAACGAAGGAGGCAATGTAAAAGTATTGATCCAAGCAGTGCTAAAATGGCCTCTCTTCTGTGTTTTCTCTTTCTGCCTAATTCCGAACTGTATGTAGAAATGCCAAAAGCAAAGGAAGATGCACAAACACAACAGCAGAAGAATGAGAAGTCGCAAAAACCTACCGACTCTCCGATTCTCTCGCACATCTTCAACGCACAATCAGAGATAATCATTTGACTTGAAGAAACGCTCGTGAATGGGGTGCATGAGTGGGTTAATCAAGCACAACGAATTAAATGTTAAACAAATTTTCTTTCATTTTGCTTTTCCCCAGACGTTAAATTTAAAAGACGATTAATGGCTCATTAGATGAAACAGATAAAACGGAAGTTGCCAGTTTACAGGACTAAATCATTGACAGAAATTAATTATATTTTGCCAGATTGATATTTAAGCTAAATGTGTTCCACACCTGCGTGCTTGCCTATGTGTGTGGGTTTGTGTGGGTGTGTGCGTGTTCGTGTCTGTCATTTCGTTCCCAGAGGGGCGTCGCAAGCTGAACGGATGAATGATGATGGCGTTGACGATGGATTGAATCTGAGCCCACAGGGACCACGTGGAGGATAATGGAAAGAAACAGTATGCTGGATACTGGCAATGAGAGATACTGGTCATTGGCACTTGTGAACATCCAATATAACATTTTAATGATAAATATCTGATTAATGTTGGTCACAAAACTGCATGCAGAATGGGTTTGCAGACAGAAAATCAAAGCAAAGGTTTTGTTTTATGAATTTTCCACCTGACACAAATATGAGAGGTAATGAGGAGAGTGCAAGTTTGTTATACCAGAACTAATAACCTTAAGCCAAATGATTTGTGGACCTCCAGCCACCCTACTCCCTGGTTATACTCCACCCTACACCTAAAAATGTATGCACGTACATACATACGTACAGTATGCATGTATGTGTGTGTGTATACCAACAGAAAACCAAATTTTATCTGCACTGGGAGCAGGGAAACGAGACACACAGCTCAGTTGAAGTTTCCTTTGATATTTAACAATCTTTGAACAGCTGAAAGACAGGAACAAAATGCCCAACCCAGCCTAAACTCAACATTCATGCGTATGTGTGTGTGTGTGTGTGTGTGTGTGTGTGTGTGTGTGTGTGTGTGTTTTGTGTTTCTGTATGTTTACAGACAAAGGCCAACAAGTTGCTATGGGAATGGGAGTGGGGAAATTGTTGCCATCAAAATCCCTCCACTCGCACAACGCGAACAGCAAATGTGGTGGAAGGGGTGGGCCATCAAGCCAACAGCAGGAGCAACAGCGAACAGGAGAATAAGTGTAACAAAAACAACAAGAACATTATTATCATAGCAAAGGAGGAATAGTCAGAAATTCGACTATAAAGATACCTGCCACTCCGATACATACATACATGCATACATACATATGTATGTATACATTTGTATTTATGTATACATTTGTACAACCGCAAAATATCATGGAAGGAACCGTTTAAAAGTGAACCAAATTAGTGCATGGGACACAAATTCCATTCCGAGGAACACTTAGACATCATTAGAATGAGATATTTGATTTCAGCGTAGAATTTGATTTTATCTGGAGTTTAGATTAAAGGTAGGTTTGGTTACAATTTGGAAACGAATAAAATACAAGTACAACACTTTATGGCGTCGGAAATGTCTCTCCAGCCCCTTCATACATACAAGCCTACATATTTACATACAAATGCGCATACATTTGCATAATACAAAATATAGTCTACCCACAGAAACAGCAACAGGGAGGAAGCAACAACAAGAGCAAAAGCTACAAAGGAGAGAGGCGAAAGGAGGCGTAACACACATGAAGCAGAGCTCACACATGCGACAAGGCTAATCCTAATAATCTTTTAGTTTTCTTAAAGATAACGAGAGAGAGGCCTCCTCCCACCCCCGCCCGACGGCTGATTGATTTCGTTCTGCTGTGAATGAGTGAGCGAGCAGAGTGGTGTGGCTTGTGTGCTCAAGAGGCGGGTGGAGAGGCTGTACGAGAGTTCCCCACATGCAAACTAGGAAGAACGGACGCCACGTGTGAGTGAGAGGCCAGTGCCCGAGAGGGATGCGAGAATGGAATGGAATGAATGGCAAAGTACACGACCCGTTACGCACGCACACACACACACGCCCAGATGGCGACGGCATACGCAAAGCAAACGTGTCGCTTGACATTTCTCTCCATCTTCACTGTAGAGTTCTCTTTACTTTACATAATTCGCTTAAGTTAACTTCTTTTGGTGTTTTCTTTCCGTTTTCTTCTTATTTTGTAAGTAAAATAGATGAAAATCAATTTGACGTGTGCTGAATTCTGTTTTCGGTTTAAAAACTCGTTTTACAAAAGATAATAAAAAAGGCAAAGGCGAAAGTAGGGCCAAGGAAGAGGTAGCGGAACGAGATGACACAAACAAGGGTGGGCCATTGTTGCCGCAGGAGCGAAGACGAGGCGCGGGGGACACAAAATGGAAATCAACTCGAATTGTGTGTGCCCCGCCATGGGGTGGGGAGGGTATGGGTTGCCTGGGCTCTCGACACAGAAGTGATGAAGTGGCGACCATGTCAAAGGTAAAGCAAGAAATCTAAATACATGCATATGTACATGTATGTATGTATGTATGTACACTCCTAAATCGAACTTCAACGCTGTAAAACACACATTGAGAATCCTCAAAAGCAAAAGAGAAAGCCAACCCTTTGGACATTGATATGCAATGACTTCTGACCGGAGATTAACTCTGAGATAATGGATACATAATATGCACAAATAAATATATTTATGTATGAATTATCATCCGATTGTTTGGCTATGCACAAACATGATGTTTCCGCCACGTCAAGGAGCTCGAAAAAATACCCACCGCAAAAGGCGCAAGGGAACTGAGCGAACGATTTTGTTGTTCCCATCATCATTTAGGGGTGGCAATAATTACATCCATATTTTTACCATTTCAATTTGAAAGAAAAATCGACCCACTCGACAGGCCCCACCCCGCAGCGGAATACGTGGCTTCTATGTGTGTGTGTGTGTGTGTGTGTGTGTGTGTGTGTGTGTGTGTGTGTGTGTGTGTGTGTGTGTGTGTGTGTGTGTGTGTGTGTGTGTGTGTGTATGGGTGTGTGCATGCCTGCTGGGACATGTTTTCCCCTGCTGCGGCCAACAATAGGTGTCGCAGGCACGAACAAAAAACTAAATGAATCAATGAGAGAGGCAAATGGCAGGCAATTGCACGGGTTGTGGGGGGGGAAGGGCTCTGAGATGCGGAACGAGCCAGAGGCAAAACTGAAGGGCACAATAACCTCGCCGACTAACTCGATTTTCGCCAAATTAAATTTGTTTGGTTTTATGCTTTCAGTTCTAGAGCGAGGATATAAAAAAACGGGGAGTGCAAAGAGCCTCAGGCAGTGCCCCAGTTCTAGGCAAGAAAAAACGATTCGGTGAGAGATTTTCCATTCAATAACAACTACAATAATTAATCACATCCCGATCTTCAAACAAACTCTTCGGATTCCGCTTCGGATAAGCCTGGATCAATTCGTAATCGTTTATCTAATGGAATCAATTTGCTGCGAATGCACGTACTTCCCCCCATGCGGGTAGCACAGCAGTTTCTGCCCACCCCGACGCGGTCCTGCACTGACGACAACGCATTTTGTGTCCTGGCAACGCAGTAGCCTGCAGACACTGACATGGAAGCAGCGGGAGATGTCTGTGTACGCAAACTCTGCGACATCTCTCCGCCTGTTGTCCTGTCAGTCAAAGACAAATTTCAGCGCAAATAGAGCGGCAGAACGCGGTGGAGAGCCTGAGCCAAGCCAAGCCACTGCGCCATAGAAGACCCAGACAGGGCAGCAGCCGGGCAGATTCTGCTTCTTATCATCATTATCAATATCACTGGCAGCAGCCAGTGTGGACAGATGCATACTTTGTGCAGCAAAAGTTGTCCTAAAGCTCCTAAAAAATTTAAATTGTAGGCTCTAACCCACAGCTGGTTTTCGAGTGCAAAAACGTTTACGGGGCTTCATGGAGTTCGTTCCACCTCCAGCACGCACACACGCACACTCGCACACTTATTCAAACCCCCACCCCTGCAATCAGGGCGCTTAATTAGTTTAAGTGCGTCCCGTTAGACGGGTAAACTATAGTTGAGTGCAGGTACAGTACTGTGATGATGCCTAGATGTGTGGACATGAGTGTTGATATTATTTACAAAACATTTCAATTGATTTAGTCCAAGCGGCAGGGAAACTTTTAATGCATGCAAAGTGCTTGCTGTAACTCTAAGAGCTTCCGGACAGCTTCCCTTTGGCGGACAGCGGACAGCATCTCCTAGGCGGACATCGTATATTCACCTTATTCACCTTAGGTACTGTATATGTACATATGTATGTATGTACATATATGTATGTACATATGTACATATGTATGTATATTTCTCTGCCTCCGATTTTCGATTGTTTACTTTACTATTTTTATTAACAAATTTGTTGTTTAAGGGGATTTACCACAAAATTGGTGTGTGTGTGTTTGTGTGTGTGTGTGTGTTTGTGTGTGTGTGTGTGTTTGTGTGTGTGTGTGTGTGTACGAGTGGTGTGTCATTGGTGAGAGCTCCCTTGGGGAGACATTTCTCACAGTCGGACAAGCGTTTCTCACTCCAATCCCTCCGCTGCACATTGGGCCGAGACATCTGCTATGCTGGCATCGATTCGAAAACTAAATATAGAGACTTGAAACTGTCTACAGTTGGATGTAATTATATCCATACAAACATAAATACATTTCCAATAAAGGTTGCATTTTTTACACAAGTTTCCAAAAGCCACACCCACTGTGCACCGGGAAAACGTAGAATTGCGCCCGGAGGGGCGTTTCCCGCCACCTAAATAAAATTCCCATAATCCAAAAAAGACAAACCAAAATCTAAGCGATATCGCCTCAAAGGTTGAGCACTACATTTTGGGGCTGATTGAAAGTGATTTTCAATTAAAAAATCACAAGCCGAAAATGATTTCATCAACGACGATAAGAAGCGTCTGCGTCGACGTCTCTGTCGGCGTTAGAAGCGGCAAACGAAACGAAATGCGTTTTTCCACTTTAATTGGTTTCTGAGCTGAGCAACCCCCCAGAGCGACCACAGCGACAATGACACTTTGTGCCTGTGTGTGCCGAAAGGGGGAGAGGAGAGTGTGTGGAGAAGGGAGAGATTGGTTGTACAGCGAGAGGAGAGTGAGATGCTGGCTGAATGCAGCAGCAGCAGCAGCGGCAGCAGCAGCAGCTGTATGAATTTTTAACAGCTGATAGCATTTGAAATTTATGACGTTGAACACACACAGCCGCAATGGGCAGGCTTGGCTTCGGCTCGTCGGACTCTCTTTACCAACGGCCATCACATCCACTCTCTTCAGGCGGAGGGCGCTCTTCGCTTTGAGTCCGATGGATGCCTTGCCTCTCTCTTTTGTCTTACCTTTCTCAGTTTTGTGCTTGTTGCGAGGTTGGGATCGGTTCGGTTCGGTTCGGCACAACCACTTCCAAGTGTTGGTGTCTGTGCTGAGCGAGGGGAGCAGAGCAGGGCCTGATCTTGCCATAACAGTTGTTGCATTGTCTCCCCTCCCGACCCCCACCACACCGTTCAATTCCATGTTATGTTACGTTACGTTCTGTCTGTTCCTGCCTGTCTCGTCTCATGCATTGCAGTGCAGTGCAGTGATAACAGCTGACGACTGTGCTACTGTGTGTGTGTGTGTGTGTGCGTGCTGCGTCTTTGACTACCTGTGATTGACGATTGACTAAATGGGAACAGCTGCACATGTAAGATAAGAAGAAGAAGAAGAAGAAGCAGAAGGAGAAGAAGTAGATAAATAAGGAGAAGCAGAAAGGAGAGAGTGGTGCCGAGAGATTATCCTTTGTGTCGATGTTTTAATGCACTTACATACATATGTATGTACATACATATGTACATATGTATGTATGAATGTACAGTGAAATTCCCTAAAGCCAGATACCCACTGTCGCAGTTTTTTCAGACGATTGGGAGGCCTAACTTTATGGAGAAGAAAACATACTTAATTGATTTAACATTTTTAAGGCCCCAAATCTTTCAGATTTATGGTTAGATTTTGTTGCCTAGTGTAATTCCCCAATAGGAACAGACTGATACTCGATTATGTCTTGCCCGTGCTGAAGTACACTATGACTAGCAGCTGTTAAGACCTTTGCCTAGATACATTTCCAAGACGTGCACCGAGACCGAGGGTCGAAAATATTCCTGTGCATAGGAACAATTCTGTTTAGAAGGTGCTACCCTTCCCTTCATGCTTGTTCATCGAAGAGAATTGAAAATAACATTTTGGCATCTCCCTCTGGCTAAGCTAATGGCATCGACCAAAGATCACCACACCCCATACCCCACACCACACTCTCTACCCACTTGGTCGGCGGGGGGTACCTCACTTTAGCATAATCCCTGCTTAATTGCTGCTCGGTTTGAGGCACACACAAATGACAACCCTCCGCCACTAACCCCACTCCACTCCACTCCTCCCAACCAACGAACCGACCTGTACAGGCAACCCCTCCCCCAATCTCTTTGAACCGAATACTCCCAAGCACCCACCCTCTTCACAACGCCCCTCTTCTCAGTCAGCGCTTGTATTGTTTGCCCGGTTTGGCCCTTTATTTTACTGCCTCGTCGTGGCTGTCAAAACGGATACACACCAGCATACACTTGGCCCAATATGTAATCGTACACCCGTCTCAGAGTATGGCATATTTCGTCCATAATAACAGTTAGATTTTATATTTCTATGGAGTTATTTTCACGAACCTTTTTTTCGGAGACACTACAATTCCTGGTGCCCACATAATTATATGCATACGTACCACGAACTTTCTTGGCTAAAAACATGGTTTCTGAGTACGTGTACGGATACAAGTTGCACCGAGTGTAGCCCGCAGAGAGCGACCGAGAGAGTGCGAAACATTCGTACGTACATACATACATACATACTACATAGACAGAGTCATAGTCGTTTGGGGCGGTGTATTCAGTGATAGGGTGTAGCAGTCATCGACACGGAATAGCGGGGGGGTGTCGACAGCGTCAGTATACATATACATATGTACATCCAAATATACATACATACATACGTACACATGTAGCTGGAGGGCTTGATACAGAAAAGTTGATTATTAATTATGAGACGAAATGGATGATAACTGCTGTCGAAAATTGTTCTCTTTTTCGCTTAGAAAAAAGAGGAGAGTTTGGACACCTGACTATCTTAAGGCTTGATCGTGTGATTAGACATAGTGTAACCCAATGCGCAGAGGAAGCAGGAAGTGGGGGAGCAGCAGACAAACCAATGTTCGAAACATAACAAAACGAGCGTGCAAAATTCGTTTAAGTTGTACAGAGAGCGCGAATGCATGAGTAGATGGGGGAGAGGAGTGGGCAGGAGAAGCGGCCACGGCATAGGGCAAAGCCAGTGGCTGAAGCAGAGGCTGGTCTGGTGCATTCGTGATGACACAGCAGCAGAGCAGTGTTTGCTGGTGGTTGGACAGGGAGGCACAAACATATTCATAGTACTCCTCAGACACATGCACACAGACACATTCAAAAACTTATACAAAGCAGGGACACGCGGCGGCTCTTGGCTTAAGCAACATTTGATTGTCGGGCGAAAACCAGTATAATTGCACAAACACACACACACACACACACAAAATGAGGGACACTGTGCTGTGTGAAGTTAAGGGCGCTGCGCTGTTAATGCGCTCTCTTTTGCTTAATTTTTGGGCCGCAGGAGCAACAAACAGGCAAATAAAAAAGTAATAACCAAATGGGAAGCTAAAAACATCATCAGCAAACGGATGGTTCATCACGTCACACTTCCAGACGCTAGTCGCCAGCGACGCAGCCAGCAGCAACAGCAGCTCCCACGCGGCCGAAAAGCAAAAAATATGTTCCTTCATTTGTTTGTGTGTTTGACCTCGTCGTTGTCGTCTCTTTAGCTGTCTGGCTCTCTTTGCTTCGCTTGTGTGGCGTTCTCTTGCCAGGCCTGGCCGTTTTGTATGTTTTTCCCTCTTTGCTGTTGGCCGTCCGTCGGCTAGCTTCCGCCCTTGTTTGTGCGTGTGTTGTAGCGGCGGCGGCTTGTGGGTATGCTTGTTGAGTGAGAGGAGCGTTAAGATGGATCCGCGGGTGGGAGGGGGGCCGCTGCCTCTTTTGGCTCTCAGGCGCAATGACTTTGTGGGACATTGGCAGCGACGTTGACGTCTACGGTGGCGTTAGCGTCGTCATTGTTGCGCGGCCGTTTAACTTTGTGTCTTGTCTGTATTATGTGCATACATACAGGCATACGTATGTACATGTGTATGTGCTCGCGTTGGAGTACGTGTTTGTGTGTGCGTTTGCTATGGTCTTATTTCAAGATAATCGTCGCACGTGCATACGTATGTACATATGTATGTAAGTCTATACATAGATAGGTATGTACGTGTACGCATGTATGTGTGTTTGTACGAGTGAATCTGTGTTTTTGTAACTTAGCGGTTTTCTTTTGTGGTTGTTGTCATACTTTTGCTGCTTAATTTTATTAGTTTTTTTTTCGTGATTCGCTCCTCACTTGTTTTCCCCTTTCTTTTGTTGGATTTTTGTATTGAAATTGTATTTAACCCATTTAGCCCCCGTCCCAGTGCGTGTGCGAGTTCTTTGTCAACAGGTTTTGACCCAATTGCAAAAAAATTTAAAAATACAAATAACCACTTTATGAGAGCACAGAGCACAGTAAACATGCACTATTTATTTGTATTAATATGCTTGCATATTGAAATGCTTTCGTCAATAGATGTTAACCTCGTGGAGAGGTTTTCTCTTATTAATTCTTTAATTATCCTCTCCACTCAAAGCTGAAGCTGATCTTGAGCAATTTCGAAATTCCCAAAGTCAAAATAAAATCAACAGACGCTCAATGCGAGAAAAATTGAATTTGTTTATGCTTAAACAAAAATTACTTTGTTTTCGACACGTACACACACACACACACACACACGAAAACGAAGCAGCGGAATTCCAGTCGCAGCTGGTGCGCTGCGGGCAGAGGCAGAAGGCAAAAGCATCGGCAGGGACGGAGCAGTAGCCGCAGGCAGAGAGCAATAATTTGTTGATCTTTGAAATTGAAATGAAAATTGACAAAAACAACAACGTCGCGACGTTGCTCATCAACAGAGCAGGGCGCAAGCAGAGAGACACAGGCAGCGCTGCTCTGCTCCCGTCTTCGTTTCACTTCCGGCATTTCTCTTGCTCATCTCAATTGTTGTTGTTGCTGTTTTTTTGTTATTGTTAACACGACACGTACCGTACTGCAACAAAATGAAAAATGCGTTTTGCGAAACCTGTTGGGAGAAAGAGTCACAGTACGAAAGAGGGAGATAAGGGAGAGAGATGGGGGCAAGATAGAGCGCAGCGGTAAAAACAAATTAAGGAAAATGAGAAACATAATTAGAGGGAATACTCGTGCTTATCAGGCTTATGGACTGCCACTACATACGGATACATGCATACATATGTACATACATACATACATTCAAATGTACATAAATACACATGCATAGAAAATGCTTCCTACCAAGCGTTGATCCAAATCGAAATTGTATGTACGAGTGCCTGCGAGTGTAAAAAGATATCAAACGGAAAATATGCCAAGAATCTCCCCCACCCAAAATGCTAGAGGATGGAGCTGGAAGTTACTTTACAGAAAATGAGTGCCAATGAGTAGGGTGCTGTTGCCCCGGGGGGGTGGCAGGGAAGCAAATAAAAATCAGTCGAATAAGGCATTTAGAGACACTCGAAAGTCAAAACACAAAAAAAACCGTAAAATGTTTGCTTCACGCCACGCCACTCAGCGAACGCTCCGTAGTGGGGTAAAGGGCAGTGGAAATAAAAGAGAATGAAAGAGAAGAAAAGGGGCGCACACATAACATTTTGTGTTACAGTTTCAATTTAAAAGGAAAAACGTTTCCCACACGCACCATAACCCATGTACATATGTATGTACATACATATGTATGCACACTCAGTTACATACACACACACAAACGCGCAGCAAGCGGCTTCATCATCAATTTCTAAATGCAAAACCGCAATAAAAAAAAAGAAAGAGAAGAGACGAACATCGAGTCAAGTTCGACACTCCAAATTGGATGCTCTTGTAATGCGAATATTTTTCCGTTTTTTATGGTCTTTGGTATACATATTTACATGTGTGCATGTAGTTGTAGTTGTACAATTCATACACATTGGGATTAAATGCATACTTATGTACATGCATTTATGGATTATAATTAACTAATGTTCGCGTACATTCGCGTACAATAACGCTTTCAATCAAAATGGAAGGGTGTCCACTGACTATTGCAGCCAAAGCACTCAAATCGGACAAACTTGTGTCGTGGAGAGCAGAGCACGAGCAGAGAACGAGCAAGAGCGGGAGCGAGCAAAATGTTGCGCTCTGTTTCGGGTTTTGGTCCGAGGCTAACCAACGACCATCGGTCGGGTAAGGTTCGGGTAGTTGTTGATTGTGGTGGGAGGGGAGGGCCGAACGACAGCGCACGTGTAACCGTAAAAAGAGTGAAATAGTAAGGGGGAGGTGGCAGGGTGAAGTTTGCGAGCGTGTGTGCAAAATAACCACCCAACTAAGATGGTTGACAAGATAATTTTTACCCTGCTCCCCCTCATGAAATGCCATTATACTTTGCTAAGCTAACTGACTAGCTTCAAAACCAGAGACAGCTTCTAAGGAAAAGCATGCATTGAGCATGCAGAAGCTATAAATTCTTGCACTTTTAAGTTCCCATGTATTTTTTTGGCTTGCACCATCCACAGCCTAGTATTGGATAATGCGCTACGAACACCTTCCGTCCAGTACACACACATATGCCAGTTTACTCGCGTGTGTGTGTGTTTATACTCGTGCAAGGGGGGAATATATAGGGGGTATCAGCTATGGGACACCTTCGAGCTTTGACTGCCAGAACGACCGAACCCCTGCACAATCTCTTAGCGAAGCGCGGGAAGTGGAGTGGCAAGCGATTAACCGCAAACCAAATATTTTGACTCAGTCAGCACTTTAGAGTCAATGTCAGATAGAGATACACACACACACAGGCACACATCCATTTATGTGTACATACATATGTGCATGGGTACGTAGATATGTATGTATGAATATTTTTTGGGGCATTAGCCTTAAGATAATTTGTTTGATATGCGATTTAAAGGTTGAAAATTATTCAAGGTTATGTTTATTTTAGACGCAAATTATTTGGGGCATTGGCCGGACATCAATATGACCATGCTGGAAGCCAAACCAAGCCCACCACCTTTAGCACGGCGTACAACCCGCTATCTACCTGCATATACAGCATGTATGTACATATGTACATATGTACATTCATACGTGCATGCATACACACATATTCATACTTTCTCACACAGTGCGGATCATCAATCAAGCATGTTCGGCTCGTCTTTCGGTGTGCTCTGGTTCGGCTCGATCGCATCGCATCGAACATTGCTGTGAATACAGGCGTCTGCCATCAGCTGAGCTGCATTTCAATTGCGGTACTTTGGTTTTAGGCCTTTTATACCCTACAGCGACTATGTACATACATACATACATTGAAATGTAGACGAATGCCTACTACCAGAGAAATTCCCCATTGTATACTGCCGAAGTTTTTCTGTCCAGCTATTGTGGCGTCCGGCTGTCGTATTTTTTATGTATTTATGTAAATACAGAAAGATGTATGAATGTATGTATGTCTGTACATACTGGCAAGAGTTTGTTGTGTCAACCAATTCTTTAAGGCTGTGGTGACTTTTCCATAATGTGCAATTTTACTGCATAGGTACATATGTACATACGTAGGTACATACACATGTACATACTTATCTACATTTGTACATTCGTTTTCTGTTTTGTTGTACAGACCCCCACGAAATAAAGTCAGCCTCTTGAACGAACAAACACACGTGTGCAAAAGCAAATGTAGAAACGGGAACAACAACAACATACATTTGCATATACATATGTATGTACATATGTACATACTTACATACATAAATATATCCCCAGCGTAGCATACATTTTCAATGTCACGTATTGCTGTTCAATTTCTGTTGCTTTCGCCCTACAACTCTCACACTCTCGCACACACACCGACACACACCGTAAGAGAGTCCGCGTCGTCTTCATCAGCAACTTAATTATTAAATTAAATGCGCTAAATGGCAGCACACGCAAGTGCTAATAAAACAAAATACGAAAATAAAGAAGAAAAACCAAAGCAAAACACACGCAAAAATCCAATAGAGTGTGGCGAAGAGGGAGTGAGTGGAAGCGCCACATGCTGTCTGCTTACAACCTTGTCCGTTAAGAGGCCGTCTGTCCCCGTCGCTGTCGCTGTCGCTTTCGGCACACCGATCCAATCCACTCCCACTCGCACTCGCACACACACTCTTAAGCACGAACCCTTCGCAAATCAAATAAAATTATACGCTCTCGTTGGCTCTCTCTCTCTTTTCTTGTTTCTTTGCGTCAACCCCGCCGCTCTTTGGCTGAATATGCGCGGTGTTTTTACTGCTCTTTGGCTTTGCCTTTGGCGCTCGTTTTTTTTGCTGCTCTTTGGCTTTGGCTCTGGGTCTGGCTCTGCCTTTGGCGCTGTTCAATTTTCATTGCCTTGGCTTGGCAGCCTGCCTGCCTGACTGACTTCTTCCCATCTTCAATGCTTTTTTATGGCTTTAATGGCCATAAAGCCGCTTTGGCCGCCAGCTGTTGGCTGTGTGTTGGTCTGGCGCTGCCCCTGCTTCACTCCCCGCTCCAAAAACCGAAACGAAGACGAAGATGTCTGACAAAAGATGCCACAAACTCAAACTCAAACACACACACAGTCACATGCCTGTGCGGACAGCATACGCACAGGCTTAAATATGCATGTGTGTGTGTATGTGCATATGCAGTGGCATGCAGTTGCAGTGCCAGCTATGACTACTTGCTCGTACTCCCCCTGCCGCAATCGATTACAGGCGACCACTTACCCGAATATACAAAAATATGTACAAAGGTGATCGATGAGTGCAATGGAATTTGGCTTAGGGAACAACTTAAATCGCATTCCCAAAATTGCTTGGGATTTGCTTTAGGATCAGCTGTTAATCAGCTGTTCCGCTATACAAAAATAAGGCAAAATGTTCATGTACACATACATAAGTACATGTGTGTATGTATGTATATGTCTGCATTACAAGCTGTCACGCCTCTGAGCATTTGGTAGTAGTCACAGGCAGAGAAGTTGATTCAATGAATTTCTCGTACTGAAAGTGAACATTTAAGAAAAGCGTAAAGAGCGTAAGGTATACTCGTCCGTACATTCATACATATGTACATAAGTAAACGTATGTAAATATGTACATACATATGTACATGGGCGTATGTTCTGAACCACTTATTGAAGATAATCCAAGCGCTGGATTCCCTAGATTTCTGTTATTTTGGTACTGGAGGAAGGTGTCTACAAACTATACACACATAAACACACACATGCACGCAAAGCCAGACGGTGGCACAGGTATGCGCACATGTATTCCCATTCTTTAGGCCAAGGGGGCGCCGCCCCGCAAACATACAAACATCAAAGCAGTGCGTGAACGAAGAAGGAAGAGCAGGGCATAGAACACAGAAAGAGAAAAAACCAGATGGGACGTTATGAGTCGCTGCGCATATGAAGCGACAATTTTAATACCCAGTACTGGGCTAGTGAATAGGTAACCATCCGATTTATTGGACTTATAAAATATATTTCTGATCTGTACAGAACACCAGAACCGTTACCAGAGCCTTACGTGCTATTATACTCTCGCTTTTTTTAATCTTTTTTTTACCAACGAATTGTCATCCTGTTCTTGGTGTGGCAAATATTTAGACAAACTAACATACCCGCATTTCCATTAAATACGAGGCATAAAAATCCAAACGTAAAAAGCCCGCGCGAATACAGGTCGACGCTCGTTTGTTAGGGAAGCGCGACGCCAGCGCTGGCATCGGCATCGACCTCGGCGTCCGTCGCAGTTGTGGTCTCTCTTATGATTTTCGGAAATTCCATTTTGCTTTTGTGTGTGCATTTTTCGCTGCGGGGCTCCGTTTTTTCCTGTTGTTGTTGCTCTGCTCTCTTCATTGCTGCTGTCTGCATATTAAATAAGCAATTAAAACAATTTGTTTCAATAAGCAAGATCTAACATGCACTCATTATGCTTTGGCCAATGTTAATATCGCTCAATGTATAATTTGTGTGTGTGTGTCCCACACGCTCTTCGGCTAAGCGATGACAGCTTTTGAAGATCCTCTCTTAATTCTGTGCATTTATTTTTTTTTTTTAGCTCTTTCGCCAGTCATGACATCACAAGTGGCCTTTCAATACTTTTTCCCACTCTGTCAAGCGTGGTGTGTGTGGAGTGGGTGGTATCCCTTTACAGTTAACATATGTACAGATGTACCTACAAATGTTTACATCAACATATGTACATACATACAAGTACTCAAACTAGAAATTAAATAACAGGTCACCCTTTTACCAGCTGTTTTAGGGCTTTTTCTATGATTATGCGTCCTCTTTGTACCGATGATTCGGTTATTAATTGGTTACGTTATCGCATCCAAGTGAATCTTTATTTCGATTATGGACTTAGATTCATGCCCATTTGTTCCTACTGTTTACATTATAGTCGATACATACACCCAGAAATACATACATACATACATATTTACATATGCAAATATACCGATGCAGAGCGATAGACGTGTGTGTGTGTGTGCAGATTCCCTTGTGAGTGGAGTGTAAGTGCTCCACTTTATTGTCAATTCGGAAGTTTGGCAACAATTCGGCATCATCGCTTGGGCCAATTTCAAGACCCACTTGCACGTACACACACAACCAATTGTTTTGCATGAACACACACACACATCTGTATGTACATATGTATGTATGCCTGTGTTTTCATTTTATTATCCGCTTTTACTGACTCTTCTCCGACTACGTCACCGGGCTCTGGACTGTGTTTTGTGTTATACTCTTTGCAGGGATGATTACCATTAGTGCGAACAGATTTATGCAACGCAGCATCAAAATCCTCTACCTAATAGTAATTTTAACATAAATACATATGTACATATGTAACTGCGAGGGCATATTCTTGTCATCCTTCCTTTTTTGTCTGTTGTTATCACCTTTGTTGTAGTTGGACTGGAGTTGGAGTTAACGTCGACGTTTTCGATTGCGTTTGCGTCGCTGCCGACGTTCTCGTTACTGTCGCGTCGGCAGCAGCTTCTGTTATTGTAATTTGCTCCGTTTGCGTAGTTTAAACCTGTTGTTGCTTTTGCTGCTGCTGGTATTGGCTTTGCTTTGCTTTGCTCTTCGCTTTGCTTTTGTTGCTGATATTTCTTTTCGCTCATTTTATTTGTTCGACTTTGAAGCGCGAACGTACAAACAGAAAGAGAAAGAGGAACAGCAGTACACGACACACAATACAGACGAAGACGCCGACAGAAAGAGGGAGAAGCGTCAAAGCATAAAACAGAAACAATTTCTATGCGACGCGGCGTGAGGAGTAACAATTGGGCCGCAGACCATAATCTTGCGTATCCATTGATTATAGAATTACACATGCTAATTACAGTTTAAATATACTAACACTGTGATCGAAGTGCATACGGTTCCAAAGATTAAAATAAACAATGTACATACATACATATGTGTGTATGTATGCGTATGTATGTATGCATGAATGTAAAGCAGTGGTCCCTCACGGCGCCATCGAATGAGCACAGGAAAGTGTTCTGCTGCTGCGCTGCCGCTCCACGCACGGTATTTAACAGTGATCACAATCAATAACATTTTCCGGGGTCTTTTTTTATTGGTTTTTGAATGTTATCAGTTAACTTTCTACTTAGTATTTCTGTTTCGCAACTGGACAGAATGCAATTCAATTTTGTTGGTCTCAAGGACGTGGCACCGAAACTGCTGTTGCTGCTAACTTCTGGTCTCACTAATATGGATGTTCCCCTGCAAAGGTACGCCCGCTACGGTTCCTGCCACTTAATTAATTGAAAACGTGACTTGCAAGGTAAAGGCTCTAACTCTCCTAATACTGCACAAATCACTTCAAATTGAAAACATGCATACATAGAAACACACAAACATACACAAGCATGCATGTGGCTTTATTATGCGATAAGTCGAGTGAGTGAACGAGAGAAGGGGCTGCTCTCTTCAGCCAGAGAAACTGAATCGAACCGAGCTGTAGCGAACCGAAGTGAAGTGCAGAAATGGGCAAACACGAACCGAACGAGAACATACACACGCACGCACACATGAATGCACTAGCCGTATGATTGCCGATCACACAAGCCTATCGTACGGCGGGAGGAGGGTTGGGGTGGGGTGTTACTGCTTCTGCTGCTGAATGAAGATTGCCCTTAGATCGTGTGCTGCTGCTTGTTCTCTCGTTCACCAAATATTTTAAGACTTGTTCACTCACAGAGAGAACAAGCAAACGGATTGAAAAGAAAGTGTGCTGCGGTATGCGGTGATACAGTACACATTTAGACTCCCCTGCTCATCCCACTCAATTAACGTCGCGGCGTCACCCCTCTCCGCAACACAAAACGAAAAAAAATTCGTCCACTGCCAGCATAATTACCGTTAAGCGAACCATTGCCTTTGTCTTTGGCTCTGGCTCACTGTAACTGTAACTAGCGCGCTTTCTCTGCTTCGTTCGCTGCCTCGGCCGCTGCTTTGTCCGTTTTTGGACAGCACACGAGCAAGCACGAACACGGGCGTAGGGGTGGGGAGTGCGAGTGTGGAGCATTGGACTAGGCGCAGCATTGCCCCCCCTCGCCACGTCCACTCTCCTTCACTCAACAGCCCAAAAGAGAGTGAGAGAAAAGAAAACAAACTGTTGGCGACTGCTTTCCCACATGGCGTCCGAGGGAGGCAGGCAGCTGCCCTGAGTGGGTGGGATGGGTAAGAGGGTGTCTGGCAAGGCCGCAATTAATTACAAACTTACCCCAGCTGTCTCCGGTCCCCCCTTCATGGCACAATACACTCTCTGTTTGTATGTGATGTGTGTGTGTGTGTGTGTTCGTGTATCTGCGGCACGTATCAATGTTAAACGCATAAACACAAAGAGAGCCAGAGAGTGAGAGCGAGAACAGGCAGAGAGAAATGCAAATGCTGGCAGCCTTACCGTTATATTAAATTATAATAGGTTACGTTGTCCTTCTTTCTTTTTGAATAGATTCCTGTGATGCCTTACATTACTGGAAAAGGTGTTGCATGTTCTCCATTAGCTATTAATTACCGCATGTGGCTGCCCTGAAATGGATTTGAATGGATAAGCCAGTGATATCTTAGGTTTTATGCCACATTCATATTCATGTACATATGTACATAATTATCCTCATAATAGAGAAATTACAAGTCTCTGTCCTGAAGGGTATTCGTGCGGACAATGCAACATACACACATATGTACATATGTGCATCCATACATAAATATGTACATATGTATGTATGTAGACCAACATCAAGCAACCACCTCTTGGTCGATACGATACCCTTGACAACAGCAAAAGCAACAGCAAAAGCAACACCAAGAAGAGGCCAGTCAGAGGCAGAAGCAACAACAACAAAAACGATTGTAAAAATGGCAACGACAAATGAAGAGGAAAAAAAGAAATCCGAGCCGAAGCAGCGCTGCTAACGCCACTGCCTAAGTGAGACCGTGTGTGTTTTTGTGAGTTTGCGAGTGCATAAGCAAGTAAAAACAACAAACCGAAATCAACTTAAAATAGAGTCCAATCTAACAATGCTCCAAACACAAAAATCATTTCTTCATGCAACCAAGTCCACACACACACATGGAAATATGTACATACATATGTACATAAGTACGGAACACGCGCATGCTGACGACGTTCCCGCTGACGCTAAGGCATTTATCACTGCTTGCTTAAACGACGAGAAGAAGCACTGCTTTTGGGGTCTACTTGGGACGCAACGAGATCGAGGCCGACCGTCGCAGCAGCAGAACGACGGCTGCCAGTGGCCTGCAGAGGAAGGCCTAAAAGAAGCCACCGCTGCGGCAGTGGCAGCAGGGAGCAAAATAAGCCGGAGATGGAACAGAGGGGTGTCGAGGAAGGGAAGACGATGGCTGGGCGGGCGGATGGGAGTCATTGATTTTCGTTTATGATGTTGAGCCAGCAGCAAAAACAGGCGACGCTCCGCTCTCACTTTTTATACGTTCATTCACATGAAGCACAGTGGAATGGAGCCAAACACAATCGAACAGAACTGAAACAAAGGTCTGTAATCCTTGGTTATTCTTAGGGATGTTTTACCTGCATCTTAACACCTTTACAAGTTCACATTTTTGGTTCGACAGTAGGTATGAATGTTCCTATGTACATGCACACATGCGTGCATATGTATACGTTTTTATGAAGTCACTGCCTAATCCCGCTAATCTGTTAATGCTTTGATACATATGTATGTATGTATGTAATAATTATGAGTACAAGAATCGCTGCAACATTGTGAAGCATACATACATATGTACATGCAGCACCATGCTTTAATGTATCCCAATTAAAAACGTTTTTTATCGCATAAATATCCCACTGTACTCTCCAAGCGCTGGCTGTGCGGCCAATGCAAGAGTGTTGTCACCCACAAAGAGAGCACGCGCTCATAGCCAAAAAAGAGCGCTAGCTCTTACAGAAAGAGCGAGGGGGAAAGAGAAAGAGCACTAGAGTGAGTGTGAGTTGGGAGAGGCCAAAGCCGAAGAAAATAAAACTTGTTCACAGACATAGCCATCCCTGCCGCTGGCTGCAACAGTTTCATTTTCACTCAACCCTGCTTACCAATGATGTGACAAAAATACAACAACAACAACAACAACAAGATGGGAACGCTGTGTATTAATGTTAAATCTTGCATTTCGTTTATCCCCCCTTTCCACCTAATACATGCTAAATGTTCTTTTTGGAATTTTCAAATATTTTATCTTTCCATTATTCCGGTACATCTGTCTCTCCATCTTACACTTCTCACACCAAAATTAGCCGTTATATCCCACTCTTTGGCGCACACGGCACCAGGAGGAGTGTGTGTGCTTGTGAGAGAGAGAGGGAAAATGATACAGCGAGTGCGAATTTCTTTGTTCTCACTGGCCCTAACTATGAATCAATCGTTCATTCTCTATGATTCTTCACATTTGTAGACGTCACAGAAGTTCATCCTTTGTGGGTGCGGAAAAAGACAGAAACAAATTTTTTTAAATTGTAGCTTGTAAACAAAATTAAATGAAAATTCGTTTTTTATTGACACTATGGATTTTTGTCGAGGAGAAAGGGCCCATACGTTTGAATGTGTACATAGTACATGTACATACATACTTACATATGTTTATTATACATAAGTTCCCTATTCGAACTGGCATTGCAAACGACTGGTTAACGCCGTAGTACCCTCCTAGTATACCACGCATGTACATATGTACGTACACATATGCATACTCTCATTCATACATAGATATGTACATACATATTTACGCTAAGAGAATATCTCAAAGCAAAGCAAAGCCAAACAAAACAAAAACGCCAAATTAATCGCGTTGATTTCTCAGCGTCGACGTCGCGACGTCAACGCTGTCGCGTCGCCCGCAGGTAGTCGCCGCGTGCCATAATATATGTATGTATGTATGTATGATAATGTGTGTGTGTGGCTTTGAATTGTATTTATGTATTTTCTCATTTCTGTTTCATTTCAGTGTATTGTTTGCCTCAATTCTTTTTAGTTTTTTCGTTATCGGAAAGAAATACGAAGCAATAAATATTTAATTGTTTGTTTGCTTGTTGCTTAATTACGTAATTTGAATTGATCTTGTATTGCAAGAAATGCACGAGACTCTGGAGATAGCAGAGAGAGAGAGAGATAGATGGAGAGAGAGAGCGAATGTTATGGTGTTTCCCCTTTTTCAGGGGAATTTCATTTCCTGATAAACAACATGATTTGGGAGCACCATTTTGTTGATGAGTTTCTCGCCCCATAAATAACGGTAACAATCATCCTTCGTCGCCTTAAGCTCGTAGTACAAAGATCGTGTAAACACTCAAAACGAACAAACTCATGCACTCTCTTGCTCGTTCGCTCTTGCTCATCTTTGTTTGTCTCTTTGTTTGAGTGCAAATTTGCATTGTCTGTTTGTGTGGAAAGCACACACACACACTGGTGCACTGGACTCACACCACTCTCATGGCTGCCAAAACTGACCTCAGAATTGTTGTTGGGGGGAAACATTCTAAAACTGTTTATTGTCAATGTGTTTGGAGAGGGGTAGGAGGTGCTTTGATAATGACTTTGGTTTTGTTTTGATTTGCTCATTCTTTATGTTTTCGCAATGAGGCAATTGCTCTTTCCCTCATACTACTCGCGCTCTGACTAGCTGTGCTTCTCTGTACATGTGTCTGTGTGTGTGTGATATCTACTTAGCCTAAATTCAAAGTGAAACTATTGACCAGATATCCCGCTTTGGCTAATTACATACACATGGCCGTAACTATAAGGCGATGATCTGGAGAAAAGTGTGTCGTCGGGGTCCTGCATCGTGGTTAGACCTCCCCCTACACAACAATGAACGGTGGGCCGCAGGCCACTCACTTCTTACATAAATATGTACATACATACATACATACATATGTACATATGTACATATGTACATATGTAATAATACAACAACGAGAAACAAGCACAAAGAGCGTGGCAACGATGAGGGGAAGAAGTGTCAGGTCAGAGGAATGCGATAATGGTGAAGAGCAAGCGTAAAGGAGGGAGGGAGTAATGGTGGAGAAGAACACGTTGATACTGCGGCGAGAGTTAGAAGGGAAGAAGCGACTGCGACTGTGACTGTAACAGTGTCTGGTGATGCCAAAGAAAGAGATACAGATGGAAAGAGGAGTTTTCAGAGAAAAACAAAGACGCGGTCGAAGAATTGTGTGTAATAGAGACGCTGTCGGCAGATGACAGGGCAGAGAAGTCGAATAAAACAGACGCTGGGAACCCAGCCTTGTCCACCCATCTACTGTCTAATCTAACCTTCTCCGCCAGCCACCCACTGGCCCACCTAGCAAGTCAGTCGCCTTGATGGCCAAAGGCTCGCGCGTGTGCTTGCGTTTTGCTTCCGTTACAAATGGACACACGAACACACAGACAGGGAGCCATGCCATGCGGTGCCAAAATCTTTTGCGCCACTTGCATATCCCACACACATGAACATACACACACACACACACACACAGCCACAGTCGGTTGCATATGGTCGCGAGAAGCCGCTCCGGCACGTACGCCATGTCAAGTTGTGTTGTTCTCTTCATGTTGTGCCCACTAGGTGCGGCAGAAAGGGGGTAGATAGAGCGCTCTCTTTCACAATGCGCTCTTTAAGCTACTTCCGTTTCTACAGCCACAAAGAAACGAAACGACAAACGAACCGAGCCGAGGAAGCAACGACGAGCATCGTTTTCTCTCTTTTGCTCTCTCTTTCCCCGTCCAACATGTTGCTAGAAAATGCCCACAAGGCATGTCAGCCCAACGAGGTAGAGTTTCACAGCACGCCAGCAGAACGGCACCATGTGCTTTACCCCGTTGTCCATACCTTTTTGTACATGCCCAGCACACGTTTCTCTGCAACATTCAAGCAGCAACATTTCAATGCCCGCCAACCGGTTATCAAGCAACATGAGTCGCAAACATGCAAGAAGTTGGCATATTGCAGCCCGGAAAAATTGTTCCCCAACATCCGCGCTATATTTTGGTTTACTTCAGAGTGTCTCTCAAAAATAAATTCGCCGCGAACGTGTGAACAACACAGCCTTGTCGAATTTTTTCTGAATTCAGAAATCTCCGTTGAAAACATCCGTGTCGGCAGTGGGGAAACACGGGGCCGCGACAACCAGCGAAAACATAACTAATGTCGAACTTTTCCCAAATCTTTGCAACGTAATTGAGTTCGAGTGTGCTGCATCATCGGCTCCCCGCGTGCCCCTCGCCAACCAGCCCTGAGTCGCCGCCAAATCAAGAACAGTTGCAAGTAAAAGGCGACAGACGAGCAGACTGTAATGTTTTTGTTATTTTTTTCACCGTTTTGAATGACTTTTTTGTGCCAAAAAAAACCTACAACAATGAAATTCAAAAGTCCTGGATTATTTTGAATTTCTGCAAAAAAAGTAACCAAAAACAATAACAGCAGCAGAACGCTAAGCTAACGGTAACGAAACAGCAAAGTGAAATCTCAAAGTAAGAAGAAAAAAAACACTCGCAGGCAAACGGCGCCTTTTGCTCCCCAGTCAGACTGAAGAAGCAGCAGCAGAGCAGCGGCAGCATCAGGCGGAGAGCTTAGCTCATTTGCGTGATGCAAAAAGTTGCTTCCTCCTAAAATACAAACACAAACAAATACAACCAAAAACGCCTTTGAAACATTTGTGGTTTGCCTTGCCAGAGCATACATTTGTTGCAGTTTGAAGACGCTTGCAACAGCAGCGCCAGAGCAGAGCAGCAAACCAAAACATAATTAAAAGTCTTCAGCAGCAGCAGCGAAAGAGCGACTCTGCACGCTCCACTCACACACACAAACCGCACTCATAAACACACATATAGCGAGAGCAATAAAAACGCACAATGACCTTGCCAACCAATACAAACGTAGCAGCGAACGGTGGCTGCGGCAGCGGCAGTGGCAGTGGCAGCGACGATGACTCGGACATGTTCGGCCCGCCACGCTGCTCCCCCCCGATGGGCCATCATCATCATCGCTCGCGCGTGCCGATGATCTCGCCAAAGCTGCGGCAGCGCGAGGAGCGCAAGCGGATCCTGCAGCTCTGCGCCCACAAAATGGAGCGCATCAAGGACTCGGAGACAAATCTGCGGCGCAGCGTGTGCATCAACAACACCTACTGTCGCCTCAACGATGAGCTGCGACGCGAGAAGCAGCTGCGTCACCTGCAGAATTTGCCCAGGTTAGTGTCGTCAAGTAGCATATTTATAGCGAAACGTACGCGTGGGTGATGAACTTTGAACTTGGGAACTCGAGATTCTGTGCGTGTGTCTGATGGGTGGACGGGGTGGGGGTTGCCCTTTGCAGCTGTGCCTAACAGCCAGAGGCGTCAGCATTTGAACCGACAATTATCGAAAGTCAAAGGATTTCATCACCAAAACGATGTTTGAACTAATTTCATCGAAAGAGTCTCCTTAATGTTATATTTTTGTATTCCTGTTGGGTTGCTCTCCTGTCCCGCAAGCAGTGGGCACTTGGCGGATGATGCAACTGCTTAGCCTTAGCCGCTTTGAAGCCGTAAACGGCTTGGGCAATAAACCAAACCCGATTTACCACACCACAGTAGTATATGGCTTCCACAAGGACTTGTGTTCCTCTGCCGCCAGCCTGCTTCCTCTTCTCTTTCGGCCATCCCCTCCCCATGCCATCCCATTCCACTTCTACTTCCACTTCCACTGCTTGCTTTGCCGTCTCCCATTCACCTTAGTCGTCGTCGAGTATTGCAAAGTTGCAGCAACATCGGACAAACAATCGGACAAACACAAACGAATACAGAAACACACAAAACACAACAACAAAAAAACATTCACAGACACTCGTTTACAAACACACACACTCACACACACATAGACACACAGCAGTGATGGCAGCGACAGCGGCCACGGCGGCGGCGGCGGCGGCATATTTTCATAGCGAGGAAACATTGAGGCCAAGCTCAGGCCGTCAGCCAAAGGCAATTCGAGCAAAGAAGTACGGGCAAAGCAAAGGCAAAAGAAAAGACAGCAAAGACAGGGCAAAGCCAAGCATAGGCAAGACAAAGACGAAGCCACATAGGCAATGCAATGCAAAAACAAGAATGAAGAAAATACAACAACAACAACAACAACAACAAATTAAAGCAAAGACACGCCAAAGCAATGGGCAAGAAATGGGTATGACACAAGAAACACAAAAATCAAAGGCAAACCAATTAAGAAACTGAAGAGTAAACGCAAGATGTACACACGCACACACACACACACACACACACACACACATTATGTATGCATAAAACCTTGTAGGAAAAGCAAAACTACTTAAATGTTAACCCAAAAGTAAAAACAAAGTCAGGGAGTGGGAAGGGTGCACTGCAGCAAAAGCAAAAGCGAAAATAAGACAAATTACAAAGGCACAAAGAAGTAAAAGCAAAGTGAAGACACACACACACACACACAGAAGCGGACAAAGCAAAAAGTCAAGCAAAAACCCAAGCTCGTAATCACACGGAACCAAAACTAAGCAAAAAAAAAAGCCAAATGAAAACCACAAACGGGCAACCGAAAAAAAAGAGCAAGCTCCAACAATTGAAGCAAAAGTTGTGCGTTTCTTGACATGCTTGGTATTTATGTACATACATATGTACGTGTGTATGTGTGTATGTACATATGTATGTGCTGTGTTTTTATATGCTGCAGGGCCAATCGTATAATAAGTAGTACTGTGACCAAGAATCAGGAAAGGACAGGGGAACCACATGCAAACGAACTGCATCTTGCTTGAAAAATATGCCAGCGAGATTGGTATGTGAATCTATGTACATATGTACGTATGTATGAATGTAAATAGATATGTAGTACATAAATATGTCATTAGCAGATCCTTAGATCCAATTAGAGATGGGACTGCACCATGTAACTTCAGCGTTCGTAAAGTAATACAAAATGTCTCATACATACACATACATATGTACATATGTATTTACATATGTATATCACCATAACCCCATTTATTATTCACAATAAATTGTGTTCTTCTGCCGCTTTGTTGTGCCTCCTTATCGCATGTAGAAAACCGCAAAACGGACTAAAAAGTGAGCGAAAACTGGACACGAAGGGTGAAATGCGGTGTCGCTCGATTTGTGTCCGCCTCTAAGTGCGTTTACGAACATTTTGCAATATTTTCGTTATATTATCGTCTTTTTTTAGAAGGTGGCTGTGTGCTCCATTTCGTAATCAGGAACCCCCGCGCAAGTATTGAGTAATCATTTTTCAGCAGAGTTCACAAATTGGATGATAAACGATACTCGCTAGCGTCTGATGAATCATAAGGCGCGCGTCTGTGAACTTGTGATTATTAGTTCCGTTTCGTGGTCGTGTAGAGACTCGTGCCTTGGCAGCCTGCTGCTTGTTCCATCTCTAGCAAACACACATACATGCATTTGTATGTACATCACATGGTTGTTGTTTTTTGTATTTCTTTGAATGTGCTCATGTGTGTGTGTGTGTGTGTTTGGGCGCTAAAGAAGCGTAGCGCTCGTTGAAGTAATCGGAATCACGTTCCACTTGCAACCAAAAAAAAAAGCAACCACAATAATAGCAGCAACAACAGACACCAACCAGTCAGCGGCAGCGCCCGCAGCAGTGGCAACAGAACTGAACCTTCACCCCCACACACACACACACACGAACACACACACCCGTCCGAAGGGATTCGGAACTACTTACTATTCTGTGCCCTAGTCGTCTTTAGTTAATAGTTAATTTCTTTTTAAGCGTATTTTACAAAAGAGATACAGAAAAAAACAGAAACACAAACACACACACGAGCACGAACACAAAGTGAGCATAAGTGTGCTTGCTTGGCCTGCCTCTGCCTCTGCCTGTGTATCATTATTTTTGTCTTCGTCTTTTATGCACGTCCGCCGTCAGCGTCACCGTCGTCGTTGGTCTCTCTGCGCGCTGCGCTGCAGCTGCTAAAACATTTTGGCCCACTGGCAGTTGTTGGCGGCGCTCTCTGCTGGCAGAGGCATAATCAGCAAAAGCAGCAGCGCAGCTTTTTGCAATTTTTCATTTAGAATCGTTTCGTTTCGTTTCGTGTGTGTGTGTGTGTATATGAGAGTTGCTGGTTAGTCCATTTCCTTTACCGTTAACTTTCATTCACTGCTTGCTGCTGCTGCTGCTGCTTGCTTCGTACTTTTCCTACTTCCTATTGTGATTCAGTTCAAGTTCCTTCTTCCACGAATTCTTTTTTCGTTCGCATATTCGTCGCATTATATTTCTACTTGCTCATGTGCGTTCGTTAGTCCTTGCTGCCCAAATTCTGTGAACTCCTTTGATTCTACATTAACTCGACTCCGCTGCTTATGCTCGTTCTCTCACGCACTTTAACGGTTGTGCATAAATGGTGAACTACCAGCAGCGCAGCGCTTAACACCCCTGACCGCCCCTACAGCAGCCAACACACAACACCTGCCTGCTGTTCCAGTCTATCCCCTCTCTCATCTCTCATATTTATACTCATGTACATATGTATGTACATATGTATGTATGTTTGTATGTATGCACTTACATTATCTAGCAGCAACAGCAACAGTGGCAGTGGCAGTGGCCACCTTTGGCTTTCTTTTATCGTTCGCGCGCGCCGCCAAACGGCGGAGAAAACAAACAAACAACAAAATGCCGTTACACACGCTTTAAGCTTGGGTTTTGTTTTTGCTTTTGCAAAGTTAATTCCAACCCGCGTTTCCTTTTGGACAATGCCTCCTCGCTTGTCACGACTGTCTGTGCCTCTCTCTCTTTCTCTCTGCTGCTACTGGCAGCGCGCTCTTTCTCAGCCAGCGTCGCTTCGCGTCGTTGCGGTGTTCGTGCGCTGGGTTTCCGTTTATTTGGTATACCCTGGACTCTTGTAGGGGTATGACGACCAGAACTTAATTAATGCCCTATATTCGCATGAATTTTATGAATAAAGCTGTAAAAAATCTTAGATTTTGGCTGATTAATTTTTCGACTTGGATACTTCTCGTGTGTGTGTGTGTGTGTGTGTGTGTGTGTGTGTGTGTGTGTGTGTGTGTGTGTGTGTGTGTGTGTGTGTTCCTCTTGATGTCTCTTTACCCTCGTCTTGCTTTGTTTGACATGTTTTACCAGCACCGAGCTCACACCACTCCTCCTCCTCTTTGGAAAATGCATATTCAGGCTGATGTGTGTTTAATGCCGTGCTTGTAGTTGTTTTTCAGCCAGCAATCGATAAATTAATTACACAAAGTGGAGAAATCGGAAGTGAGAGAGCCAGAGCCAGCCAGAAGAGTAGGAAAATGTGGCATGGATCAAATCGCATGTTCCATTTGAGAGCTTAATTGATTAACTTTGACGGTAAAAAACGAGTTGATGTCGCACGATGATCGAATGATCGAAATGTTGTTTTTTATACTGATTGATGGATAATTTGTCGATACATATGACATCTATGCATGGACATAATTACTTATTACGCAGACACTTCTCACCTTCCCTTGGGTGGGACAGTGTACCTTTTGGGCATTAGGACTAATATATTTAATATTCCCTTGGCTCCCAATACCTCTTGCAAAAACACGATTCTCAAAAAACAAAAAATCTATGGGCTAAGAAACAACGGCAGCAGCAGCAGCAGCAGCGAGTCGCGTCTCTCTTATTCAATCGCTTACCGAATTTCCTCGAGTCTTTAGCGGTGCTTCTGCACTGCTTTATCCATCAGCACTCACCCACACCCCCCATCTCTTTCACTCACTCATTCACCACATAACAATCTGTCCAGAGCCGCTCACCAGCCACCAGCCACCAGCCGCTAGCTGTTCCTCTCCCTCGCTCTTCCACTCTCCCACTTCTTGCACTCTTTTGTGCTTTATGCTCTTTGGCACTCATACACTGGCACTGCCGCTGCCACTGGCACTGGCACTGGCACTCACCCATAGACGAACGACAGCTTTTTGTGTAACCCACTCAGGCCGCCCCATTTTGCGGCGGCGGCGGCGGCGTCGGCGTCGTCGTAATAATTTCGCGACTGCGATGACGTTTTTATAGTTTTTGTTGTTGCTGTTGCTGCTTGTGCTGCTTTTTCTTTTTCTTGCTGTTTCTGTTTTGTGTGTTATCTTGTCTGTCGCTGCGACTGCGACTGCGGCTGTGTCTCCCTCCTGTTGTCTCACTCTGTCATCGCCAGGCGATGCAAAGAAGTGATTGTTGTTGTTGTTGTTGTTGTTGCTTTTGCTGCTGTTCATCTCATCTATTCGGTAACGCGAATTGCACCACAAAACAATCAAATCAAAAACTTCCCCCCTCCGCGTGCACACTTGAAAGGGGGAAACCTTATCTCGCTCGCTTTGCATCTCGCAATATGCATTGAGTGAAATATTTAGAACAATTCGATGATACAACCCCCAGTCTGTCTGACTGCGTGTGTGGTGTGGTGGGGGAGGAATGCAGATAAAAATAGCGTGGAGGAAGCTGCGACTGAAAACTGGTTTTGATTTGTTATTGTTGTTGTTGTTGCTATGCTACCCCACCCGGCAATCGTAAAGTGTTTTCTGTGTGCCCAAAATGGATCATGTTCTTACGTTTTGATAAAGTCCTAAAGGCAGTAAAAAGAAGTTAATAGAGTGGCGGGACGTGGGTGGCCTGTCGTCTCAAGGTTTTACATTATTTTTGTGTATTTTTAATTGATTGCAAAACGAAGCGGAACGGCTGAACACTTCGGGAGACTTTGAAATTAAGTTACCTTTGACACGAGTTGCCACCCCGCCCCACCCCACCCGACTGCAATTCCCATTCGCCCTATTCCCTTCCATATTGGAATTCCCATTCTCCTCCCCTTCCTTCCTAGCTTCCCCCTATTTTTCGTATACAGTGAAAGCGTGCGTCGCTTGCTTGCTCGCTCGCTCGCGCAATGACCCCCAACAGCGTCCTACATTCACGATTTACCCTCACTCCGCACCGCACCGCACCGCACCGCACAGCAGCAGAACGTTGCTGCTGCCTTTAAGCCACTGTCTGCCTGCCATCCCTATACTTATTCCGCATCTCTATACCCCCGCCCCGCCACACCGCTTCTTTTTGCACTAGCCTTTGTGCTTGTGCTTCTCTTTTCTTTGCTTTTTGCACACTTGTCGTTTGACAGGATTTCGTCTTGCTGTTGCCCTACTCTCACTCTCAGTGCAGCCCCCTGCTGGCTTCGTGGGGGGGACGGGGTATGGCACTTCCTGAAAACTCATTTCCATTCCTCATTCCTAAACCAGAGTACAAATACCGCTGCCCTCGAACCTCAATCGCTGCTACTAAACTCTCACTAACACCGCTCTGCCTCTCTCTCCCCCACTCACTAAACGCACTGCTTTATCATCTCCCCTCTCACCATAAAGTGCTGTTAAATGCATACATGCAACACACACACACACACACACACATGTGTGCATGTGTAATTGCTGCCTAGAAAGCCTAACCTGAAAACGTTGCTTGCTTTCCGTATATCCCCCTCCCGTACTGCGCCTCTTTCAGCAAAAATTCCGAAAATTCGATTCGATTAATCAAAGCCCAAACAAAGCAAAGCATGGGCAGGGCAGAGAGAGAGAGAGAGAGAGAGGAAGCGGTTGAAGAGCCTTGAACTGAAAACCCCTTAAATAAAAAATAGAGTGGGGGAGCAAAAACAAACATAACGCACAAAAGGTTGACCAAGGGTGGTGCAAGAGGAAGACGAGGAGAAGGAGGACAGAGAGAGGGAGGGAGAGGTTAACGCGTAATAAGTATGCCCCAATTTCGGCTTTGATTGGCGGGTAACAGAGTGCTGGAGCAGTGGCTGTGATTTAGCGGAGAAGCGAAAACAACGGCATATTTCAGCGACAACCATCCGAAAACGTGCAAAAAAAACGAAAACAGAGATAAGACGGGGCGGACAAATAGTGAAAATTGTGTTCTCTAACTATCCCCATTTACCCCCAACGTACCGCTTCATCTAAGGATTGTCCAGTTGTCACACACTTGTCCGTTTCGGTGTCTGTCTCTGTCTGTCTGCCCCTCTCCCAATGTCAAAGAGAGTCGAGAAAGAGAGTTCTGTACGCAAGTGTCGAGTCTCTTCTGTTTTCTCTCTACTGCTATCCCACATGCTCATGCCGATGGCTTATTACGTCACGATCTACATTGTGGTTGGCGTCTTTGGAGATTATACACATCACTGGGGGTGGGCGCTGTGGGCTGTGTGGGATTCTGACTCATTCAGGATGATCTCTTCTATTATGGTCTCATACAAATCCACAAAGGCGAATGCGCGGAATGGTGGTGGGTGAGTAGGGGAATGGGGATTGTGTTTCTGTGTCAGTTCATAGAATTGTGCGATGAGAGTACAAAGTTTGATGTGATTGCTGAAGGCTAAACCGCCTGTCGTGGCGATAATGAAGTTGATTTTACTAGATCTCAACTCATATCTCCCCAATTTAATTTCACTCATCATGCGTATGTAGGTAAAGACCCCACCCTCCGCCAGCACACCCTCATTCGATCACACCTCACATTTACCTCTGCCCAAGCTGCTGGCTGGCGTCTCATCTTCTCTTTTGGCCCCACCTTCTCCCTGCTTTGGTCTGCCTTGTGGGCAGCTCATTCGGTCAGTCAGCTACGCACCGTCTATGACCCCCCCTCCTCGCCTACTCACCATCTACAAACACATCTTCTTTGTCGGCTTGGACAGCGGCTTCGATATGTTGTTGCTTTTGCTGTTGCTTCGCTTGCTCCCATTTTCGTTTTGGGCCGTCCATCAACAACGAGCATTAAGCGCAACAAAAGCAACAATGAAACTAACATACTTTTTTTTTTGTTTCACTTGCTGGCACTCTGGCTACCTGAGCCGAGCGAGCCGTCTGTTCTCTCTTACACTGTGTTTTGGCAAGGAGTATTAATGCAAGGTGAGGCGCTGCTTGTGCATTCCGCGCTCTCTCTCTCTCTCGCTCCGCTCTCTTTGTGTTACGCATTGTAAGTGGCCGAAGAAAATATGCAATTCGATCATGGGAATTGCCCACCCTCATTGCCCCTACCACCGGTTAACTCTTCCCTATTTGTTGCCTCTTTTTCTTTCTCCCCCCTTCCGTCTGGACATGGATTCTGTTTTGTTTCTATAAGCTCTGAGCAATTTTTGTTTTGTTTTCGTATTTCACTGTTGCTTTTTGGTTTTGCTTCTTCCTCTGTTTCGTTTTGTCGATGCACAGAGATTCCTCCATACTTTCGCTTTTTTTGTGCTGCTGTTTCGCTTACACACCTAGCGCATGGCTTGCCTTCGCTTCCACTTTTCTTCAGCCCACCCTTGAAGCGTCGTACTCCATGGCAAAGCCCCCTGCTCCACTGTATGCTGGCACATTATTTCCGTCAGTTATTGCTTGTGTTGTAACTGTTGTTGCCTTCTGCTGCTGCTGCTGTTTCTGCTGCTTCGCTTTAATAGTCAAAATTGACATGCTCTGGTGCGCATTTTAATGCGTGCGCCACCCCACCACCTGACCCCTTAGCTCCTACCACCTGCCCACCCATCAGTGCGACTTTTTCTTCCACTTTATTTGAACAATATTATTTTGGTAGAGGGTATTATGAAATTTGTACACAAAATTAACTTCATTCGCAACATTTTGTTGGTACAAGAAGTTGTCATATAATAAATTAATTAGCCAGCAGCAGCAGCAGCGAGAGAGTATCAACCACGGCGAAGTGCTTGAGTTTTGCCTTTTCCTTTGTGCCGTTACTTCTTTGAATTTTTTCCACCTCTCCGTCGCTAGACAGTGAGTGCATGAGAGGATGGGTGGGAGGCGTGGCAGCGCTTGGCAGACAGTTGTTGCTGGCTTTTTATTGAAAGAGAAATTAACTGAAATTTACTTCGCTGCTGGTCACCAAAGCCACGCCACACACACAAACACACACACACACGCGCGCACACAGTTGGCCCAGTTAATTAAAAGCAGAGACGCCAAACTTCCCTTACAAGCAGCGCTCCATGGCCCCATGGCCCCATTAGTCCTTAGTCCAAAAGAATCAAATAAACGAAGCTGATGTCAGGCTTCAGGCTTGCTGGTAGGGGGAGACAATGTGAATATGGAAAGGACAGGACAGGCGAGGGCAGGACGCTGATTGATTAGAGGGAAGTTTGGACTCGATAAAACGATTGATGGGCTATCGATTTTTTGTAGAAATATGCATTGGAGGGGAATGCACGTTGTATCGATATCACCGCAACCATGTAGAGATCGATACAAGTTAACGATAGTTGCTGGAAATCTGAAAAGGTTCTGCCTGCATTCTGCCTTCTTCTTTTTAAGTAAAACTAAAACCGAAACTGAAAAATTGTAGCCATAACAATTTCCCCCTGTGTCTTTTTTTCTGTGTGTCCAACTCTTCACTAACTTTCCCTTCACTTTCTCTCTCTCTTTTTCTGTGCAGAACTGACGGCCGAAGTCCGGAATTGGCGCGTGAGAATCTCTTCCAGCCCAATATGGATGATGCCAAGCCGAACAACAACAGCAACGCCAAATCCCAATACGTAGACTGCTCTGCCACGGGCCGCACCATGTGCTCCATTGAAAATCAGCCACCGATGCGCCAGCAGCCGGCCACGCCCGCCTCGCAATCCGCCGCGGCGGCCATCCGGAAGCGTAATCTGTCCAGCAGCAATCTGGTGAACGATCTGGAGATACTCGACCGCGAGCTGAGCGCCATCAATGCGCCGATGCTGCTCATTGACCCCGAGATCACACAGGGGGCGGAGCAGCTGGAGAAGGCCTCCCTGTCCGCATCCCGCAAGCGAATGAGGAGCAACAGCATCAGCGAGGACGAGAGCGACCGGCTGGTGCGCGAAGCCCTGTCGCAGTTCTACATACCGCCGCAGCGTCTCATCTCCGCCATCGAGGATTGCCCCCTGGACGTGGTCGGACTGGGCATGGGCGTAGGCATGGGCATGGGCATGGGTATGGGCATGGGCATGGGTATGGGCATGGGAATGGGCATGGGCATGGGAATGAGCATGGGAATGGGCATTGGATCGAGCGCTGGCGCCTCCATGGACAGTCCGAGCAGCAAGCGCAACAAGCTGTCCGTCGATCACCATCATCATCATCATCTGGAGCTGGTCGACTTCGACATGAATCAGAACCAGAAGGACTTCGAAGTGATAATGGATGCCCTGCGGCTGGGCACGCCCACGTCGCCGAGCGGCGCCAGTGACTCGTGCGGCCAGGCGGCCATGATGAGTGAGTCGGCGAGTGTGTTTCACAATCTGGTGGTCACCTCGCTGGAGACATGAAAGTATCAGTAAACGTGCTCTGGCGGAGGAGCGGAGAAGCGGAGAAGCGCAGACAAAGAGTTAGGTTATGTAAGGCACACTTACACACACAAACACACACACACACACACATCTCTAGGTTATAGCTAGCTACTAGTGAGAGCGAGCGAGATGCCAGTATTACTCATTGCGAGCATTTGGGGCCCAAGAGAGAGAGGAGAAGAGCAAAGAGAAAGAGCAGAGCGCAGCGGCATCTTGCGGAGGATTTGTACAAAGAAGAAAAATCAAATATTTTAGAATAAAAATCAAAGAAGAAGCGTCAAGGAAATGGACAAGCAGGCAGAAAGAGAAACAAAGAACAAATGGAGACAACAAATGAGAAAAACAAAAAGTGGGAGAGGAAGTATAACAAAAATCAAAGAATTTGTAGTCAAAATGCAAAGAAAGAGAAAGAAAAAAAAAATACAAAATACAAAAAAAAACAAAAAACAAAGAAATTATTTTTTTAAAGAGAGAGAGAGCAAGAGAATTGTAAGCTTCATCAGTGTATGTACATGCATTCATAGATACATACTTACGTACATTAATACACACATACATACATTACATTTGTATGTAAATGAAATGTTCATTCAGTTAAGACATAAGTTTGCTTCCAGTTTTGGTTACGCAGAGAGGAGAACTCCATTCAACATGAACTTCCGATCAACAGAGAAACAAACCCTGAAACAATCAAACAAAAGGTCAAGCACATTCCAGGGTATGCACCAGTAGATGCACCGCTTACCCTTTCCTTGCACACATTATCCACACACACACATTGAGATTTCCCTGGAGTCTCTCTCGCCCATGGTGAAATGGCTAACAAGGTGGCGTCATCCGCTGTGCGAGGGCGTTATTCACCACGCCGGAAAGGGTTGGAGTCCGAGCTATTGGTCCCCGAAAGAGAGTGCCTGCGGTGAAGCCGTCAACTTGTTAGCAATTTCACCAAGCTCTCGCCTATTTCCTCGACTAAACTGAATTTTATGCTGAACACTGGAATTTGTATTTTTATTTACAAATTATTTGATGTATACATACAACTCAAGGATATACATATACATACATAAGTAATTATGTATAATGTATATGGATTAAAAGACGTTCTCCTAGTCACCAAATTCAAGCGAAAGAGAACACACAAAAAGCAAAACAAAAAATGGTTTCAATTGCGTAAATTAAAAAGGAAACAAAAACAATTAAGATACAGAACTTTCGGTTCGAAATTGGTTTAGTTGTAATCTCTTTTGTCCCCAAGATTGGAAATTTTAAGCAAAAAATGTTGATTAAAAATAGCAATTAAACAATTAAAAATGCGATAAAACCAACAAAAACACAAGCAAGCAAAAACAAACAACAAAAATCACAAAAAAGTGCAATTAGAATTTTTATTAAATATGGAAGCAAGCCTCAAAGCAAACAAACAAAACAAAACAAAAACAAAACAAAATTTATAAGGAAAAAAACAACAAAAGTGCATTCAAAAAAGATTTAAATGAAAATCAAGCAAATTAAAACAAAACAAAAATATGAACATAGTCCTAAGATCTATATATTATTAATACTTACACACACACACAAATTAAGCAACAATATTTATAAGGTTCAAAGGAAACAAAAACATTTGTTTGTTCTTCGCAAAAAAGAAAAGAGCAAAAAGTGTGATGGCTGTGATAGAATATTTAAGTTTTTTTGACTAAAGCAAATGGGGAGACAACCACAAAATGTTATTAAGAAAGAACAAAAAAAAAAAAAAACAAAACAAAACAAAAAAAAAATAACAAAAAAATGCAGAAAAATCATGAATATTATGATATTATGTATGTGTAAAATGAACATTTATTATTATAGTATTAGAGAAGAAACAAAATATTTCTAAAGAGCAGAGCCGAGAGAGTTGAGTTGCACTTTCTTTGCGAGAGAAGAGCCGAAGAGAATCTCTCTCTCTCTCGCTCTGTCTCTCTTGTGCAACTTTCGCTTGCTTGACTTTCATTGATTTTATACACACACAGTACAGGCATACACTCACATGTTTATGCATATGTATACAGCTATATAAATAATCTTTATATTTTGTTTTGCAAATTTTCTATTAGACGAACACGCCGCCTCGCCTCGCCTCGCCTAAGCTTTCGTTTTCGTTTTCGTTTCTCTTGTCAGCGGTTTTCTCGCGTTTTGTTTTCATTTCATTTCATTTCACGTCATTGGCCTAAACCACAAATCGGCTCCCCTGTGCCCTCAGCAATGTTAAGGGCGTGGAGTTGGATCGACTGCCAGGGGTCTAGTTAGTCTCTCGAGCCCCTAAGTTCTGATTTAAAAAATTAACTCCTGTTACCTATTGAAATATTTTGTTTAATTTTTAAGTTACGTTTTTTTCAACTACGTTTATGATTTACTTTTAAATTACGTTAACGACTATTAATATTAGATTTTTGTGTTATCAACTAGCAGAATTACTTAGACACTAGCGTGAACCCTAATGCATAAATGTATTTCCAATTTTTAGTTAATATTCCTACACACACATACACACACACACACACACACATACATGTAGTTACTCTCTGAGCGATCAGCTGTATTGATCGACCAACTAAGCATTCAAAAACGCTGCGCTGCAAACGGCAAAATAAATTATACAAAAAATTACCAAAAAAAAAATAAAGAAAACGGAATTGCATTTTATTTTATTTTGTTAAGTTTTAGTTGTGGAATATATTTATGAGTTATGGTATATTTTTTGTTTTTTTATTTCCTAATTTCTTGGACTGCATTTTTTGGCATCCTATCCTTTTTGTTACCTTCCCAGCCCTATCTTTTATGTGAGTAAATTTGTTGCGTTATCGTCTTCGTAGCCCCCCCCTGGCTCTATGTGAGATCATCATCCGATCGTTGTGTGGTTTTGTGTGTGTCTGCGGCTGCTGACCTGGCTCAGGGCTAAGCTGGTTACTTTTGTGTTTTTGTTTATACATTTTTTGTTTTGGGGGTCAACGTTGATTGAAGAGCAAAGTGAATAACAAAACAAAGCCAACAAACGAGTCACACGCCCGCACCCACGCAGAAAATGTTCCGTTGAATGCATTTCAGGGCAGGCTCCAGTTCGATTTGCTTTCCAAACAGCCACAAAATGTAAGCAAATTTAAAGAAAAGGAGCATAAAAGTGAGAGTCTGAAATTTGTATGCCACACAGTCGATCGATCCCTTGTAGCTTTAAATCTTTAGAACGAGAAAGATCTGCTCAGATATGTTTGGTTGCGGCCTCCAACGATAGCCTTCCTTGTTTCTGCTCCATTCCGCTTTGAATGGCACATTTTTTGGATGGCTGAGCGAACGTCGCACTCCGGTTTATAGATGGGTCTGGCCTAGCCTCGGGTTTTTGTTTTTTGGCCAATGCCGCACTCGTTCAACGCACTCTTTGCTGGTGCGAGCTTGAACCCAATTGGGAGGAGAGTTTCGGTTTCGGTTTCGTTTTCGGTTTCGTTTTCGGTTCGTTGTTTGGCATTGAAAAAATATAGCTACACATTTCATGCTGTTTGGATCTGCTTTGTTTTGCTTCGGACTTATAATTTGGCATCTGAATAATACCTCTTAATCTATGGACCAGTCGCTAGAGCATTTGTGTGCCTATCGATTAATAATCACATTTGCTTATCGATAACTAAAATGTAGCAGCGAAATTTAAAAGACGCGCCCAGCTGCGACTTGTATAAATTATGATTTCCTCTTGCAAATGTTCGATAAATATATTATACATAACTCTAGAGCTATTTATGTAGTTATTGCTGACCTAAGGATACATAAGTGCTTTTTAAAGAACAAAAATATATATATAGAGAGACCGCCAGAAGCGGGGAGATCAAGAACGGGCTGGGAGTATGGGGTACCAGAATATATTATACATAAAACACACACATGCAAACATGCATCGTACACATATACATACATACACACACACGAATACATACACATAACTGTACTCATTTATTATCAGTTGCTTTTAGTGTGATAATTCAGTAGCGAAAGAGCGTAAGTGAAGGATTTGCAAAAATAAACCATAAGAAGACCATAGAGAAAACTTTTATTTACTTGAACTCTTTTTCTGGGAGCTCTTTTTCTGCCCAACTCTCGCTGGATTTTCGTGCTCAACACTCGTTACTTGACAGCAACGAGAGCCTTACGAGAGAAAGATGAACTGCTGCTTGGAGGATCCAAGACCCAACTCAACGTGTATAACCCTTCAAAGTAAATAACATCCATGGGGGGTTACGTGCGAATTGTCTGATTTTTTTCTCTTCAACTTTATTGCTATCATTTCTTTATGTTGCCATGGCGATACGCTCTTAGTAGGACGAGCCTTGGCTGCAGGCTGTCTTCTGGAACACGCCCTGGCAGCTGAAAATGTAGTTCTTGGGACAGGGCTGGGCGGGAATGGTGGCACCGCCGTAGCTGGCCGGGGCGGATCCGTAGGAAGTTCTCGCTGATCCCAGCATATCCCCCATGCGAGCGTAGCCAGAGTATGCGGGAGCGGCGGGTGCTGAATAGCTTTGAGCGGCAGGTGCCGAGTATGACGACGGTGCGGATGATGAATAAGATGATTTTGGTGCTGAATAGCTGGGAGCAGCATGTGCTGAATAAGATGGAGCCGCAGGCGCTGAATAGCTTGGGGCGGCAGGTGCTGAATAAGATGATTTTGGTGCTGAATAGCTGGGAGCAGCATGTGCTGAATAAGATGGAGCCGCAGGCGCTGAATAGCTTGGGCGGCAGGTGCTGAATAAGATGATTTTGGTGCTGAATAGCTGGGAGCAGCATGTGCTGAATAAGATGGAGCCGCAGGCGCTGAATAGCTTGGGGCGGCAGGTGCTGAGTAGCTTGGAGCAGCAGGTGCTGAATAAGATGATTTTGGTGCTGAATAGCTGGGAGCAGAATGTGCCGAATAACTGGGAGCAGCTGGTGCTGAATAGCTTGGTGCGGCAGGCGCAGAATAGCTCGGAGCAGCAGGTGCTGAGTATGATGACGGTGCGGATGATGAATAAGATGATTTGGGTGCTGAATAAGATGGAGCTGCGGGGGCTGAATAACTTGGAGCCGCTGGGGCAGAATATGATGGACCGGCGGGTGCTGAATAGGATGGTGCTGAATAGCTTTGAGGTGCCGAATAAGATGGAGCGGCGGGTGCTGAATAGCTGGGTGCTGCAGGCGCTGAATAAGATGATTTGGGTGCTGAATAGCTGGGATTAGCATTTGATGAGTACGATTGGGCTGCTGGTGCCGAATAAGATGGAGCCGCTGGAGCTGAATATCCTTGAGATGCTGGTGCTGAGTACGATGGAGCGGCTGGAGCTGAATAAGATGGAGCTGCGGGTGCTGAATAGGATGGAGCCGCTGGAGCTGAATAAGAAGGAGCTGCGGGTGCTGAATATCCTTGAGATGCTGGTGCTGAGTACGATGGAGCTGCGGGTGCTGAATAGCTCGGAGCCGCTGGTGCTGAATAGCTCGGACCCACTGGTGCCGAATAAGATGGTGCTGCAGGGGCTGAATATCCTTGAGATGCTGGTGCTGAATAGCTCGGAGCGGCAGGTGCTGAATAGCTCGGAGCGGCAGGTGCTGAATAGCTCGGAGCAGCCGGTGCTGAGTACGATGGAGCCGCTGGCGCCGAATAACTTGGAGCTGCTGGTGCCGAGTAAGATGGAGCTGCAGGCGCTGAATATCCTTGAGATGCTGGTGCTGAATAGCTCGGAGCAGCAGGTGCTGAATAAGAGGGAGCCGCAGGTGCCGAGTAAGATGGGGCTGCAGGCGCTGAATATCCTTGAGATGCCGGTGCTGAATAGCTCGGAGCGGCAGGTGCTGAATAGCTCGGAGCAGGTGCCGAATAACTTGGAGCTGCTGGCGCTGAATAAGACGGGGCCGCAGGCGCCGAGTAGCTGGACTGCGAATTGTAGATTACGGGCGCGGCATATGCTTGAGCCGGAATGCCCGAAGACGATCGTGCGTGGCGTTCATCGAACTCGCTGTCGGGGACGGGCAAGTCCTCGAAGTCCTGCCTGTAGTCAGCTGAGGCCAGGGCCAGCAGGCATCCGATGGCCAGTAGTGAAGGGAGAAGCGATCCGCACATGCTGCTCGAGGGTCGATCTCAAAATGTAAACTGAAATCAGGCGGCAGGGGGCACTTCTTATATGAACAAAAAGCTAACAAATCAGCGAAAAATTTCGAAATTACCGAGAGAATTGCGCAAGTGGAAATTCTGGCTTGATTCTATTTAAATTCGCCAGAATCGATCCAATTCAAAGTCAGTTCACTCTCAGCATTAATTGCTTGACTCGACTCGTTTCGGTATAAAAGTGCCAAGTAGTGCATACTTTTGCCCCAGATCACACTTGCAGGGTGCATTTCTCTTCTGCTCTTTGGGTTACTTCATATGCAGACGATGAACGAGCGATCCATGAACCGTTCAACAGCTAAAAAGCAGACAAAGTCAAATTATGTTTCTTCTTAGTCAGCAATACAATATGTTAATATGTATGTAAATGAATGTACTTTTGTAGGTATGTAAAAATATGAAATTTCGGTCAATGTTGGAATGCTGAAGCGTCAATAAGTGAACCTAAATGGTTGCATTCAGCATTATTTTTCCATTTACAAAATGAGTTTGGGGAATTAAAGCATTCAAATTTAGGCGCCTTAAGCCGATACATTTTCAGTGGACCGAATCAGGGTTGATATTCCTATGCAAACGATAAGAAACAGCTCTGTTTTTTGTTCGTCAGAAAATTTCTCAGCCAGCTTTTCGCTGGCTTATTTGATTCTTATTAACGAAAGCTGATTATAAGAATATTATAATTGCTCGCTACTCATTTTATATATTTGATTTTAACACACACAAAAAACAGTGTTGCCATGGAGCACGCACTTTGTGCACCTTGGTCATACTGTGCGCCAAGCGAAATATGTATATGGCCCTTACTGTCGCAAGAAAATAAAGCGCGTCTGATTTTTTGAAAATTCAACAAAAATAGCCTTTGAAATTAGTCAACCGTATAGAAAAAAAAAGGATGTATCGAATAATACTATAGTTTTAGAGCTGAGAGTCCTAACTAGCTGGTAATATTTAATGGAATATCAAAATAGAGGAAATGTGTTCACGACTACGGTATATTTGCGGTATGTTTTAAAAATGAGTAGGTACATTTCGGTATATACCCTCCGATAATTCCGCGGTCACACTGACCTAAACGTCGGCGCGATTCTTTCGTGTTAAATTTTCCAATCGACGTGCACAAAAAACCGACACGTAAGTAAAAACTACTTCAAAAAGCGCTTGAAACGTTGTACAAGGGGGAGAGAGTGAGTGAAGCGGTGTTCCGACAGCTGCTTGCGTTGCAGAAAAAGAGAAAAAAAGACGAAAGAACAAAAAGTATAAGAAAAACAGAAGCAAAAGCAAAAAGAAGTAGCTGGAAATAAATACAAAAGGTTATTGCTCTCCCCCACCAGCATGTGGTGGTGCATGGCTCAAAAAACAGTTTGTATAAATTTATAATATTCTGTTGTTGTAATTTCGTGCAGAAAAATGGAACTGCTAGCGAGACCGGGCCGCTCGTGGCGCACACAGATGCTCGTGCTGGGTGTTGTTGTTGTTCTCCTGGGAGTACTGCAACTGCCCAGTGCCCAATCGGCTGCCGTTATGTCCGTGGACCTGGGCACCGAATGGATGAAAGTGGGCGTCGTTTCGCCCGGTGTGCCCATGGAGATAGCCCTCAATCGTGAGTCCAAGCGCAAGACTCCAGCCATAATTGCATTCCGCGATGGCGTGCGCACCGTCGGCGAGGATGCCCAAACCATTGGCATACGTGATCCCAACTCGGCCTATGGCTATCTGTTGGATCTGCTTGGCAAGACCATCGATAATCCCATTGTGGATCTATACCGGTAAGTCGCGTCTGTGTGTGTGTGTGTGCGTTGTCTGTCTCTGTCTGTGTGTGCTGGGCTTTTGGGCCACGTCAGTGCTGGAGACTCTGGGACATTCTTTCTTCTAATTGCAAATCTCGCTCTAGGCAACGCTTTCCCTACTACAACATTGTCGGTGATCCGGTGCGTAATACGGTGGTGTTCAAGAAAAGCGACACCGAGGAGTTCTCCGTCGAGGAGCTGATCGCCCAAATGCTGGTCAAGGCCAAGGAGTACGCTCAGATATCCACACAGCAGTCCATCGCCGAGTGTGTGCTCACGGTGCCCGGCTACTTTGGCCAGGCGGAGCGCGAGGCGTTGCTGGCAGCCGCACAGCTGGCCAATCTGAAGGTGCTGCAGCTGATCAACGACTACGCGGCGGTGGCCCTCAACTATGGCGTCTTCCATCGTGGCGAGATCAACGAGACGGCGCAGTACTATCTGTTCTACGACATGGGCGCCTACAAGACATCGGCGACTGTCGTGAGCTACCAGCTGGTGAAGGACAAGCAGACCAAGGAGACCAATCCCGTGGTGCAGGTGCTGGGCGTCGGCTTTGATCGCACGCTGGGCGGCCTGGAGATCCAGCTGCGACTGCGCGACTATCTGGCCAAGGAGTTCAATGCGTTGAAGAAGACCAAAACGGATGTGACCACCAGTCCGCGGGCCCTGGCCAAGCTCTTCAAGGAGGCCGGTCGCCTGAAGAATGTCCTGTCGGCGAACAACGATCATTATGCGCAGATCGAGAACCTGCTGGAGGATATCGACTTTAAGCTGCCGGTTTCGCGCGAGAAGCTGGAGGAGATCTGTGCGGATTTGTGGCCACGCACCATCAAGCCGCTGCAGCAGGCTCTCGCCTCGTCCAATCTGAGTCTCGATCTGATCACCCAAGTGATCCTGTTTGGCGGTGGCACGCGTGTGCCACGCGTCCAGGAGACCATCAAGGCGCTGATCAAGCAGGAGCTGGGCAAGAACCTGAACGCCGACGAGTCGGCCACCATGGGCGCTGTGTACAAGGCGGCGGATCTCTCCGCTGGCTTCAAAGTCAAGAAGTTTGTCGTCAAGGATGCTGTGCTGTATCCCCTGCAAGTGATCTTCGACAGCGTGGCCGCCGACGGTGTCTCTGCGAAGAAGGTGAAGCGCGTGCTCTTCGGCCTGATGAATCCCTATCCACAGAAGAAGGTCATCACCTTCAACAAGCACTCGGATGACTTTGAGTTCTTCGTGAACTACGGGGATCTGGAGCGCTACAGCCAGGAGACGGTCGCCGCCATTGGCAGCCTGAACATAACGCGCGTGGAAATCCGACAGGTCAAGGAACTGCTGGAGAGCCTGAAGAAGGATTTGGTGGAGAACAAGGGCATCAAAGCGTACTTCGAGCTGAACGATTCGGGCATTGTGCGCTGCACCGGCGTGGAGTACATCTACGACAAGCAGAAGCCGGACGATGCGGATGAGGACAGCACTCTGGCCAAGCTGGGCAGCACCATCAGCAAGTTGTTCACCAAGAAATCCGACACGGGAGATGACGCCAGCGAGGACAACAAGGAGGAGGCTGCGCCCGAGGAGGCAGGCGCTGGCGCTGGTGCAGGCACAGGCGAGACCCCCAAAACAGAAGACAGCCAAACGGAGAAGCCTGCCGCTGCTGAGGCTGAACAAAAGGATAAGGAGAAGGAGAAGGAGAAGAAGACTTCGTCGGAAGCGGCAGCGGCAGAGGCAGAGGGCGAGGGCAAGGCGGGCGCCATTAAGCTGGTGACTGTCAAGGCGCCCGTGGCCCACAACACCCACGTGCTGTTCACGGCCAATCTGTCGGGTGCCGCCTATGACAGCTCGCTGGCCAAGCTGACGGCCATCAACAAGATCGAGGAGGAGCGCGTGCGCCTGGAGTCTGCCTTCAACTCGCTCGAGTCGCACATCATTGAGGTGCAGCAGAAGCTGGGCGAGGACGCGTACAAGAGCTGCGCCACTGCCAAGGAGAAGGAGAAGCTGCTGGCCGAGTGCAGCAGCCTGTCCGAGTGGCTGTACGAGGATCTGGAGGATCCCAAGGCGGAGATCTATGAGGATAAGCTGCACGAGCTGAAGAAGCTTTCGAGTGTCTTCATTGCGCGTCACTGGGAGCACGAGGAGCGGCCGGAGGCCGTCAAGGCACTGAAGGGTATGCTCGAGGGTGCCGAGAAGTTCCTGGTGACCGCCCGCAATCTCACCAAGGACACCAATCCGGAGAAGGATGTGTACACCCAGGTGGAGATCGACACGCTCGTCAAGGCCATCGAGGAGAGCAGCGCCTGGCTGAAGACTGAGTCTGCCGCCCAGAAGAAGCTGCCCCGCAATGCCGATGTCCGCCTCACCGTCAAGGAGATCACCGCCAAGATGAGCCTGCTGGATCGCGAGGTCAAGTATCTGGTGAACAAGATCAAGATCTGGAAGCCCAAGGTCGCTGACAAGGACAAGAAACCCAAAGAGACTGACAAGGAGAAGGAGCAGAAGGAGGGAGAGGCAGAGGGCGAGGCTGCAGGCAGCGGCGATGAAGATCAGGCAAAGGAGCAGCCAGAGGGCGCCGAGCCGGAGGTCACACCCACGCCCACGCCCACTGTTGACACCCAGACACCACACAGCGAACTCTAAACCAAGCCCCACAGACGACACAGAGGGCAGTAGATTAAAGGCTGGACGCGAAATGCTGGACGCGGGAGATCTGGCGATTGATGGACGTGTTCGGTAATGCATATATGGGGCAAAGGGGGGGCTATGCGGAACGAATGGAAACGAACTTCAGGGGCATGCGAAAATCGAAACTTTGTGGGGGGATATGGGGTTCCGATCGTTGCAGCTCTCCACGGATCACAACATTTCGCCTCAGCCAGAATTTATTTCTACGGTTTTTTTTTGTATTCAAATTAGCTAAAGTCGGGGTTTAATTAATTGCTAATCTATCTCTAATCTAATAAAACAAACCAACAAAAAACAAACAAAATGTAAAATGTAAACAAACGATGTCCAATTCCAATTCAAAACCATTCCAATTCCATTCCATTCCGTTGTGTTTTTTTAATACTTTTCCTTCTTCTTCGATGATCTGTGTAGATGTATGTATGTGTGTGTCACCCCAAGGAGGCTGCAGTAAGGAGTAAACCGAGTGACGGCACAACTAGGAAACAAGCTCAAAAATAATAAATCTAAAACCGAAGTAATACTTTGTATACGTTCATTAATTTCCTTCAAGGACATGCATTAGTTTCCTTCCCTAAATCAATTTTTGAATGTTTCCACCATGACATTCCCTGCGAGTCGATACATATCGAAATTACTTACTGTTGCCATTTTGTGATGCTTCATCCCTAGTCCTGCGAAGGAAATCGAAATATCGATAGCGGCGTTACAGCCCTAGTTGTTACCCATCTCAATAAGCAAACGGAATTTACATTTCCGAGAAATTGCAAAAGTGCCAAACCTACACACACATATGGCTGACCACACCATATCGTTATACAAAGTGCAATATAAAACACACAATTAATGCATAATTGATAACAGCTAGAGCCAAAAACCATACAATACATGCCAAGTAAATAATAACAACAAGAAATACGTATTTCCCGAGCGCAGAAGCAGTCCACAGCTGCTGCTAACCGCATACCCCACGCAAAATCGGCGCATAGTTTACGAATATATTTGTGCAATCTATCTGGTTTTTAAGCCCACATAAGTGTTTCCCAAATAAAAACACAGGTAAATGTATTGCAATTAGCTGGGTTGAGGGGTTGCTGTGTTGCATTCGCAGAATATTCGATAGTGCCAATCGATGGCGAAGTGGCAACATTTTCGGCCGTATGTTCAGTTCGTTTTCTTGACCTTCATTGCCTATAACCTATTTTACAAACAATCCAAGAAAAAGAGTTCTTAAAATAAGTCAATATTGTGGAAAATTGACTAATAAATTGTATTAAATTATTTTCTTAGCGCTGCGGGTCCTAGCTAGCTAGTAAAATTAGACCGACTATTAAAATTGGAGAATATGATTTACATCGATATATTTACGATATATTTGAAAATTAAACGCCATTTTTCGATGTATTTGATTAAAAGGCCATTTTTTTCGATATATATTTCCGAGAGTCATCTTATATCTGCTCCATAAGCCTGCGGTCACACTGGTCGTCTTGTGCAAAGGTAAAGCGGGCGGACGTGCGTGGACCGTATCATACATTTTGCTGGTGTGTGCGTGAATTATTTTGTTTTTTTCTTCGTTTTTTGTACAAATTTTTCTTGGCCTGTGCTTTTGGGCATTAGTAACATAGTTTTGCCCCATTGTAATACTCTGGGCGTTTTGGAAATTACACGAACTGGTTGTTCCAAACTCTCGGGGTGCGTGAAAGAAAGGAGTTACCGTTTCTTTTTGTGTGTGCTGCTACGCCGTGTTCTTGCGGATGCAAGAGAATGCCAATAAAACGCAAACAAAGGAGTTATTTGCTTTTCCATCTCTCTCGCTGTCTGCAGAGCGGATGGTATTGATGGGAGTGGGGGGCATTTGGGAAAAGTTAGTTTAGGAGTGCATCAGAGACACATAATATTGATAAATAATTAAAGGCTATTTACAAATTGAGTGTGCCCATGTGTGTGTGTGTATGCAATGTTGAAAACGAATGGAAAAAAGGTTATGCATGATACGGCACGACAGCAGCTGGCTTCTCAGCTGCCGCAAGCGCACAGTGGAGCCTCGAAGAGATTTTGACAGTCTGCTGCGAGATATGTATGTTTGTGTTTTTGTGTGTGCGAGTGTGTGTGTGTGTGCAACCACAGTGGCGGGGCTGAGACCGAACTGGCTGCCAGACTTTCAATTCCTCTTTGGGACGGATTTTCTTTCGCCATCATTTTTCTATCCCATCAGACTGTCGTGGCTCCGAGCTTTCGTCGGGCATTTTCAAAGTTTATTTTTCCTGTACAAATTGTGATTTTGTCCCCCACTCGGTGCACAGTAAAAAATAATGTCTACATGTATGTATGTAGTTACAATATCAAAGAAAAAGTCAGCGAAAGAAAGACTCTGACTCCAGCGAGAGAAACATTTTTTTCCTGGCACAATTTGTTTGATTTTTTTGATGTTTAAGTTTAGCTTTTGTTAAAACTTTTTGCTCGATCGTTGCGTAGGCATGTCTTGCTCTATGAGCGATAGAGAAGGAGGTAGCACCGTAGTAGAGTGCTCTGTGTTTATGTTCGAGAGTCCAGTGCAATGACAGGTGTATGCGAGTGTGCGAGTGTGTGTGTGTATGGGTGTATGCAACTGTTGTTTTTGTTGTTTTTTGGCGTTCGGCTTGGCCATAAAAATAACAACTGAAACAGCAGTTAAAACTAACTATTTGCTAGAGTGAAACACGTGCTTACTCCATCTCACTCTCTCCCTATCCCATTTATTTCTTTGTCATGTTCTACCTACGAATACCTACAAAACGAAACGAAACAAAACGAAACGAATCGAAACGCACAGAGTGTGAATTTAAGCCGGGAGACCAGGCCAGGACATTGGTCAAAGTCAAAGCTGTGTAACGAAAGAGGCGAGCCGCAAGGAAGCAGCTAAATCAAAGTGCAAAAAACTGAACGCCAGAGAGAATAGAGACGCGCACACACACGCAAACACCAAAACACACAAGAGCGCATGCTGTGCGCCGCAGGAGAGGAAGAAGACGCAGCCACAGCATCTGTGTGAGTGCCGAAGCGTTACAGTGGTGCCCAGAGAGTGGTGCCGGAGAGGAGTAAACAAAAGTGGAGCAGGAGGACAGTAGCTGTGAAGGAGACAACGAATCAGACAAACAACTGCTATAATCTACCTCCGATACCCACGATAACGCAACAACACTGCAGAACAACACAGAGTTACAACAAATTACAACAAAAAGAAGAGGTGTCACCATTGTTACAGTAATTTAGCAGCCAAACGCCATCTATCGCCGAGCATTCGCACACAGGGCGACAGCGACGCAGACGACGAAAAACGGCGAGAGCAGCAGAGGCCGTACGTTGTGCAAGAGAGAAGCAGACGGACGACGCGAAGGCAAAGGCGAAGGCGGAGGAGAACCAGCAGCAGCAGCAGCAGAAGTCTGAACTCGAACGGTGTTGTGGTGCTGCGGCATAAAGGTGAGAGGAGCAAGGGAGTCGTGTCGAGTACAGGCCAGGCCACAAAACAATAATTTCTGCTGCGACAGCAGCAAGTAAAGAAAAAAATACAACTATCTGCGACTACTGCGACTGCGACGACTTTTGGCTTTCTTTCGTTGTTGTCTTCCATTGTCGTGTACGGTGTGCCGCTGCTGCTGACTGTCATCGTTGATTCCGGGCCCATACCCATACCCGCTACCGGGGTTTGGGGGGAACAGCAGCTCAGCATCGGCTGGGACAGACAGACAGCCCCCACAGCAAGCAGCATCATCGGACCAAAAATCATCCTAGACCAATTGCCTTGCCCGCCAATATGGCGTGCCTCAACACCTTAAAGCAGGAAATCAAAACTCTGGAGAAGATCTTCCCGAAGAATCACGAACGCTTTCAGATACTCAATTCCAGCGTCGACGAGCTCCTCTGCAGGTTCATCGATAAGAACGGGAAGCGTTACGACATTCATGCGAATATAACGGTAAGTCGAACGAACTCTCTTTTGAACTCTCTCTCTCTCTCTCTCACTCTCTCTCTTACGCACTCTTTCGTGGCGGGATCCACCCGCTTGTCTGTAGTCCCTAGACTATTGCATGTGAGTCTCTTATTGTCCGGTTCTCTACTTGAATTCCATTGCAGAATGGAGCTTGAATCTTTTGTGCACTCTTCACATTCTATAGTTCGCTGTCGAACGCCACACAGTGGCGGTATCTCTTGCCCAACACTGAAGATAACTCTCTACAGACAGTGAATGATACTTCAGCATTCATCAGCCACTAAATTGGTGTCTGCAAGGTTCTCCTTATAGTTCATTGTAAGCCGAGTACCGGGAAGATCTTTTCGACAGCTATCTGTCAGAAATTTACTACAAATTTCTGCCCCTCAGTTCATTATAAATAAACTATTAATGGACGTTAGAGTGCAGCTCTCTTGTTCCTATATTTCAAAGTCTGGAAAAAAGAATCTGTGGATCGAAATCAAAAATCCCCTTTGCCATTTACATAATCATTCCACTGGTAATAAAGTCGCGCCAGAAGGCAGTCACTTCAATTGGGAGAATGTTACCTAAATTGGGCAATTCCCGGAAAACCCGAACCTAAAGCAGCTGGTTTGAGCTGCTTTCATAATTGTATTTGTGTATTATTTTGGCTTTGTTTACGTTCATTTTCCTTCAAGAAAATTGATCTTTCCATTTGAAAATATTATTTTTTACTGTTACTTCTCATATTATTGATCGAAATTCTCTCGAAGTCCTTTGATCTTGGAACATGATCCACTTAAGATCTACAGAGCTATCTTTATGCATCTCGTTCACTCTCAAAAACAAAGTGCCCCCTGTAATACACATCCCCATATCCATATGCACCCAAATAGTTTTGCATTCGATGCATTCAATCAATGTGCAATATGCGCTCTCCGTTCCGTTCCACTGGAATTCCCTTCATTCCTTGTTCCGTCTGCCAATGGCCGGCTCTAGCGTTTCTTTATCGTTTCTCGTTGATATCTTTTCTCTTGTCTCGCACTTACACACACACATATGCATGTACAGGGCTGTGTGGGTGTGCTGCTGCGCTTATTCCTTTATTCCCACGCTGACCAGTGAACGTGCAAGTGAGATGGAAAATAGTCGTTGCCCTTTGTGCACATCCGCAGCGTATCTCTCTGTCTCGCTATATCGGCTGGCCCAGTCTTTCCTTTCGATTGAAGGAGCAAAGTAAAGTGGAGCTGGCGCATTTTACCTTCATAATTTATGATTCATTGCACCCGATCGGCGCCTCCCCCAGCGAACTCTCCGCGACTGCCTGCCTGTTGTCGTTTGTGTGTTGTCTGTGCGGTGCTCTCTCTCTCGCGGCTTGGTTCAATGATCTAATTAAAGGTTATAATACTGTTCTGCCTGGCCATTTCCCTTTTCTTGTTTGTTCTCGTTCTCTCGCACTCACTCGCTTTCTCTCCCTCTCTTGCGCGCGCGCTCTCTCTCTCTCTCTCTCTCTCTCTGTTCCGTTTTGGCAAACGTTTCGCGATTCCACCTGAGCGTGTAAGAGAGCGGGAGAGTGGGAGAGCGGGAGCACAAACACATGCAGCAAGGAAGGCCTTGACCCACCCCAAAACAACAACAATCCGCTCACACACACATTGATATTATCCCCCCAATTGATCTCACAGGAAACGTATCCCTCATCGCCGCCAGTGTGGTTTGCCGAAAGCGAGGAGACGAGCGTCACCAATGCTGTTCAAATACTTAGCAATACAAATGGTCGTGATAATCACGTGATCAATCAGGTAATATCGATCGAGGAATAACCCGAGGAACATCGAGGAATAGCAGAAAACTGAACAAATTCTTGCTTGCAGGTTGGCATATTGCTGCGCGAGCTGTGCCGATTACACAACGTTCCACTGCCACCCGATGTAGACAATTTAACGTTGCCATTGCAAACGCCACCGCCATCGGCTTCCCCGCTGCGCTGTGAACAGCGGAAAATGGGCGGGGGGCCGCATGGTGGCAACGAGGAGACCGATTCCGATCAGGATGAGATCGAGGATCCCATCGGCGAGAGCGAACAGGAGAGCGAGGGCGATGAAGATTTGCCTCTGGAAATGGATGATGTACGGAGTACAAATAAGGTGAGTGAACGGGAAACTCTCAGCGCTTGTTGCCCCCCAAACTAATCAAATCATTGCAGAAAGATGACATGGAAGTGGAGCACTTAGCGACCCTAGAAAGACTGCGTCAAAGTCAAAGACAAGACTATTTAAAAGTGGGTTGCCCCTGTCTCACGTGAATAAAAGCGAACTCTAAACGCTTCTCTCTCTGTTTTAGGGTTCCGTGTCGGGTTCCGTGCAGGCAACCGATCGCCTAATGAAGGAACTACGTGATATTTATCGATCGGACGCCTTCAAGAAGAATATGTATTTGATTGAGCTCGTGAATGATTCGATCTATGAGTGGAACATCCGCCTCAAGTCTGTGGACCCCGACAGTCCGCTGCACAGTGATCTGTTAATGCTCAAGGAGAAGGAGGGCAAGGATAGCATACTCCTCAACATACTCTTCAAGGAGACGTATCCCTTTGAGCCGCCCTTTGTCCGCGTCGTGCATCCAATCATCTCAGGTTCAATCTTATTTGCCCATCCAGACAGGAACTTCAATTACAATTACAAATTTCCTTTGCGCTTTTGCAGGTGGATATGTGCTGATTGGCGGCGCCATTTGCATGGAGCTGCTGACCAAGCAGGGCTGGAGCTCAGCGTACACTGTCGAGGCGGTGATTATGCAGATAGCCGCCACACTGGTCAAGGGCAAGGCGCGAATTCAGTTTGGAGCCACCAAGGTAGGCAGTGCTTTGTCTTTCGCTAGGGAGATAATGAAATAATCCCTTTAGTCTCATCATGAACAGGCACTGACCCAAGGCCAGTACAGCCTGGCACGAGCACAGCAAAGCTTCAAGTCCCTTGTGCAGATCCATGAGAAGAATGGTAAGAAGATTTTGCCAGCTGCTTGTGGCAGTCCTAATTGAAAGTATTCCATTTGCAGGCTGGTTCACACCGCCCAAGGAGGATGGCTAAGGCAGTTTCGCATAGTCTAGTCCGGACTTGCATCAACACACACACACACAATTACCAACACCACCAGCAGCAGCAGCAGCCACACTACGACCACAAAGAGCAGCATCATCAGCGCACACACACGCACATCCTCCAGCGTCCAGTCTTTCCCCCCCCTTTTCTGGCACACATTCGCCCTAAGTTAGAACAGAACGGACGAAAGTCTCCAAAAAGTTATCGTGTATTTTTCTTTATGTATAGCAAAATCTTTTATATTTAATAGCCAGCTGACTATATAATTTGATGCATAAATAATCTGTGTTAGCGGTTAAGTGAGCAAAAACAAAAAAACAAGCAAAAGCGCAGGCCCTCCCCCCCCATGCCAATCTCTCTCGTATCATCATGATGCTGCTGTGTTTTGTATAGAGTGTTGGAAAACGGTTGGCAGGTGTGCACGGAGCCAGACGCAGACGGAATGGATGGAACAGAGTGCAACCACATGTAAAGGCAATATCTGTTATGTATATGAATGTAATTTGTAATTTAATTGTAAATGCAGTGGCTCCCATGATTTTCACTTTCGCTTGGACACACACACATTCAGTTCTTCCCCACACATACACCCACACACAAACGTGGAGCCACCAAAAATACCCAACAAAAACAAACAAAAAAACACTCATGTAGCCCTCCCGCCACATCCAACGCGCCCATCATATTTGTAACTAGTTAAGTCTTGAAGTCCTGATTATATTCTTATTTAGTTTAAAACATTTTTTTGTGTGTAATCTTATTAAATTCTCTCTACTGGTGCGAGGCAAGCAGCAGCGGCAGCAGCAGCAGCAGCAGCAGGCGAGAGCTAAGGCACAGATCTAGCGCGATAGCTATATATATATTATATATGTATAACTATAAACACATGCATAAATATACATATACATATACAAATATATATATACATAGATATATACAAGAACATATTAATTGTTAAGGTAAAACGTAAACAACCAGAAAACAGAAAAACAGAAAATAGAACTATGCGTCGCAACTTCAATGAAAGCAAACTTCAAGTGTAAATTCGTCTTTCCAAATAATCGTACCATAAAATAAAATAAAGTAAAGCTACAGTTAAACTAAAACTACATTTAGAGTCGAGTAAAAGCAAAACATAAATGCATAAAAATGCAATATGGTGTGCGCATATGTAGATCAGCTGATCAGCCCTAGGGCTCGGCACGCAAAACGGGACACGCTCAAAGAGACAAGCGCTAGAGGGGGATAGAGATAGAGTATTGTACCCGAAAGAGACTACCCTGTGGTGAAGACGTCACCCTGTAAGTAATAGGCATAGGTAAAAATAACTGTAAAATGCGTGTACGTGAGTGGCTTGTGTGCAAATAGAGCACGCAAAACGGAACATTGCAATGCATTGGCATTGGTATTGGTACAAACACTGTCGAAGGCGTGTTGGCTTGCTGCAGAGGCTTCTATGCACAATCGATAAAGCAGTGCCGAGCCCTGACGCAGATTGCATTCAAGAGGAACGAGTAGCAAGAACCAGCAGCGAAAGTAAACTAAACGAAGATATGGGAGAAGGATATTCCGTGTAGTAATTGCAGAATATAAATATAAAAGAATAAACTCAAAGTTAAATGGAAATGGCAGCACCAGCAGCACAGTTTGCTCGCTGCCTCCTCCATTGGAAACTCTGTTTTGATGGCAGACAAAATTGAATTGTACATTAACGAAACGGCGAACGAATTGTTCATAATTTCATTTTAAGTATTGTATTTAATAAAAAAACAAACACCCAATATATAGAGATACATAATTTGGTTCAACTTTTATTTCAAAAACTAGCGAAGCGGCAATAAAACACAATATATTCTTAACTGGCTCGGCTAGGGAGGAGCTGATCATATTTACTTTTCACTTAAAGACTAATTTCTCTACCTTCATTCCCGCTGTCAATCAACATAGATCACATATTTTTCCGCCCGCTTGGACGGCTGCATTCTCGCTCCCTTTGCTGCGACTGTGCGCACCTTGGGCTTGTCGCTGTCGTTCAGAGAGACGCCAATGATCGTGTCCATAGCGCCCTTCAGCTGTAACATCTCGACGGTGAGCGCGATTTCCGCCTGAACAGTGTCCGACAAGCGTTGCAGCGCTTCCAAAACTTTTACACCGTACGATGTGGAACTGGCGTCGAAGACATTGAGAATGGTATTGGCGGCATTCAAGAGCGGACGCATGAAACGAACTTCGCCCAGGTGTGTGCAAAGGAAGTCGATAAACTGAATAAGAACGGAGTCGGGCCGTTCGGAGAGTGCCTTGTCCAGGGCGCGGCGTTGCAGCAGCTCTGTGATGACGGCCACCGTGTTCTCTGGATGCTTTTCCACTTGTCGCGGCAGTAGCACCTCATCCAGGGCCCTCTTGAAGTTGAACTTGCGCAGATGAACGTCAAAGGATTGCAGTTTCGTGGCCTTGAATCTGTCCTTGATGGTGTGATCCACCACTTGCGATGTGTTCGGCTTAATCAGCTTCTTCACGAGCTTCTTTTTCTTCTCCTTGGATGCATGGTGCACCCGTATCTGGTTGAGGTTGCTCGGCTTGTTCTCGACAATCATGCGCTTGATCGAGATGAGACCATCCACCATGCCAGCAACCACAGCCTGATCTGCGCCGGCCACGGCCAGACTCACCACGGCATTGGGATAGGTCAGCGTGTGCACAGTCTTGTAGGTGGTGGTGTCGTAGATCTTAACATGCCGATCCAGACCGCCGGAGAACAGACGTCGCCCGTCAGTGCCCAGCCGCAGACAGGTGACCGTCTTGTGGTGCTGCGACATCATTGTGAGCAGGCGGCAGCCGCTGATGAGATCCCAGACGCGCACCTGATTGCCGCCAGCGCTGATGAAGATGGAACCATTGGGCATGAAGAGCAGCGACTCCACCGGACTGCCGTGGTCCAATGTCCGCTGAATCGCGTTCTCTGCCCTCGTGTCGTACAGATTGATTTTTCCATCGTAGCCGCCGGAGACGAACATGTTGCCCGCCACCGGATGCATGGCACCGGCGCGGATGTAGTCCGTGTGGGCATCGTTGTAGGTCTGCACCACCTTCTCGTTGGACACGTCCCACAGCCGCACCGACTTGTCGTCGCAGAAGCTGGTCAGCTGCAATTTGTCGTTGGTGAAGAAGGTTCGATGGACAGGCGCCTTGTGGCCCTTGAAGATGCGCAGGATGTTCCGGCTGGTCGTGTCGAAGAGCTTCACATGGCCCTCTTCGTCACCGGCCGCCAATAGCCGACCATCCTGACGAAACGTCGCCCCATACGCGGACTTCTGAAACCTCGATAGGTTCTTAACCACCAGCTTGGTGACCAAATTGTAGATTTGGACGCGCACCGAGCACGTCACAACAAAGTTATCCGGCTCCGTGGGGCTGAAATCCAAATAGTCTATCGTATTGCACTCCTTCAGGAACTCGGGTTTCTACAATGCAAAACACAAACAAAATTATCACTTGTTGATTTTGTTTGGATTCGGAATTTTCGTCTTGATTACCTCTAACCGCTCCCAATAGATTGTGTCGGGCGTCTCTACTTGCGCCCGCTGCTGAAACCTTCGAATATTAAGTGCATAAAACCGGCTGTCCATACTGTTATTTGTATTATTACTCGTGCAGCGATCGCACGTGTTTCAGAATACCTTCATTAGTGATGGGTGTAGTAATATTTAATATTAAGATACAATTATCGATTTTCCAGTACTATCTCAAAAAGTAGCAGGGTTCGATATCGATAAGTGTATCTATGATGGTTTTGTTTGGCAACGCGGTGGACTTTACCTTGCATGCGTTTTATTTTCCGGGCGGTCTTTTATATACAATCTAATAAAATGGAATCCTTATAACAAACTATATTGCAGCAAATTGATTCAAAAATCGGTTAAAATTATTAATTCAGTGTTAAGAGTCTGAAGCAGCTGGTAATATTAAGCAGAATATCAAAATTGAGGAATATGATTTTCGTTGGTATATTTTGAAAGAGAGAATGGTATATTTCTGTATATCTTTTAGGTTCAGACGGTATATTTGATCGATAAGTCCGCGACCAGCAGTGCAAAGTGGTCCCGCACATCAATCATATGGTCGTTCCCCTCCTCCCCCGCAAACATAACTAATTGGCATTTAAATTTTGAATCTACATCAATTTGTGTCTGGGCAGAGAGAGACTGGGCAATTGGGCGCGCCAAGTGTGTGACAAATAACAGAGTGAGAGACTAGAGTGTGCCACGACGAACCACAGTTTGGGTTAATCTTCGCGAAATCGGCTTGTGGCCGGTGCCAGTAACGGGTCCCATTTCCAGTTCGCATTCCGCACCCGGCTGGCCACCTATTAGAATACGAATAATAAATTCGTTTTTAATTGAAATTTATTTGTTGTGATGGTTCCGTAACAGCCTCAGCCTCAGCTTCAGCCTCAGCCTCTCCATCCAAGGCTGTGGATTCTTTAATTAACTGGAGCCCCTCTCGGCCAGGCCAGGGTCCGACCAGGCCTCAGGGAATTGTGCGGCCGAATGTTAATTGAAAGCAATCAATGTGCCTCCACCCCATTCGAATCAAACGCCAGCGATCAACAAGACCAAGCGGAAGCAGGCCAGGAAGCAGCCGAACCAACACACAGCGCCAGTTCAGCCCACAATGGAGGACGACATGGCTGTCGACGCCAACAACGAGAAGCGCGTGCTCTGCGAGAAGATTATACGCGACATAAATGCCGTCTTCCTCAAGGATGCCGATCTGTAAGCTCAAGCAAAGGTCGTGGCAAATATCGTGGCAAATATCAAATTAACAATTGCGTTGCAGGGCATCCTTCGAGATTATACCAAAGGAGACGAACTGCAACAAGTCGCCGGTGGTGCATGTGGAGCACAATCTGGGCCTGGAGTCGTGGTGTGCCCAGCACGTGTATGACCATGCACATCGCACGCTCATCTCGCATCGCCGCCAGACGTCACAGCAGCAGCTGCGCACGCTGCAGCAGCAGCAGCAGAGCGATGCCCTGGCCAAGTATCTGAATGTGGCGCTGCTCATCAATCCGGATGTGACCACCTTCTGGCACATTCGCCGCCAGCTGGTGCAGAAGAATCGCCTCAGCATCAACAAGGAGCTGCAGTTCTCGGCCCTCGTACTCTCCATCAAGCCAAAGTCCAACGAGGCGTTCGCCTACCGCCGCTGGCTCTACTCGTTCCAAAGTAAGTCCCAGAGCGAGTTCAACACTTCCCCAGCAAAGGTTCAGTTTCGCCATCCACTTTGCAGGTGCCGATGCCATTGACTGGCCAAATGAAATCAGCATCTGCGAGCGGTCTGCCGATCGCTGTGCCAGCAACTATCACGCCTGGTCCCATCGCCACTGGGTGCTGCGGAGCGGCCCCTGCCTGCTGCAGTCGGAGCTGATGCGCACGGAAAAGTTTCTGCGCAAGCACATCAGCGACTACAGCTGCTATCACTATCGCCAGGTGCTGCTCGGTCGCGCCTACGAGCTGTGCTTCTGCATGCCCAGCGGCGAGGCTCAGCCGCAGCTGGGCAGCCTCCTGGAGCTGCTCGCGGAGTACGGGCTGCCCTGTGAGCCGAACACCGAGGCTCTCATTCAACTGATGCTGCCCCACATGAACCGCAGCACTGTCAGCGTGCAGCGTTTGCGCTCCTTTCTGTACTGCTGCAACGTGGCTGCCTACGACATGCGGCTGTGCAAGGAGCAGCGGGCACTGTACGGGCCGCGTGACTGCTTCGAGCTGCATCGCCGTGCCGCACTCAAGTTCATTGTGGAGCAGTGCGTGCGCCTGCAAACGGAGCCACGGACTGCCACGATGGATACTGCTGACTCGCTGCAGCTGGACAAGTTTGACTATGGCCAGCATCCCTTTCTCGAGGCGGTGCGGCAGGCCGAGTCGGCGCTGGGCGGCAAGCATCAGCGTTGGTGCAATTTGCATCTCAATTTTGGCTATCCCGTGCCGGAGGCTACCTGGCGGGATTAGACTTCCTCAAAATGCCGTTGTAGAGCTCAAAACTCGGGCAATACTTGAATCTACCTTGCTGTGTGCGTGTGTGTGTGTGTGTGCACGCACACATATCCACTGTGTACCCCCAAAGACAAATGTCTGACATTCATGACAACTGCATTTCGATAACTGTTATACCGTTATATCTCGTGTTCCCCCTACACCCGCCACTGTGCTGACAGTCGCGTCCATCAATTTAAAAACAATTATCCCACTTATGCACGTGTTTTTGTTAGCCAATTTGCAAATAGTTTTAAAATAAAGTTAAATCAACAGACAACCCCCTGCCCCATCCACCTGTATTGTGTGGGTGTCAGACTCTCGGGCTGGGCTGGGCTGTGTGTATATTTTAAGGGTGAGCAGTTGGGGTGGCGTGGCCCAGCATCAATCAGTTGTGCGCATGTCAGCGCGAAGTAAGGCGATGCCATCGAAGGCAACGGAGATGACAGCCGTTAACAGGAGCAGAAGCAGCAGCAGCAGTAATCTCCCCGTGTTCAGTATATTCTTGGAGTAGTTTGCGTGAGGCTGAGTGCGCGGCACCACCAAGAGGAGACCTGAAGTTCTGTCCCTGCCTGTGGCCGTGTCTGTGACCGTGTGGCTGTGCTTGTGTCTGTGCTTGAACGGAACTGAAACTGAAACTGATTTCTGAGTGGAATGACCCTCGATTTTTCGGCATTTGAGGCTGTTTTTTGTTGTTGTTGTTGTTGCTCGTGTGGTGCAGCGGTGGCGGTGGTGGTCGGGGGGCTTATAAACAATTTGCTGACCCACAAAGTGAGCCCCCAGTGAAGTGCGGCAACAGGGCCCAGAACCCAGAACCCGTGCCCGTGTCCAATACCAATAACTGAAGTGCAGATGTGCCAGCGAGGAGGAGGAGGCCCTGGCAAAGTGAATTTTAAACCAATATCGAGAAGGTCTCTATCATATAGCAGGTATATAATATACCCTAGACTCTCTTCATATTCCCCTCTTTTGCGCTTTACATTTGTTGTTCCCTTTTTGCGGCCTTCTCTGGGGCGAGTCCTAGGCCCCCTCGGGGCGTGTGTGTGTGGCACAAAATCGCAACTGCGCCACAATTGAGGGCATGGCGTTGGGTTGGCCTCGGGGGAGAGGGGGGAGGGGCCAACTCAGGTTGATAAAACCGAAGTAAGACTGTTTATGAGTTGATTATGGGGTCCGGAATCCTTGAGGTCAAGAATAAATAATTTTGCATGTCATGTCATGCTGTGCCATGCCACGACTGTATGTACATGCATAAATGATGTGTGGGACACACGCACGCAGTGTCCCTCCTGAGTGTGTGGGATGTACCCAAATGCATGCATGTGTGGGCGGGCGGGCGACACATGTGTGTGTGTGTGTGTGTAGATAACTCAAAATGGGGACACACCTGATGAGGTACACAGCTACAAACACACCAGTGGGGGAAAAGAGGTCATGTACATATGTATGTATGTATGTGTCACGTATGCATTGTGCGTAGTATGCAAAATATTAATAATAATTGTCTCCATTCGCAGGGGTAAACTATCGCATGATTGAATTGCATTTCGTGTGCGGCCCCCACCCACGTGGCGGGCAATGAACCCGCGCTCAATGCCAGTGCAGCGCAAAAAGTAATTAAATCAGCTCATCGCATTGCATCGCAAACGCCAACGCAGAGGATTACAGTAGGATGCTTGTGCTGTGGCGGCGGTGGCAGCGGCAGCCATGACCACGCACACCACAACGGGTAGGAGAACGAACAAAACAAAAACAACAACAACAACAACAGTTACAGTGACGAGCATTCAGCCAGAGCGACAGTTTCGCATTGCATGGGGTGGACATGCCAGCGCCTCACGAGTACGAGCCGCTTACGGCACGTTCGGACACCAGTGATTCAGCCTGAGTGTTGCATTGGAACAGTGACAGTAACAGTTACGCCCATCTCTCTCTTTCGTTCTCTCTCTCTGTCTGCGATTTGCATAAAATTCAAAGCAAAGCCCACAGCCATCGATAACATTGTAACGGAAGGCTGCGAAAGGCTGCACAGCGATCGGCCGCGATGGGCAGCCTGCCGAACCTGCACGAGCTGGAGGCGGCCGAGCGCAAGCGTGAGAAGCGTCGGGAGTATGAGCTGCTGCTGGAGCAACGGGCCAGGGACACCAGCAGGGAGCGGGAGCGGCTCTCCGCGTTCGCCCAGCAGCGCAAGGTGAGACCCAAACCATCGATAGTTGACAATCGTAATCGATCGTTACTCATTTCTCGAATAATTTGACCGTTAATTGCAGCAATCTTCGTACAATGCCTATGTCATGGCTGGCTTGGGGATTGGCGGCGGCTCGCTGAGTCTTTCTACCGCCGGCGCGGTGAACGGAGACCTACCCATTGCCAATGGAGCTGCTGCCGCGCAAACGGAGGCCTTGGCCGCCGCCGCCGCCACCACGCCGAGCACAACAACGGCGGCAACCACAACGAACAGCACGTTCAGCGGCTTTGCCATGCTGGGGCTGACCACGAAGAGGATTACAACGCACACGCACCATCAGCATCAACATCAGCACCAGCACTTGCATCAGCATCAGCTGCAGCATTTGCATCAGCATCGCCACTCGCTGACCACCAGGCATCGGGTTTTGCGTACGCGCAGCTCGGGCGGCGCTCAGAATGTTTGGGATGACCAGATGATGGAGGTGAGTGCATGTGTCCCCCCAACACACTCGTCATTTATTTATAGAGTCTAAGCCACCCCACCGCACTCGTTGCACGCGCCGCAATCGGATTCAGTTAGAGCTTCTGCTGCCTGCCTGGGGACTGGACTGGGACTGGGACTGGGGGGAAGACAGCTCCGCAAATGTCAGCGCATGAAAACGGATTATTTGCCCCAGTTGCACAACAAATAATTAAGTCAGTGCCAGTGCCAGTGCCAGTCACAGTCTCCTTCAACTGTAATTAAAGTGCCAGGGGCTGCGTGGGTGGCCCCAGGCCCCAGTCCCCAGGCGCCAGGCTGTTTGTTTGCCGCCGGAAGCAGCTTGCAAGGATTAGCGCGCGTGCTCGTGCGTCCTTCGGCTAAGCCGCTAAATCCTTTGGCGCTCCGTTTTGCTGTTGTTTAACTTTTCGATTTGCTTCTCTGCTTGCAGGCGCACTTTGCCGCGTACTCCCCGTCGCCGGTGTCCACGCGCTCGCATCGCATCAATCCGGTGTCCTCGTACCAGGTGCAGGCGGCGCTGGCGGCCTCGAGGCGCCGCGAGTCAATCAACAGCTCAATCGGTGCCACATCCATACGGCGGCTCATCACGCTGAACAACCGGAACTGCCGCCACCGAGTGCCCGCCCATGTGCGCCAGAAGGTGTGGCGCCAGTTCAGCTGCCTGGCCGTTGCCCATGGCCTGATGAATGCCGTGCTGCTGCCCATGATGGCGCTGCAGGGCTCCAATGCGGTGTGGCATCATCGCGAGCAGTGGCTGCCCATCGGGCCGGACATTGGATCGCTGCTGCTCAGCAGCCTGTTCCTGCTGGCCGCCGGCATGTGCCTGCCCAGCGCGTGGCTGATGCGCCGCTACGGCTACACGCCTCTGCTGGCGGCCAACTACCTCGCGGTGATGCTCTTCGTCCTGTCGCACATTTACGCCTCCATCTACACGCTGCTGCCGGCCTACCTGCTGCTGGGCCTGACCATCAGCGGCGCCAACGGCTGCAAGGCGGCGCTTATCGTGCACTTTGGTGGCCGTCTGAGCTGCTCCCAGGCCGCCTGCGAGCAGCAGGCCCAGGCCGCCGTGGACGTGCTGAACGAGGAGCACAAAATGTTCTGCAATCGGGAGCAGAAGGTGCGCCGCTTGGCACGCTGGTTCCGCGCCTCCCAGGACCTCGGCCTCATCGTTGGCGCCCTGCTGGCCTCGCTGCTGCTCGTGTGCAACGGCAGCGACTGGAGCTGCTCCGGCGCGGCGGACACGCGCAATGCCAGTGCGCCCCAGCTGCGGGACTTCTTCAACCGGAATGAGCACGGGGAGCGCATTTGTGGAGCGGACATGTGCCCGCTGAGGGTGCAGCAACCGCTGGCCGCGGCCTGGGCCAACGAAACGGGAGCCAGCCCCGTGCCGCGCTCCATCTACGTGGGATTCATCGAGAGCGGCGCTCGTGCTGGCGGCCAGTCGCTGCTCTGGCTGTACGTGCTCTTCTCCCTGGCCTCGCTGATCCTGTCGCTGGTGGCGGTGGTGGGCAAGGTGCAGGGGGAGCGCAGCTCAGCCCTGAAGGACGTCAGCAGCATTACGGACACGCTGCTCTTCGCCGGACCGCTGGCCTACTTCGTGGGCACGGAGCAGGCCTACATGCTGGGCGACTTCCTGCGTGCCTTTGTCTCCTGCTCGCTGGGCATTGGCATGATTGCTGGCGCCATGGTTGGCATGGGCCTGATGCAGCTGATTGTCTCCTGCACGCTGAGCATGCTCCTGCGGCATGTCAAGCGCATCGTCGTGATCTGTAGGTATCCTCCAATCAAGACAGAATCTGTCCACCACTCATGTCTCTCTGCTTTCAGTGGCGGGATTCTTCTTTCACTCCTGCCTGCTGCTCGCCCTGTCCAGCTGGAAGCCCTCGAACGATGACAGCGCTCTGTTCTACGTAATCGCCGCCTCGTGGGGCGCCTGCAATGGCATGTGGGAGACGCTGCTCCTCTCGCTGGTCACCCTCAATCATGCGAATCACGTGACGGAGGTCTCGGCGCCACTGCAGGCCCTGCGCTTCCTCGGACTGGGCCTCACGTTCGCCGGGCATGGCTTCCTCTGCGAGTCGCTGAAGATCATTGCGCTGGTGGTGCTGCTGGTGATCAGTGTGCCGCCCTATGCCACGCTCGAGATACGCCTGGAGGCACAGCGCAAGGCCACGCTCGTCAGCTTATGACGGAGCATCTTCAGCTAGTCCCGACGCCAGCGGCGGGGCACCGTGGCCCGCACCCACACCATGTGAGGGCGGCTCAATCTGGTCCGTAGGACTGGCTCAGCCAATCGGACCACCAACACCCCCGCCCTGATCCAGCTGCAACCCATCAGTATTGATAGAGAGACAAGAGTCAGGGTACATTTCAGTATTTCCATGGCGCTCTGAAGATGCAAGAGAGAGAGACTCCCTCTCTCCACTGCATCCTTGAGTCCATTCGTGCATCTAGCTACTAAGAATGATCTATAAAATACACACAGAATGGACCCACCCAAGGTGAATTTACTTGAAAGGTTACCTTTCAAGGGAGAGACTCCCCCATATGTCTATCCCTTTCTAGCGCTTGTCTTTCCGAGCGTGGTGAATAAGTTATTGGTTCAGCACCCAGCTTCTGTGTAAATTCACCTTGTGGGGGGTGGGTTCATTTCTGTGTGCGTGCCATCTCTGTGTGCATTTGCCAGTGCCAACAATGTGGTTCCATGTCCGTAAATCTGTTTATGTGTGTGTGTGTGTATGCATGAGAGCTTTCTGTGTGGTTTCTTCCGTGTTGGGGGGCGATCAACTCAAGACCCACATTAGCCAATAGTTTAAGAGATAGTAACGATCTGATACAAAATATGTATGTATATTTTATGTCTATGTAATCTGCCACAGGTGGGCCTTGGTTAACTAATGGCAGCTGTGTATGCATGCATGTAACTTTGTGCCACAAAACAGTGTATTCCTCTGACGTAGTTTCTAAGTGTGTACTTACAATTAGGTTTACCGAGTCAACCCCTGATGATGTTTCCCCCGTTGCTACACAGCTGGTGTACGTGTAGGATGGTGTAGCAAAAACAGCTGTTATTGATAACAAGGTGAAATCCTAAGGTCTAAGAACAATGTTAACATTTTGAGAATTTGTAACCATTTTGCGACGCCCCCTCTCCCCCGGTAGTTAGATTGGAATGCGATCGATCGATTGATGCATCGGCAGTAGGAGGAGCACATATAAATATGTGTAGGTAAATGCATGTACCGTATATACATACATGCATATGTGCATACATATGTAAGTAAATAATAATAATAATGTGTGTGTTTTTCTTAGCAGCGGGTGTCCAGCTGCACGCATATTGATTATTGAGTATGGGTACAATATATTGTGAATGTTTCTCAACAGAACACAACTCGCAAAACAAGTTAAACTAGAAAGCTCTACCGGGGGAGAAGCACAAGAAGAATTAGAAGATGCTGTGCCGCAGCGCGTTCTACAACAATATATACACACACATACATGTACATGTGTGCATGTGTGCAAGTGTTTGGATGTGTATTATATTATACTGTATGCATATAGATGTCTGATCCCCAGTATTCCAATAAAGTATCTATAAATGTTGTTCGCGGCAAAGTGTATTCCAACTTCGACCACTGCAAATAGACAATTTCAATCGCAAACACACAAATTCCGTTTAATCCACATGCGCAGCCAGCTGGCAATGAAAACGATCCGCCAGGCAGCGCAGCGCTGCGCCGTTAGCTTTGCTCAATTACATTTCTAGCTGGAGTGAGCTTTGGAGTGTCATAGCTGGAGAGAGCGCGCAGTGTTCGTTGAAAGCTCGCAAAAAGCTCGCTCGCTCGATCGTAGCGTGATAATTCAATGAGCTGGTCAAAGAGTGCCAGTGTTAGTGTGTTTGGATTGGGTTTGTTTGTGTGTGTCTGCTGGTTAGCTTTATCAATTGAGCGGGAACGAGAATATGGGAATGGGAATGGGCTACGGGTAATGAGCACTTAGTTGGCGATTGTTGCCGCCGTAGCAAGACGTATTCGACACACACATAAGATGGCAACGGCACGAACTTGCCGCACCGATTCCGCCTGGAGCGACAAGCTGCAGGAGCTGCTGGCCTGGTTCGAGAGCAATCCGAATTTGCCCGAAAAGATTGGTAAGGTTCGCGCCCAGCAGGTGTGTCCGATTAGAGGCTAACCCCGAAGAGACCTGATAACCAATCGAGTGGTGTCTGGAATTTAATGGCAGCGCAATAAACCCACCCCACACCAACCCACCCCCCTCGATACGCTCCACACACGCGGAACCTAAACTAAACCTTGTAACGGCATTAGACGACCACTGAAGTGGGGCAATTAATGGCAATCGAGCCAAAGGTCGCGCACGCGACGCTCTTCATTCGCTAAGCTGTGTACATTTTTATCCATTTAAATTTTAATTTTGCTGCAGAGCCGATTGTGATGCTGCGCTTCCTCAAGTGCGTGCAGTACGATGTGGAGAAGACCAAGCCGCTGGTGGAGCTCAATTACAGCATGCGGAATAAGCATGCGCATCTGTTTATCGACCGCAACATGGAGGACGAGACGACGGCCAAAGGTTTACGAGTCTCGTAAGTGCCGAAGCGTAAAGGCGGGGGAGAGACACGAGCGCGTACGATTTGCTTTCTTCGCTTTTGCAGTGACTTGCTGATACTCCCGGGACTGACGCCAGAGGGGAACAAGCTGCTCTTTTTTCGCATGGCTGACCTCGATCCAAACACGGTACGCCGAATACTCTAACTATCTTCTACACTCTCCTCCAATTTCCTCTTTTATCGACAGCGCAATTCTGTGGAGGAAACCAAAATCTTTTTCATGATGAGCGACGCTCGCTTCACGATGCCGGACGTTGAGCCGAAAGTGGGGGAGAGCGAGCTCAGCGAGCTAGACGACTCGGATATTGCGGATGGAGACGTGCAGATAGTCGACATCGAGGGCTACACGCTTCGGCACTTGGCCTACATCTCGATCTTTGTGCTGCGCATCTACATGAAGTTCCTGCAGGAGGCATATCCCTCGCGACTTCGAGCCATGCACGTGATCAACTGCCCCTCCTATCTGGATCGCCTCATCTCCATGATGTCGCCCTTCCTGCGCGAGGAAGTGCGGAATATGGTACGACCGAAGGACTATCTATCCAAGTAATTTGTTATCTATTAAACTGTGATCACATTTGCCCAGATCCATTACCACACCGAGGGCATCGAGAGCCTGTACCGGCAAGTGCCGAAGGATATGTTGCCCGAGGAGTATGGTGGCAAGGCTGGCACCATCGCGGAGCTCAAGGCCAGGGGCATACAGTCCATCAAGGAGAAGAGGTAAGCAGCACAAAGCTGAAAATGCATTTAGAACTAATTCTCTGTTTCTCTCTGGCAGCGGCTACCTGAGAGATGAGCGTTACTGGAAGGTAACATCGCTGAGCAAAAGTCGCTGGTCCTGGTTTTGACGGGAGGAGGACAGCTCGCTGCCAAGAGTTTGCACTCTTCCGGCCCCATGTCGTGATATTCAAATGTGATCAATGCGCGTTTCCATTTTTGTTTTTTTGTGTACCTTACTCTCCCTCTCTGTGTTTAGATGAAATTATAATCCACTTTAAATTTAACATTTCAACGAGGCTTTCCTTTCTTTCAAAATTTGCCAGTCTCGCGCACTTCTCCGATAACTATACCGATATATCGATAACATGGACTTGCTATCCTTCTCCGTCATATTTGTCACCCTCTGCGGACATCAATCCTGTCCCACGAGCTCCTTTCGTCTGCCATATCAGGTCTACCGATTATTAGCTAGCCAAATGAGCCATTAAATTGCGACGCTTTCGGTTTGGGCCTAATAACCTCCATTTAGTGTAAGATCGGGCCCAATGATGACCATAGAGATCAGGTAACTACAATGACGATCCAGCCGTTCCATTTGGTTTCCAAATGCAGAACACGACCCGGCCATTAGGCAGATTTCGGCGCAGATTGAGCTGTACTCACAGAAGCTGTACTTGGCCCAGGCTGGGAGAGGCGGCGTTCCAAGTCATATTTAGGCACTATTAAGCGGCGGCAGCCCATAGCCGAATGCTGGCGAAAAGCAATTAAAATATTACGTGTATAATCGGCTACGCAACGGAAACACAGCAACACAGCAATCAATAGCTATGATATGTATAGGAAATCAATCACCAAAGCATGCCAGTTGCCCGCCAGGCTCCAAGCACAACGGTTTGCCATCATCGCCGCGCCCTGACCAGCGATAGTACAGGATACCCAGCCATCGATAGCAGCACCGATACCACTCCCAGTCGATAGCAAGGCGTATCGATTTGGCCGATGCACAATGAGCGCCGAAGGCGAGAACGGAACACAGCTGAGGCGCGATCTAAACGAACTTGTTGAATGGTTCCAACAAAATGAAAAGCTGCCGCAAGAGATTGGTAAGGAGAAAGGGGCAGGGAAAGCCAGCGGCAAGGTGTGAAAATAAGGCAGTGACGCTAATAAAGCGTCCATATGGTAGAGTCCCATCCCTCTCCTCCCACCTCCCACCTCCCACCACGGCATAGCAGGCCCCAGCACGTCGCATCAGTTTTTAATGAGGTCGTTAGTAGGCAGAACGGGCACCATCATCAGTATTTGCGTTGACGGTGCCCACCAGCCCGCGTTACGTCATTGATGGGCCACTAATGCTTAGCTAATGCTGAATGGACTACCCACAGATCCCCTGCTGCTGCGTCGCTTCTATCAGTGCATGTACGGGGACGTGGAGGAGACCAAGAAGCTCATCGAGGTGAATTACTCGCTGCGCAACCGCCATCCGCATCTGTTCATCAAGCGGGATCCACTGGACGATGACAGCAAGCGAACCTTTGATTATGCGTAAGCAGGAGACCAGAGAGTGCTCCACAGATTGATTTATGGCATTATTTCAGGGACATACTGCCCCTGCCAGGCCTCACGCCAGATGGCAGCAAGGTGTCGCTGTACTGCTTCCGGGAGTTTGAGGCCACAAAGGTGAGGGCAGAGCAATCTGCACTGGGGCTGGGCCACAACTGACGCTAAGTCTCTACTCCACAGATGCATCACACGGAAGACACGCGAGCATTTTTCATGGTCGCCGACTGTCGCTTTGTCACGCCGGACGATGCAGCCCGACCGAACATTCTGTCCGAGGGCGAGGTGCAAATCTTTGACATGAAGGGCACCACAATGCGGCACATTTCGCGGCTGACCATCAGCACGCTGCGTGCATACATCAAGTTCCTGCAGGTGGCGTTTCCAGTACGCCTTCGGGCCATTCACATGGTCAACTGTCCATCGTATCTCGATCGAATCGTGAGCGTGGTGAAGCCCTTCATCAGCGATGAGGTTTTCAAGTTGGTGCGTTTTTCCCCCAAAGATTCTCATGCGCGATTCTCATACGAAATTCCATTGCAGATACGCTTTCATACAGTCAGCATGGATTCGCTTTATGCCTTTGTGCCACGCGAAATGCTGCCGGAGGAGTACGGCGGCTCGGCTGGGTCGCTGGAAACGCTGCGAACCCACACAAAGAAGGCCTTGGTCGAGCATCGGTGGGTTTTGTATCAGCCATAGACAATCGTTTCACTTATTTCTAACCATTACAGCGATTATCTGATGAACCCCAACCACTGGCTGGTGGAGAAGTCCGAGAAGCGTAACGGTCATTCATGGAGAATTTTTCGATAAATTCCAAATTTTGCTTCCTATTTTTTTTCTTTTGTTTTTACATATTTGTATATTTTTATAAGTGGCTAGCCTATAAATTGTTTAAAAGGTATATACATATACTAAACAGATGTTTTGCAAGTTCCTACGGCAACATTTAATTGCGTATTTAATTTATTCCCGACACGGCCACCAGTTGAGTGGAACCAGTGAACTGGTTCACGGAACCAACTTTGCTCTTCCATCGTCTATTTCTCTCGCCCTCATTATTACGTTGTAATATCTGTCTAGCAAGTTTGAGAAAAGTTCGTTGGAGTACTTGTGGCATACGATCATTAATTAAATAAAACACAAAACCTTATTTGACATTTTCGCACAAAGACACAACCATATGTATATCGATGTATTGATACATCAGTATACCATCAAGCTCACATCTCTACTTTGTTTGTGGCATCAGGGGGACCATTGGCTTATCAGTATGTATTGAATGACTGAATGAATTTAATGATGATTCGCGTAAAATTACAGTTTTAAAGCAGAGAGTCCTAACTAGCTAGTAATATCAAATAGAACATCAAAATCGAGGAATATGATTTAAGACTACGGTATATTTTGAAAGTGCAAGGGTATATTTCGGTATATTTTCAAGGCCCTGACGGTATATCTTATCGATAAGTTCACCTCCTCCTACTTTGTCTGTGGCATTTATTTACCGATTTGTTTGCAATTTGTTTAAATTAAGGAAAAACTAAGAAATACACATTAAAAGTCGGACATGGAACGGCCACAGAAGATGCCCAAGGTGGCCAAGGTGAGTGTTAATGGCGCGCAGGCTACATGTGCAGTGGATTTCACAATTTTCTTGTTGTTTTTGTTTTGTTTGTAGGTGAAGAACAAGGCGCCGGCCGAGGTGCAAATTACGGCGGAGCAGCTGTTGCGCGAAGCCAAGGAGCGTGACCTGGAGATCCTGCCACCACCGCCGAAACAGAAGATCTCCGATCCAGCGGAATTGGCCGACTACCAGCAGCGGAAGCGCAAGACATTCGAGGACAATCTCCGCAAGAACCGCATGGTGGTCAGCCACTGGATCAAGTACGCGCAATGGGAGGAGCAGCAGCAGGAGATACAGCGAGCCCGCTCCATCTGGGAGCGTGCGCTGGACAACGAGCACCGCAACGTGACCATCTGGCTGAAGTACGCCGAAATGGAGATGAAAAACAAACAGGTGAACCACGCCCGCAATCTGTGGGACAGGGCCGTGACCATTATGCCGCGCGTGAATCAGTTCTGGTACAAGTACACCTACATGGAGGAGATGCTGGAGAATGTGGCCGGTGCGCGGCAGGTCTTCGAGCGCTGGATGGAGTGGCAGCCCGAGGAGCAGGCCTGGCAGACCTACGTCAACTTTGAGCTGCGCTACAAGGAGATTGACCGGGCGCGCGAGGTCTACGAGCGGTTTGTCTACGTGCATCCGGATGTCAAGAACTGGATCAAGTTTGCCCGCTTCGAGGAGTCGCACGGCTTCATCCATGGAGCGCGGCGCGTGTTCGAGCGGGCCGTGGAGTTCTTCGGCGACGAGTACATCGAGGAGCGGCTCTTCATCGCCTTTGCGCGCTTCGAGGAGGGCCAGAAGGAGCACGATCGCGCGCGCATCATCTACAAGTACGCGCTCGACCATCTGCCCAAGGAGCGCACCAAGGAGCTCTTCAAGGCCTACACGATACACGAGAAGAAGTACGGCGATCGCGACGGCATCGAGGACGTCATCGTGTCCAAGCGCAAGTACCAGTACGAGCAGGAAGTGGCCGCCAATCCCACCAACTACGACGCGTGGTTCGACTACCTGCGCCTGATCGAGGCCGATGGCGAGAAGGATCTCATTCGGGACACGTACGAGCGGGCCATTGCCAATGTGCCGCCGGCCAACGAGAAGAACTATTGGCGTCGCTACATCTACCTGTGGATCAACTATGCCCTCTACGAGGAGCTCGAGGCGGAGGACATTGAGCGGACGCGACAAATCTACAAGACCTGCCTCGACCTCATGCCCCACAAGCAGTTCACATTCAGCAAGGTCTGGCTGCTGTACGCCCAGTTCGAGATCCGCTGCAAGGAGCTGCAGCGGGCACGCAAGACGCTCGGCTTCGCCATCGGCATGTGTCCGCGGGACAAGCTGTTTCGTGGCTACATCGATCTGGAGATCCAGCTGCGTGAGTTCGAGCGCTGTCGCCTGCTGTACGAGAAGTTCCTCGAGTTCGGGCCGGAGAACTGCGTCACTTGGATGAAGTTCGCGGAGCTGGAGAACCTTCTGGGCGACACGGAGCGTGCGCGGGCCATCTTCGAGCTGGCCGTCCATCAGCCGCGTCTCGACATGCCGGAACTGCTGTGGAAGGCCTACATTGACTTTGAGGTGGCCCTCGGCGAAACGGAGCTGGCGCGGCAGCTGTACGAGCGTCTGCTGGAGCGCACGCAGCACGTCAAGGTGTGGATGTCGTTTGCCAAGTTCGAGATGGGCCTCAATCACGGCGACAATGGGCCCGATGCCGGGCTCAATGTGCGCCTGGCACGTCGCGTCTATGAGCGTGCCAACGACATGCTCCGCCAGCTGGGCGACAAGGAGTCGCGCGTCCTGCTGCTGGAGGCCTGGCGCGACTTTGAGCGGGATGCCAACGATGGCCAGTGCCTGCAGAAGGTGCTCGAGAAGATGCCGCGGCGCATCAAGAAGCGACAGAAGATCGTCTCCGACGATGGCGTCGAGGAGGGCTGGGAGGAGGTCTTCGACTACATCTTCCCCGAGGATGAGATGGCGCGACCCAATCTCAAGCTGCTGGCCGCCGCCAAGATGTGGAAAAAGCAAAAGCATGTGCCCGACGAGGATCCAGTGCCAGCCCCTGCCGACATCACGCAGGAGGATGGCTGATCATTTTTCACACTTTCCTAGCCCTAAATTCCACTTTGCATATTAAAGATCCATTCAAATGAAGCCACACACGGGGCCAAGTCCTACAGCCTAATTGTTGTCTCGTGCAAAGTGCATTCAGAAAGCCTGTTGCACAGTGTAATTAAAGCCACTGCAGACCATGGGGTGAAATTACTATTACTAATATTATATTAGTAATTTCACCATGACTCAGCTGACGACGTCACCTTATTAGTAATTTCACCATGGGTGCCGTTGTCCTCCGCTGTGGGGACAACTTATTCACCACGCTCAAAAAGACAAGCGCTAGAAAGGGATAGCGATCCCCCCTGCGGTGAAGACGTTTGTAGGTAAATAAATAAATAAAATGATGCATAGAGAATACAAATGGTGCACGAGTGACTACATATTTGTGCTCTCTTCTCTTTTAGCCCCTCCGTTTCTTGGTTGGTGCACATCCTCCTCACTTGGCTCTCAGCAGCAGCGTAAAGGCGGAGTAGGCGAAATGCATGACCTTTGAGATGCGAAAACTTCAGTGACCGGGACCGGGAATCAGAGACACCGCCAAAAGGCAGGGAAGGGGCAGTACGTACCTCCTTGAAGGTCTCCAGTGTGAGCGGAATGTAGCTGCCGGCGAGTATCAACGATGGTCGTTGTGCGCGTGCCAGGGTGAAGAGAAGATCGCGCCTGAAGCGCGGCAGCTGCTGCTCGACCCAGTTGCAGGCGTAAAAGGCATGGCAGAGGGCTTCGCTCTGCGTGCGCATTTGATCACCGAAGTAGCAAATGACAAACACCTCCAGGGTGACGGCCACAAAGAAGATGACCGACAGGATCATGGCCAGACGATCGTCGGCGTCGGCCACATACAGAAAGTGCATCGCCACCGTGCACTGAACGGCCACGGAGCAGGCAAACTGCGCCATGCAGGGCACCGAGAGTATCTCCTGGATGATGGTGTGCATGCGGTGGATGAGCGTTAGATCCTGGATGCAGCCCAGCAGCTGAGCGTAGCTCTGACGATCGTTGAGGCAGTCGCAGTCGCAGCCGCGGCCGATTCGTCCCACCCGCAGCTCGAGGGCCCGCATGTGGCCCGTCAGCAGGCAGAGGTAGGCCGGCGGATACGAATCATTGGCGCAATTCTGCACAGCCTGCACGATCAGAGCGAACAACTGGTACGCATAGATGCCCACATATGCCTCGTCCGAGCTGCGCCAGTCGATGCCAAACCAGGCGGGGTACAGCAGCTGGCGGCTGCGTGCGAGCGCCACACGAACGCAGCTGAGCGTGGTGCCGCACACGAAGATCCAGGCAAAGGTGCGGAACGTATTCCGCGCAGTCGTCACAGCCCAGTCGAGCGCGCGCAGCTCCTCGCGATCGCCGATCACCTGCGCTCGCCTGTCCAGCTGCTGGATCAGCGTGCGTATCTCCCGCAGGTGATGCCGCACGAGGTAGACGTTGCCAAACTTCAGATTGGCCGCCATGTCCGTGATGGTTATGGTCAGATTCTCGCACATTTCCTTCATGCTGCGCGTGAGTATAAGCCGCGCCAGCAGGCTCAGCGGAAAGAGCAGCGTCACGAGAAGATTGAGGCCAATCGAGTAGCTTCTGTAGAGACGTTTAGGGATGCCAGACGGTCGGATGAGTCCCGTTAGCTGCCACACACGCCAGTGATACGCCACAGCCGTGTGGGTGTCCAATTGGAGTTTGTTTTCCTCAACGTTCTGCATCGTTTTGCTGCTGTTTTGGGTCTGGCCCGGGCGACAGCAATTTGCCTAAGTGCTGGCTGCCTGGCTGGCTGGCTCATTATGGCTCTTTATGCAATTGTTTTCCCTTTGGCTAAGTGGCTGGGAAAGAAAAGGTGTCCCTCAACCATCAATGAAAAGGGTTTTGTCTGTTGTTTAGTTTTCTGTTTTCATTTTAGAAATCTCTATTTGTTGGAATTCCTTTTGCTGGACGGGGAACAGTGTCGCCTGTTGGCTGATGGGTGCCTGGTGGGTGGTGCGTGGATGGAGGGATGTGTCTGTCTCTATGTCTATTTACAAGAGGCTTGGGTGGCAGGAACAAGTACAAACTGGGGTGTACAGTGTACAAACAAATGAGCAGTCGGCTGGCTGGCAAAGTTATTTACAAAGTGTCAACTCAATTGTAGATTTCTAAGCGCAGAGCCTAGAAAATACAATCAGTTCTTGGGTTGCAGCAAAAGCTCTCTCGGGGGGATACAATAATTAATAATAATAATAAATATGGCTAGGCATATTCTAATATCTGCGACTCGGACGAGAAGCGACAGGCAACAGCAGTGGGTAGGGGTAGGTGGAGGGTTAAGCTAGGGATAAGGATGGGGTAGGCTTGGGTTAAGCCAGGGCTTAGGGGCTGGTGTTGGATAACGCAATTAAGCTGCATGCAGCCTTGGCTCTGGCACACTCGATCCTCGCCATCGGAGCTGCTTATGTTACTCAGACTTCTTCATCTTGTTGCTGCTGCTCGCTTCGGTCTCTCCTACAGACTCGCAGTTGCTGCATTCGAATTTGTGTTTATTTCTTTGTCTTTCTCTTTCTCTTTTTCTTTGTCTGTTTTGGCATCCTGCAAAAAGAGAGAAGGTTTCGGTTTGGTTTTCAAAGGATTTCCACCAGCTCTTACCTTGGCCATAACAGAGGCTGCCTCTTGCTTTAGGTAATTCTCGCGCGCTGCCTCGTACTGCGCCACAAACTTGTCGCGCTGCACCTTGAACTGCGCAAAGAGCGCATCGTCCTTCTTGCCCTTCAAACGATTCTCAATGTTCACCTTCTTGTCGTGCTCGCCGCGTATTTGCTCCGTCACCCAGGGCTTGTCCAGTGGATACTGGTTCACCATATTCTTGAGCGTCTTAATGGTGCTCTTGCCCTTGACCACCTGCTTGATGAGCACGGGATTTGGCTTCTTGATTCTGCCCCCGTTGGGGCCGCCGTTCATGTAGGGCACGCCGGGCGGTGGGCCACGCGGCGGCATGCGTGGACCCATCAGATGCATGGGCGGACCGCCCATCATGTGCATGGGTGCACCGCGTCCATTGTGGCGCATAAAGTGTGGCGGTGGCGGTGGCGGTAGTGGACCGCCCATCGGTGGCATCGGACAGCGCATGGCCATGGGCGGCACCATTTGTGGCGGATAAGGCATCGGTGGATATGGCGGCATTGGCATTGGTCCACCGCAGCGTGGTCCGGGACCCATCAGCGGCATCATGTGAGGCGCACAGCCATGGAGAGGTGGCGGCCGGTTGAAGCCACCGTTGCAGCCGCCGCCGTTGAAGCGATTGTGAGGATGAAAGCGCGGCTTTGGTGGCCATTTGTGGCTGCCGTCACCGCTGCCATTTCCATTTGCGTGCGCATGTCCGTTCAGGTGTCCCTGCTGCTGTGGCAGTTGCTGCTTAGCCTTGGGCTGCTGCTGCTTTGTCGCCTGTTTGAGCGGCTTCCAGCTCCCAGCAGGACCTGGGGCAGTGGCCTGTGGCTTGGCGGTGGCTGCAGCAGCAGCCGGAGGACGGGCAGAAGTCTTTAACGGCGACTGCGACTGGGCAGCCGGCTTGGTCGGTGGCTTGCTGGCCGCGGTGGGGCTGTTGAAGTCTATGTAGAGTGGATCGCTGGGCATCTGGCAGGATGAGTACATCTTTGGTGGCCCGCGAAAGGGTTTCCTGTACGGTGCAGCAGCAACACGAGCATTGTGGATGTGCTGCTGCTGGTTCTGGCTTTGATTCTGATACATCGCCCGGTTCTGCTGATTGTTGTTTTTGGACATCATTTAACGAGCAAAACGAATTGGTTGCGGCTGCGCCACACACAGACGATCCGCAGTTAGGATCACACTCAATATTTATTACCGTACGTACTGCAACAAACACTTAAATCAAACATTTATTCGTTCTTTTTTTTTTGGACAGGTTACGAATTTGAGGGCAATATAGTGATGACAAAACAACTGCATATCGATGCAGCATCGATACATCGAGTGTTGCATGTTGGTATCGCCAGCTGTTCTGTATCGATATATCGGTTCAGTGAGTGCCATAGCTATTGTTCCACACGTGCAAGTGCCAGGTTTCGAATGTTTTAAAAACATTCCACATTTGTTTTGGTGAAAAGAGCGTCCATTAGTACACATTTGACACATTAAATGTTTACTGCATCATAAACATGGGCAAGAAAGTACACAATGCCAAAGCGCGGCAGAATCCCCAAACGATTGTCGACAATTCCGCAGCTAAAAAGGTTCGAGCATCCGCATCCCTCCATTCAAGTCACATTAAACACGCTTTACTGACTGCTCCCAACTACACTTGCAGATCCAAATAGATGTAAGCTCCGTGGCCGATGGCAGGAGTGGCATTGGGGCTGGCTACGATGAGGCCAATGCCTTGGTGCTGCCCTCACAGAAGCGCGCCACAAAGACCATCGTGGAGCGGACGAATCATGTGAAGATCCTGACGAAAAAGCAACGCAAGCACCTGCAGGCGATTGTGGACAAGAAGAAGAAAAAGGAAGGCGTAAGTAGAGCGTGGAAATTTGTCACAGAATAAATGTAATCCTCCTCTACCTTCCTATTTTTGCAGCGCGCTCAGCTGCTGGTAGATTTGGCCTCCGTGCAAATACCCGACGCTGAGCTGCAGCAGTACACATCCATCAGCCAGGTGCAGACGGTGGGTCTGAAGCGTCTGCAAACGTTGGACGACTATTTGGCCAGGAAGAAGGAGCGACAGGCGCAGGTGCAGGCCGAGCGTGCGCCCGGCAGTCGCGTGAATGCCATTAAGGGTGCGGCCAAGCGCAAGCTGCTCGCCGAGGAGCAGGAGGAGCTGGATGCCAAGCGCAGGAATCCCAATATAGTTAGCCTAAACGAAGGGGAGGAGAGCGACACTTCGACTGATGAGGATGAAGCGGCTGGAGAACCTCCATCAGCGCCTGCAGCTGTGCCCAGTCCAACGGAAACAAAACCCAAACCCATTCCCGTGCCGGCTGCCGCTCCCGCTCCTGCCACACCCTTGTGCACACATCAAACCGTTTATGTGCCCGTGAACCGCTTGGCCAAGGTGCAGGAGGCGCGTCTGCGTCTGCCCATACTCGCCGAGGAGCAGCAAGTGATGGAGACGATCAACGAGAATCCAATTGTGATTGTAGCCGGTGCCACGGGCTCCGGCAAGACGACGCAGCTGCCGCAGTTCCTGTACGAGGCGGGCTATGCCCAACACAAGATGATTGGCGTGACGGAGCCGCGTCGTGTGGCTGCCATAGCCATGTCCAAGCGTGTGGCCCACGAGATGAATCTATCGGAGCGCGAGGTGTCCTACCTGATACGCTTCGAGGGCAACGTGAGTCCCGCAACGCGCATCAAGTTCATGACGGATGGCGTCCTCATGAAGGAGATCGAAAGCGACTTCCTGCTCAACAAGTACTCTGTGATCATCCTGGACGAGGCGCACGAGCGCAGCATCTACACGGACATCCTCGTGGGACTGCTCTCGCGCATTGTGCCGCTGCGCCACAAGCGTGGCAGTCCCCTCAAGCTCATTGTGATGTCTGCCACGCTGCGTGTCAGCGATTTCACCGAGAACACGCGTCTGTTCAAGCAGCCGCCGCCGCTGATCAATGTGGAGTGCCGCCAGTACCCCGTCACCATACACTTTCAGAAGCGCACGCCCGAGGACTACGTGGCGGAGGCATACCGCAAGGCGCTGAAGATTCACAACCAGCTGCCCGAGGGCGGCATTCTCATATTTGTGACTGGACAGCAGGAGGTGAATCTGCTGGTGCGCAAGCTGCGGCGTTGCTTTCCCTATCGTCAGCAGCAGGAGCAGCAGGAGCAGCAGCAGAATGAGCAGCAGCAGAATGAGCAGCAGCTGGAGGATGTAGCCGAAGAGAACTTTGATATGAAGCGCGTCATCCGCAACATACGCAAGTCCAAGAAGAAGTTTCTGGCACAAATGGAGCTGCCGAAGATCAATTTGGACGATTACAAGCTGCCCGGGGATGACACAGAAGCGGATATGCACGAGCAGGCGGAGGAGGATCACTCGGATGACGATGCACTGTCGGCGGGGGAAGAGCTAGGTGTCTCTGAGCTGTCCTCCGGTCCGAAGCAGCCACTCTGGGTGCTGCCCCTCTACTCGCTGCTCTCATCGGAGAAGCAGAATCGCATCTTTCAGCCCGTGCCCGAGGGCTGTCGCCTGTGCGTGGTGAGCACGAATGTCGCGGAGACCTCGCTGACCATTCCACACATCAAATACGTCGTGGACAGTGGCCGCCAGAAGACGCGACTGTACGACAAGCTGACCGGCGTGAGCGCTTTCGTCGTCACTTACACATCCAAGGCCTCTGCGGAGCAGCGTGCGGGCAGGGCGGGTCGCATCAGCGCCGGACACTGCTACCGGCTGTACTCGAGTGCCGTCTATGAGCATCAGTTTATGGAGTTCGGCCTGCCGGACATACAGCAGAAGCCCGTCGATGATTTGATGCTGCAAATGCGCTCCATGGGCATCGATCGCGTTGTGCACTTTCCCTTTCCCACGCCACCCGATCAGCTGCAGCTGCAGGCCGCCGAGCAGCGGCTGACCGTCTTGGGAGCACTGGAGGCCACGCCCGGCGATGCCAAGGATCTGCCGCCAGCCATGACGCCGCTGGGCAGGGTCATCTCTCGCTTCCCTGTGGCGCCGCGCTTCGGCAAGATGCTGGCCCTGTCCCATCAGCAGGGACTGCTGCCGTACACCGTCTGCCTGGTGGCCGCGCTCTCCGTGCAGGAAGTGCTGCAGGAGACGGGCGTGCAGCGCACCGAGGACGTGGCACCCAAGGCCAACAAGTTCCACGAGAAGCGGCAGCGTTGGGCGGCCAGCGGCAACTTCCAGCTGCTCGGGGATCCCATGGTCCTGCTGCGAGCTGTGGGAGCGGCCGAGTATGCCGGCTCCCGTGGCCAGTTGCCCGAGTTCTGCGCGACCAACGGACTGCGCCAGAAGGCCATCAGTGAGGTGCGCAAGCTGCGCGTTCAGCTGACCAACGAGATCAATCTGAATGTCAGCGGCGTGCAGCTGAGCGTGGATCCGCAGCTGAAGCCACCCAGCGATGCGCAGGCGCGCTTCCTGCGCCAAATACTGCTCGCCGGCATGGGGGATCGTGTGGCGCGCAAAGTGCCGCTGTCGGAGATCACCGACAAGGAGGAGCGGCGACGTCTCAAGTATGCCTACAACACCCCCGACATGGTGGATCCCGCCTTCCTGCATGCCTCCTCCGTGCTCAAGCAAAAGACGCCCGAATGGATCATCTACCAGGAGGCGTACGAGCTGCGCAACGGCGACTCCGAAAAGATGTTCCTGCGCGGCATCACAGCCATTGAGCCCGAGTGGCTGCTGCTCTATGTGCCGCTGCTGTGCAACATGCGCGAAGTGCGCGACGATCCACCGCCACGCTATGAGGCATCGTCGGGCAAACTCTTTTGCTTTGTGGAGGCAACGTTCGGCAAGGCTGGCTGGCCGCTGCCACTAAGCGAAATGGAGATGCCGCTCAGCGAGAAGGCCTGCTGGTGGGTTTAGCCAGAGTTTGCCTTGAATTTGATTAATCTGTTTTGTGTCTCCCTCCCTCCCATCCGCAGCTACTTTGGCATGTTCCTGCTGTCGGGTGAGATTTGTCCACGGCTGGCGGAGTTCAAGCGCAAGTTGAGGGTGACACCCGGCACACTCATCAAGAGCTGGTCGAACCTCAATGACAAAGTTTTGCGCTTTAAGCGTGCGCTCATCAGCAAGGAAATACACACGCGACAGGCGCTGCACGAGCATTGGGCCAGGGAGCCAAACTGTGAGTACACGTACACGCGCATTGCAGTGATTCGTACCAATACCAAAGCATTGCAATGTTCCGTTTTACCGTTTTGCCTGCTGCCTTCGCACACAAGACGCTCACGTACACGCGCATTGCAGTGATTCGTACCAATACCACAGCATTGCAATGTTCCGTTTTACCGTTTTGCGTGCTGTCTTCGCATGCATGAATGTATGCGTGTAGCCATGGCAACACACTTCAACTTATGCCGTTACCTTTTCCCCCACTTTCAGTTCTGCTGGAGGAGTACCATGGCCTGCTGTACGATGTGGCACTGAATGAGTTGACTGCCCTGTGGCCACCATTGCCACTGAAATGAGATATTAAACGGAGGAATTGGCTCTGCCTTCGTTTGTATAACAATTTTCATTATATTTTTATTTATTTAATTGATACTTTTTGTGTATATTATACATAAATATGCAATTTATTTTTTTGTTTTTTAAATGGAACTATAAAAAAAAGATAAAACTTTAATGGAGTGTGAGGAATGGGGCGGGTAGGGAGTATAAATGTTTTCTGTTTCTTGATTAAAGACTAAATTTAATACACAAACACACACATGAACGACTACACTGTGCAACAGTCTTTTTGTACTTTGGCCGAGACAAGAATTAGGCTGTACGACTCGAAGAGTAAATCACTTCCTACAGCTTAATATTTTTCTCGTGCAAAATACATGCAAAAAGTTCCCACTTGTCGCACAGTGTTATTTACTGTTTTCTGTGTGTTCATTTTTGTTTTTGTTTCTGTTTTGTTGTTGTGAGATTTGGCTAATTGTTTATGGTTTTTGGCTGGACAAACGCTTCCACTTTGTTCGCTTTTGCTACTCCACCTCCTTCTTGCTATTTACAGGTTCCTTCAGTTTGTGGTGGGGGCTGTTTGGGTTTCTTTTAGGAATTTTTCTTTTTGCCATTCGTTTTTGCTGTGCCCAAAGCTCTGCGCTATAGTTAATGATATTTGTATAATATTAATATAATGTAATATAGATATAGGTACACACACACACACAGGCAGATGCGATAGTGTGTGTGTGCTTCATTTCTTCCATTGGCTAAGTATTTAATTTTATAATTTGCAATTGTTGAATACAGGCTAACATCGGGTTGCCTCCTGCCGTTTGCTATGCATTATGTATGAACGTTATGTACTTTGTCATTATATTATATACAGCTGTTGCTACTAGCAGCAGTTAATGCGCCAGACTCCGAGGAAGGAGCGTGGGAGGAGAATCTTTTGCGAATCGTTTCAAGGGTTTTTCATTACACCACACACACACACACACACACACACGCACACATATATACATAACTACATACATACATACATATGTATGTATGTTTTTGTGTGTAGAAAAAATCAGTCTAATATATTAAGGCAACGTGAGAGCTTTTACATGTCATCGTCATCGTCCGTTATTTCTTCATTCTCCATTCTCCACTTTCTTCACTGCTCCAGCCAGGGCCGTGCCAAGGGTTGCCATTTGGCAGGTGCGCCCAAAGGTAGGGGCGCTCGATTTGTACGCGAAATGATTAAATTTTTGAATATAAAAAGGTGCGCAAACATTTCTTGGCACGGCTCTGGCCCTCTACCATTCATTCTTCTTATCCTTAACCTTGTCCCATCAAAGCTTACTTACACCTAGGAGTTGTGTGTGTGGGTGCGTGTTTGTGTGTGAACTCGCTCCTTCCATGTTCAGCTTCAAACTGTGCTCCTCAGTGGTTTTTTCTTAGTTTGTTTTTTTGATGTTTACAAATCTTTTGTCTATTTTGGGTAAGCTTTGCGGTTGGTTCTTTAACATTAAAGTTTAAACTACATATAATGTATGTATGCATTATGTATAATGTATGTATATATGTATATAAATTCTTTGTTTAGTTTTGAAGAATATATTGGCTAGCAAGGGAAGAACAATAATAATAATAAAAAAAAACTACATACAATTGTTTGTATGTAATGTAATGTATGAGAAGCATTTGGTTTTTTTGTTGTTTTATAACAATTAATTAGTTACGGGGCTTCAGGTATGGTAGGGAGAGCTGCCTCGGTCTCCACCTCTTTCGCTTTTTTCCCTTTTGTTTTGTTTGCTATATATGTATGTATGTAGTAGGTATGTATGTAAAGTTTTACATTCTATTTTTTAAACATGTTTTCCTTTTGTAATACTAAAAATTGTAATTTTTGTTGGTATTTCTTTAGAATTATTGCTGCTGATCCTCTCTCTCTTCCTTCCTCTTGTTCAATTTCTAATTAATAATTCATAATCCATAATTATTGTAAATTTGTTTGTGTATGCAACATGTACATGTACATATTATGTACATATTTATGTAACATGTAGTTATAGTTTGTAATTTGTAGCCTAAGCAATATCTAAGGGGTTAAATCGAGTTATGTTGTTGGTGAAAAAGCTAATCAAACCTTTTGTATATATACACACACACACAGGGGGCTACAGGGGGAGTCCCTCGCTCTATCCCTTGTAATATCTAAATCTAGTTGTATCTATAGGGTAGTCTATGGATTATTTCTATCTATAATAATGGTAATAATAGGTTGTGGGGGGTGTGGGGGTTATACACATGCAAATATTGATGTCTGTCCTATGTCCTATATCCTTTATATCCTTTAAATATTTATCAAATGTGAAGAATATCTATTATGTTAATATTTACACTCGATTCACCCACACATACAATTTAACACTAAACGCAGTCGTTTTATAAACATTTAACTTTGATTTCTTGGAAGTGTTTTTTGCTTTCTCAACTTGTTCTCGCATCGATTTCGCTCCTGGCTGGGACTACTCCACGCGCTCTCGCTCTCGCTCTCTCCCTCTCTTTGTCTCTCTCTCTCTCTCTGTGATATGTATTAAGGGAGGCTGAAGCGTAGGCGTAGCGTGGAGCGTCTGTGTGTCTGCTTGGCAAACAAATGCAAATCCTTTTAACTGTCGATCCCTTCTTTGTCCCTTAGACTGTTGTCCCATCTCCATTGTCCAACTCCAACTCCATCTCATCGCTCTTTGTGTCCGACTCTGTGAGTGCCGCCTCCGACTCTGTTTGTGCCGCCTCCGACTCCGTTTGCGTTGCTTCCTTCTCCTCCGATTCCTCCATTTGTGAGGCGCAACTCTTCGCTTCTACTGCTTCCGCTTCGGCCTCCTCTTCATCGCTTTCTTCTGTTGCGGCAGGCACTCCCAGACTGGAGGCAGCGCCACTGGACGGTTCTTCTGCCTCTGCCTCCGCCTCCGCTGTGCACTCCACAGTCACCTCCTCCAGTTGCAGCTGCAGTTCCACCTGTTCCGGCGGCACATTCAGCTCCAAGTCAGTGTGCTCCTCCACTGCCGCCTCCTCTTCGCTCTTCTCCTCCTGCTGTTCCTGTGCAGCGGCTGCCTCGTCCAGCTTCTGCAGCAGCTCCGGCGACAGCTCGCCAACATAATCGAAGCCCTCGAAGGCATCTGGGACCGAGCCAGAGCCTGAGCCCGAGCCAGTGCCAGTGCCAGCAGCCGCTGCCAGCTTCCGTTTGTCCGCCATCAGCTTCCACATGCTCAGCAGCGTGTTGAAGTTCATCAGATCAATGGCAGAGTGTGGCCCCGCGGCTGCACCGGCGGAGGCCGAGGGTGTGCTCTCGTCCTCAGAGCTGCTGCTGCTCACGGCACGGATTTTGGCCTTGCAAGCGGCTGCTCCTCCAGCTGCTCCACCTCCAGTCGAACGTCCACCGATGATGGGCGTCAGCCCGGAGAGCTTCAGCTGCATGTTGTACTCGTGAAACTCTCGCTGGATGGAGCTACGCCGCGAATTCGCCATCTCGTCGGAGCTGCTCATGATCTGATTATATTCGCGCAGTCCCAGCTCCTCCACGGGCACGTAGTGCTCCCCAATCTCCACGAGATAGACGCAGCGATTGACGTGCGAGCGGAAGCGCACATCCTTGTGGTTGGGCGCCCAGCAGTGGACCACATGCCCGACCATGCCGGCGCTTGGCTCCCAGTCCTTCCAGGACAAGCGGCCGCCATTGTTGCGCATCAGCTCGCTGGGCCACACAACGGCACCGATCACATCCAAGCAGTCGTAGATCTGGGAAGAGGAGAGTCGAGAGTTTAGTTGGCCGTGACTTCGGTCTGCTGTCGCGTCCCCCACTTACCCCCGTTTCATCCACGATGATGACCTTCTTGAAGATTTCAATGCGCGGCTTTCGGGTCTGCCCCGAGCCAGCCATTGGCGCTGCTGCTGCTGCTGTGGCTGCTGCTGGCACAGGCACAACTGCTGGCGGCTCCGCTCCACTCGTCAGCGGTGCTGCTGTCAGGCAAATGGGTCCCTTGGTCTTGCGTGGATAGTCGCCTGGGGTCGTGATTATGTTGCCAATGGCCAGTCCCAGGCTGCCCGAGGAGGAGGATAGCTTACCGCCGCCGCTGCGTGGACTCTGCTCGTGCTCCAGCTGGCCCGTGTGTGGCAGGGCCAGCAGTTCCTTGTTGGCCTCCAATGCGGTGGAGGCGCCTCCTGCTGGCGCCAGTGCCTCGCCACTGGCTATGGGCAGCGTGGCCCTACGCTCGTGATCCCTGCCTCGACTGCTGCTGCTGGTGGCCACCTGTTGGAGCAGGCTCCTGCCGCGCATTCCGCTGCTGCTGCTGCTGCTGGCGCGCATCGCGGAGCCTTGACTGGAAGTGCTGGCCGCTGCTGTGGCCGAGGCCGTGGCCGTGACCGTCTCCTGGTCCCGCTCTCGCTCCCGCTCCCGATTCAGCAGCCCCGCAATGAGTGTCGTCGATGTGGGCTTGACGGGCATCACGGCCAGGCCGCCGCGCACCACCGCCAGGCTGTCGCTCACGTAGCTGCCGTTGTGGGCAGGCACGTTGCCCGACCTGACGCCGTAGTAGCTGTTCACGGTGAGCGTGTTGTACAGCGGGGCAGAGATGAAGACGGGCGCCAGCTCCGCCGACTCCCCGCCAGTGCTGCTGGCAGTGCCGGGTGGCGCAGCAGCCACGCCCAGACCCACACCAGAGCCAGTGGAGGCGCCCACCGCAGTGGCCGTGGATGTGGCACCCACCACGCTGCCGCCGCTGCCAAAGTTGCAGGGAAGCGAATTCCCTCCCTGCTGCTGCTGCTGCTGTGCAGAGTTCTGCTCGAGGGCCGAGCCGGAGCTGCAGCCCTGACGGCAGCGTTCGCGGATGCGATGCCACCAGCCCAGCACCGTCTGGCGTATGGTCTCCAGCGTAATGGCGCCGCCAATGATCTGGCACAGCTGGGCGTTGGTGTCCGCGTAGGAGGTGGTCAGCGGGGAGACGTAAATGGGATAGCCGATGGGCTGATCGCAGCTCGAGTTGATGATATTCCGCAGCGCCTGCTTGGCGTTCTGGATGCTGCCACGCTCCGGATTCCGATTGCGCAGGTAAATCAGTTCCTGCTGCTGCCCCGCCCACAGGCCGCGCACGCACTCCCGATTCAGTTTGATCACGCGGAAGCTGAGGAAGCGCTTTGTCAGCCTGATGATGCGATACTCATCGGAGCCATCCTCCATGACGTGGCGCAGTGCGAGCAGATTGGGCGCTCCACGCAGCACAGCGCTGCGCCACACGGGATCCGCTTCGTGCGAGATGACCAGCTCCTTGGAGCAGTTGTCGATGGCGTCGTACAGGGCGTGCGGATCGAGGAACTCGTCGGGGTTCGTTATGTGATCCTGCTGGAGTTTCAGGGCCATTTTTACTGCGGGCGCCACCACCGAATGCAGCAGTTCCATGTCCGCAAAGACCCATTCGTCGCGCGGCGATGTGATCCGAAAGTCGCCCTTGAAGAGCGCGTGCAAGCCGTGCAGAAAGAACTCCACACCCGACATGGAGCTGTGCGAGGCGGTGGCCAGGGAGCGACGCGCCAGCAGGCCCAACGCCAGGCACAGCGACACCAGCGGCGCATCCTTGCCCACGCTGGCCAGCTTCAGCTTGAGCGGCGGCACGGCCCGCTCCCTCTCTGCCGTCATGGAGTCCTCCTTGCGCAGCGTTTTGCCTGCTCCGGCTGCTGCTCCTCCTCCTCCCTGCAGTCCCGTGCCTGTGGTTGTTGTCTTGGCTAGCTTGACAAACACATTCTGGTCTCTGTAAGTCACGTAGCCACCCAGGCCGGGCGCACTCTCCGATGTCTGACGCGAAATGTTGGCAAAGCTGTGCGAACCGCTCAGCTGTTCGGCAGCGATGCCCGCTGCTGCGGCGGCACTTGCCGTGGTTCCAGTTCCGGCTCCAGTTCCAATTCCAGCTGCTCCACCATCCTGCGTGGTGGAATTCTTTTGGTTCCTGCCACCGCTGCGCAGCTGCTGCTGCGATTGCGACTTGGACTGGCCGCTGCCCGTGCCCCCTGAGCCGCCATGCGCAGAGAGATTTGGCGTGCTCTTGGAGTCATTGTGGGCAGGCGTGGAGTTCGCTTGGGGCGCTGCCTGCCCCGCTGCTGCTGCTGCTGCTGGTGTGGTGGGTTGGGTGGCTGCCGCCTGCGCCGCAGCCATCGATGAGGCTGCATCCCGGCGCATATCCACGCAATAATTGATCCACTTGAGATAAACGTAACAGAAGCTCGAGCGCGTAATGCCAACGGCACGAAAGTCGAAGTCCTCATCCAGATTGAAGTTGAAAACGGGATCCAGATCGACAAACTGCCGCCCGAGCGTGTGCTGCAGCGCATCCTGTATGGGGCCCGAGGAGAGCCACTGCTCCAGCTTGGGATTCCTCACCACATAGTAGATAATGCTCTTGATGTAGTACGTGATCAGCACCTTGCGATACTCAAACACCTGCAGCGTGGCGCTGGCCAGATTGTCCGATATGGAATAGCCCTCGATGACGTACTGCGCGGCGACCACTTGCCAGGCGAGCCAGCGGGTGGAGAACATGGCATTGGCGCTGAGCAGGCGCGGCAAATGGCCCGGGTCGCAGCAGCAGCAGCCATCGTTGTCCTCCACGTCCTCCGTGATGGCCTCCACCTCACGCTGCTGGCAGTAGGTGCCGCGGAACTCCAGTCCGCGCATCTGGAACGTGCACAGGCCATTGCCCAGCTCGATGATGTGCACCAAACAGTTGAGGTCATCCGAAGCGAGGACTGCGGGAGGGGACAAGAGTGTGATGAAAGCTTGAAGGAGACTCGGGGCCATTCACTCACCAAAGCAATCGCCTTGATTCACATTTCCCCATCGACCCATGAGCAAGTCGCCGCAGAGGGAGTGCTGCAGGGAGCGCGTCAGATGCTCGTAGAAAATGCTGTTCAAATTGTTGTCATCAGCGCCCAGGTCCCGCTCCAGCTGCGAGCTGAGGCGCGTGTTCGAGTGGTCGATGCGGCGCGTGTTGTAGTCCCGCTCCCAGAACTTGATGGGACGCACGTACGAGGTGAGGAAGATGGCGCTGCCGAGAAAGGGATTGAGCGGCGTCGAGAGCAGCGCGGAGATGCCCGCCTGCAGGAACAGCATGGCCGAGTGGGGCACACTGAAGGGCTGCGCAAAGGCATGGAACGCGGAGCCCCACGTGATCTGCCAGGGTGCAATGTAGGTGACAATAAACTGAAGCTGCAGCGGGGAGAAACAGTTGCGAATGAAATTGAGCATGAAGAGAGGACCAAGAGGAGCATCCACGGCTTACCTTGAGCAAGAAGTCGCAGCACTTGCGAAAGGCCAGCGACACGAAGAAGTAATCAATGATGAAGGTCTCTGTGGCCATGGCGAAGTCGATGCGGAACAGCAGCACCGTAAAGATGATGATCAAGTATTGATTGGTTGGATCCGAGTAAGCGTTTCGCACAACTAAGGGAGGGGAAAGAGACATCGATTAGAGAGGGAGGGAGCGGCAGGCATGGATGGTTGGTTGGTTGGTTGGACCACTCACACTTGAGCGCACAAATGGCAACGATGAGCGTGCCCCAGGGCAGGCCGAACTTCGCCACAATCAGCTGCGAGTCGGCGGTCAACGACGAGATGGCCAGCAGCGGGAACAGCACATTCCGCTCGATCACACTCAGGTAGATGTAGAGCTTCTCGAACCACATGATCTTCGGCGCGTTCGTCACCTCGAACTGCCCGAACTCGCGCTGTCGCAGCAGGGGCCGTGCAAAGCACAGCCACGGCATGTGCTTGCGCATCTGCGGCACGGCGTAGTGCAGCAGGAAGCCCAGCACGCCAATGAACACGTACAGGACCACATTGAGGTCCGGCTGGAGCACCGTGAAAACCGTGCTGCAGTGCAGTCCGAGCACACTGACGCCCAGCAGCGTCATCACCACCAGATCGTTCTTCAGGCGGGTTGTCACGGTGGCCTGCAGCTTCCTGGGCAGCGGATCGGGCAGATCGTTGCCGCTGTTGCTGCCCGTGGCGCTGGCACTGCCGCTGCTGTTGCTTCGGTTGCTGCGGTGGCTGCCGCCGCTGCCGCTGCCGCTGCTGCTGCTGCTGCTCCTGCCGCTGGTGGCCTCCGTTTGCTGCTGCTGCTGCTCCTCTGCATCGTCTCCCTCCGCCGCCCTGCCTGCGGCCATGTCTGCGGGCGTCTCAGTCTCAGTCTCCTCCAACTTTGACTCGTGCTCGTGCTGCTGCTGCAACTCCAGTGTCTGGCCCTCCGCCGTGTCAGCCTCTGCCTCTGCATCTGCATCTGCATCCCCCGACGCCTGGCCAACTGCCAGCGAGGCGCACGAGCTGGAGGCGGTGATGGCTCGCTTGCTGCTACTGCCCAGCGAGGAGGCTTTCGACTTGCTCTGCAGCTCCTGCTCCTGCTCCTGGTCCTCCTCCTGCGGCTGCTGCTTGTCGAGCGTGCTCAGCTCTATGTGCTCCTGCAGCGGCTCCTTGGCAGGCTGCCGCTTGCGCTTGGGCGTGCTGGTGGCTAGCTGAATGGTGGGTGCAGGGGCAGCTGCAGCCGCTGCCGTTTGTACATGACTCAGCTCATCCGCCTGCCCGTCGTTGTCCTCGTCGTCATCGTCACGATATGTGCTCACAATGCACGTCTTGATGAGGCGCCACAGGTGACTAAAATCGCTGGCACAGCGCGACAAATGGTAGCCCAAAGGGATGAGCATGGCGCAGAATATCGAGAACAAAATGTACTGCGTGCCCCGCTGCTCATCCAGCGCACCATACAGCGGTCCATACAGCAGCATCAAGGCCAAAACAGAGCGCAAAATGCACAGAAATGAACCTGCCAAAGGAAAGGTGAAAGAAGCATTAGACAGGAGTGGTGAGATCACTCGCTCCTTCGGGGGAAGTGGTGAATAATTTAGCGAAGAGTATCACCTGGGGTGAGTATCGGCCAGGGGTTCAGGGATGCACTTACCCAGCAAACTGCTCGCCGCATTCCCACCAAAGACGTGCATGTCGATCTGTTCGAGGAGATACATGAGGAAGGTGTTGATCTGCGGACACAAGCCCACCGAGAAGATGATGGGGAAGCAGAGCAGCAGCACGTACAGCGCCTGCAGCAGCAAGCCCACCAGATCGGCGGGCGAGTAATGCACCCCAAAGAAGGTCAGCGCCTCGGGCGGTCGGGCGGCATAGTCCGTGTCGAGGCGTTTGAGCAGCAGCAACAGGCCACCGCACAGGCAAAAGTAAATGGCCCGCGAGTAGGCCACCGTTTTGTTGAAGCCATGCACGGGCGAGGCGGCATCCGGCTGGACGCTCTTCACGAGCGAATACTGAGCGCCCGCGATGACCGAGCAGAAGAGCAGCGCGCAGAGATCCTTGTAGTGGTCGTGCTGGAGGATGGCAGCGCCCAGGCAGGCCACCAGGGTGCACAGCACACTGGCCAGCAGCACGTGCAGCCAGTGCAGATCCCGATCGAAGAGCGCCAGCAGCTCGAGCCGATCCATGGCAATCTTGAACTCGCGCTCTTGCCCGAACCAGTTGAAGCGGTACTTGTAGAAGCTCTTGGGCGCCGCTGGCTTCTCCGCCGCGGAGAGCAGACACGCGGGCCGCCAGTAGTCGCAGTAGGGCGCAAAGTGCCCATCGACATTCAGCATGGGCTGGCTCATGTGGCCGCCGATGTGGCTGATTTGATTGCTGGGATGATTGGCCAGGCCCAGGGCCTGCAGCACTCCACTGCCGCCAGCTGCTCCTCCTGCCGCTCCACCTCCTCCTCCGGCTGCTGTCTGCGCGGCTGCTTCGTGGAGACTCGCATTGGCGGCGACGGCGTCGTGCAGCTGCTGCAGCGCATCGCTGCGTATCACATTGATTAGTCCCTGCACGGAGAAGGCAGCGCTGGAGGCATGACGTGAGGAGGGAGCTCCAGCTCCAGCTCCACCTCCAGATCCACCCATGAGCATGCCCAGCGTATTCCCCGCCGAGGCTGTGCCATTTGTCACCTGCGTGTGGGAGTGCGAGTGGGAGTTGGCCTCAGCAGCGGCCGCCAGCTGCTCGCACATGAGCTTCGCGTCGAGCCGGAGCTTGTCCCGCGCCAGCGCCCGCTCAATGTGCGTCATGTGCTCCACGGAGCTGGCCGCCGGGTAGGTGCCCTGCAGCGCCTGGATCGCATCCTGGTAGAACTGAAAGTGCGCGCTGGACATGTTCGGCGGCACGAGGCTGCTGCTGGCCGGTATGGGCGTGCCGTCCGAGGAGATCCCAGCAATGGGTCGCCCGCGCTCGTCCACTGCGCCGCCGTGCATCAGCCAGAGCATCTTGTGTATGTCCGCCGTGAGGCTGTCCGTCAGGCTGATGCTGTGCGTTGAGTTCGAGGAGGAGGAGTTGCGGGAGTTGCCGTGGCTCGCCTGCAGCTTGGACTGGGCCTTGACCAGCGCCAGCTCGTTGCACGCGCCGCCGTCCTGCTGCTCCGCGGCGCTCAGGCCCACGTGTCGGCGTCGTCGCAGCTCATCCACCTCCCGATACTTGACGACTTTCGGAATGGCGCCCAGACTCTTGGCTGCCATCTTGGAGGTGCACGGCTGCTCCTCGTCCAGCTGCAGGACACTCGCGGCCTGATGCTCCAGCAGCTGATCCTTCGAGCTGGCACTCACCTGCTCGCAGTCGCTGGAGGGACAGCCGGAGTCCGCCTCGCTGCGTATGGGCGGCAGGGGTGCAGCGGCAGGCTGGCTCAGCTCTTGGCGTAGAATTTTGTCTGCGACAATCTCCCGCAGCGTGGCCTGCTGCCGGTTCCGTTCGCTGAGCAGCGGTGACCTCGAGCCGGTGTTGTTGTCCGTTTCCTCATCATCATCGTCGCCAGCAGCGGCAGCTGCAGTGGCGGCGGCGGCGGCAGCTCCCGCGGGTCCCTCCGCTGGCTGCAGCTTGCGCTGGAAGTGATGATGATGATGGTGGTGGTGGTGGTGCTGCGGGTGATGATGCGGCGCGCCAGTCATGTCACAGCCCTTGAGATGATCATCCAGCTGGCTGTGCGTCTGCTGCAGCTCCGTGAGTATGTGCTCCAGGTTATCGTCGAAGTCCTTGAAGACATCATCGTCGTCGTCCGCCAGGATGCCGCCCACATCCGACTCCGCGCTGCGATGCGTCTGGCTGCAGCCCAGAGCGCGCGTGCGCCGTCGTATGGGCACATCGTCCAGCTCATCGTCATCGCATTCGGCATTCCCATGGCCATGGCCCAGGCCCAGGCCCAGTCCCAGTACGTGCTGCTGCTCCTCGCTGCCATTTCTCTCAGCGTTCTCGGCATGCTCCACAATGGGATAGACGGGCGCATCGCTGGACAGCAGCGCTGTGGTGGAGCCACAGGCGCTGGAGCTGCCAAAGAAGAGGCTGCTGCAGGTGCTGCCGCCTGCGGGGGGTCCAGCTGTTGCTGTTGCTGCTGCTGCTCCTCCTGCCGCCTCCGCATAGCCCTGGGAGCTGTACAGATTCAGGTGCTGATTCCGCACGAGACTCTTGCTGGGCGGTGGCAGTGGATTTCGCATTTGCTGCTGCCCCGAGATGGCCTCCACGCTGTTCGGGTGCGGACTCAAATTGGACACCGACGGCTGCTGGCAGAGCACCTCCAGGGCGGTGCTCTTGATGCGCCGAACGCCCCCGGAGCTGGGTCCTGCTGCTGCGGCACTTCCGCCTGCCGAGGAGGGACCCGCTCCTGCGCCTGCGCCTGCTCCACCCGCGAGCAGAGCGGACTTGGAGGCCGACGCTTGTCCGCTGTACTTGTGATGATAGCTGGCGGCATTGGAATGTCTGCGTCGCTCCTTGATGCCCCCCGAAGCCGAAGCCGAAGCAGCAGCAGCAGCGGCAGCTCCAGCTCCAGATCCGCCCGCAGCTCCGCCGCCACTTCCTCGCGCTGGATCCGGCGCCAGCTGCAGCGCGGACATGGTGCTCGTGGGATCCTTGCGTATGATGGGACCACCGCCGCCCAAATGGTGATTCAAATGATGATAATGATAGTAGCCATGGTACAGATGCGAGCGGCGAAATGTCGGCAGATGCGGCTGCTCAATGCCCAGATCCGATTTGGTGTAACTATCGTCCTCCAGGTAAACGTCCGACGAGGAATCTGCAAAGGCAAAGAGTTAGGAGGGGACATTCCCAAGGGTCTGTGGCTGCCGCTCACCCAGTATCCATGACTGCAGGGCACGCGTGCACGCATCGGACACGCCGCCGCTGCCCGAGTGTCGCGCCAGTCCCAGCTCCATGTCCTCCACATCGTTTGGGCCACTATTCCCCCCGATTACAGCCAAAGCGCCAATGCTGCTGGCTGCATTCTGGTGGTGGTGCGGATGATGGAGTATCGACTGCAGCAGGCTGCCGCGATGGCTCTGATGGCTCTGATGCTTCTGCCGCTCATCGTGCGTCTCGGAGCTGCGATGCCGCTGCAGGCGCGACGAGCGGCCCGGCGTGGGATTGGAGCTGGGCGCAATCACCACCACAGCAGAGGAGGAGCCACCAGCGGCAGTTGTGTCTCCTGCGGCGCCAGAGCCCGCTGGTGTGCTGGCTATGAAATGCTGACGCGAACTGGCCGAGCCACGCGCCTTGCCCCCGGGCTGTGAGTGCAGAAACGATTGGGCCGGCGTCGTGGCTATCGTGTCCGATTGGTTGCGCATCAGCCGGTGATCGTGGTTGCTGGCCAGCGACGTGGCGGCTGCTGCCGCTGCATCCAGGCTGCTCTGGCGCTCCAGCCGGCGCCGATGGCGACGACTGAACACCTCCGAGCACTTGCGCGAGAGGTGGCCCGTGCGTATGCTGGTGGGTGCGGTGACGGCCACGGAACGTGGCAGCTGGCTGCTGCTGTCGTTGCCGCTGCTGGCGCTGCCCGCGCTGCTGCCGGCCGCTGCCTCCACCACCTCCGGATAGACGGTGAGATATTTGCTAAAGAGATCGGCCTGCACAGCGGCATTGGTCGCAGCGCTGGCGCTTCGGATTGATTTGGTGACGCTGGCGGAGCCCGCCAGCGATTGCTGGTCCTGCTGGCTGCCACCGGACAGCATGGAGGGGGCATAGAACATCAGCTCAATGGACTCGGAGCTGTTCTTGCGATGCACGTCGACCTTGAGATCTGCCAGAAGGAGAGAGCGGGACGAAAGTCAGGGACTGTTTCGGGCTGGCTGGAGCTTGCCTCACCAATTATGCTGTTCCCATTGTCGATGGACATGATGCTGTTCTCCTCGCTGGCCTCGTTGATGGCTTGCTCGACGGAGATGCGGGAGCCGCCCGGCCGCATGACCTTCATCTCGATGCCACCCTCGTCGTCGTGGCGCGGCTCCGTCTCTTTGGTTACCTTGAAGAACTGACTCTTGAGATTCACCTCGGACATGGTCTGTGCACGGTCGTACAGGCGGTGCAGCGCCAGGTTGGCCAGCTTCACCATGAGAACGGTGAGACTGGTGATGACACAATACAGGCACCATGTCAGCCAAGTGCTGGGGAAATACTACGGACAGAGAGAATAGGGGAGGAGTTATTACAGCTGCAGGTGCTCCAGCTGCTGCCTTCGAGCACTCACCAAATACGCCACGAAGGGCGAGCAGACCAGATACAGCCATAGATACAGGTGGACCACGTTGCAGAAGACACCCTGGTGCGGATCGTAGAAGTAGCCGCCGGTCAGTGAGGCCCACACGCCCTGGCGCAGTATCTCCAAGGTCTGCGAACCCATGGTGGCCTATACTGCATCTCTATTGCTTCCACCTTCCACAATTACGCCAGTGGATGACTGCCTGTGGCCTGCCTGGGTCGGGTAGCCAGCCTCGGGTCGCTTGTTGTTTGTAAGCGGATATGCTCCAGAGCGTGGTAAGGGGTAAGGGGTGGGGGCTGCCGCTCTGCTTAGTCAGAATTCCGGGGAAATCGTTCGATCTGGCACTGGACACTGGCTGGTTGGCTGGTTGGCAGGAACAACACTTGAATGGGCACAGGGACGAAGGCGTTGCTCTGTGTGGGCGGGGGGTGTGGGGGTTGTGTGCATGCAGAGCGAAAGCGAATGCAATGCTGATTACTGCTGCTGCTGCTGCTGCGGCTGCGGCTGCTGCTACTGTGGGTGCTATGACTGGGCGCTCCGCTGCACGAGTATAATGACAACGGCTTAAACGCGAAATGTGTAAATGCAGCAGGAGAACGAACGAAAATCGAATATCGCACCCAATCTTGTAATTTTTTTCTTTTGTTTTACTTTTTTGCTCTGTGCTGCTGCTGCTCAGTGTGACCGCGGAATTATCGATACAATATACCGACAGACCCTCGGAAATACCCTTGCATTTTCTAAATATACTGTAAATATACCGCAAATCTAAAATTGTTTTCCTCGATTTTGATGTTCTATTTGAAATTACCAGCTGGTTGGGACTCTCAGCTTTAAAAATGTAATTTTACTCAAATCATCATTCAATTTCCCTCACGATTAACTGATTTTATGATATATCTTTTCTCAATTGATTGCCTAATAAGTTGAAAACTAAAAAGGTCAACCACAAAAAAATATTTCCTCTACTTAATAATTTAAATCTATTTTATCAGCTGCTTTTAATAATTAACAATGATTTTGTCTTCTTCCAGCGAATCTTGATTGAAGCCCCTGGTGTTAATATATGCGATATCTTCTATTTCTAAGAGATTATTAGTAACTTGATTGATTCTTTTGCAAGTTTCAATCAACCTTGTCAAGCATGTCGATTGGGGACTGAATTTAACCATGAAGCTTTCCACGAAGCTTTAGACAACTATCGCGCGCCAACCTATCGTGCAGCTATCAAAATCAAATTAAAAAATATTCATTTAATTATTTATTGATTGTCGCCATAGCCACACTTAAGCTGCATCCTAAACTATAAAAAAAAAATGTGTTAAAAAAAAAGGCAAATACAAATATTGCAGAACTAGAACTAAGAAAATCACAAATGAGAAAGAAAACCCTCGGAAAAGGCATCCTTGGGCGCTCATTTTATTTTGGTTGCTTTCACGTTAAGATCAGTCTGTGGGGGGCTACCGTCCCGTTCCGGCTCTCTCGGCACTCGGCACTAGGCACTCATGGTCCGCATAGTCAGCGCCGCTCCTCACTGCTGCTCCCATCACCACCACCGATGAAATCGTCCCGTCCCTTGTGCTCGTACGTGTGATGGTGATGGATGTGCTCCTCCTCCTCCTCCTGCTCCTCCGTCTCCTGCACCGGCACTGACACTGGCACCGCGTGATGATGTTGGTGCTGGTGCGGCTGCTCATGATGTTCGTGGTGATCGTGATGATCGTGATGGTCGTGGTGATCGTGCTTCTCGTGGTGGTGCACCAGCTCCTTGGTCTGATGGATCTGAATGGGTCGATGATCCTCGTGAATCACTTTCTTCTCCTCCTTCAGAACGAGTGGCTTGTGATGGTGGTGCACGTGCTTCACCACCGTGTGGATGTGCTTCTCGATTTTCTTGTGGATTGGCACGTGTATCACGATCTTCTTCTTCTTCTGCTGACTGCTGCAAGTGTAAGGGGAGTGGGGGAGGTGAGATTTGAGAGCTGACAGGCAGTGCCGTGCCCATGGTGAAATGCCTAACAAGGTGACGTTATCCGCTATGGGAAAGGGTTGGAGTCCGAGCTATTGGTCCCGCAAGAGTATGACCTGTGGTAAGTAATTTCACCATGGCCGTGTCCCTTTTGTTCCTGTTTATATATTTACCCAGCATTCGTTTCCTGGACACACACAAAGAGAAGAACCATCGCTATCACGACAGCCAACCTCAGAAGCTGCAAAGTAGAAGAGAAGAGACAGAGAGTGCTGTAATCGTAATCCTTTCTGGCTGTTTTCTGGCTTACCACACTGCGTTTATCCATGCCGCTTGATTTCCGTTCCCAAGTCTCTAACTCTGACGACGATGTGCCCGCTGTGAAGGCTCCAAGTGCTCTGGTTGCTGGCCCCATGCAACTATTTAATTTATATATTAACCGACAGTCGGTTGGGGCTCGGTCTGGGGGCTGCGACTGTGGCTGGAATGTGGGGTTGGGTTGGTGGAATGCCCGGCGCCAGCTTGTTTTGCTTCCGTGCAATGCGCATGCGCACGCGTCGCCCAACCACCCAAAACCCACAATTTTCATTGTAGCTGCGGCTGTGCCTGTGTCATGGCTTGTGGGTGGATTCCCCCAAAGCGAATTGGCCGCACTCCGCCGACACCCTACCCTACACAAGCGATAGCAATCCTCCTCTGGGTATCTGCAAGCAGAAATATCAGATCAAATCAGTATCTGTGGATATGCAGCTATGCCCTCCCAGCAACGTCACGTCACAGGGCATGGGGTATTCGGTGGAGTTTGCTGTTTTTGTTTTTGTTTTGTCTTCTTTTTTTTTCCGCTGTTTCGTGCGAACTTCTTCTTCGCTCACGCAGACGGAAGGCACGGAGGCCTGCACTTGCACCTGCAAAAGCTGCGGCTCTGCGCTCAAACTCAGTCAACGGAAATAAGCGAATCTGAGCTGAGGTGCGGTATGTGTTTAATACCCACTTATTGTAGATATGTTGCATTGTGCAGGCCGCGTTAAGTACATGGGTGCTGGTGCTGGTGTTGTAGTACGACGTAACACACAGATCGCATGCATGTTGGGGCACAACCATTATGCAATCGTATTATGACGGTGTATTATTTAATGTAATTTAAGGTATTTCTTGTTTTGAAATGCGATCATTTTGCTAGAATTTGAATACTCATCGATATCACTTATCGATAGGGCCAGACGTTTTGTAGGCGCAACAAGAGAGAGAGAGAGAGAGAGATCCCAGAATGACGAAGAAGCAACAGCAGAGAGCAAAGAACAGTAAAAGAAGAAGCAACAGCAGCAGTAGAAGAAGGGGGAAGAGAACAGAAGAATAAGCTGCGAAACAACAACAAACACAACACAGCGACAACAGCGTCACCGCTGCTGGCGCACTCTGGATGAGTGTGTGCCCCCCAATCGGAATCGGAATTGGAATCGGAATCTTTCTGTCAGTATTCAAAAGTCGGGCAAGCAAGTTGGGGCGCAGCTGCACAAGCGACGACGGCCAGAAAAGCGAAAAGCAAACGTACAAAAGTAAATAGCGGGCAGCACCTACATATTTACATACACATGTGCACATGAGCATACAATACATACTTACGTACACACTGTCGGAGCGTATATTCCGTAAACCGTAAATTAGTTGTTGATTTGACAGTCGAGAAACGAGTGAAGAGAACCGCCAACCGCCAGCAGAAACCAAACAGCAATATTGTGTTTTTTTTTTATTATTATTACTATTTATTCATTGCTTTTAATTTTCTTATATTTTTTGTGTGTTCTTTTTGTATCAGTGAACGTGTCGCTGCCACTCGCTCAATGCGAGTTTGTTGTGTGTCAGTGTATTGGTGTTGTGATTAATAATTCGTGCGAAGAGATGAAAAAGAGCCAAAGAACAGAAGCACAATCAGAAGCGGATGAATATGCAATCATACAAATAAATGAGACAATTGAATAAACGTGAATGTAAAGAGGCAGCAGCGCGCCTCGTCTCCCTCTCCCTCTTCCCTTCCCGCTTTGTGTGTGTTTTTGTACACAATCCAAAGATTTGCCCTAAATATGCATACACGTGCATACATATGTGAATGTACATTAATTCGTGTAGCGGCTACTGTTGGAACATGTGTGTGTGCGCATGGGGGACGCACGCGTGCATTAATTTTACTGTTATTGTGCGTTCGCTCTCCGTGCAACGATCACCCAATCCAAATTCATCCCCCATGAAGTCATTTGTTGTCATTAATAAACGCAAAGCGGTGCCTGCGCCTGCCCCCTCCTGGTTTAGCGGCACTTGAAGAGCTTCCCTCCCTTCCCTTCCCACTGAGCGGTTCGCCTTGAGGCGAGTCGGATCATTTCACATCGGGCGGGGATCAGTGGCGTGACCCTCGATCGGATCAACCTGTTCCGCTGTCACCAGCGACGGTGGCCTGGCCTGGCCTATCGGTTGCAACAGTTTGTTGGCCATAAATGGTTATAGGCGAACAGCCCCAAGTCAATAAACCCCAGCCCACATATTGTTTTGCGGCTGTGGCTGTGTTCGTACATTTATGAATTTCGAGCTGCCAGCCGCCGAATGGCGAAAATCAATCGAACGCAAAATTCCATAAGTGGCAGCAGAGCATCACAAAGTATTTCCAGAAATAGTCCAACAACGATACAGTCCGTCCGTCCGTCCATACATATATTTAGATATTTACACATGGCATAGAGGCTCTAAAGATCCGGAACCAGAGCCAGCTAGCGGTGAAATTACTAACAAGCTGATGTCTTCACCACAGGGAACTCTCTTTCGGGGATCAATACTCCATCTCTTTCTAGAGCGTGAGCCATGCCTGAGCATGCTGAATAAGTTAGTGGTCCTCGCATATCGGACAACGTCACCTTGTTAGTAATTTCCCCATGCGCTGGAAAACGGTGGAAGAAGAGAGAGAGAGAGAGTGACCTGGCCACTGGCCTTCCTCCCCCACGGCATCAGCATAGTAGGAAATTGTATTTTCAATGTCTTCTTGGCTGGGATTTAACTTTCTGTTTCCCCGTCATTTTGCCACTTTTCATGGTAAATATATCAATGCCAATTATTTAAGTGGTCAGACAGACGCCCCAATAAGGGACTAAAGCACGCAAAGGGTGCGGACCAAGTTCGGGCTAATGCGTCACGTCACCAATAATACGGTTTGTCCAATCCGTATTGTATCTGTGTGTTGTGCTGTGCTGCAGTCTGGCCATCGATATCCCTCTGCCTTGGAATGAGCTCACAAGATGCGTCATCGTTCGAAAACCAAACAAACGGACAAAACGAACGAGCGAACGAACAGACCCCAAAACAGAACCACACCACACCACCGCCAAAAACAAATTTCACAGCGAAAAGGTTGGGATATTGTTGAGGAGGGGAATTAATTAGAATCCCCCTAACTGGATACTGGAATGTTTAGGGGGAATCTTGTTGCTGCTCGTCTGATTACGGATAAGTTTGGAATCCACACGGAGATAAGCGAAACCCTTACTTGGGATGTCTTGTCTTATCTTGTTCTTCGAAGAATTCTCTTGGCTGATTTCAATGTTTTTCTTACTTTGCAGCATACAAAAACAAACACAATAGCTGCCCCGTACCAACAAAAGAGATACACTGAGAGAGAGAGAGAGAAGGAAATACTTTTTGATATAAACAAACGAAGACCAAAGCCAAAATGCCCGTCTTTCACACAAAAACCATCGAAAGCATATTGGATCCTGTCGCCCAGCAGGTAAGATAACAAATAACCGAGAGTCGGGATGGGGTTCTGTTGAGGTTTAAAGTACAATTTCGCACACAATTAGCTATAACTATTGGCCAAATTGGCGCCCAAAAAGGTAACGTTTAATATGTACTAAACACACGTATGCCAGGCATAGATAGAACAACATTTCTCCATACTTTTAAAAGTAACAAAAAGTCGATCCATCGATTCATCCCTTACATCTCGTGTGTTTATATTTTTACCTGCCAACTCAGCCTGCATCTGCGTGGCATATGTTGGATCTTATGCTAAATATACCTGCACAAAAGTCAAACCCCACTCCCCACGCCAGTCTATGTGCCTTTCCCTCAGCAACATGCATGTGTGTATCTGTGTATTTATTTATGTATATTTCCATCAGGAGATGAAACAAACTTGAAAGATCAGCAACACAGCATCGTACACTGTCTCTGCATCTTGCAATACCCTTGGAGAGGGTATTTACATTTTGACCAGCCACTTGCCAAGTGCCTAAGAATGATAGATGCTGTATACCATCGCAAAGAATTAGCCATTGAAATATGTCCCAATGGAGCAGGCATAAAATAGCAGTACAAACCTTACACCAGTCAGTCGAATCGCCTCGAATGACAACAGACTTCAAGTCTCATCTGGACTAAAATATGAATTTCCATATTTTATGCAAATCGATCGATCTCGAAAGGGTGTTCATAGCTTCGACTACCGCCGCAGCAGCCGTTATTTCCCTTCTTGTTTTTCGTTGTTGTTGGGGCCGTTACTTAACGGTTCTAAAAATAAGTGAGGTGGAAATAATAAAATGTTGATCGGAGGCAGAGGCCAGCTAACCTGAGCCTGAGGACGGGCAGAATTTTAATTTAATAACGCCACAAATGAAAATTGGAAAAGCGAGCAAAAAGCAAAAGCAAAAGCAAAGCATAAGCAGAGAAAAACAAACCGGAGGAGCATGCGAAAGACGGATATTTGGCCGAGTTCCAAAAATAGCAGCATAAAATACGTTTAAAGAATCCAACAACAAAAGCAAAAGCAAAGCAGCAACAAAATAAAAACATTTACGACGAGCAAACCATGAAATCATAGCAAAATTTGGACACAGAGACGTCGCCAGAAGGGGCTGCGCCACAGCTGTGTGGCGAGGTGAGAAGAATTGGACAAAGGTGTAGGTGTAGGTGTAGGTGTAGGCACACACTCAATCATCGCCCAAAAAGTGGCTATCAAAATAGTAGCAGCATGCGTGACCCCCAAAAGACAAATGTAATCAAAACAGAATGCGGGATGATCAGTTTTAAGCTAAGCGTAGTGAAGTTTAAGCAACTTTTGGTAGAGTAACTTACAATCAGAATGTCTAAAAAATGGTTTAGGAACGTTAATTGCACTTCGTTTGTGGTAACTTTTATCAAATAAATGCATTAAAGGCTAGGCGAACGTTTGAAGTAAATTCATGAAATGCTTAAAACATTTTTGCAGTCAATTTGTTGCTAGTAGAAGTCTCTGAAAACTATACAAAAAGGAACGCCAACTACCTGTCCTACTATGTTGCCCGCCACTGTGTACCTGCCTGTGTGCATATCTGTGCCCGCCACTGTGTACCTGCCTGCGTGCATATCTGTGCCCGCCACTGTGTACCTGCCTGCGTGCATGTCTGTGGCTGTGGGTGTAGGTGTGGGTGTGGGTGTAGGTGTGGGCATATTGGCTTATGCCGCCACTACGGATGCGGATGAGTGAGGATTGTGGTCTGAAAACTGTGCCAAAAAAAGCAAACGCAGAGCATTAGTCATCATCCGCTGGGTGGTTGTTGGTTGGGTGGGTGGCAAACAAATGAATTAAAAATGATCATTCAGCACATCAATCAACACAACAGATTCGGGAACACATGTAAATATGTGTGTACGAATATGTGTGTACATAATTAGATGGAGAATGGGCAATGGAAGACTGCCAGACAGACACACAATTACTCAATTAATGAATTAGAGGGCCAGGCCGGTTGTGGAATAATTGCTTACAATTGTCGGAGCACCCAATGCAGAAGCAGAAACAGAAGCAGAAGGAAGGGTCTGTTCAGCCGTTAAGGCTGTGTAATCCCCCAGCAGCAAGCCTCCTCCTCCTCCTCCTAATCCCCTGTAATAGTTCCGATTAGTTGAGCCTAATGGAGAGATTACTTTGGCAGACAGACAATGCCCATGTCGTCGCGGAAACCGATGACGCGCCGCCGCTCGCCGGTGACCTTACAAATGCCGTTGCGGCACCATGTGGCAGGCCCACGCGTCGAATCTGTAGCCAAATGCTTGCCATAGTTTCATTTGTATCTCATTATCTCTGAATCTGTAAGTGAATGAGCCAATGACGCTGTTGAGTCGCTGACAAACCGAAGTGGAACGGCTGGCGCGCGGGGTGCCAACGATCAACGATCAGCCCGCACTCCAATATTTTGTTTACAGCCCAGCAGCTGATTGATCAATCAACAGTTTCGTTCCATGCCAGGCCCCATTCATGAGCAGGGCCCCTAGGGTACACAGAAACGGCAGCTCGCAGCCACCCGATCCGGAAGGGAATGGCCGATCGATCGACAGAGTCCCCCATCTCACATTATCGACTCTCAGCCTCTTTCGCTCTGCCTCTGATCAGTGATCAGTGATTTAGGTTCAGTTTTGAATTCATTTGATCTGCTGATCGCCTATCCATAGTGCCTGCATTCACGTGATAAATCAGCGTCTGAATAGTGGATGGCATCGTCCAAGAGCTTCAATAGAAACTAAATGACAATCTCCCTCATTTCCGGCAGACATCAAAGATAAATCTTCTTACTCAACTCTCTCTCTCTCTCTCTCTCTCTCTCTCTCTCTCTCTCTCTCTCTCTCTCTCGCTTAGGTATCCCGCTTGGTCATACTGCATGAGGAGGCCGAGGATGGCAATGCCATGCCCGATCTCAGTCGTCCGGTGCAGGTGGTGTCGGCGGCCGTGGCCAATCTGGTAAAGGTTGGACGGGAGACCATCAACAGCTCGGACGATAAGATATTGCGGCAGGACATGCCCTCGGCATTGCATCGCGTGGAGGGTGCCTCGCAGCTGCTGGAAGAGGCCTCGGACATGTTGCGGGCCGATCCCTACTCGGGGCCGGCGCGCAAGAAGCTGATTGAGGGAAGCCGCGGCATTCTGCAGGGCACCTCCTCGCTGCTGCTATGCTTCGACGAGAGCGAGGTGCGCAAGATCATTCAGGAGTGCAAGCGGGTGCTGGACTATCTGGCAGTGACCGAGGTGGTCAACACAATGGAGAACTTGGTGCAGTTCCTCAAGGATCTGTCGCCCTGCCTCAGCAAGGTGTCGCGCGAGGTGGGCGGCCGCGAGAAGGAGCTCACCCATCAAGTGCACAGCGAGATTCTGGTGCGCTGCCTCGAGCAGGTCAAGACCCTGGCCCCCATTCTCATCTGCAGCATGAAGGTCTACATCCACATTGTCGAGCAGCAGGGCAAGGGCGCCGAGGAGGCGGCCGAGAATCGCAACTACCTGGCCGGTCGCATGAGCGACGAGCTGCAGGAGATCATTCGCGTGCTGCAGCTGACCACCTACGACGAGGACACCAGCGAGCTGGACAATCTCACCGTCCTCAAGAAGCTCTCCAATGCCATCAGCAACAAGATGGAGCTGGCCAACGAGTGGCTCTCCAATCCCTATGCCCTGCGCGGCGGAGTCGGCGAGAAGGCGCTCCGCCAGGTGATCGACAATGCCAATGAGATCTCCGAACGCTGCCTGCCCCAGGACTCGTATCCCATTCGCAAGCTGGCCGACGAGATTACAGCCATGGCGAACGGTCTCTGTGAGCTGCGGCAGGAGGGCAAGGGCAGCTCCCCGCAGGCCGAGTCGCTGGCACGCGGCATCCGCGAACGTCTCGGCGAGCTGCAGGGCCTCGTCCATCAGGCCGTGCGTGGTGTGGACAAGGCTGGCGTGCAGCAGACAGCGCACACCATCCAGGGACGCTTGGAGCAGGCTGTGAAGTGGCTGCAGCATCCGGAGATCAATGACGGCGGCCTCGGGGAGCGGGCCATCAATCTCATTGTGGAGGAGGGCCGCAAGGTGGCCGAGGGCTGCCCTGGCCACCAGAAGGCCGAGATCATGCAGCTCTGCGACGAAGTGGAGCGCCTCAAGCGCCAGGCAGCCGGCTCCGGTCCAGCCGCCAAGCAGGCGGCCAAGCAGCTCACCCAAAAGCTCTACGAACTGAAGGCGGCCATCCAGAATGCGCTCGTCAATCGCATCGTGCAGGACTTCATGGACGTCAGCACACCGCTGAAGCAGTTCACGGAGGCGGTCATGCTGCCGGAGGGCACGCCGGGCCGTGAGCAAAACTTTAACCAGAAATCGAACAACCTGCAGGCGTTCAGTGATCGCGCCTCGAAGACCTCACGCATGGTGGCAGCGGGTGGTGCGTGCGGCAACAAGAAGATCGCCGAGATTCTGCTCTCGTCTGCCGCCCAGGTGGACTCGCTGACGCCGCAACTGATCAGCGCCGGTCGCATACGAATGAACTATCCGGCCAGCAAGGCGGCCGACGAGCATCTGCAGAATCTCAAGCAGCAGTATGCGGACACGGTGCTGCGCATGCGCACGCTCTGCGACCAGGCCACGGACCCAGCGGACTTCATTAAGACCTCCGAGGAGCACATGCAGGTGTACGCGAAGCTCTGCGAGGATGCCATTCATGCCCGCCAGCCCCAGAAGATGGTGGACAACACCTCGAACATTGCGCGGCTCATCAATCGCGTGCTGCTGGTGGCCAAGCAGGAGGCGGATAACTCCGAGGATCCCGTCTTCACGGAGCGACTCAATGCCGCCGCCAACAGGCTGGAGCGCTCGCTGCCCGCGATGGTGGGCGATGCCAAGCTGGTGGCCACCAACATAGCCGATCCGGCAGCAGCCGCTGCCTGGAAGAACTCCTTCCAGCGGCTGCTTGGGGATGTGCGCGAGGTGCGCGATGCCATTGCGCCGCCACAGCCGCCACCGTTGCCCACATCCCTGCCGCCACCCATTCCGGAACTGAGTGCTCTGCATCTGTCCAATCAGAGTGGTAAGTGGGACAGATTGAACCGCAGAATCGCTTTAATTTGATGCCCAAAATGTTTGCTAGCTGAACGTGCGCCGCCTCGTCCACCACTGCCCAGGGAAGGACTCGCACCAGTGCGGCCGCCGCCGCCAGAGACGGATGACGAGGATGAGGGCGTCTTCCGCACCATGCCGCACGCCAATCAGCCCATTCTGGTAAGCAAAGAGTTGCTGAAACACCCGAAGGACGGACATTTTTAAGTGATTCTCTTGTAGATTGCCGCCAGGGGCCTGCACCAGGAGGTGCGTCAGTGGTCGTCCAAGGATAACGAAATCATTGCAGCGGCCAAGCGCATGGCCATCCTGATGGCACGTCTCAGCGAGCTGGTGCTCTCGGATTCGCGGGGCAGCAAGCGTGAGCTGATAGCCACGGCCAAGAAGATCGCCGAAGCCTCCGAGGATGTGACGCGGCTGGCCAAGGAGCTGGCGCGCCAGTGCACGGACCGACGCATACGCACCAATCTGCTGCAGGTGTGCGAGCGCATCCCGACCATTGGCACGCAGCTGAAGATTCTCTCCACGGTGAAGGCAACCATGCTGGGAGCCCAGGGCTCCGACGAAGATCGCGAGGCCACCGAAATGTTGGTGGGCAATGCCCAAAATCTGATGCAAAGTGTAAGTCCAGCTTGGTGCTCGCTCTCTTAATCTGTTTGCCTGACTCTGACTCTGTTGTTTCGTGTTGCAGGTTAAGGAAACGGTGCGTGCCGCTGAGGGTGCCAGCATCAAGATTCGATCGGATCAGACCAGCAATCGGCTGCAATGGGTGCGTCGCCAGCCCTGGTATCAGTACTAGGCGACAGCTGTTCGGGTGCCGTTAGGTTCGGGTCTGCAGAGGAGCCGCACGAGCACGTGCCTTGTGTAACATACGAAAACTAAAAACTAAACTTAAAGATTTATACTTCGATATATTAAATGTTAATACCCCTCTCCCCCTCCCCCTAATATGTTTTCCCCCCTTCACCAAGCAACTATTTATTATGCGCTCGACTTCTGACTCCTGCCACCCCGCCGCTACCCCGCTGACCGCTCCTATTCTAATTTCTTTTCAATAATTGTAAAATTAATTATTAAGCGTGCAATAAATCAAACAAGCAAACAGAGCGTGATCATTGAGGGGGAACATGAATTTATGCACTACAGGGTGCTACGTCTTATCTTTTTCCATATTTCCCGTCTTTGTAGGCTACTAACAAAAGCATTTAGAACAATCACTCACCCACCAGACCAAGTCCTGTTATTTTTGCAAATTGTTTGTGTTCAACAACGTGAAAATGGCATTATCCTTAATGTCCTTGCACCCGAACTGGTCGCAAAGGATCCAGGACATTGTGACGATCACGAGGGGCGTGGCACATCCTGGACGGACTACAAATAAAGGAGAAAACAACAAAACAAATCTCTCCGGTTATTTTTGTCAAATTTTGACAGTCCCCTCTTTGCACAGTGGCGCACAGCACCAACGGCATAGGCAGCAGCAACTACAACTCCAGCCACAGCAGCCGCAGCAGCTGCAGCAGCAGCAGCAGCAGCAGGAACAGCAACAACTGCACCTGTCAAATGGCACAGAGATGGCGACGACTGCACCCACTGCCGACAGGCGACCGCGGCAGCGACGGCGTCGCCAACCTAGACAGCCCACAACTCACAACAACAACAGCAACAATAACTCAATTAGGCAGCAGCAGCAGCAGCACTTACAGCTGAGGCAGCCAGCACAACAACACCTCCAATCCCTAGTCCAGAAACTAAGACAGTCTCAGCAGGCCAGCCAACAGCCAATTCCCCCCCAGCAGCAACAACAACAGCAGAGACCCGCACAGTGTGATGGGGCTTGTGCTCAAAACCAGGCCGACAGCATGCTGAGAATTACACTCCTTGAGGCCAAAATTGGGGAACTTACCGCCAGGCTCACCTCGCTGGCACAACTACAGGCGCCCACGGCGACTAAAAATGAAAAATGAACAAACTAAAAATGGATACCATCACAGTCAATAATTTGAATTTAATTTAATATTTAATCACAATAATAGCCTTAAACTGGCACTTAATTCAAAACTTAACTCAACATATCACAGCTCCCCGGCCCTAGTTGGCGCCTTGGCAAAGGGATGAACGACAATTCTTTGCATCTGTAGCGAGAAATAAAAAAAAAAAATTCTATTAAATTAACATTTCAAAGAATTCTAATAATAAATATTAAAGTAACAATGTCAAACACATCAACAAACCAATAAAATACAAGGCATTAACTATAAACAAATAATACAAACCACAGCAACATAAAAACAAAATAAAATCCAAAGAGCCTCAAAAATAAATACTAAATACTAAACACCATTACGAAATACAGCTACACTAAAAGACCAACCCTCACAAAATCAAAATGCACAAACTGCACACCTACAAAGCACAACGCCAATCAAATTAAATGTGAATAAATGGAGACACGGAACCAAAAAAGGAAAAGAACAAGTATGGAAACTGAGCCATTAGACACAGGACCCAATTCCCAGACGCCAAGAGAGTGCGTACTGCGAGTCCTGGTCCAGGTCTTTTGTCGCCAAAGATATATGGAGTACATTCATGACCACTGGTTAATGAGGAGCCTTGCTGATAGAGGATACAAAGCGATCTACTGCAAAAATATTACGCCAAACTCCGACCCGAGAGACCCACTCCCACTAAAGATGTTCGAGGTGGTCTTATCGCCATTCCATAACTGCCTCCATTTCCGGGTCACCGAGTTGACTCAAATCGAGGGAAAAAGGGTCTCGATCAGCATCCACCGAGAGCCGCTTGTCCCGGACCAATGCCTCCGTTGCCAGAAGTACGGGCACACCAATGCCGACTGTGAAAGCCCATGTGTATGCATAAAGTGTGCTGCTTCACACAATACAAAAAAAGCTAAATATGGCGGGAAAAAAGCTGATTTGGCAACACTGAAACGAACTTCGTCTTGCTTATGTATTGGAGTCAAAGCACACGCACTTGCATACAGACGCAACAGTAGCTCGACACAGTTAAGAAATTCGGCAAGCAATGGTTGTCTCGCTCTAACTCGGAAAGGCGGCCACGCCGCGCTGAGGCCATTGTATGTGTGTGTGTGTGTGTGTGTGGACGCTGCCGGCTTCTTCTATAAAAGGCCTGCAGGCTGCAGCTGTGCTTCATTCTGCTTTTTTTTCGGCTGGCGGCCACATCTCCCTTATTTACTTTTATTATTAAGCTAGCTTCTGCCGCCACGTGGAATGCAGAATGAAGTTAATGTTTTGCGCTGTCCAGGTAGCCTGAAATTCCTTTCTAAGCTTTTTCGAAAAGTTTGAAATGTTTTCATTTTTTTGCGAAGACAAAGTCTTCATCTGAAACGGGCTAAATATTCAGAATTAAAAGGAAGGGGCTGTAAGCTCCTCTGCCATTGCCTCATTTTGAGGAGGCATGTGGCTGCTTCGGCTACTTTTCCGACACACACAGGGGCCATTGCCTGATTTTGAGGAGGCATGTGGTTGCTTCGGCTAATTTTTCCGCCTGATCTGGATGAGGATTGTGGTTGCTTCGGCTCATTTAAACAGTGTTTGGAACTGCTTGGTAGGGGACTAAAACGGGACGAGCCAATAACATTGCCTTTAAATTGAAAGTAATGTTAAGTTAAGTTTCAAGTTTCTACTTTTTACTACTTCTCGAAAGGGGCCCTGAACTCTGGGCGCCCCACATCTGACTTCGCCTGACTTTTCAGGTAGGTGGTTGCTTCGGCTTATTTACCCGAAACAACGTTGAGATTTAAAACCAATCTTTTTGCGGTCAGTTTTACATGGAACATATTCGAAATGGGGGGTATTTGGTGTCTTTTTTGTCGTCGCGACAGCCATTGATGATCGTTAGCGTGTCATTTGGCCAGAGCCCCGAAAACAAACTCTGCTCCGAGTAATGATGAACTTTTGAAGGACATTGATGTAATCCTTGTAGTCGAATCGTGGCAGTTTTCTGGCCGCCGACTTGAGATCGATATTCTGCTTCTAGTGCAGAACCGATTTGCTGCGCAATCGTTTCGCCTGCGGATCACGATACTCGCTTGCGGTTTCCTTGCAAATGTTAAGCTTTTTCGAAAAGTTTGAAATTTTGTCATTTTTTTGCGAACACGAAGTCTTTATCTGTAGGGGGCTATATATTCAGAATTAAAGGGTAGGGGCTGTAAGCTCCTCTGCCATTGCCTCATTTTGAGGAGGCATGTGGTTGCTTCGGCTCATTTTTCCGACACACAGGGGCCATTGCCTGAGAAAAAGTGAGGCATGTGGTTGCTTCGGCTTATTTACCCGAAAGAACGTTGAGATTTAAAAGCAATATTTTTACAGTCAGTTTTACATGGTAGGGTAGGGGCTGTAAGCTCCTCTGCCATTGCCTCATTTTGAGGAGGCATGTGGTTGCTTCGGCTCATTTTTCCGACACACAGGGGCCATTGCCTGAGAAAAAGTGAGGCATGTGGTTGCTTCGGCTTATTTACCCGAAAGAACGTTGAGATTTAAAAGCAATATTTTTACAGTCAGTTTTACATGGAACATATTCAAAATGGGGGGTATTTGGTGTCTTTTTTGTCGTCGCGACAGCCATTGATGATCGATAGCGTGTCATTTGGCCAGAGCCCCGATAACAAACTCTGCTCCGAGTGATGATGGCCAGTTTTCTGGCCTTTCTTCTACTTGAGATCGATATTCTGCGCATGGTTAGGGTTTCCACGGTCTTGATTTTCCTTTTGGACACTATCTTAATTTTGAGCACTTGCACAGTTTTGACGCGAACCCTTGCCAAATTTCACAAACCATTTGCTGCGCAATCGTTCCTCGCCATTATAGTGGTTTTGGAGTGTTCTAAACGAGGCCACTTCCCTGCACATGATGCGAAGCCCGCCAGTGGGAGTAGATTTAGTGTGAAATTTATCCAAGCTAATCAGTGACTTGATTTCGGCTATGGTGGCAACAACGTTGGTCACATTTAGCAGAACGATTGGCGGTGGCTTTGACTCACGGGTCATTGCCACAGAATCCCCATTGGCTGAGCATGATAGTGCTGGATTGGCTTGGATATTGGGAGTAATATTTACTGCAGAGGTTGGCGTGGGATCCGCGGCATTCAGCAACTTCTCATCGTCATTCATATAGACGTCGATATAGACGTCGATTGGACAGGCACTTTCACACACATTTGCACCCTTAGCGCCTCGGGTCCGGCCGCCTGGCAAGTGCGTGAATTGGCGTGTGTTTGTGTGCGAGTGTCGGAGTTGGCGTGCCTCTGGACGGACCATCCAAAGTTGTCACACTCGACCATAAATTAGCGGCTCTGGTCCGGCCGCCTGCAGGCGAGTGTTTGTTTTGGTTTATTTGTGTTTATTTATTGTGTTTTAAGTGATCCCCTTTTTATTTACAGGTTTTTCTGCTGAGGCTGCGTCGTCGGGTTATGGCTGTTCGCGCCATCATCAAATAGAGGAAAGGGCCGCCCACACACCATCCAGCGGACTCTCCTTGGACCAGAAGGAAGTGACTGGGCTTGCGGTGGATATAGGCTTGGAGCTTGCGTAGGGCATGGCATTTTTGGGCGCCCCGTGTCAACACTCGACCACGATCAAACGGCTTCTGGTCCGGACGCCTGCAGATGAGTGCTTTGACGGATTATTGTTTATATATTTTGTTTTAATTTGTCCTCTTTTATTTCAGATTTTGCTGCCGAGGCTGCGATTGCTGCCGCTTGTGATGCACAAGTCGCATCTCCTGCTTCGTCATCCTGTGGGACAGGAGACGGCCCCTAGCAGCCTTGAAGGACGGGCATCCCTTGTAGGCGCTGATGTGGCTGCCCTGGCAGTTGGCGCATTTCGGTGCCTCGGACCGAGGCTTGGCGCAGGTGGTGGACATGTGCGCACCCGCACATTTCATTCAAACAAAGGCGCGTCTGCAATATGTGCGGGTGTGTCCAAATGCCTGGCACCTGTGGCATTGCGCTGGATCCACAGGCTTGGTCTGCCTCACCACCGTGACCGTCTGGGTGCCCAGTTGGGTCAGCTGGAGGATATCCAAATGGCTGCTGTCCGTTTTGGGGGCCACTTCGACCTCGAAAGAATCCAATGGCTGGCCATCCTTTTTACTGCGTAATACGCTAATAAATTTATTGTTTTTCAGGCTCTGTGACTACGAGCGCTTAAAGCACCAAATTTGTGGTTGGGTTTTTTTTGTAGCTATTTTCGCCTACCTACGCTTACCAATGGCAATCTTATAAACTTAATTATGTATGGCATACATACATATGTACATAAATATTTGCTGCGCAATCGTTTCGCCTGCGGATCGCGATACTCGCTTGCGGTTTCCTCGCAAATGGAGGAATCTTCTCCTTTTTTTCCATTTCATCCTCGAAATTAATGTTCACTTGGTGGCGGTCTTCCCACAGCTGAGACTTGTATTGTGAGGTTAGCATTTGGCCAGGAATGTCAGGCATATTAAATTCATGGAGGAGTGCATTTGCACGCTGGATATCAGTGGAGGGTGGGATTCTTCTCTTCTCCGCATTTTTTGAAAGCTATGCAGCCTCTGTAGCTTGCAGAATGGGGCCACCGCAGGTTGCACATGTTGCCTGCGTATTGGGTGGCTTAGCGCAGGTTGTGGAGGGATGCTTCAAGCCACACTTGACACACAAGAACTCGTCACGGCAGTAATTTTGCGTATGCCCAATACGCTGGCATCTATGGCACTGGACAATAGGGGTGGTGCGCCTTTGCACCTCTACTCTGACCCTCTGGCCTTCGATGTTATTGACTTTGAGCACCTCTGCATTGTTGCTGGCAGCCATGAGCTCAACTTTAAATATGCTAGCTAGAACTTCAGTAACGTACTTTGGTTCAGTTGAATGATGCAGATCACGGATGACAATGCGATATCCTCGCTCCTCTTGGAGCTGGTGCGTGTAGCTTTTGGTGGCGCACTCCTCGCCATTATAGTGGTTTTGGAGTGTTCTAAACGAGGCCACTCCCTGCACATGATGCGAAGCCCGCCAGTGGGAGTAGATTTAGTGTGAAATTTATCCAAGCTAATCAGTGACTTGATTTCGGCTATGGTGGCAACAACGTTGGTCACATTTAGCAGAACGATTGGCGGTGGCTTTGACTCACGGGTCATTGCCACAGAAGCCCCATTGGCTGAGCATGATAGTGCTGGATTGGCTTTGATATTGGGAGTAATATTTACTGCAGAGGTTGGCGTGGGATCCGCGGCATTCAGCAACTTCTCATCATCATTCATATAGACGTCGATATAGACGTCGATTGGACAGGCACCTGCACATGATGCGAAGCCCGCCAGTGGGAGTAGATTTAGTGTGAAATTTATCCAAGCTAATTAGTGACTTGATTTCGGCTATGGTGGCAACAACGTTGGTCACATTTAGCAGAACGATTGGCGGTGGCTTTGACTCACGGGTCATTGCCACAGAATCCCCATTGGCTGAGCATGATAGTGCTGGATTGGCTTGGATATTGGGAGTAATATTTACTGCAGAGGTTGGCGTGGGATCCGCGGCATTCAGCAACTTCTCATCATCATTCATATAGACGTCGATATAGACGTCGATTGGACAGGCACCTGCACATGATGCGAAGCCCGCCAGTGGGAGTAGATTTAGTGTGAAATTTATCCAAGCTAATCAGTGACTTGATTTCGGCTATGGTGGCAACAACGTTGGTCACATTTAGCAGAACGATTGGCGGTGGCTTTGACTCACGGGTCATTGCCACAGAATCCCCATTGGCTGAGCATGATAGTGCTGGATTGGCTTGGATATTGGGAGTAATATTTACTGCAGAGGTTGGCGTGGGATCCGCGGCATTCAGCAACTTCTCATCGTCATTCATATAGACGTCGATATAGACGTCGATTGGACAGGCACTTTCACACACATTTGCACCCTTAGCGCCTCGGGTCCGGCCGCCTGGCAAGTGCGTGAATTGGCGTGTGTTTGTGTGCGAGTGTCGGAGTTGGCGTGCCTCTGGACGGACCATCCAAAGTTGTCACACTCGACCATAAATTAGCGGCTCTGGTCCGGCCGCCTGCAGGCGAGTGTTTGTTTTGGTTTATTTGTGTTTATTTATTGTGTTTTAAGTGATCCCCTTTTTATTTACAGGTTTTTCTGCTGAGGCTGCGTCGTCGGGTTATGGCTGTTCGCGCCATCATCAAATAGAGGAAAGGGCCGCCCACACACCATCCAGCGGACTCTCCTTGGACCAGAAGGAAGTGACTGGGCTTGCGGTGGATATAGGCTTGGAGCTTGCGTAGGGCATGGCATTTTTGGGCGCCCCGTGTCAACACTCGACCACGATCAAACGGCTTCTGGTCCGGACGCCTGCAGATGAGTGCTTTGACGGATTATTGTTTATATATTTTGTTTTAATTTGTCCTCTTTTATTTCAGATTTTGCTGCCGAGGCTGCGATTGCTGCCGCTTGTGATGCACAAGTCGCATCTCCTGCTTCGTCATCCTGTGGGACAGGAGACGGCCCCTAGCAGCCTTGAAGGACGGGCATCCCTTGTAGGCGCTGATGTGGCTGCCCTGGCAGTTGGCGCATTTCGGTGCCTCGGACCGAGGCTTGGCGCAGGTGGTGGACATGTGCGCACCCGCACATTTCATTCAAACAAAGGCGCGTCTGCAATATGTGCGGGTGTGTCCAAATGCCTGGCACCTGTGGCATTGCGCTGGATCCACAGGCTTGGTCTGCCTCACCACCGTGACCGTCTGGGTGCCCAGTTGGGTCAGCTGGAGGATATCCAAATGGCTGCTGTCCGTTTTGGGGGCCACTTCGACCTCGAAAGAATCCAATGGCTGGCCATCCTTTTTGCTGCGTAATACGCTAATAAATTTATTGTTTTTCAGGCTCTGTGACTACGAGCGCTTAAAGCACCAAATTTGTGGTTGGGTTTTTTGTAGCTATTTTCGCCTACCTACGCTTACCAATGGCAATCTTATAAACTTAATTATGTATGGCATACATACATATGTACATAAATATTTGCTGCGCAATCGTTTCGCCTGCGGATCGCGATACTCGCTTGCGGTTTCCTCGCAAATGGAGGAATCTTCTCCTTTTTTTCCATTTCATCCTCGAAATTAATGTTCACTTGGTGGCGGTCTTCCCACAGCTGAGACTTGTATTGTGAGGTTAGCATTTGGCCAGGAATGTCAGGCATATTAAATTCATGGAGGAGTGCATTTGCACGCTGGATATCAGTGGAGGGTGGGATTCTTCTCTTCTCCGCATTTTTGAAAGCTATGCAGCCTCTGTAGCTTGCAGAATGGGGCCACCGCAGGTTGCACATGTTGCCTGCGTATTGGGTGGCTTAGCGCAGGTTGTGGAGGGATGCTTCAAGCCACACTTGACACACAAGAACTCGTCACGGCAGTAATTTTGCGTATGCCCAATACGCTGGCATCTATGGCACTGGACAATAGGGGTGGTGCGCCTTTGCACCTCTACTCTGACCCTCTGGCCTTCGATGTTATTGACTTTGAGCACCTCTGCATTGTTGCTGGCAGCCATGAGCTCAACTTTAAATATGCTAGCTAGAACTTCAGTAACGTACTTTGGTTCAGTTGAATGATGCAGATCACGGATGACAATGCGATATCCTCGCTCCTCTTGGAGCTGGTGCGTGTAGCTTTTGGTGGCGCACTCCTCGCCATTATAGTGGTTTTGGAGTGTTCTAAACGAGGCCACTTCACTGCACATGATGCGAAGCCCGCCAGTGGGAGTAGATTTAGTGTGAAATTTATTCAAGCTAATCAGTGACTTGATTTCGGCTATGGTGGCAACAACGTTGGTCACATTTAGCAGAACGATTGGCGGTGGCTTTGACTCACGGGTCATTGCCACAGAAGCCCCATTGGCTGAGCATGATAGTGCTGGATTGGCTTTGATATTGGGAGTAATATTTACTGCAGAGGTTGGCGTGGGATCCGCGGCATTCAGCAACTTCTCATCGTCATTCATATAGACGTCGATATAGACGTCGATTGGACAGGCACTTTCACACACATTTGCACCCTTAGCGCCTCGGGTCCGGCCGCCTGGCAAGTGCGTGAATTGGCGTGTGTTTGTGTGCGAGTGTCGGAGTTGGCGTGCCTCTGGACGGACCATCCAAAGTTGTCACACTCGACCATAAATTAGCGGCTCTGGTCCGGCCGCCTGCAGGCGAGTGTTTGTTTTGGTTTATTTGTGTTTATTTATTGTGTTTTAAGTGATCCCCTTTTTATTTACAGGTTTTTCTGCTGAGGCTGCGTCGTCGGGTTATGGCTGTTCGCGCCATCATCAAATAGAGGAAAGGGCCGCCCACACACCATCCAGCGGACTCTCCTTGGACCAGAAGGAAGTGACTGGGCTTGCGGTGGATATAGGCTTGGAGCTTGCGTAGGGCATGGCATTTTTGGGCGCCCCGTGTCAACACTCGACCACGATCAAACGGCTTCTGGTCCGGACGCCTGCAGATGAGTGCTTTGACGGATTATTGTTTATATATTTTGTTTTAATTTGTCCTCTTTTATTTCAGATTTTGCTGCCGAGGCTGCGATTGCTGCCGCTTGTGATGCACAAGTCGCATCTCCTGCTTCGTCATCCTGTGGGACAGGAGACGGCCCCTAGCAGCCTTGAAGGACGGGCATCCCTTGTAGGCGCTGATGTGGCTGCCCTGGCAGTTGGCGCATTTCGGTGCCTCGGACCGAGGCTTGGCGCAGGTGGTGGACATGTGCGCACCCGCACATTTCATTCAAACAAAGGCGCGTCTGCAATATGTGCGGGTGTGTCCAAATGCCTGGCACCTGTGGCATTGCGCTGGATCCACAGGCTTGGTCTGCCTCACCACCGTGACCGTCTGGGTGCCCAGTTGGGTCAGCTGGAGGATATCCAAATGGCTGCTGTCCGTTTTGGGGGCCACTTCGACCTCGAAAGAATCCAATGGCTGGCCATCCTTTTTGCTGCGTAATACGCTAATAAATTTATTGTTTTTCAGGCTCTGTGACTACGAGCGCTTAAAGCACCAAATTTGTGGTTGGGTTTTTTTTGTAGCTATTTTCGCCTACCTACGCTTACCAATGGCAATCTTATAAACTTAATTATGTATGGCATACATACATATGTACATAAATATACTTTTCCAGATTTTCTAGAGCACAAGATCCCTTTTTTATTCATTTAAATGTTCATGGAAATACATGTTAATAGTTTTTGTATGGGACAAAAAAATTCTAAATAGATTAAGTGTTTTTTTTTTTCGGGATATGTCAATCTGAAACCAGTGTGCTTAAGATTAAATTACGTTAATAATTACATATTTTAAGACTAGACATTACCACAACGAAAGACTGTTTTCGATTTTTGTTTAAGCTTTTTTTCTTCCAGACTCCAGATTTTTTAATTTATTTTTTTCTCTTCTCACCGACCATTTCTCAATATCTGATCCATGAATTTGTGCATCAACAACGCTGATCACTTGCGTTCACCAGGGCGAAAACTCGAAATGACAACGAAACGAGTAGAAACGTTGTGAGACGCTTCTCTCGCGTCACAACTTGTATCAAATATTTAACACCAGCTGAATTTTTAGCGTGCCATCTGGCGGATGCTGTTTTTCACCATAAAGCTTTGAACAAATAAAAATAAGTGTTCGGTACATTTTGAAAAGACCACCAAAGACTGGGCACCAGGGTTAAAGCTGGAAAGCTTTTCTTGATATCATGCCCGACAGAGGGCGGCACCATCATTGATAATACGTTTTCGTTCCATGGCCAGGAAGGAAACCAAACCAGGCCTGAACACAAAGATGAACGTTACCCTTAATGGGAACTAATTGTATGCTCATGTGTGCACAACTTTCCATTGCATTTGATAAAAGTTTCGCTCTAGGAGAGTGTTAAAATAAACGGGATGAAACAAATAGCCGGATGGAGGGCGGGCTGCGGGCTTATTGTTTACACCACAGACCATGGTGAAATTACTGCCAAGGTGATGTTGTCCGCTGTGGGGAGGACCACAAACTTATTCACCACGCTCAAAGAGACAAGCGTTGCCCGTTGCCCTTTTGCACCTACCTCCGCCCAGCATTCCAATCGAATTCAATCCAATTCGCGTGTCCAGTCGGCGCATGGGGAAATCTGAGGGCCACGCGCAACTATTAATAGAGCCCCCGCCGGAAGAGTGAGAGCGAAAAGCAGCGCACAGACTGCGCAAAAAAAAAGAGTCTGCTGGCGGCGTGCGGCGGTCAGTTGCGTTTCGATTATCGGCGAGTGAGAGAGAGTTTCAATTATCCAATCGACATGTCCGAACAGCCCGAGCATCCGGGGCAGCAGCAGCCAGCAGCAGTGCAACAGCTGTCCAGGCAGCCACAGCAAATGGCCATCAGCGCCTCCACACAGGAGCTGGCCGAGCTGATCGATCTGCATCTCGGGCAGCTGCGGCCCAAGGAGCCCGCCTGGCGGGTGTCCGACTCCCCCATCTCGGGTCGCGGCATATTCGCCACTCGCGACATTGCCAAGGGCGAGGAGCTGTTCCGAGAGCACACCATTCTGGTGGGGCCGACGGCGCATCGCTCCTCGAAGCTGCGCACCTGCACGCTCTGCTACCGCCTGGTGCCGGGACAGACGGACGCGGAAGCCCTCTGCCCCGCCGGCTGTGGCCTGCCCGTGTGCGAGGAGTGCGGCAAGTCGCCGCGCCACAAGACCGAGTGCGATCTCTTTCTCAAGTGGAGGCCCAAGCAGACGCAGCGCATCGATCCGCGCTCGCTGCGCATACTGAGCGTGGTGCGCTGCTTCTTCCTGGACGAGCAGCAGCGGCGGCTGCTCTACGCGATGCAGGCCAACGCGGACCGCTACTACATGAAGGAGGTGGAGCGGGCAGCTGCCTGCTTCGAGGACTTTCCCCGCGAGCAGCAAATGCTCGACTTCTTCTACCGCACCATTTGTGCCTTCAACACGAATGCATTCGAGAGCCGCAGCTGCGTCGATGGCCACGAGGTGCTCATCCGCGCTCTCTTCCCCCTGGCGGGCCTGCTCAACCACCAATGCACGCCGAATGCCACCCACCACTTTGAGGATGGGGAGACGATCATTGTCTGCGCCACGGAGCGAATACCCTGCGGTGCCGAGATCACGGTCTCCTATGCCAAGATGCTCTGGTCAACTTTGGCCCGAAAGATATTCCTCGGCATGACCAAGGGCTTCATGTGCCAGTGTCCACGCTGCCAGGATCCAACGGTGAGTGCTTCCACTTCCACTTCCAATGTGGATGTGCATCTCGATCAGCAGCTGCAACTGCAACTGCAACTGCAGCCAATTTGGGAGCGAGTTCATTCAGTCGTGTCGCAATCATTGCGCGCAACCAAAATAGCTTTATCGAAGTGGCCGCAAATATGCATCTGGCAGGGGCGCCACCAAACGGGGCGAAAGTGTCAAAGAACTTTGCAACATTTGTGTCTGTGCAAATAAGTGTTTACTTAATGACTGAATAATCAGCCAGAGTCTGGCACAATAAGTGTGCCACATCGGATGCCCTCCGCAGTGGAGGATCGCCATCTATCAGTGAGTAGCCGCCAGATGCTCCAAAGGAAAAGGCTCACAGAAGTGCCCCAAAAGGAAGCACGCGTTGGCATTCGTTTCACATTCAACGGCAACTTGTTGGATGGTTGTGCATTTCCTTTACATAACATAACGCCCTAACAGTGGACTGAAGCCATCATAACTGTAAATCCGTATCTGCTTTGCACTGGGCACAATGCCAGCGTCCCAAATGGTTGGGGGAGACGTAGACCCAACTAGTTCAAGTACTCACACACACACACACACACACACACACACACACACACACATGCATTCATTCATTCATCATCCCCCCACTCGCTCTCACTCATTCTTTCATTCACTCTCCCGAGTTATAAATCGCATAACATACAAATCGAAAAAACCCCCCAATACCATGCCCTTGTCCCTTCCCCGTTCTTGGTCATATTCTTGCCAAGAGAAAAACTAAATTGGTTCCTACTTCTTCTTCTTGTTGTTGTTTTGGTGCTTTGCTTTTAAAAATATCAAATTTGCGCGGAAATTCTTCAGAATGAAAACGAAAAACAAAATGAAGAAATATTCAAAATTATTCGAGTACATTTGTATGTGTGTACATATTTACATATGTATGTATGTATGTATTTACATATTTTGTACATTTTTTTTGTTGCCATACCCTAACGCACTTGCGGTTGTCCATCAATGAAAATTCGTTCTCGTTTAATAATTTTTAATTTTACGCTAAATCAATCCAAATGTTTGTTTTTCCTTTTCTGAGTTTGACTGCCTTTTAACCCATCTGTAATACCATGTAGATTTCATTTCACTTATTATAATTAGTACCCATATGCAGAAACTTTAATTATGTAATTTGTTCAGAGATTATCTCGAGTTATGGAACTGTTCAAATTGATAAATAATTTCTTTCGTGGAACTTCCTTTTCCTTGGCTCCCCACTAAAGGGTATTTTCCCTTCAGTATTCCTAAACACAAAATTTCCCAATGGTTTTTCGAATTTCTTCATTTGTTTTGGAAAACATATTTCGCGCTTCGATTCCTTCGATTTGGGGCAATAAAACGCACGTAAAATATGAAAATAGATTTCAAAATTCACGTTCGATGGGTCGCGTATGTATTGTACATATTAATGTATGTAAATATGTACATCTGTATGTATGTAAATATATATGTATGTATGGGATGGTTTTTTGGTTTTGCTTGGTCGAAAATAATGCAAACATTCTATGTAACTAATGTGCGTGGATACTAGAGGGGCTTGGCAGTTTGTGCCGAAGAGGATCCCCGTTAACAGGCAGCTGGATGATTAGCTGGAAGCGGCTGCAGCGGCGCTGACATGTGACAATGCGTGACAGTCACGGCAACCAGTCGCACCCACCGTCCCACCATTCAGCCTAGTCACGTGTCTCGGTTCACCTTTTGGCCCCGGTCCATGCCCGGCGACAATGTCTTAATTTATGTGGCATCCACACGCACCGCCACCAGCTGGAGACTCCCATGGAGCGTGGTGGGAGAGTGGGGAGATTGGGTCAGCGACGCCTCATACTCGTGCAAATCTTTACTTTAGCAGCTCAACTTTTTTAAGGGGTACGAACGTTGACGGCAGGGCAGGGCAGCCTTCCTATGGTTTCGCTTTATGGCATCCATAACCGACCGCATGCGATGGTGGTGGAGGTGGAGGTGGAGGTTGAGGTGTTTGGTGGTCGGGATGTACCACGGCTGAGGTGTTCAACGCACAAAACTGACAAGTGAGCGAGAAAGAGAGAGAGAGAGCGAGGGGAGAGAGCGGAACATGTTCTCCAGTGCAAGGCACACAATTATAAGGTGGAACAGTGTGGCTCTTCAGGTGGCATACAATTTGTCGTGAGGCCACGCACGCACACGCAAACACACAGCTACACTGGTGTCGGATTCGAACCATATGCAGACAGTCGTACCCTGTTATTAGTGTACCCTTCCCACCGTTGCATCCACTGCCCCTGGCGCGTGTTGGCTTTCCTTCCCTCCCACCCCCTCATTTCCACCAGCACATGAATCCAATTGAACACAAATTGAATAAGAGTCAAAAGCAAAATCCGCTTGGCGTCGCCTCTCCCTCTCTCGTGTGTCGTGTGCCTACAATGTGCCAGTGTGTGGTGCTTTTGTGCGTGCGTGTGTGTGTGGTGCTCATGTGCGTGTGTGTCGTCGCGCCTTGGGAAACAATCATATTTGACTGTTGTCACTGCTCCTGCTGACTGTCTGTCCGCCCACCCCTCCCCCGCTCTGCACAAGCTTTTTGCGGTTGCCGTTACATTTGCTGTCTCCCTTTTCCTTATCTTGCTGTTGCTGTTGTTATCCCTTTCGTGTCCTTTTCATTACTGTTGTTGCTCTTGTTGTTGCTGTCCCCCGCTTCAACGTCTTTCTGTTGCTTTTGTCCAGTGCTTCCTCTTTATTCTGTTGCTACTGTTGCCCTCCCTTTACTTTCTTTTACCGCTTTACCCTGCTTCTTCACCACACTGCTGCTGGCTCTTCTTGTTGCTGTTGTTGCTACCATTGGTTCTTCTTTTTCTTCTCTTCCTCCTCTCCCGTTCAGCTCTTGTTGTTGTTGTTGTTGCTTTCTCTAATTTGTGTTTTTTAGTTGCGTTTAATGCTCTCCGAGGGCGTCGAGTCGATGTCATAAGCGTCACTGTCGGCGTCGCCGTCGCTCATGCTGCTGTCACCGCTGTCGCGGTCGCAGTCGTCGCAATCATCGTCGTCGTCGTCGTCGTCGCTATTCCCATAGAGCGACCGAACCGACCAGGCCAGACCAGAGAAGCGACATCACTCGTTGCGTTGCCGCCCGCCGCGTTGGTTGCTGTTGCTCCGTTCCGTTCCGTTCCGTCTCTGTCTATCTCCGTCTCTCTCTCGCGCTAGTCCGATCCTGGGCAGCATTTGGCATCGTCGAGCGTTTGGCATCGTCGGACACGCCCACAAATGTCGGGAAACGACCATGGGGCAGGGGGCAGGATAAACACAACGGCCGCAATGCTGGCGCACATGGCACCCTGTCGGGACACCACGCCGGAGCAGCTGGCCCAGCTCATCGACGTTCACCTTGGCGAGCTGCGCGAGGAGGAGCCCAACTGGACGCTGGCCGTCTCGAAGGTGGCCGGTCGCGGGGTCTTTGCCACCCGGGACATTGCAGCAGGAGAGCTGATCTTCCGTGAGCGCGCTCTGGTGGTGGGCCCTACGGCGCGCAAGGGCCAGCTGAGCACATGTGTGTGCTGCCACCGGTTGCTGCCGACGCAGGGCTTTCTCTGCAAGCAGCGCTGCACGCTGCCCGTGTGCGAAGCTTGCTCTGGATCTGCGGCGCATCGTGCGGAATGCGAGCACTTCCGCCGCTGGCAGCCAAAGGACGCAGACGCTGAGGAGGAGCAGGTGAACCCGCTGTCGCTGCGCATCCTCACCGCCGTGCGTGTCTTCCATCTGGGCAAGGAGCAGCGCCACCTGGTGGACGCCATGCAGGCAAACGCGGAGCGGGGTTTCCGCCAGGAGATCATCAAGGCGGCGCAATGCTTTCGCAACTTTCCCACCACAGACAAACCCTTCATGGATCAGCTGTTCCGCATTGTCGGCGTGCTCAACACGAACGCCTTTGAGGCGCCCTGCCGCACCGACGGCCGCGAGACGCTGCTGCGTGGCCTCTTCCCGCTGACGGCGATCATGAACCACGAGTGCACCCCCAATGCCAGTCACTACTTTGACAACGGTCGTCTGGCCATCGTGCGTGCTGCCAGAGACATACCCAAGGGCGGGGAGATAACCACAACCTACACCAAGATCCTCTGGGGCAATCTCACGCGCGGCATTTTCCTCAAGATGACGAAGCACTTCATGTGTGACTGTACCAGGTGCAACGACAATACTGTGAGTAGGTGAAGTTCATCCAGGGAAGGGCAGGGCAGGGCAGAGAGCTTGCGCACACTATTGCAGCTTCCCTTTTGCCTCTAGTGTGCGCGAGGCCTTATGGCCGTATGACACTGTTGCAGTCTTTGTCCACATTTAATGCTCCTCTTGCAGCTTCTCTTTTGGCTCTAGTGTGCGCGAGGCCTTGTGGCCGTATGACACTGTTGCAGTCTTTGTCCACATTTAATGCTCCTCTTGCAGCTCCTCCTACAACTGCACTGTGCTCGAGGCCTTATGGCCGTATGACACTGAAGCGTTCTTTGTCGAGTTGCAAGATTTCATCTGCTTTAATCTCTGTAAATACTTCAAGCTTTTATCCAAGAAGCTTCGCTGCTAGTTCCAATTAAGAATTAAATAATCCTTTTCCGAATAGGTTTTGCTTGAATAATTCTTAAGAAATTCCAACATAAATTCTCGTGTGGCCCTCGAAACGAGATCACTGGCAGCGACTGACGCTTATAAAGCAATTATTAAAATTTCAAACACAAATATTTTTGTTTTGCATGAATTTGAACACAATACTCGACTCATACGAGTGTATTCTTGGCCAACGTTTAGATGTCAACGTCGCTGCTTGTTTCTTTCTCTCTCCCTATGCGACTATGTATGTATATGCATATGTATTTACATACATATATGTACATACATACATACACATCTACATCTGCTCATTATGATGTGGTCATGCTGCTCGTTCTGTGGGGATAAGTTGAATAATGGCCTCTGGCGTTGGCAGGCCAGGGGCCAGGGACCAGGCCACCTGACACAAATGCGTTCCCTAATTAAATTAGCTCTATGATTTCTGTTCATGCACTGGCCCAGAAGTGGCGCCAAGGGGGCCATCAATGTTGGTGTTGCGTCTCGTTGATCCCTCCTTACTTACGCTGCTTAAAATCGCACTTGAAACTCCTCCTTGGCACTCCTCCTGCACACAACCTGTCCCTTCGCATGGCACATTGAATTATAGTTCCATAAAACTTCGAATTTCAGTGGCATGAACTGCGCCGTGAAGTGACAGAGGCGGTCAGCGCATCCCAGCAGCAACCTGAATGTGAATCCCGAACTAAATGCGTTTCTCTTTTTGTCCTGCAGGAGAATGGAACGTATTTGTCGGCGCTGTTCTGCCGGGAGCAGGGCTGTCGTGGCTTGGTGATTCCCGTGCAGACACGAACACTGCAGCCCGACTGGCGCTGCCTCACCTGCGAGAATGTCTTTCCCCATGCCAAGATGGCCCGGTATCAGGACTTTGCCCTGAACACCATCAACAATCGCATCAACTCGTGCAGCGTGCCCGACATGATACACTTCATCAACGATCTGTGTCCGCGCTTCTGTCCGCCCTCGAACTACGTGCTCATCGAGGCGAAGCTCAATGTGATTTGGCGCATGACACGCTTCGACACGGACCAGTACACACCCGAGGAGGTGGCACACAAGGATCGCTATCGCGAGGACATTCTGGCCATCATACACAAGCTCGGAGCGGGCGAGTGCACACTCAAGAAGCTCATCACCGAGGAGATACAATGAAGGAGATGCTCCACTCCCACTTGTGTGATTGTGTGATTGTGTTTGGCTGTACAAATTGTTGCTAGTACTTTTATTTTGTAATCACTTAAGGAACACCAATAAACGGAAGGATACGTGGATCCCAACCGAAGGGGGCTGAAACTCGAACCTTGAGCCACACTCACTGAGCACCTTCCCCGTAGACTCTGTCCAGGCTCCTGGTGATGTCTGCCATGTTGGCCACCAGCCTATCCAGCATTTCCTCGAGCAGTGTGATGCGTTGATTCACTCGAAACGCTTTCCTGTTCTGCGTATCCTTCGGCATGGCATGAAAGTAGAGTGTCTCGGCTGCAGTCAAGTTTCTCCTTTTCGCAGGCTCCTCAAACTCTGCGGTGGCATTGTCCTGATCGGCGCGCTTGCGGAAGGGCGATGGACGGGACTTTCTGGTGGGAAAAGGCTTCAGGCGCACCAGCTGGGCCTTGACACTCTTCGCGCGCTGCTTGCACAGGCGACAGTAGATCCAGTAGACGGCACCCGTGATCTTCCGGTAGACAAAGGAGGCCAGCTGGGTGCCCTGGATGTCGGTGCCACTCTTCACCGCACTGTACGACTCCATGATGATGGCCAGGAATATGTTCAGCAGAATGAAGAACACCAGCAGAATGTAAGTGATGAAGTAGATGGGACCGATCAGGCGATCCGACTCCTGGATCAGGTTGTACCGAAAGTCGCCCAGGATCATGCGTATCATGGTGAGCATGGAGATGACGATGCTGTAGAAGTCCGGATGGTTGCTGCCAAAGAGCAGCAGTCCCAGCCGGGCGTAGATCACGAACACAATGCCGAACATGAGGCTGAAGCCGGCCAAGTCCTTGGAGCATCTGCTCAGCGTCGTCGTCCACTCCACCAAGGTCTTGTTCAGGCTGATGAACTTGAACAGCTTGATCCACACGAGGAATGCCAGTATGGCCATCATGTTCACGTAGATAATGTTCAGGAAGCAGAGCACATCGATGCTCTGGTAGACCTCCTGCCTCTGTGCCTTGCTCACGAGCGACTCCACTTCGACGGTGTGCCAAATGTTGTAGGCCAAGGCCAGATAGCAGATCGGCAGCAGGAAGCACTCGAGGATGTTCAGGAAGGACTTGAAGTGCGCCCTGAAGCCCGACAGCCGCAGCTCGTTGATCTCGATGACGGTGTAGTAGACGATCATCAGATACCAGACAATGTACAGCAGAGTCTGCTTGGGATCGGGATCCGTGAAGAAGGAATACTTCTTGACTGTCTGCATGCGCGCTTGGGGCAGGACCACGCCCGAGGCTGGGATCTCTGCGATCAGCTTGACGCTCTGGAAGATGTCCGTGTTCTCGTTGAAGAGATTGAACTCGACGAGGCACAGCCTGGTGCTGCGGTCCAGCCAGTGGATGGTCTTCAGCTCGTGGATCTTCCGCAGATTCACCTCCTTGTCGTACGTCAGATCCACAGTGTAGCCGCCGGTGCTGTAGTAGGCGAGCAGCGTCCAAAAAGGTGTCGCCTCCGCCTCGCGCATGCTCCGATACTCCGAGCCCTTGTGGGACTCATTCCGCTCCTCGACTCCCCGCGAATAGTCGTCGTAGCAGGCGTCAAAGTGCCAGCCCATATGACATCTCTGCTTCGACACTCGTATCTGGCGCAGACGCGGCGGACCCAGCAGCAAATTCTCGTACATGAATCTGCGAGCGCGAAGGTTCTCAATCGGATCGGAGCCACCCAGGGAATTGGTCTTTGCTCCATCCTCGTCCTCGTCCGCTGTCATGTCTCCGTGCAGAGTTATCAGAAAGTTGTAGATCAAGTAGTCGTACCAGTCCGACACTTGGACAATGTTCTCAAAGCAATTGGTCACCGAGGGTGCCACCACCAGACTGCGGGTCACAAAGAGCTTCTTGGTCGTGTCGTTGAAGTAGAACATGTACGGACTCCGCACGGTCAGCGCGATCAGCGAGGTGAGTGTCAGGAACACAATGAAGACGAGGAACTCCAGCAGCGCGTCGCGCACCTGCTCGTCCGTGGTGTACAGAATCTGAGTTGTTTTCTTCTTGAGTGCCTTGGGCGCCTTCGGGGGCTTCCTGCGCCAACGGGATGGTCGTGGATGTTCCACGGGTATCTGCAAGCCTTCGAGTTTGCCTTTTCTCTTGCCTTTCCGTTGTGCGGCCTCCACTTGCGGCTCCTCTGTCGCAGGTGGAGCAGCAGTTTCCACTACGTTTATCCATTGTGAGGCCGCCTGAGAGACCTGCCCCCCAATGCTGACAGCCGACGGCTGTTCCTGCTGCTGGGTGTCCATTTCCAGGCTGAGATTTCTTACAACTGACAAGAGTCCCTCTGCCTGCTGTGTTACAGTTTATTTGAACATTTGATCCACTTTCTGAGGCTAGTTGAGATTCATTCCCTTTCGTAGTAGTCCGGCAAAACCATTCCAAAAGGTTGAACTTCATTCCGTCTCGAACTTTCATTGAGTAACAACTGAAATGTGGCAGCCAGAAGTAAATTCCGCACCGGGCACTCCACTGCCCGATCTGAGCATCGTGGATGGTCCACTGCTTGAATTGCTCAACGAAGATCTGGCCTGGCTGAAGGACGAGACACCGCCGCCGCACCGCAAGCAAATGCGAAATGGGGAGACCCAGACCCAGACCCAGTGCAGTCTCCAGGTCTCCAAGTCGACACAGACATGCTTCTATGTGCCCAAACCATGGCAGGCTGACCGTGGCTTGGTGGCCCTTTTGGCAGCCACTCGCAGGCAGGCGGACGCCAGGTTCCATTCAGTGTCGAAGGCCACCCAGGTGGAGCCGATGGTGGATCGGAAGAATGCACTCTACTACCTGATGGAGATGCTCTTGTTCTTCTCACTCACATACACCCTTTACAGCGCCCTAAGCGCCGATCCCGCCTCGTGGCTGAAGGAGAAAATAACACAATTATTCCCGAACATGTGAGGGGAGCGAGAGAGCTACACCAATGCCTCCCCTCCCACTCCCACCGCACACCAATCCACAAATCCACCAATCACATTCCACATTCCACACTTGGGTTCCTCTTGCGCTTGTTGCTCTTGTTGTTGTTGTTGTAACAAAATAAATGTTTGTGTGGCTCCGTCTTTCAGCTTTTCTCTGTTTGCTTGGGGTTGGGTTGCGGGGAATTGGCAGGGCTCATGGAGGTGCTGCGCACATTCTGCCCAAGCGTCGCACTGGGCATTATCTGCTGCCTTCATTTGCTGCAACTCATCCGATTGATGTCTGACCATAATAATAATAACATCAGCTTACTCCGAGAAAAGTCTCTCCACGGATAACTTCCTTTCCTTCCCCCCCTCCCACCCCACTCCCCCATGGCCGCTGCAAATACTCGTATTCCAGATGTTAATTGCGTGGCCAAGGGCTGGGCTTCCCTCGCCCGCCGTTTCCTTTTGCGTTATTTCACTCCCAGAGCCTGGCTCATGGCTCAGTGGAGAGACCGAGCGATCCTGGAACGGGGAGGCACGAGTTCGCCTCCTGCCAGATACCACAAATATTTCCTTTTGTTCATTTTATTCATTTTCTTCATCAAATTACTCCTGCTTATAAGATGGATCGCGCATTGGTCCAAGTTAAAGCCCAAATTTCGATTCGAATTGTGAACATCCTTTCAATTTCAAGTTTAAAGTTTAAAGTGTTGAAAATCGTAGTAGGCCTAGCGGCAGTTGAAGTAGAGCATTTTGACACTGTTTCATCGCCGCCGGACATAGCCCAGGGGTAGAGGTGTTGCCTGGCAAGTGTCCGGTCCTGGGTTCGATTCCCAGTGCGGGCTGCGTAGTTTTCAAGCAGAAAGTTTCTACATCTCTCTGCCTGCTTCTGCATTCACTGCAACAACAACTACCAACCAATAACAGAAGAAGACGAAGACAAGCAAACACACAAGAAATGTTACATGAATTCTATCTTAACTAACACAAGCGCAAGCACAAGCACAAGCAGGGGTCGGTGTCAGAAACTACAAGAAGTCGAAGTCGTCGCAGCGTGGTGTGATCTCTCTCTCCTCGCCTCCCCACCAATTCCAGAAAAGAGACAGGAAAGATCCGCGACAAGGAAGAATAAATTCAAAATTGTTCAAGTAAAATGTTAATAATTCGGAACAAAATAAAATCAAAATTGTAAAATTAAATAAAATTGTTTTTTTTTTCTTTTTCTAATAGAATTAAATTTTGATGGGGGAGGGGGGGGGGGAGTTCTCCATTTCTTCTGCTTCGCCGAGAGACTTAATGTTCCGCAATTTCAGTGGATGAGCAGCTCTAATTTGTTGTACAGTAATTTCTGGACTGCAGCAGGTTCGGGAACACTTTTGAGCCTCTTTGGCGTTTGTTTCTCTTGTTTTATGCACCGCTTGCAAGGCATCAAATAAAACCCAACACACAATTTCGTTGCAGTTTCTGCTGCTGTGGTACAAAAGTTTCCTTTAATTATCGCCTGGAGGAGCACAGAGAAACATTCAATCAGCGACAGACACGAGTGCAACAACAACAACAATTGGAAGTTCTCTGGAACTGTTGGATGCACAGACACAAATGTAATGCAGAGTGATGGATACATCTATAAATAAACAATTTCTGGCTACGGCTGCTACTTGTCCTGGGCCCTAGATGCTACGCTTAAGAACTAACAAAGTTTCGTATAAAAAAAAAACAAAAAAAAGTGCAGCTCCCCGCGAATGTGGGAGCTGGGAGCTGGGAGCTGAACTAGCTTAGGGATAAGTGCTCGGAATTGTTCTTGCGATCGGCCTGGTCGGCCTGGTTGGCCTGAAAGCGCTGCAGCGGCGGAATGGCGAACATGAGCAGCCCGCTGATGGCAATCATGAGGCCGGCCATGAGAAAGGCTGGCGAATAGGAGCGCATCAGGTCGTACATCCAACCTGGCGGAGCGAGAGAGAGAGTGAAGGATCAGAGAGGGGGATTGAGAGAGCAATGGGTGGACGGACTCACCTCCAATGGGTGGGCCAATGAAGCTGGCAATGCCCTGGAAGAGCAGCAGCAGGCCAAAGGCGTTGGTCAGCTTGTCCAGGCCCAGCAGGTCCACGAGAATGACCGAGGTGAGGCCCACGTAGGCGCCAATTGTGAAGCCAAAAACGATGCAGTAGAAGGCCAGCGAGTTGAAGTCCTTGCACAGCGGCACCATGGCAGTGGCTGCAAGAGGGGAGGCACGATTAGGTGGAGCTCGGGGCAGGGACTGCGCAGGGATTGGGACTCACCAATGCCGCAGGCCGTGAGGCACACGTTGTAGACGAGCAGGCGATTGACCCACGGCTTGTCCGACACGTAGCCGAGCACGATGCGCCCCACGGTGTTGGCCACGCCGATGGTGGCTATCAGGTAGCTGCTGTTGGTCTTGCTGATGCCCAGCTCCTTGGCGTAGGCGCCGATGTAAAGGTAGGGCACGTTGAAGCCGATGCTGGTGCAGAAGTTCGACAGCGAGAAGATCACGAAGATGATGTCCCTGAGCAGCGAGAAGTTCATCATTTCGGAGAATGTGTCGCGCGTCTCCTTGGAGCAGCTGATGCAGCCGCAGCACTTGCCATCGTCCTGCAAGAGAGGAAGGAAAGAGAGTTGCTTTAGCGTTGGGCGTTTGGCAGTGTAACTTTCGCGATAGTGCGGGGTCGCCACTTTGGCCTCGGGCTCTGGCTCGTTGTGCGGTGACGTCGAAGCCGCAGCCATGTGCCAGACATTAGCATAGCCTGCGCTCCACTCCACTCCACTCCGCTCCACTCCGGCCTCATGTTAGTCAAATGAGGCAGTGGACGACCACTGGCACATGAATATGCGAAGGGCAAGCGCCACGAGCTGCTCCAAATGCCACAAGCGAGCCGCGGGCAGCGCGAGTGTTCAGTGCAGCGTTGGCTTTGGTAGCAACCGGCAGCTGGTCTCTCCGCGCGGCGATGGCACAGTCATTGGTGGACTTCTACGAGGACAGCGAAATATTCGTGACGGGCGGCTCGGGCGTGGTGGGCAAGGCGCTGATCGAGAAGCTGCTGCGCTCGTGCAACGTGCGGCGGATCTACGTCCTGCTGCGTCCCCGCCGCGAGCTGAGCGCCGAGCAGCGGCTGCTGAAGCTGCGCCAGGCCACCATCTTCCACGTGCTGCACAGGCAGAAGCCGCACGAGCTGGACAAGCTGGTGGCCGTGCCGGGGGATGTCTCGCTGCCCGGCCTGGGCATCGCGGCGGCCATGGTGGAGCGCATGGCCCAGGTGTCGCTCGTGTACCACTGCGCGGCCACCGTGCGGTTCGATGAGCCGCTGCGGGTGGCCCTGCAACTCAATGTGGGTGGCACGCTGGAGGCCCTCAGGTTTGCCGAGACCCTCAGCCAGCTGCGCGTCTTTGTGCACGTGTCCACGTTCTACAGCAATCCGTATCTGAAGCGGGTCGAGCCCCGGTTCTACTCCTCGCCCATGGACTGGCGACTCTGCCTGCGCATGATCGATGAGATCCCAGACGACGGCATGCTCAATGCTCTGACACGCAAGTAAGTAGTCGTTGGGGGAGCCCAATACATCGCTTATCGATCTCTCTCTCCATCGTTGTGGCAGACTCATTGTGGGTTTCCCGAACACGTACACCTTCACGAAGAACCTCGCCGAGTCGTTGGTCAACGACTATCGCAGCCGCTTGCCGCTGATCGTTTACCGCCCGTCGATAGGTGAGCAAAGACACGAACCACAATCGATAGGTCGACTGCTGTACTAATCGATTGTCTGGGCGCTAGTTCTGTTCGCTGTGGACGATCCCTCGCCCGGCTTCTCGCCCTCACTCATGGGAGCCATGGGCTTGTTTGCACTGGTCGGCGCTGGCATCCTGAAAACTGTTTATCTGGGCAAGGATACGCGGCTGGACATAACGCCGCAGGACATGGGCATCAAGAGCATGTTGTCCTACACGAAAAAGGGCCACGAGCAGTACCAGAGGGGGTGAGTTGGGCGCAGGCAAATTGTCGATTGCTTCTATTGGTCCCTCTTGCAGTCCGCCCAGGGAGCTGCCCGTCTACATGTCCTCCTCGTGCACCCATGTGCCGCACACCTTCACCCAAATTGCCGAGCAAATGGACACGCTCGAGCTGTGGAAGGGCGCGGCCTTCGAGAAGAACCTCATGGTGCCGGGCTGCCACTACACGGACAATCGCTGGGTCTACCAGTTTCTGGTCGTCACCAAACAGATTCTGCCCGCACTCCTCATCGATCTGCTGCTGCGCCTCTTCGGCCAGCGGCCGCAGCTGATGGGCGTGGTGCGCAAGGCCTATCAGACGCTCGAGGTGATGCAGCCGTTTATGTTCAACAACTACGACAGTCCGGGCGTGACGCACAAGGATGAGATATCAAAGGAGAACGAAGGGTGAGGCGAACTCTCTCTCTCTCTCTCTCTCTCTCTGACTGCCTGTCTCTTCCAGCACGGAGTTCCATTTGAGCGCCTTCAATGATCCGGACATCAATGGCCTGGTCATACGCGCCAGCGGCCAAATGTTGCACAGCATCCGGACCCACCTGCTGCGCGAGGATCCGCGCACGTTGCAGCGCTCCCAGCGAATACTCACCGTGTAGGTGGCGCCACTTGTACCACTTGACTTTGATCCCTAGCTAATCCACTCTCCCCACAGCAAGACAATCATCTACCAGGGCCTGCGACTCTTTTTGCTCTACAAACTTCTACGCTGGCTCTGGCTCAGCTTTCTGGGATCCCACTTCTAGCCACATTTGTTTTTTTACTCTTTTTTTTTTTTGTATTCCTAAGTTTATGTTGAAATTTATGTCAGAGCATTTCCCACACCAAACGAGATGCGGCGAAGCAGCAGACGCAAAAACCCAGCCAGACGCGACTTCAGTCAGCAATGCTGCATCCACATGCGGCACAAGGGCACACAATTCCGTGGTGAGTCGCTGTCGCAGCGCTTATGGCTTTGGCTTGGCAGCGTCATCTGGCGGCTTTTCGTCTTTGGTTTGAGCTGCCTGGCGGCACTATTTGCGGTTGTTTACTTGGCTTTAATGATGGAGAATTTTAACGCACGCGGGGCTGGCCCTCAATGTCTTTGCTGGCCGGCATGGATGGACGCGACAATTAACGAATGGGGCGCCGCGTTGCTCGAGAAAATGGGTCGACCCAGGAAAGAGGACTTGTAGCTTCATTTACAAATAAAACACTAGAAACTAAAACCCACCTGAGTCTCATCCATTTGATTGCTCTGGCGCAGAGAGCCATAACGCTTGATCACACCCGAGCCGGACATGGAGCGACTGAGGTCGTGCCTGGAGCTGCCATATTCCGGTAGATTGTGCAGCGAGCCCTGGGGAAAAAAGTGAACAATTAGCAGGGTTCCTGTCATGGCTGAGCGGTTGTGTCATTTGCTCACCTGATAGAGCGCATCCACGCGGTACATTGTGCCACTGGCACTTCGCTCTCTGTGTGCATCTCGCAGTGGATTTAGCTGCAACTGGCTGTGGCAATTGCGTGCAATGTCATCATTGCTGTTGCTCTTTACCACCACCACCGTGGTGGAGGAGTTGTGTGTGTGTGGCGCTGTCAGCGTCTGGCCATTGATGGCGCCATTCAAATTGTTGTTCTGTGGAGGAGGCAGAACATTAGCAGGAAGAGCCATAAAAGCTGCCATGCAAATACTCACCAAATTTGGTTTTAGGTTGTGACCCATGCTGTTCGAGCGACACAGTGTAGTGCCGCCACCTGTTGGCACATCTGTGCGCTGTGGCAGCTGCAGATACTGCTGATCCTTCAGCGGCTCCAACTCAGCGGACGTTGTGTGCCCATCAATGATGGCCGATTTCTTGGCGCACAGTTTCGGCGTGCTTGGTGGCGCCTCCAGCTCCAGCGGCCGAAACATTGCACCGAAAATAATGCAATTAAGGACAATCCCACCAATGATTAGCATGGCGCCACGCCAGCCAAAGCTGCCAATCAGATATTCCGTCAAAGGAGCGAACAGAAAGGTGCCGAAACCGGAGCCACACACGGCAATGCCCGTGGCCAGGGACCGCTTTGTGTCAAAATATTGTGTGACGCTGACAATGGCCGGCAGATAGATCAAGCCAAAGCCCAGGCCAGTGCCAAAACCAATTGTTATGATGAGCGTGAGGACATTCTGGGCAAACATGCTGACAATAATGCAACTGGCAGCGAGTATGGCACCGGCAATGGTCACCGCTCGACAGCCATAACGATTGACAAACGAAGAGCTGATGGGGCCTGCAAAAGAGGTGAGTTTCAGTAGGGGAAAGGGGAAATTGTAAGCGGAGACACTCACCCGAAGAGAATGTAACGCCCACCATTATGGATGCTATCCATGCGGTGTAACCTTTGCCCTCGTTGAAGTACGCCGTAAACTCATCATAGAAAATGCCAAAAGAATAAGTCATCCCATCGGCTGTGGAGAGAGACAGATCATGGGCAACAGGATTAGCTCTAGCTCGAACCATAAATCAGTTTAGTTGCACAATTAATTATAGCATGTAGCCGTGTCTGGGGCAATTACAGCAAAACGCGGCGATAAGATTATCTGGCGACTGGTCAGCGCAGTCGCTGGGCGCTTGGCACACCCGATAATTATCAGCCCAATTGGTGGTTGTGTGTGCCTCAAGTGGAGTGAACCTTGTAGCAGCCAGCACCCTAATCTGTCCCTGATTTCAAGCGATTAGAGTGCGTAAGCGGCTGATATTTATGGTACGCGAACGATCTCGTGGCCAGCCATCGGTTGCCATCGGCACATTCCAAGGTTTATGGCTGATTTATGGCCAGCGAACTTATGGCAAACTTATGGCGAAACTTATGGCAAAACTTACTGACAATGTGTATCATGAAGGAGGCAAAGACAACCACCCAACCCCAGCCGCCATCTGGCGGCGTGGGCATGCGCTCCATATCCATTTCACATGGCTTCTGGTGGTGCTGCTGCTGCTCCTTCTGATTCTGTTCCTGCTGCTGCGATTTTCTCCGGGCGGGCGGTCCATGCACCATTTTCCCAGCTATCAATAAAAAAAACTAAAGGCAGAGCCCGCTTTCTCCTTCTGGTGCGAGTCCTGCTCGTATCGGGTGCCGGATCGAGGCCTCGAGCAATCAATGTGCTATACAGCTCCACCCACAAATCTGCCTCGTCGGTTGCTGTCGCTGCTAACGGAGCTGCCACTGGCTCCACCGCTCCCGCTGCTGTGTTGAGATCTTCTCTAGCTGCGCTCCGGCTGCTGCATGGTGTGTCCGCTGTAACGGAATTTATAGTAGGTTTGAATATTAGAGAATTATGCTCGAAACACGTGATGATGACTCTGTTGTTTGTCTGCGCTTATCAGCGAGCAACGCCAAAAATACATTGACCCAAACTTAATTTGTGTACATAAATACGCACGAGAATAGTTGAGGAAAGAAGCGAAAAACAAAAACAAAAACAAAAAACAATTGTGAAATGTCTTTCAAGCGTTTGAGTCGAAGCTTGAGCGGAATTCCAGCAATATGTAACAATTTTTGCACTTGAAGCAACGACTAAAAAAAGCCAACGAAACCAATTCAAATTCACCTTAAAATATTTCCCCGATTCCCTTCCGGATGTGCACCAATTCCACAGGCTAATTATCGAATTTCTCAACCAACTCTCTGATGCTCCATAAAGCCTTCCGAATGCAAACCCAGCAATCCACTGCAAATCGAATCAAATCGAGACGAATCTGTCTGAAAACCAAATCGAAGCGGTTATCATGCAGTCGGTAACCTGCTGAACTGTCTTCCCTGCCCCTAGACAGCAGCCACATCACAGCTCACCCTCGACACCAACCCCCCTCCAACCCAGCAAGCCACGCAAACACCGTTATCAATATTATGGTTGGTGTTTTTTGGGGGAAGATTCCGCTTACATTTCCATTGTCCGCAGATCCCCATTGATCCCCTCTCTCGCTCTCTCGCGGACACAGTCTCTGGGATCAGTCTCTGGGCTGTATGGCAATGTGCATGGATGTGCTGTGTAGTGTATCATCATTTATAGCACTTTTATAGAACTCTCTGGATTCCCGCTTATCAGCGAACAGTTCGAAAAACACTCGAAGCTGAATGAACGGTGCGGGTCGTGGCGTGGCTGTGCGATTTAGACCCCCCCTGGCACATTTGAGTATTGGAATAACTTTTCTACGTATGTACAGATGTACCGATGTACATGAACTCACGAACAAGTGGTCAAGCGATGAACTGCAGAAGGCGATTTGGCATGGGCTCTGATACGCGGACACACGTAAAGGTGAAATCTGAGCTAATCCCTCAACCCCTCAACAGTTTTCATTTTTTGCTATAAAGAACGGGGAAGTATATTTCCCGTTGCCAGCCAGCACACAAACTCAGATTTACAGCCACTCTAAACGAGCGCCAAGGTGCGAATTATTCCCGTATTCTTTTGCTTTTGTTTTCATTCCGCTGTTGCTTGGCCAACTCTTAGATATAATAATCGCGCAAGTCCACATATAAAAGATTTTTTATGTATGTGTGCATATTTGCTGAATGCTTAACCATTGTGGCGAGAACAAAGCGCGGAGAGTTGCAACAATGTGAATGTGCAGCAAAGATAATGCAGCGAGAGGGAGGAAGAGCAGAGTCCAGTTGGACTCGATATCTCTCCACTCCAAAAGTGATTAGAAGCTGCAGCGGAGACTAAAACCAGGCCCTGTGGCTTGGCAACGCAAAGCAAAAGCAAAATCAGAGCAGGAAACGCAGCCTCTAATCCGTCGCATGATTCATGCGTGTCGGCACTTGCTCTTTGTGCAATCAAAAGCAATTAAAACAAAGAAAAGCAAATCAAATCGAATTGAATGAAGAGAGACCAAAAAGCGCCGCCTGAAGTTTTAGCTCCAGCAGCACTTGTCCCCTTGTCCCTTGTCCCCCTGGCGGCAATTATCAGCTGGAATAATCAAGAGTGTGGCCAAATATTGACCATGACATTGACTGGCGCTGCTTTAATCTCTAACTCTCGCTCTCTCTGTGTACGTTGCGCGGCAAAAGCGCCACAAATAGATCGAAGAAGTGCCCGGAATGGCCGCCCACATCTAGCCGCAGCCACAGCTAATCCCGCAGCAAAAACAATGAAAAAACCAAATTCGACTTTGAGCTCAGCTGCTGCGAGGCGCTGCCTGTGGGCGTTGCTTAGGAGATAAAACAGAAGCGAAACTGCATGTTTTTCAATAGATTATAGCATTGATTTAGGAACTATTCCACGAGAACTTCTATGCAAACTTCAACTTTAGTTCTATTTTCGATCATTGATATGCCCTTTCGTGGGAACAATCTTTGGATGGAACCCCACTAAGCAAAGTTCTAAACACTTTGTAGACTTCTTTTGTTTTTATAGAAAAAGTACTTAGAGTAGATAACTGTGCAGTTACTTTGTATTCTTCGTATCTGTAGCTGACAATGCAACAATGATTAGACGCCACTCTACAGAATGTAATCATTCGGATCAAGTTTGACTGTAGTGCGGGAATGGGAATCAGCTTTTGTCTGGTTGTGTGTCGGCTATGAACTGGTTAATCCGCTGACACTTGTGACTATCTGGGTAACTGCCTGGCGATAACAGCATTAAGTGCCGCCACTCGATGTGTCCCTTTCGAAGAGTAAACATAAGGAGACATAATCGTGCGCCTTGGGTGAATCTACTTCACCACAGGCGAGTACCAATAGCTCCGACTCCAACCCTTTCTAGCTCTTGGTGAATAAGTTATTGCTCCTCCCCACAGCGGACAACGGCACCTTCTACATATGTAAATTCGCCTTGCTCATGGCTTGCCCTTGGCTGGTATGCCGTGTACTTTTGCCTTGACCTATTCCATAATATTACTCATAACCATACGCCGAACACGCTAAAAGATTTGCGCAGTTCATGAAAATGCAATATCAGCAGCAAATTGCGGGGAGGGAACTTGGGGGGTACAACATTCGATAAAGTGTGGTGTGGCTGGGGGCTGTGTGGGGTGGTTGTTGTCCGTGCTGGTGTGGGTCGTTGAACCAAAAGCAGCAGCAAAATAAACACATTTTTGGTGAGAACAACAAAACGGTGGAACGAAAGAGAGGAAAAGAGCAGAGAGAGGAAAAGAGCGGAGACACAAGCCCAAGCTGCATTTGCAGGCCGCATGCAAAAACAAAGTGAATCACATGCTGGAATGCACTCACTGCACTCTGCACTCGCCCCACGGCACCATCCACTCTCCCAGTGGACAGCCCGTCCCCGTCCACATCCATCTCCAACGCCTCCTTGGCCATTCACACTTTGTTTATCGCTCAAATTAATTCACTTTGCTTGTCACTAAATGAATTTCTGATTTTGCGGTCACAGATTTTTAATTGCTTTGGCCTTAGTTGGGACTCACTACCCACTACGGCACACAGCACACAGCATCTCCACCCATTAATCTGCTGCTCTGCGCCTGTGTTGACCTTGGCACAGAGCGAACGACTGACCCACTGACCAGATTTCAATCTTTATGCAGCGTCGATGATAGGGGCATCGGCATGGAGTAGCACTTGTGGATGATACAATAACGAAGGACTTTTGTCACCCGTCTTCTATTTAATTATGCTCTTTCCTTATGCTCTTTACATCTTTCGATTTGCTTTTCTTTAATCAATTTCGATGCCTGCAATATTGGTCTTTCCCAGCCTTAAATTGCTCCACTTTGCCAGCCCACACACCTTACTTTTATGCACTTTCTGGCACTCCCGCATTCGTGCGGCCAAAGCAAAAGTCAAAGCAGAAACACCCACAAACAGTTTGAGAATTTTGTTTAAAAATAGTTTTAGTTAAGAAGTGCGTTCCTCTTCTCTTCTCTTCTCTTCTCTCCTCTCGCATCGTTTTGTATTTTTTTTCTCTTTTCGTTTCGTTTCGTTCTGTTTTTATTATTTTTGTTTTGGTTTTCCAGATTGCATATTTGATTGTGGGAATATTTGAGTGTGGATCTGTGTGGATCTGTGTGGATCATGATACGAGAATTATGGCTCAGATCTGCAGCACGCTGCCTTATCTCCCTGTACGCTGATGGCGCTCAACTCACCTTTCGCTTTCGGTTAACGGTTAACGGCAGTGCTGCTGGCAGGCCTGTAAATGTGTGCTGCTTCCACCAGGCCTGTAATTGTGTGCCGTTACTGTAATTGGTTGTTGCTGCTTCCTTCGTAGCTCGGGCAGTGTCGGCACGGAACGGGACTTATGTTGCGTTCGATTGGATCATTTGATAATTACTTTACTGGCTTTTGTTTTTGTGCTTTGATGTCGTTTTACGTTTTACGTTTTACGACTTTGTTGACAATTTTCGCGCTCGCATTCGCGCTTTGCTTTTACGTTCGCGTTCGCGTTGCAATTGCAGATTGCAATCAGATTGCAGTCTCACTCGATGCACTTTTGATAGTTGTCTGTCCCTAAGGATAAGGATGTCTAAGTGGACTAGGGTTACTGCTTTCGATCCGTTGCGATCCGCTTCGATTCATGTGCATACAAGAGGGGACGGCGAGACGAGCAACCGATGTCGACCGAGCGACCAAATAAAATTAAATGTGAACAGAACAAAAAGGCAAGCGAATAGGAAGAAACAGTGGAGCGGCAGAACGCACTGAAGAAAACATTGGAAGCGTTCTGCGCTCTCTCTCTCTTCCGCTCTCCCGCTCGCTCATCGCGGAGGCTTCTGCTGCTGTTCTTATCACTGGCCAACTGCTGGAAAAAGCGAGAGCGCCCCACAGAGCAGCAGATAGAAAGAGAGAGAGAGAGAGAGAGAGAGGGAGCAGTATGTGTGTGTGGCTGTGTGTGTGTGTGTGTGGGACAAAGGGGGAACAAGGTGCAGAGGTAGCTCGGTGAGGGGCAGGGACAGGGGCAGTGCCAGTGATCGGACTCAATCCGCATTCGAATTATAAACACCTTATCAGCTTCTGCTCTATAATTTTGTGTTCAGCATTCCCCATTAGTGGCTGTTGCTGTCCCTTTTTGTGTGATTTCCAATTGTTGTACACAAAGCAAACACTTAATACATGATACATACATATGCATGTACATATTTACATACATATTTACATACTCGTATGTAGCGTGTTCCCAAGCGAAGTCGATCGAATTAGGAGTGCCTGGCGTCTTGGCTGGGCCTTAGTGTTACATTTTAATTAACAAATTTCAGCAGCTACGCCACGATACGCATCTATGTATGTATGTATGTATATGGGCTGCCCACACCTCCACTTGTGAAAGGTACTCTAAAATGTCTACAGAACCAATGCAGGCATCCAGAACCCTTTCGTTATATTTATTTCGCATTTAGAGCACACTTGGCCGCGACCCACTAAGATATTGCTAATGCGAAATAAGTTTAAATTGTATCTGTGGGAGAAGTTGTGGCCACAGTGGGGCAAACAGCAGCTGCAGAGGGGCAGAAGAGCAGTGGAGTTGTGGGCAGAGTTCTCCGCCTTACAGTGGAATAAGCTGAAGTCATTTTGGGTCTGTTGCCCACTGTGCCAAGAATTTTGAACCTGGCTCTGGCCAAGCCTCGCACTGAGCGAATAATTTGCTGAGCAAACAACACACTTGGCCCGGATCGAGCACCGAAATGGATTTAATGCTAAAAATATAAGCAGCACTCGGGACGAGACGAGACCCGAGACCAGAGACCCGAGACCAGAGGCCAGACAAGGTGCGATCGTGACCAGCTCGGTCACAGGTTATCCGTTCAGCATGTGCGTGTGTGTGGGGGGAGGAGAGATTTCCTTGCCTCTCTGGCTGCAGCAACCCCTTCCGCTAAGCGATTCACTCGATTCCTCGTAGAGCAGTGGAGCAGCCCGCTGATAAGGTTGATAAGGATCGCTGCCAAGGGGAATTGATTCCGCTCAGCGCTGCCCAGTGGGAGGGCCAACTGCCACGCCCCTTGGTCAGCACAGATAGAGCCACAGCTCCACAGCTGGAACACAGTTAGATGAAGTGAAACGGCAAGAGTGCGTTAGCGCAGGAGCGGAGCGGACAAAAGCGGGTGGCGTATGCCAATTTCAGACTTGAGAGTTTTCCGTTTTCCTATGTAGAAATCCCCCAGCGGTCCACCAGCTGCCAGTTTTCCACTCCTTTCCTACTGCCAAAAAATTCCCCGTTTACCTTTCCGCTGTGAGTGCGCTCCTGGACTTCGAGTTACTTTTCTTTGGGTTATTTTTAAACGCTTTTGCGCTATTTTTAAACTCCATCTTCATGGACCCACTGCAGCATTAGCTTGGATTTTCCCATTCCTCCGTCTCTAGCTTCAACGGCGACCTGATAGCGCCTCCTCAGCACTGATTGTGTTTACTGTTTATTCAGCTTACAGCGCCGATTAGCCTGCCCGGGGACCAAAAAGTGTGTTGTGCGTTGTGCACTTGGAGCAGCGACGGATTGTGGATGCTGGATGCTGGATGCTGGTGATAAGCAGGTGCCGAATTGCGGTCAATAGCTCAGGCCGCTGAAATATCAGGCTGTGCATGGAGTGCAGTTAGTTGAGCAGCATTAGATATCCCCTTGATCCGCGACTGGGCAATGGCCGGGCAGGACGGCCGCTTATCGCTGTCAGACACCTTTTGCTGATTTGATATGAATATTTGAATAGGTGCATTCACTTGTCTTCCTCAAAGGGAAATTCCCCTGCGCTGATCGATCGATCGTTTTGTTGTCTTCTCGCGGAGAACTTACCATGAATGGATATGCTGACACCCTTCCCGGACTGTTAATTGGCCTGATCTGGGGTACCCTTCTGCGGAGTCACTCGTCGAGCTGCCAGGAACAGCGCAGCAAAAGTAATGCAAAGAAAATGCATGCAAAAGAGATTGGCAGTCAGCAATCAGCCGCAAATTGTCTGGCAATAACAAAGGAATTGTCTGCGCCCAGCTGCCGCACAGCCAACAGCCAGCGAGTGGGAGCGAGGGCAAGAGGCCCAACACTACCTCATACGCTTGAGGTGGCTTACGAGGAGATCTCATAGAGCTTCCAAGGAGTAAGCCTGCACTCCGTGTTTGTTTTCCCATTTCCCTTTTGCAGTATTTCAGCAGAGTCAGCGAGGGGCTACGAATGGCACTTTCCCACTCCACACTAATCGAATATACCCCGCAAATGAGCTTGGGTGCAGGGCAGACAAATAACAACTGCAGCGACAGCACGAAACATGCCGCATTGCCATGACGCAGCCCAAAAGCTGGCTGTAGGAACGAACTTGCTGGGGTCGCCAGGCAGCCAGCCAGCCAGCCAGCCAGCAGTCAAATGGCAGCAAAGGCAAGCAAATGGGTTGGCCCTGGGCCATGGGCATCCTGCCTGTGTCAGGCACCGTCACTGTGTCTGTGCCTGTGTCGAGTCGTTTGCATTGTTACCGCCTTCTATTTAACATGCACTTGTCGTGGCCCGCTTTGTGCCGCATTAATATTGCACGGCCAGTCACGGCCAGTGGGCGTTTGGCACCTGTTGAGCGCTAAACCCCAGTGAGATGTGCGACTTGGTTGTGGGTTGTATGTGGTGTGGATTGTGTGGTGTGGTGTGGATTGTGGGTGCTAATTATGCACAGACCCGTCCTGTCTGTCTGTCTGTCTACAAAATGGGTTCTACTTACAAGCAATGGCGTGATGTTGCGACTGGTCCTGTGCTGATGGATCGGACAACGACCGCGCGGTAGAACTCATTGAAACTGAATGTTGGCCGGCAGCATCGGCAGCTCCTTGGCCTCGGCAGGCGTCACTCTTCGCTGTTGCACGTGTCTATGGCTGTGTGTGTGTCTCTCTCTCTGTGCTGTGTGTGTGCATGACAGGTGGTTACGAGTTTCTATAGTATATCGATGTGCATGGGGGCTCTGCGCGGCATCCCCTGGGCCACGTAAACTTACCCTTTGCACTTTTCGCTGGCACGTGCCACGTGCTGCACGGGTCGATCCTTAACTGCAGGTCACGGACACACACACACACACACACACACACAGACAGACAGATACCCGATACCTATACACCTTCACAGCTGTAAACGACGCTCGAAAATCGAATTTGTACGCGTAATTAATTTAAGACTGTCCACAATTTAGTTTGGCCGCGGGCCGCCGTTTAACGTCGCGTCACGCACCGAAGCGGAGCGGACCGGCGAGAAGCGGGAAAGAGACCGGCGACCAGCAGACTAGCAGGATTTACCGTTGTGTTTTGGCCGCGTCTTGGCAGCGACAACACCAAACGAACAGAACAACAGAAACAACAAAGCTCGACGTCCCGTTTTGAAATGCAGCGCCCGTGCACAAGCTTTCGAGCTTTTATAGTGTGCTTTTCCACTGCAATGGATGGTGGCCCCTGGCACTCGGTCCCCACTGCCCCCACCATGTGAGTGCCTAAATCACGTGGATTGTGAGCCTGAGCTTCACGGAAGAGTTAACCATTTGCAGTGTCGTCATCCATGGGATCCTGCCGGGCACATGTGTCGCCCTAACGTGAGGCAACAACACGTCTCTACACATATGCATGCAGCATCCATTTGGTTTTTCGGAGTTTTCTTATGGCATTACGAAATCTGCATATGGCCACAGGTTGGATAACCCCAGCCAGGTAGCGTGACAACTGCGAGTGACAGCCACCAAGCTGCGCCTTGAGATTTTCTACCCGTAACACGGGCGCACTCTAGCGGCTGATACTTCCGCCACCCCACGCAGCCCACCCCCAAGACATCGTGTGGAGAACTTAGAAGTGAATTTAAGAGCGAAGCATTAAGACTTTAACTTTAACAATTGCTTAGATCTTTTATTTCTTTTTTTTCAAAACCGAAAAGTATGCTGTTATTGTTTTAATCAAGTCAGCGCCACTCTTCGGAGTTGGTTGTTCATTTAGTTAATATTTTTCTAATATTTATTATGGTTCTTTTCCCTACCTTCGTGGCCAAAGATCCTAATGTATTTCCAAAGACTTTTGATTAACGCTCATCTGACAGGTTTCAGAGAAGATAAGAGCCAGAAAATTGGACAACAAATATTCCCTAGTTGTGCCTTCTCTCTCGTGTCCAGTGCAAGAAAGAGAAATGGCAATAGTTCCTCAGCAGCCAGCTTTGTATAGTCACACAGCAGCCAGCTTTAAGTTTCTTGCATTTTTCATACATGGCTGTGTTTAGCTGTAAATAATATTTCCCCCACGCTTCCCTTCCCTTTATGAAGCCCACTGCAATCGATACGCATCGAGTTAGAGTTCTGGAATTATTATTTTGTTGCGTTTACAAAATTGGGCACATGCAAGCACCAGAAATGCACGCCGCTTGGCTGGACTAGGCTGGACTAGGCTCCACCTCTAGCTCCATCTTCGTCGTTGGGCTCCAAGTCGACCCAGTTGTCGTCGCTGAGCTCATCGATGGTGTCGTTGTCATCGGCCACGGCCGCCACGCTAATATCATCGTCGGTCGAGCCGGAATTCGTGGCTGCGGTTGTGGCTGTGGCGGCCACAGAAGTGGGTCGGGGTGGACGATCAGCCACATCCTCCTCGGTGGGCAGCGTTGGCGTGGTCGAACCTGTGGGTGTGTTCGCGGTCGGTGTATCCGTGAAATTGCCCCCCGAAAAGCTGGAAGTGGTCGTGCCCGAAGTGGACGCGTCGTCCCCGGTGATGGGCTCCACAGATCGTCGCGAGCGCTGATTCTTCATTTTGTTCTCAAGGCGCTTCGCGTCGTACTCCTTGAGATCGGACAGCTTCAGTGTGATGCTCTGCAGATCACGTTTCAACATTTTAAAACACAAAAAGAGTCAATTTGCTTGCAGAAAACAATATTTTGCCGCGATTGAGGATGGCTTGTCATAAACAGTTATTCCCGAAGGCTGCCAGATCGTTGAGAAAGCTAAACCAACAGTGGAGTGCGGGTGGGAATCATAACTATCGATTAGCAACATAAAGCGGCGCGAACAGCTTACAGGTTCAAATGATTTTGGACCAAATGTTTTTATTTCATTTTCTTCGATACATCTATTTATGCATATTTTAATTTATATATTGCATGATGTGTAGTTGATGAATGTGAAGCGATAAAAAAAAATTATGTATGCATGGATTTGTTGCCGGAGCCTCCCCTTCCCCTCCTAGTAGTAGCCGTAGTGGCCGTGACCGTGGTAGGGATAGTAACCGCCATGATGCCCGCCGTAGTATGGCGCGGAGTGCACGTATCCAATGCTGCCGTAGTACGGACTGGCATAGCCATAGTGCCCGTGTCCATAGTCGCCGTAGCCATGTCCATAGCCCCCGTAGCCGCCATAGCCACCGTAGCCATGGCCAAATCCATAGATGCCGCGCTTCTCCGTCTTCTTCTCACCAATGGCCGCAGCCGCAGCCGCATCCTGCTCTGGGATCTCGGGCAGAGCACCAGCTGGCTCGGAAATGGCTGCCCAGCTGCTGGCCAGGCACATGGCAAGCATCACAAAAATGCACTGCTAGAATAACGGTGGTTAGTCCTTTGGGGGGTGACACTGCTGCTGCTGCTGCTGCTGATCTTACCAAGTACTTCATTTTGCGGGGGTGTGGGGTTTTTCTTGTGTCGCTGCTGCTGCTGGTTGTCGCGATTGGAGCCGACCTGCGTTTGTTTATGGTTGGGAGCTGTGCCCTGCGCTTTTATAGTCACCGTCCAGGGCATTGCTGCTACAGTTTGCAGTTATGCAAAAGCCAAACACCTTCCCCCCAGCCCACAGCTCACAGCAGCAGCAGCAGCATCAGCAGAGGAGTAGCAGCGCAGCTGCAGAGGAGTAGCAGCAGAAGCAGCGCAGCAGCAACAGGGTGGCATCATCAGCAGAAACAGCGCAGCTGCGCAGCAGCAGAGGAGCATCGGCAGCAGCAGCGGAGAATCGGCAACGAATTCAGCGATTGTTAAAGCTAAGGGATTGCGAATGCATGACGGCTGGCGGGGGGACGGCTTGAAATCGAATATTGTTTATGCTGCAAGCGAGCCAAAAGGTCAGTTCTCAGCGCCGCTCAACCCCTACAGATTTGTGAGTGGGCGTTGCAACTAACGTTTTAACTCCCCTTCCTCGATTTCCGCTCATTAAATAAACCAAATGCAAGTTCTAGAAGCCACGGCGGCCTGCCATTATGCAATCTAACAAAAACTGAATTCCACAACCAGGCAATACGATCCACACTGAAATGAGTGCCACAATCACCTGGCGAAAAACTATCGTATGACACTTTCACATGCAGCACTGCAGATTACATGCATACAGACATACGCATGTGTGTATGGATTACAGTTACCCAATCATATGTATGCATGCGAGAGGGCGTAGCGTTGTGATCCATCTAGAAGCGGGGGGCGGGCAAAATCGAAATGCCACAAGCCCCGTGGGAAATGCATTCAAATACACACAATATGCATGCGATTACATACAAATTATGAACAATTGCACGTTTACAGCATTTTGGCATTTTTAATTAAGCTGCCAGATCATTTCAAATGCAAAAAATACATTGCTGCCTCCCGCTCTTATCGAAGGAATCCACAGAGCACGACTCATTTGGTTACCTGTAAAACATGCATGGCGGGGAAGGGTATGCTGGAACGAAACGCACTTGAAAACTATTATAATCCACGAGCAATGACTGAAGCCTCGCTCAATGCTCGCAATCGCGTTCAGAAAAGAGCATTTAGCGAACAAAAAACCGAGGGACAGATTTTTCACCCTTCCACGTGCATTAGTTCCTTCGTTCAAGACTCAAATCATGTAACAGGGTGTCGCTCAGTCGCGTTTCAACATTTTGCGACTCATTTCCGACTGCTTTGGGCCACAATGAAGGACGACCTTGACCGCAGTGGCAGCTACAATTGCAAATGCACTTTTTGATTTGCCAACGCGATGGGATGGCAGCGGGCGGAAGAGTGGAGTGGGGCAATGGCCGGAGGCAACATTGTTGAATGAAATCAAATGAAATGAAGCATGGAAAATGCAAGCGCTCGTTTCACAAGCTTCCCCTCCGATGATGTCTCGACATCCACAGAAAAGTGGGTGGCAACGCCATTGTTATGGCCCAGCCCGCCTATTGTTGTTGCTGTTGTACCATTTAATGTTAATATTCGCAAGTACTTGGACTATTCGGGCGGTCTGCAGCCAGCACCGGCGATGAGGTTAATGCACGCGACGTCTCCGATCTGCCGACTTGCTGACTGCAGATGCGGGCCAAGTTAAGCAAGCGGAAGCCCAGTCCCAGTCCCAGTCACGATGCCCCTCAGAGATAAGCAAGAAACATTTTTCGATTGCCAGCGCTAAACCATAATTCTTGGCACGGATTTTACATAATTCAAGTCTTGAAATTGATTGATTCTCCTTACCCATTGACTGGAGATCGAGTCGCTTGATTTATTATCACGACTGTTAATGGCGCATTGTTGAAGAACCATCTGGCTGTGGCCAGATCAGATCTTCCACAATCCGTTAGGAACCGTCTTTAAATATACGCCCCCTTCCGCCTGCTCTTTGCCGAAGCAATCGGCAATCAGCTGTGCATGTTACACAACAACAACAGCGGCCAGTGGCTGCGACTTTTGGTTGGGCATCCATTTGATGGGAAAATGCTTACATTTCCTTACAATTTATTACGCTTAACAAACATTAAAGATAATATTGGGGTAAATGTCTAGTACTTCAGCTCCTTGGCCTTGTCGTGGGCGCCCTCGTCGAGGAGCTTCAGCTCCGCCTGCTGCTTCTCCGGGCGTATAACAGTGTAGTAGTGGTAGTAGCGGCTGCCCAGCACATAGGTGCCGTAGAGGGTGACGCCGATGCAGGCGTAGACGGCGCCGCGATGCAGTTTGTCCAGCAGAGCGTTGGCATTGATGGGTTTCTTCTGCATGATGATGAAATTTACGCTTTGCCGGTTTCCAAAAAAAAAATATCTGATCTGTGCTTTTTGTTGTTTTCAATTTGCAGCTAGTGATGACATTGAGGCAGTGTTTTTGACACATGTCATTCCCACACACGTAACTTTCAATGATATTTTTTCTGGTTGACCTTTTTAGTTTTAACCTCGTTTTGCAATCAATTCGAGAAAGATATTTCATGAAAATAAGCCAATCTAGTGCAGTATTAAATGATAATTTGAATAAAATTATAGTTTTTAAGCTGAGAGTCGTAACTAGCTGGTAATATTAAACAGAAGATCAAAGTCGAGTAAAATGATTTTGGATTTACGGTATATTTAGAGTATATTTTAAAAATGAAAGGGTATATTTCCGAGGGTCTGTCGGTATATTGTATCGATAATTTGATACACGGTACACGGGCACGTGTTTACTTGCATATTCCAGCAACTGCGTCAGTAACAAATTTCGAAATAAACGAAGGGAAAAAGGGAAGATCACAACACACCCATGGAGCACGAATCCGCTGGCGTCAGCTCCCTGGGCGACAGCAGCAGCCAGAGCAACGTACCCAATGCCGTCATCCTCTGCTGCGAGTGTGCCGTTCCCATCCAACCGAATCCAGCCAACATGTGCGTCACTTGTCTGCGCAATCATGTGGACATAACTGAGAACATACCCAAGCAGGCGGTGCTGCACTTTTGCCGCAACTGTGAGCGCTACCTACAGCCACCCACCGAATGGATTCAGGCCTCCCTCGAGTCCCGCGAGCTGCTCGCGCTCTGCCTGAAAAAGCTGAAGGGCCTCAAAGAGGTGAAGCTCGTCGATGCAGGCTTCATATGGACCGAACAGCATTCAAAGCGCATCAAGGTGAAGCTCACAGTGCATGGCGAGATCGTCGGCGGCACTGTGCTCCAGCAGGTCTTTGTCGTGGAGTTCACGGTGCAGAATCAAATGTGCACCGACTGCCACCGCACCGAGGCAAAGGACTTTTGGCGCTGCCTGGTGCAGGTGCGGCAGCGAGCGGAGAACAAGAAGACATTCTACTACCTGGAGCAGCTCATACTCAAGCACAAGGCGCACGAGCACACGCTGGGCATCAAGCCGGAGCATGGCGGCCTGGATTTCTACTACGCAAACGAGAATCATGCACGCCGCATGGTGGACTTTCTGCTGACACAGGTGCCCGGCAAGGTGACCACCTCGAAGCGGCTCATCTCGCACGACATACACAGCAACAACTACAACTACAAGTACTCGTGGTCCGTCGAGCTGGCGCCCGTGTCTAAGGACAGCGCCGTTTGCCTGTCCAAGAAGCTGCGCCACCAGCTGGGCAACCTGTCGCCCGTTTGCCTGGTGAATCGCGTGTCCAGCAGCATACATCTGATCGATCCCCTCACAGCACAGATTGCAGAGCTAACTTCGCAGGTTTACTTTAGGTATTTTCGCATGTAAATCCCCCAGAGACGGGTCCAAAATGAATCCATTTTCTCCCTCCTCCGCAGGGCACCCTTTGAGGCTGTGTGCAATCCCAAGCAGCTGGTGGAGTACATCGTCATGGACATTGAGGTGATTATGGAGAAGGATCGCAAAACGTACCCGGGCCAGGGGCAGCTGTCGTTCAAGCACGCTCTGTGTGACATTTGGGTGCTGCGCTCCTCGGAGCTGGGCATCAACGACAACCCCATACACACACGCTCCCATCTGGGGCACCTGCTGAAGGTGGGCGACTCCGTCATGGGCTACAACACGGGCGAGGCGAACATCAATGATCCAGAGTTTGAGAAGCTGCCCGCAGACCTCGTGCCGGATGTGGTGCTGGTGCGCAAGCATTACGATCGCCAGACGCGCCTCAGCCAGCGGCTGTGGAAGCTCAAGCACTTGGCGGCGGAGGCGACGGATGAGCGCAGCAAGCACGACTACCACGAGTTCCTCGACGATCTGGAGGAGAACGTGGACATGCGCGGACAGGTGAACATCTACCGGGACACAAACAAGACGCTGCCCAGCGAGTCGCAGCCAGCCAGCGGCGATGTGCCACAGATCACGCTCGAGGAGATGCTGGAGGACATGACGCTGGAGTGCGCCGACGATGAAATGGGCGATGCAGAGCCAGAGCCCGAGCCCGAGCTTTAGGTTTCTTTTTTGCTTTACATGTATTTTTCTTTGTATAATTACAAACTAAAAGGAATCCTTGCTAAACATTTAGCTACAGCTCCTCCCGGCCCCCGCTCGCCCGCTCACCCGCTTAGGACAGTCCCAGCTTGGGTTTCTCCTTGAAGAAGTAAACCTCGTTGCAGCCAAAGCCGTGCAGCTCCTCCCAGTCCATTAGCGCTCGCTTGATCACCGGCTGAATGTGCTTGCGTGTGGCGCGCAGATTGTGCTGGCGCAGGTAGCAGCCGCCCATGAAGCGGCTGCCCACAGCGTGCGCCCTGAGATCCAGCGGCGGCTCCTGGCAGCCCACCAGGGCCAGGCGCACGCATTCCAGCAGCTGACTCTGCCCAGCCAGCGAGATGAGTCCCACGTCCCGCTGCACCGCGCCATCCACGGGGGAGACGTACATGCCGAGCATCACCAGCAGATTGCTGTCGATGCCGAACTCCCTCACCGCCTGCTCCGCGCCACTTAGCTCTATGAAGTCCCGGATGAGGATGGGCATGCCGGCCACGGGCACCTTCTGACGCTCTGTCTGGATGAGTTTCATGTCCTTGCGCAGCACCTCGCCGAGTGTCAGCTTGCTGATGTCCGCGCGTGCCGCCACCAGTTCATTGAAGAGCTCCGTGCGCTCCGCCACAACCGCCTGTCCCGCACACAGCTCCCGCTCCAGCTGCTCCACCATGTCCAGATCCGCGGGCGAGCCGCGCTTGGCCGTGGCCGAAAAGTTAACCGTGTCCAGGACTATGGTGGCGCGCAGCAGCTCCGCGACGACGGGCGAACGTGGCTGCTCCGCGGCGAAGTAGCGCTGCCCCACGAGTGTCGCGCACGAGCCAACGCCAGGCTCAATGCTGCGCACACAGCTCTCGGGCAGCAACAGGTACTGCGGATTGGCAGCATCGATGGGTCTATGGTCGAGTATCTCCAGCACCTGCGGCGCCAACTCACTCACGTGATGATCGACGAGCAGCACGCGGACATCGCCAGTGAATTGCTTGGGCAAATCGTCGCGAAAGAGCAGCATGGCCTCGGCTATGCCGCACTTGGTCAGCATGTGGCCCACCTCTGTCTTGAGCAGGTAGTCCCTGCGTGGAATGTTCAGCACGGGCACATAGTCGTGCTCCTGGTGGCGCTCCGAGTAGATGAAGGCCAGCGTCAGGGCTGAAATGGCCGAGTCCAGGTCGCACGACTCGTTGCCAATCACTACGTGCAGCTTGCGTAGTTCCAACTGCTGCTGCTGCTGCCAGGCAACCGTCGACGAACCCTCAGCCAGATACTGAAACGAGAAATTCCCCCGAACCAGAGATCAGATAATGATGCCGGTGAAGGTCGTCTCCGGGGGCATACTTACACGGCTGAGCGTGGTCCGTGCTTGGGTTAGAAAACGCACAAAACGCATTCTCAATTAGCTATTGCCTTACAGCTGTCCAAAACCAAAAAGAAAACAAGAAAAACTATGACCAGAATTCGGCAAAAAGCTCAACAACCCCCTCACCACCTGCCAGGACTGTTGATGTTGTATCGATAGCAGCTGCAAGCAACAGTTGCCATAATATCGATAGCAAAGTTTTTGTTTTTTTTTCGTTATTTAATCGCTACAGCGAAATTGGTTGGTCGCAGACGATGAGTCCGCATTGACCAGGTTCTTTATGCTGAATATTAGAAGACAAAAATATGTTGCTGAAAATTTTGAACTCAAAAAAGAGTTGTTTGCCGAACGAACACCAGAAATAGAATATCGATAGCAAAGTTATCAATCGATTAAAGACGTTCGCGATGCAGTATGGCCGCGAAAAGTATTTTATTAAATTTAATTACGAAAATGAACTAAAGTTTAAAGATAAGATTATGATGAATAATAATTTACGTGGCCCCTGCAGCTCTCTTTATATGGAGTGGAGGCCACAGCCACTCACTAACAATTGCTCATATTTTTCCCGCCAGAATAGCCAAGTTTTAGCTGTAAAGAAGCTAAAAAGAGTTGAACATTTCGGCGGTTATTTGAAAACGTAAATCCCGCTGTGACGATGTGACCAAACTTCAATATCATGGAGCTGTTTATTTAGCTATTTTGGTCATTTTATGAATTTGTTTATTACACATTATAACAATTTTGGAGATTGGTAGAGTGACAGGGGCAGGGGCAGGGTCAGGCGCGAAGGTACAATGGGAATTATGTACATCTATATGGGGGGATATGGATTCTATATATATTATTCTAGCAATATTCTCGGGGGGCTAATACAACTCGGACTTCCGCATGACGGCGGAGACCAGGGCTTTGAAAGCATCCTCTATCAGCACGATGTGCAGCTGGGCATCGCGGTACGACCAGAGCTTGGCGCTCTCCGTGAGCGGCATTTCCATGGTGGTGACGCCCAGCGACGATTGCGAGTGGAGGCTGCGGCCAGTGTTCATCAGGATGTTGACGCAGTCGTCGGCCAGTATGGGGAACGTCTCGACGAAGCGCACCATGGCCGGCAGCACGTGGCGCAGGAACTTGCACTTGGAGGAGACGGTGAGCAGCGAGAGCGTCGTCTGTATCACATTCAGGCAGAACTTGGACACGCCCAGACTCTTGGGTATCGAGTAGTTCAGCACCAGATGGGAGGTCAGCTCAATGGTGAATATTTGCTTGTCCATTTCGTTGACGTTGAGGAACTCGTGCACGAAGTCGATGCAAATGTGCATCGAGGGCACGCTGGCCACCATCATGGGGATGACCGCCTTGGGGTACGTCTGGAAGTGCACCAGCTTGGCCAGCGACGGCTCCGAGATGAATGCCTGATGCACGTAGGTGCCAATGATGCCCTGGATCTCGCGCAGCTCCAGGTGCGACAGCCGATCCCGCGAATTGTTGGACATGTACTCGAGGACCTCGAGCAGAATGTGCACCGCGGCGCTCTCCTGCGAGGCAATCAGCGTCGTCTTCAGCTCCTCCCGGTCGGCGTCCGTCTGCACGAGTCCGTTCTTGTCCAGCACCTGCTTCTGCTGCATGTACACGTTCAGATATGTCTTCGAGGCGGCCAGGCTGCCCTTCAGTATGCGCAGCATGATCATCAGCAGATACGGCGAGCAGAACACTTGCCTGGGGCAGCTGCAGGAACAATAGGACAATGGATCGAATTTCACTCCAAGATGCTCCTTGGTACTCACCTCAGTACTTCCATGGGCTCCAGCAGGCTCTCGTTGGCGAAGGTGCGACGATTGATCGAGTCCGCGCTGTTCGTGATCGCGCGCAGCGACATGACCCACAGCGTGGTGGGCAGCACCGCGTTGAGGCGCAGCCAGAGATCGTGGAACAGATCCTTGATGTAGCGCGGCACCGACTTCTGGAACACCGCCGGCATGTGCCTGACCAGCTGCTGGCCGTACTGCGCCAGCGATTCGGCGGGCAGCTGCAGCAGCTGCTTGAAGATGCGTATCGCCAGGCGCGGCTTGGTCCGAATGTGCTCGAGGGCGCGGCTCAGCTGCTCGGGCGTTGGCTCGGGGCAGGGACAGTCGAGCGCCTCGATGCCCAGCGTCGTCAGATTGTGCTCCTCCAGCCAGTCGTCGACCATGCTCAGGTGCGGATAATTGGAGATGATCAGCCGCAGCAGCGGATGGAACAGAAACTGATACTCGCCGTGATACTTGTGCGCCTTCTGCAGCAGATACTTGAGCGGCAGTCCGCCCATGAAGTTGTTCGCGTACTCCTTCTGCTTGCGTCCGCCGATGGCGCTGAGGTTCATCAGTCGCGTGTCCTCGTACAGCAGCAGATAGTAGACCATGAGCAGCTGGGCGGTGAGCGGACAACTGACCTCGACCTTGGCCAGCTCCTCGCTCTCCGCCATCGGTGGCAGATCCTCGCCGAACAACGTCAGCTGCGAGGTGCGGAACACGTGCAGAATCTCCACCTCGGTGAAGGGCATATGGATGTGGTCGATGTTCACCTTCCCGGTGGGATTGGGGATTATCAGCGTGTTGACAAACACCTCGACGAGGGCGGGCATCACGGGATGTATGGGCCGCACGGCGCTGCATATTTGCTTGAAGATCCACGACTTGATCGTCACCTTGTGCTTGAGGAAGGTGCGCGACTTGAGCAGCTGGTGGATGCAGTGCACGGGCAGGTAGCCGGGTATCGTCCCGCTCAGGTTCGGCGTCACGGGCACACGCACCGCCTTGAGGGCCACCACCTGCTCGGTGAAGAGCTCCTGCGTGAAGAGCTGCTTGATGCGGCTGGTGCTGTTCGGCCGGATGGGTATGCGCATGCCCAGCGTGGAGCAGACCATTTCGCTGATGGCCGTGATCTGGTTGCTGTGGAAGTGAATGGCCAGCAGCAGGAGCATCTCCCCCAGCGAGGTGCTCGTTCCCGAGCGCTTGCAGAAGAAGGCATCCTCGCGCGTCAGCCACTGCAGCCACTCGATGGCCTTCATCTCCAGCGGGATGGTCGACACCAGCGAGGGGCAGGCTATCAGCATGCACAGGCCCAGCGTGACGAATCTCAGGCCCGAGGGCGTCGGCTGTGGCCGACTCGTCACCAGCTGCGACAGCGCATTGATCTCGTCGTCGTTGAACTTCAGACCGCCAATGCCGCGCAGGGCGCAGTACAGACGCATCAGCACCACGCCCTGCAGATTGAAGTCCTTCAGCTCCGCGGCATTTGTCGTCGTCTTCACCACCTTCTGCAGCAGCTCCACACGCACCAGATTGAGTGCATCGCCCTTGCGCTTCTGGCTGGAGCGTGTGTAGATGGCAAACCAGCAGCGCAGATTCTGATCGTTGCCCAGCAGCAAGCCCGTGAGGAAGGGGATCTACAGAGGGCAAAGGGCTAGCCATTAGCCATTGCTTAAGGTGTGGGCGAGGCTTTAGTTCACTCACCAGATCATCCGAATGCTTGAGCGCCAGTTTGAGCATGAATGAGGGTCCCTTCATCATTTCCACGCACAGCGCCCGATTGGCCAGCGCCTGGGTGGGGTTCATTTCGCTGAGGGACATGAGCAGCGCGAGCCTGTGCTTGCCATCGCTGCCATCCTCGTCGTAGTTGGCAATCACGTGGGAGACAACGTCGCGATAGCAGTCGGGAAAGTTGGCCACCAGCGCCGTGATGATGCGGTAGCCGTTGGGCACGCTGATCAGGGCGTCGGTCAGCTCGAGGATGTTGAGCAGGGAGGGGAGTTCGGCGAGGGCAATGCAGAGAATGTCCACCACCTCCTCGAGGTAGATGCCATCGTCGAGCATTTCGGAGTGTGCGGCTGGCTTCTGCTCGGCCACCTGCTGCTGCAGATTGAATATTTCGGAGAGGACGACGCGCACCTTGCGCGCCACATCGGCCCGCTCGAAGCCCAGAGCGATGCCCGACTGCAGGCCGTACTCCTGCTGCTGGCCCTCGAAGTAGGGCGTCTTCTGGCGCGTCTGCAGCTCCTTCTTCAGCTCGTTCTCCAGCTCGTGGTAGTTGACCTGCAGATAGGAGACGATGCTGTTCACCACCTCGATGCCAATGAGCACGGCCAGGATCTGCTTGCGCGACTCCATGGAGGATGTGGTGTTGTCCAGTGGCGAGAGCAAACTCATCCGCACCAGCGAGGGCAGCACCGGCCGGATCTCGGCCTCCGGGTAGCTGGCCAGCGAGGTAATGTCCAGATTCTGCATCGATGTGAAGACACGCTCGGACACATCGTACACTTGAACCGGCGTCTTTTTCGTCTTGGCCCAGTGTCCGAGCTTGTCGATGTCCAGCTCGATGCGCGTGATCTTGGTCAGTGGAGCCGGGGCCAGCATTTCGAATAACTGGCCGTAGCTTTTCGGGATTCAAAATTCAAAAACAAAATCAGGCCAGTCCAGGGGAATGGAATTGAAAATCAGTGCGACCGCGGATTCATCGGCAAGCTATACCGTCTAACCCTCAAAAATATACCCACTCATTTTCTAAATGTGCCCTTAATATACCGCATGTTATATTATTTTCATCGATTTTGATAGGACCAACAGACAGACACTTGAATATATTTATAGTATGCAATGTACTTAATAATACCTTAAAAATATACCAAAATCTCAATTTCGATATCAAAATATCTCACGCATTTTACCAGCAGCGCTGTTCCACAACATTTTTCATGGAATAAGCAACAATAAGGGTACTACCCTTGGAGGCAAGGTTGACCTCTTGATTTTTAATGTTATTTTGCAATCAATCCAATAAAGATAAGCCATGAAAGTCAGTCAATCCTGAGGGAAATTTAATGATGATTCGAGTAAAATTACATTGTTAAAGCTGAGAATCCTAACCAGCTGGTAATATTAAACAGAAGATCAAAGTCGAGGAAAATGTTTTAAGAACTTCGGTATATTTACAGTATATTTTGAAAACGAAAGGGTATATCTCGGTATATTTCCGAGGGTCTGTCGGTACATCTTATCGACAAGTCCGCGGTCACACTGGTTCTCTCCGATGTTTTGAATACATACATTTTCCATATCCGCCAGACCGAAATTATAAGTTTTATCGTGTGAAATCTATGATATTTGCTGTGTTTTATGAATCAATCATAGCAAACGGAGCTGCAAGATTATCGAGTAGGTAAGTGAGAGTTGCGGAGCGCAGTGAAAATCCCGAAATAACGCCGAAAACTGTCGGTAAAACAGACCAACGCCCAAGTGCTTGTGCTTCTTACCTCTAGCTCTAGCTCTTCCCACCTCTGGCGACCAAACTAGTGAGAAGAAGAGAGTGGCAGAAAGTAGCAGAGAGTAGAGTGAAGAAAAAAAGTATCTGAGAGATTGAAATGTGGGCCAGATCAGAGTGGACTAAAACTAACCAATTAGTAATCCGGACATAAATGTGCTCTACCCTATATGCTGTGTGCGTATAATATATAGTGGTTAGGCCGTGCGCATACATACATACATAATAAAAACATCATCGATTAAAATTGCCTGCTCTACCGCCACCGCCACAGCGCCGCTGTAGTTGCTTCTGCTGCCGTCGCTGCCGTCGATGACATCATTTTGGTTTTTGGGCAGAGCGAGCGCGTACAAGTCCCACAGTCCCAAGTCGTGTGGTGTGGTTCGCTTGTCTCATTACTGCCCTCCTAATCGAATTGGACGTGAGTGTGTGGTCGAGTGGCGGACGTTCGGATTCGTTTTATTTTTATGTTTTTACCCAGCCTCCCCCACCATACTCGAGTGTCTCAATGGAGACGAATGTGTGAGAGAAGATTGTGTTAAAACGGTAAATTAATGCAGTGACTGAAATCAAAATTCGAATCCGAGTCAAAACAAAACAGAAACAGTGAGAAAGTGATCGGCAATCGCCCGAGAGTCGAGCATAAAGAACATCGAGAACGTACGTGAAGAGAAATAATAAGCAGAACAAGAACCTGAAACATAAGAAGAAGAGCCTTAAGTAACATTTGCGTCAGTTGGTGATAAAATGAAATATCAGGCAATCGCCTAATCGGAGCTACACTCGCTCACTCAATCATACATATGTATGCTTGCATGTATACACGCATACATGTGTGCATGTTTATGATTCGTACAGAAATACAAGCGGCGGAACACTCTTCGCTTCCTCATGGATACGCTTGCACTTTGAAATACAGTTACGTGCACACACTCACGCACGCACACACACGTACACCCATACGCCCCATGTAAAAATAGGAACTCCTTCGTCGCTTCTCCCTCTCCTTTCCGCGTACAAGAGGTCACGAGTTGAAGTTGGTTTTTGTAGGAAAGAGAAAGAAACCCACTGGCAATAATGGGTGAAAACGGTGTGGCGTTGGCGCTGCACTTGCTCTTTAGCTCCGATAGTTCATGCATGTGTGTGTGTGTGAGAGTGTGATGTTCTGGCCCACCTTGTTTATGACAAATCAGCGGCTATCACTCACTTGTACAGTTGTAAACACAACGACACACAAACAAACAGCAGGCTTTGGCACGTACATGGGCCTGCCTGGCCCTCAGGTGCCCATGCCGTATATAGAGGGGAGCGGAGGCCCGCAACTGGAAAACAAAATAATGTAACTCTTGTTCGAAAAATGCAAAGGAACAACAAATGATGTGATACTGTGATGCCCCAACCCCACCCCAGTAAACTGGTTTCTCCATAGAAGAAACTGAAACCGAAACAGAAACCGAAAAAGAAAAAAAACACAACTTTGACTTTGGTGGTGGTTTGCATTGGGCCTGAATTGAGCTGAGCTGAACTCTTGGCCTGCTTAATTGAACTCGGGAGTTGCACAACCACTACAACTCCTCCACGCCCCGCACACGTTCTCTCTGCAGACACTCAGCTCTCTCTCTCTCTCTCTCTCTCTCTCTCTCTCTCTCTGCCAGCCTTCATAAAAATGATGAGTGATGAACTCATAAGAAGATCACTTATTAAATTGTGCGCCAGGCAATCATAATTAAACATCGCAAGATGGATAGACAGACGGAGATGGAAATATTGATGGGGGGGGAGAGAGAGAGAGCGAGCGACAAAATGAGAGAGGAGAGTGCATTTTGAGTTGTTGAAACCAACCCTGAGTTGAGCTACTACTCCCACCCCCACCCGCTGGCACTGCTGCACCACCTTCAGATATACAGCAGATACAATACAAATACTCTCTCGTTTACACTCTCTCTCTCTCTTCCATAGTGCGTGAGAGGGCTCGCGGGCTCGCTCTTTCTTTCGTTAGCTCATTCGTTGTTGTTTTTGCGTTGCGGCAAGTTTTAAGCTTCGTTTTATTAAAAATATTACGTAATAGATAGAAGCCACTATTGTGTGTGATTGCGTATGGGCATGGAAACATACATACATGTACGTGGCTGCGTACATATGTAGGTGCATGTGTTAGTGTGCTGATTTTGTATTGTTTGTTTTAACAAGTTTTTTCTCTTACTGTTGCTGTGGTTGTTGCTGTCGCAAAATTAGTACAAATGAAATCAGCAGTAACTACGGTGGCGACAGCGGCAGCGATTGCGACAGCGGCAGAGCTTTAACTGCAGCTCTCATAGTGTTGTGAAGAGCCCAGAGTAGGGCAGAGCGAGAAAACCACAGCCGGAGTAGAGCCTTAGCCAGACCAGAGCCAGAGCCAGAGCAGATAAACAATTGTGTATGTATTGTGTTGCTGGAGGAATGACCCCCAGCCAGCACCTGTGCCGTGCTGGAACAACCGTCAAAGGACATCTAAACACACACAAACAAACAAACACACACATAGGTACCCGGTTGTGGATACATATCTAACGTTGTTTTGCATCATTCTCGCTTGACCTAGGTCCGCAAAACCGAAATCAAATTCGAAATGAAAACTGCAGTGCCTCAAACTAAAATGTGAAAGCAGGAGAAAGTGCCAAGTACATATGTACATAAGTATGTCTACATATGAGAGGCAGTAAAAAATATGTACACATTTTCATTGCATCCAAAGTTCGAGCCCAACATTCGAGCATAACCCATTTCGTTTGCTTAGCACAAGTGCGAAAATACTGCGCCCGTAGTGGAGGGCAGTGCGAATGAATGATGGACGACAGCGTGAACGGTTAATCATTTGGAGAGATGAAGCCCTTCTTTGTCGGCGCTAGGGAGGCGTGTAGAGATGGGAAGCTCGTCAGTGTGTAGAGCCTTTGAGCTTTGCAGTGTGAATGTGGTGGCATCATTTATGTTTTTCTCCATAGTATGGAAAATGGCTTTGGAATGCACATTTTGAGATATAAGCTCCGAGTATTGAGTACTGCTGACATCGGTTAGCCATGCCCCCCTGCTCATTTGTGTTTTGTAGAGATAAAATCGGGAATGTGTGAACGATTTTGTAGGCGAAAGGTAATTGGTTTCCTATTCTACAGTGCAAAATGTTGTGTAGAGATTCTCTGTGTAGAGATGGAAGCTGTGTGAAACCATAATGGATTGATGTACTACATACATACATTTGTACACTGATTACCGTATTCTGGGTTTTGTTTTCGATACGTTTTTTTTTCTGTGAATTGAATTTCCTGCCATTTCATCAAATGTTGGCCCCCCTAGGAGGGGATTCGGCTGGGGATAGGCATGGGTTGAACAAAGAGACAGAGAGAGAGTCTCACACTTTTATTCTAGTTTTTTTGGGTGTGGGGGGAGGTCGGTCAGTGTGTGATGTAATCGCGTTAACTACCACTATGTTTGTGTGTGTGTGTGTGTCCGATAGAGTGAGTGAGACAGAGTGGTACAGTTGCGATCGGACTTGTTGGTGGGTTGACCCAGGCGACCCTGCCCGCCCATGACGTCACCTCAATGAATCATCCCCATACAAAAATTTGCCAAAATAATATTCACACAGTATTCCGCCCAATGGCTTACCTTTGCTCTCCTTTCGTTTCCCTTTGCAGTGATTCTCCTCTGAAGGCAGCAAATTCGGTTCTGGACTAGAAGAATAAAACAACGCGCAACTTGACGACGGAAAAAAGGAAGGAAGGAAGGAGGAAGGAGCAGAGCAGAGAAGAAAACATAACTTTATCGAAACCAGAGAGAAGGAAAAACGAAAAGTGTGGAAACTGTAGAACGTTCAAATAAGCAAATATGACGACGGACATCTCAATTGTTCGATGGGACCCCAGTCAGGGGCCCGGCAACGAATATATCGACGAATACGAATACGATGGCGGCAACAGCAGCTCCAGGCTGTTCGAGCGTAGCCGCATCAAGGCCCTCGCCGAGGAGCGTGAGAGCGTACAGAAGAAGACCTTCACCAAGTGGGTTAATTCGCATCTGTGCCGCGTGAACTGCCGCATCGCCGACCTCTATGTGGACATGCGGGATGGCAAGCATCTAATTAAGCTGCTCGAAGTCCTCTCCGGCGAGCGTCTGCCCAAGCCCACCAAGGGCAAGATGAGGATTCATTGCTTGGAGAATGTCGACAAGGCGCTACAATTTCTGCGGGAACAGCGTGTGCATCTCGAGAACATTGGCTCCCACGATATTGTCGATGGCAATGCATCCCTCAATTTGGGCCTCATCTGGACGATTATCTTGCGCTTCCAGGTAAGCTTTCCTTCGTAGCTATAAAAGAGCATAAAATACGAGTGTGAGAGAGAAAGAGAGAGAGAGATCACTCTTGGGCGTTGCCACTCAGTTTTCTACTCGTATTTATATTGGCTTTGGCTCTCACTAACTGTAACTGTAACCCACACACACACATTTTGTCTCCCTTCCACACACATATAACAGATTCAAGATATTACCATCGAGGAGGTGGACAACAAGGAGACCAAATCGGCCAAGGATGCGCTGCTGTTGTGGTGCCAGATGAAGACCGCCGGCTACCAGAACGTGAATGTGAGGAACTTCACAACATCGTGGCGCGATGGACTCGCCTTCAACGCCATCATCCACAAACACCGTCCAGATCTGGTGCAGTTCGAGAAGCTGTCCAAGACGAATGCCATACACAACCTGAACAACGCGTTCGATGTGGCCGAGGACAAGCTGGGCCTGGCCAAGCTGCTCGACGCCGAGGACGTGTTCGTGGAGCATCCCGACGAGAAGTCAATCATCACGTACGTCGTCACGTACTACCATTACTTCAGCAAGCTGAAGCAGGAGACGGTGCAGGGCAAGCGCATCGGCAAGGTGGTCGGCATCGCCATGGAGAACGACAAGATGATCAACGACTACGAGCACTTCACCAGCGATCTGCTCAAGTGGATCGAGACGACCATCACGTCGCTGGGCGAGCGCGAGTTCGAGAACTCGCTGGTGGGTGTCCAGGGACAGCTGGCGCAGTTCTCCAACTACCGCACCATCGAGAAGCCGCCCAAGTTTGTGGAGAAGGGCAACCTGGAGGTGCTGCTCTTCACGCTGCAGTCGAAGATGCGGGCGAACAACCAGAAGCCCTACACCCCCAAGGAGGGCAAAATGATTTCGGACATCAACAAGGCCTGGGAGCGGCTCGAGAAGGCCGAGCACGAGCGCGAGCTGGCGCTGCGCGAGGAGCTCATTCGGCAGGAGAAGCTCGAGCAGCTGGCCGCGCGCTTCGACCGCAAGGCCTCCATGCGGGAGACGTGGCTGTCGGAGAACCAGCGTCTCGTCAGCCAGGACAACTTTGGCTTTGACCTGGCGGCCGTGGAGGCGGCGGCCAAGAAGCACGAGGCCATCGAGACGGACATCTTTGCGTACGAGGAGCGTGTCCAGGCCGTGGTGGCTGTCTGCGACGAGCTCGAGTCGGAGCGCTATCACGACGTGAAGCGCATCCTGCTGCGCAAGGACAACGTGATGCGCCTGTGGACGTATCTGCTGGAGCTGCTGCGCGCCCGTCGCATGCGGCTGGAGATCTCGCTGCAGCTGCAGCAGAACTTCCAGGAGATGCTCTACATCCTCGACAACATGGAGGAGATCAAGCAGCTCCTGATGACCGACGACTACGGCAAGCATCTGATGGGCGTCGAGGATCTGCTGCAGAAGCACTCCCTCGTCGAGGCCGACATCAACATACTCGGCGAGCGGGTCAAGGTCGTGGTGCAGAACTCGCAGAAGTTCCTCAGCGACGACCCGGAGTCGTACAAGCCCTGCGACCCGGAGATCATCGTGAGCCGCGTCCAGCAGCTGGAGGATGCCTACGCGGAGCTGGTGCGCCTCGCCGTCGAGCGCCGCAGCCGACTGGAGGAGAGCCGCAAGCTCTGGCAGTTCTACTGGGACACCGCCGACGAGGAGAACTGGATCAAGGAGAAGGAGCAGATCGTGTCCACCGACGAGATCGGCCACGACCTGACCACCGTCAATCTGCTGCTGAGCAAGCACAAGGCCCTCGAGTCGGAGATCACCTCGCACGATCCCCAGCTGCAGAACGTGGCCAAGGTCGGGGCGGAGCTGATCACCGAGGGGCACTTTGGGGCCGATCGCATCAAGGATCGCCTCAAGGAGATCCTCTCCAAGTGGGACCACCTCCTCGATCTCACCAAGTACCGCCGCCAGCGCCTCGAGAACGCCGTCGAGTACTTCCAGCTGTTCGCCGATGCCGACGATGTCGACAACTGGATGCTGGACACGCTGCGCATTGTCTCCAGCGAGGACGTGGGCCGCGACGAGGCCAACGTTCAGTCGCTGCTGAAGAAGCACAAGGACGTGGCCGACGAGCTGAAGAACTACGCCGAGGTCATCGATGCCCTGCACAAGCAGGCCGAGAGCCTCAAGCTGAACGAAGCGGAGAAGGCGAACGTGGACAAGCGCCTGGAGGCGATCGACAGCCGCTACAAGGAGCTCACGGAGCTGGCGAAGCTGCGCAAGCAGCGCCTCCTCGACGCCCTCAGCCTCTACAAGCTGATGTCGGAGGCCGACGGCGTGGAGCAGTGGATCAAGGAGAAGACCAAGATGCTGGACACCATGGTGCCCGGCAAGGACATCGAGGACGTGGAGATCATGAAGCACCGCTTCGAGGGCTTCGACAAGGAGATGAACGCCAATGCCTCGCGCGTGGCGGTGGTCAACCAGCTGGCCCGCCAACTGCTCCACGTGGAGCACCCGAACTCCGACGAGATTCTGGAGCGCCAGAATCACCTCAACCAGGAGTGGTCGACGCTGCGCGAGAAGGCCGAGGCCAAGATGGACGACCTGAAGTCCGCCCACGGGGTCCAGACCTTCTACATCGAGTGCCGCGAGACCATCTCGTGGATCGAGGACAAGAAGCGCATCCTCACGGAGACCGACAGCCTGGAGATGGACCTGACTGGCGTCATGACGCTGCAGCGGAGGCTGAGCGGCATGGATCGCGACCTGGCGGCCATTCAGGCCAAGCTGTCGAGCCTGGAGCGTGAGGCGAACAGCATCGAGGACGAGCACCCGGAGGAGGCGCAGCTGATCCGCGAGCGCATCGCTCAGATCGAACTGATCTGGGAGCAGCTCACGCAGATGCTGAAGGAGCGCGACTCGAAGCTGGAGGAGGCCGGCGACCTGCATCGCTTCCTGCGCGATCTCGACCACTTCCAGACGTGGCTGACCAAGACCCAGACCGACGTGGCCTCCGAGGACACGCCCACGTCGCTGCCCGAGGCCGAGAAGCTGCTGAACCAGCACCAGTCGATACGCGAGGAGATCGACAACTACACGGAGGACTACAAGAACATGATGGAGTACGGCGAGCGGCTGACCTCCGAGGGCAGCACCTCCGACGATCCGCAGTACATGTTCCTGCGCGAGCGCCTCAACGCGCTCAAGGACGGCTGGGAGGAGCTGCACCAGATGTGGGAGAATCGCCAGGTGCTGCTCTCGCAGAGTCTCGACCAGCAGCTCTTCAATCGCGATGCCCGTCAGACGGAGGTGCTGCTCAGCCAGCAGGAGCACTTCCTCAGCAAGGACGACACGCCCGTGAATCTCGAGCAGGCGGAGAACCAGCTGAAGCGCCACGAGGCCTTCCTCACCACCATGGAGGCGAACGATGACAAGATCAATACGCTGCTCCAGGTGGCCGACACACTCGTCGAGAAGGAGCACTTCGATGCGGACAAGATTGGCAAGCGGGCGGAGAACATAACCGGGCGGCGGGACGACAACCGGCAGCGGGCTCTCGATCAGCACGAGAAGCTGAAGAATCAGGTGAAGCTGCACGAGTTCCTGCAGGACCTCGAGGAGCTGGCCGAGTGGGTGCAGGAGAAGTACGCCACGTCCCAGGACGAGACCTACAGAAGCGCCAAGACAATCCACTCGAAGTGGACGCGCCATCAGGCGTTCGAGGCGGAGATCGCGGCCAACAAGGAGCGCCTGTTCGAGGCCGAGAAGTCCGCCCAGGAGCTGTCCAGCGAGAAGCCCGAGTTCAAGGACGTCATCGAGCCCAAGCTGAAGGAATTGGCCAAGCAGTTCGACGACCTCGAGGTGCACACCAAGGAGAAGGGCGCCATGCTGTTCGATGCGAACCGCGAGGTGCTCGTCCAGCAGACCTGCGACGACATCGACTCGTACATCACCGACCTGGAGAAGCAGATTGTCAGCGGGGACACGGCCAACGATCTGACATCCGTCAACATACTCATGCAGAAGCAGCAGGTCATCCAGACCCAAATGGCGGTGAAGGCCCGCCAGGTGGAGGAGATCGACAAGCAGACGGAGTACCTGCAGAAGACCGTGCCCGAGGAGCAGATCGAGCCGATTGTCGTGAAGAAGACCGCCGTGCTGGAGCGCTTCGAGAAGATCAAGGCGCCGCTGATGGAGCGCCAGAAGCAGCTGGAGAAGAAGAAGGAAGCCTTCCAGTTCTGTCGCGACGTGGAGGACGAGAAGCTGTGGATCGACGAGAAGCTGCCGGTGGCCAACTCCAGCGACTACGGCAACTCCCTCTTCAATGTGCACGTGCTGAAGAAGAAGAACCAGTCGCTGGCCACGGAGATCGACAACCACGAGCCGCGCATCAATGCCATCTGCAACAATGGCAGGAAGCTGATCGACGAGGGGCACGAGGACGCCAAGAAGTTCGAGGCGCTGATCAGCGATCTCACACAGAAGTGGCAGGAGCTGAAGGACGCCATCGAGAACCGCAAGAAGCATCTGCTGGAGTCGGAGAAGGTGCAGCAGTACTTCTTCGACGCCCAGGAGGCCGAGTCCTGGATGAGCGAGCAGGAGCTGTACATGATGGTCGAGGATCGCGGCAAGGATGAGATCAGCGCCCAGAACCTCATGAAGAAGCACGAGAACCTCGAGCAGTCCGTCGAGGACTATGCCAACACCATACGGCAGCTGGGCGAGGTGGCCCGCCAGTTCAGCGGCGATGACATTTCCAGCGGCGATGCCGTTGCCGTCAAGCAGTCGCAGCTGGACAAGCTCTATGCGGGGCTCAAGGACCTGGCCGGGGAGCGGCGGGCGCGCCTCAACGAGGCGCTGCAGCTGTTCATGCTGAGTCGCGAGGTGGACGATCTGGAGCAGTGGATCACGGACCGCGAGGTGGTCGCGGGCTCCCAGGAGCTGGGCCAGGACTTCGACCACGTGACGCTGCTGTCGGAGCGCTTCAACGAGTTCGCGCGCGACACGGAGGCGGTGGGCGGAGAGCGGGTGGCCAAGGTGAACGGCATTGCGGACAACCTGATCCAGGCGGGGCACTCGGACTCGGCCACCATTGCCGAGTGGAAGGATAACCTGAACGAGTCGTGGCAGGATCTGCTGGAGCTGATTGAGACGCGCACACAGATGCTGGCCGCCTCGCGGGAGCTGCACAAGTTCTTCCACGACTGCAAGGACGTGCTGGGCCGCATCCTCGAGAAGCAGCACGGCGTCTCCGACGAGCTGGGCCGCGACGCCGGCTCGGTGTCCACGCTGCAGCGCAAACACTACAACTTCCAGCAGGACCTGACCACGCTCTACTCGCAGGTGCAGCAGATCCAGGAGGAGTCCGCCAAGCTGCAGGACGCCTACGCCGGCGACAAGGCCAAGGAGATTACCAACCGCGAGCAGGAGGTGCTCAACGCCTGGGACAATCTGCAGGCCATGTGCGACGCACGCAAACAGAAGCTGGCCGACACCGGCGATCTCTTCCGATTCTTCAACATGGTGCGCATTCTCATGATCTGGATGGAGGATCTCGTCCGCCAGATGAACACCTCCGAGAAGCCGCGCGACGTCTCCGGCGTCGAGCTGCTGATGAACAATCACCAGAGCCTCAAGGCCGAGATTGATACGCGCGAGGACAACTTTGCCGCCTGCATATCGCTGGGCAAGGAGCTGCTCACGCGCAACCATTACGCCTCCGCGGACATCAAGGATCGCCTGCACCAGCTGAGCAACAGCCGCAACGCCCTGCTGCGACGCTGGGAGGAGCGCTGGGAGAACCTACAGCTGAGTAAGTGCAATCCTCAAGCACAGTTCTGTGCGTGCGCTTTTTTCTCTATTAATTCCCGTGCTTGTGCTCAGTCCTCGAGGTCTACCAGTTTGCCAGAGACGCTGCCGTGGCCGAGGCTTGGCTCATTGCCCAGGAGCCCTACCTGCTCTCCTCCGAGCTCGGCCACACCATCGACGAGGTGGAGAATCTGATCAAGAAGCACGAGGCATTCGAGAAGTCAGCCGCCGCCCAGGAGGAGCGCTTCAGTGCACTTGAGCGATTGACAACGGTGAGGAAAGAGCGCGGGGCGCGTGAACTACTGCTGAAAATTTGTCTAATTTGCTGATTTGCGTTCACAGTTTGAGCTTAAGGAAATGAAGCGGCGCCAGGAGCTGGCCGAGGAGGCCGAGCGACAGCGGGTGAAGGAGGAGCAGGAGGCCAAGGCTGCCTCCGAGGCGGCGGAGTTGGCCAAACGGGAGGCTGAGCGGCGTGACGATGTCGATGTTGGCACTTCGCACGACGATGCAGGTAAGCACAGACATTTGGCTCCCCATCCACAAACCCACAAGCATTGCCCCCACAAGCAAATATAACAAGAATATCTACGCCAATCATAGATTAAAATCAAGACTCAAGTCCGACCCAAATTGATCTCTAAACCGTTTCTATATCATTCACTCATGCTTACTAAACCCCAAAACAAACAATCGAAATGTGCTATTAAATATTGCCATGGATTAACAAACGAACAACTAACAAATAAACAAAAAACAAAAAACAAAACAAAACAAAACGAAGCCGCCAAAGACACGGCCGTTGAATTCGAGCGCGCTGTCGAGATCCAAACAGGTACCGAAAAAGATATCAACAATTATTTAAAGAGCAGCCGTAGAGCCGTAGACCGTAGCATGCGAGTAGCTAGAAATATTTAATCGAAACTTTGTGCAAACGCTGACCTCTTGCTTTGCTCTGCTCCCACCTAGAACGAGGCGCCACACCAGCTGCTGGCGAGGGCCAGGAGGGTTATGTGACACGAAAGCATGAATGGGACTCGACCACCAAGAAGGCCTCCAACCGATCCTGGGATAAGGTGAGTGTTAACCGAACAAGCTGAAGCACTAAACAATCTGTTGGCTCTGCCTTTGCCCCCAGGTCTACATGGCTGCACGCAGCGGACGCATTTCGTTCTTTAAGGATCAGAAGGGTTGCAAGAGCAGCCCCGAGTTGACCTTCCGCGGTGAGCCCAGCTATGATCTGCAGGGAGCGGCTGTCGAAATTGCCAGTGATTACACCAAGAAGAAGCATGTGCTGCGCGTCAAGTGAGTAGAACCAGCGAGAGGCGTCCTTGGAGCAAGCGATGCTGATTCGCATTCTTCTCTTTGCAGGCTCGCCAACGGTGCCGAGTTCTTGCTGCAGGCCCACGACGACACCGAAATGGCCCAGTGGGTGACCTCGCTGAAAGCCCAAAGCGATTCGGCGGCTGTGGCGGCCAGCAGATCCCAGACTCTGCCAGCCACCTCACAGAAGGACGAACCAAAGCGCAGATCGTTTTTTACTTTAAAGAAAAAGTAAATTCAAGCATAGGAAAGAGCAGCTAATTAAAACAAAAACAAAAACAAACAAATTACACACACAAAAACACAACAAACAACAAACAAAAACATGATACGGAAAAAGAAAGATAACAAAAATATATATATTTTTTTTTCATATATTTAAATTTATTTCGTAAAAGAGACAAATGCAAAAGGCGAAAGGCAACAATTCGTAAACCATTATTAATGCTTATCAAATTTGCACGATAAATACTGCTATTATGATTAAACGACGTATGTATCTTATTTATTTAAACAAATACAAAGTAATATATAAAGAGAAAACAAAAACGACAAAAAAAACAAGCAAAAAACACAACAAGAAAATCCACATTTTGAGGAAAACCAAACTCGTGTATGCATTTCAATGTATTCGATAAAAATAAACGAAAATATTCCTTTAAAGTACACCAAAAAGCTGCATTCAAACTCTTCGACATTCGCTGTTCACGGATCTTCAGGGGATTTGTCTCCGCTCTATGCGGAAGAGAGCCCCCAAAGGGGCTACAACAAATCCTGCTTATAAATACAAAACTTAGGAAGTAGTTGAACCATCCAGCTCTTCCTCCACCTCTTCAACACGCTTATGCATCGCGATGAAGCCAGCAAAGAAGGTCGAAAATGCAGCCAGGTCGACACTGTTCGTTTTCCGATAATGTACTAGCTGGAACAGCAAGACTCGCAACACATCGGGATGCTTGAGGGTGTGATTGATGAGAAGAAGTGCCTGAAACGATTCAAATGGTTTAGTGCAATAACTTTGAGCGATTGACTGGAACCCACCTCCCATGTAATCCGGAAAAGAGTCTTATTGTGAGGGCTACATACATCTAAATATCCATGGTAGATGTCTTCCATTTGGCGAGCGGGTATGTCTAAGATTTGTGTTAGAAGCATCAAAAAATCCAGCACTTTGCGTGTAGAGATCCTGATTCCATGCTCACGTGTCAGCTCGAATGCCGCGAAGTGGCGCCTGGTGCCCACATATATGTTGGGATCGGCCTCAAATATATACGCAAGTGGAAACTTGAAAAGAAGATTCTCAACCTTTACGCCCGCATCGAAGGTGTTCATTTCAAATACTGCCCTGCCGTCAGCATATCCAGAAGTAAGCTTGAAGGTGTAGCTCTTGCCACTCTCCGTCTTTAGCTGACCAATGTGGCCAAGAGCTTTCTTGTAGCTCTTTTCGAACGATTTCAACAACAACTGGGGATCAACCTTTCCGCCTTTTACTACCGGATGCTTTACATCAGCCTTCAGGTCGTGCGACAGCGTGCCTTGCACGTAGCGTCCTTCAGTCGCAGTTACCTTAAATGGCATTTGCAGCAGCAGCCCAAACTTGTAGAGTTTATGATCCTTATGCGTAGTACCTTTGGGAGGAAACAATTTGCCAAAGCTGTGTTGGATCGCTAAGAATTTACAACTTACAAGTTTCCTTCAAATTCAGTATATTGGCCCGAAAATCAGAGTTTATATCGTGGAACACTTCACATATCTTCTCGGAAATCTCTTTAGAGTCAAAGCCTAGTTGCGAAAGTGGATATTGGAACCTTGGCACATTTTCCAGATATGCCTGAAACGTATGTTCGAACATCATGCCTGACATTTTTTTTTTTTTTCGGTGGCGTGTGGCGTGTTGGGAATTCAAAATGGGAATGAAATGACAAATGTCTGCTCCTAGAGGTGTGCATGCCACCATAGGGATGGCACCTATTTTGATATCGCCCCAAAATATCGGCCAGCCTATCGGAGCTTCAAGATTATATACAATAATCGCGACAGCAAAAATGTCCAATTCTGCGGGAGCAGAATGTAGTTCCTGAAATCAGATATTAATGCTCGTATGAAACCAATAATTTAGAGTTTATGTTATTTTGGCTCGCAATTCTGGTTTGAGTTTGAAGACATAAAGGGACAAGTTGAAATTATGGGCATATGCCGCTCATGGAGTCTGGTCACACCTATGTAAACACTGATCGCCATTTTGAATTGTAGGGTGAAGCTTAATTAATTGATTATTTATTTAGAGGCTCTTCTCCTTGCCAAAAATGGTGGTCAGCAGCAGATTGGACAGCCTATTGAATGGAGTCTCGATTATCAGCGTTAGTCCAATGGCCAGAACGTAGCAAATCACCGAGTGGGCCACAGTTAGAAGGAACTGAAAAATCGGTCGAGAATAGTTATTCGAGTGTTTGTTTGTTGTGTGCTGTCTGAACTTACAATCATGGCGGCATCTGCCTGTAAGCCGCTGCTGAAGGAGTAGTAAAAGTTGAGTATGACAATGGGATTCAGCAGGTAAATGGCGTAGGTGAAGCGACTAGCACGCTGCATCGAGTTGGCCTGCAGCAGGGCAAGCAGCCAGCGCGTGGGCGCAGGTGCACGCGGTTCACTCGGTTTCGGACTGTCGCCCCAGTTGATGAGATGGCTGATGCCTGTGGCAAACAGCAGTCGCAAAAGGATCATAAAAATAGTGATTACCAGGGGCGAGGAGAGATGCGCGCCCAAAATCTGATGCGTGAGCCACAACGCAACGCAGAGCAGCCCCAGCTTGGACCACCAATTGGGCAGCAGCTGATCGAAGGGAGTCGCGCAGCCACGCGCCTGCGAATAGCCATAGGCAGCGCCAACAATGTAGGGCAGCAGGCGGACAATGGGACTCACGTAGAACCACTCCGCCGTGTGGAAGAACGACTCGAAATGGCCACCCACATTGAGGACATTCATCATGACAACCGTGTAGCCGAAATTCCCCGCCATCAGCAGTGCAACCAGCCAGCGCACCACCCTCGGGTGTCGCGCGTGTGCGAAGAGCAGCAGCAGGGCCAGCATATGGATCTGCATGTCGCAGGCCAGCGACCACGTCCAGTTCCCGCAGAGCTCAACGAGGGGAAAAAGGTTCTGGATGAACAGCAAGTAGCGGTGCCAGTGCCGCGGGCAGAGCTCGTCCAACGGATCGGTGATGTGAAAAACGGACACCTGCCGCTGGTACTCCATGCTGAGTGCGGCCAGCAGCAGAATGACAAGCTGAAGCGGTGCCAGTCGCAGATAGCGATGCAGAAGCTGCCTGCAGTAGCGGTGCGCATTGCCAGCCAGGCTGTCCCGTGCAATGTTCTGCAGAAGCTGCTCGTCCCGCAGGAAGTTCGTGACGGTGAGGTAGCCGCTGATAACAAAGAACACCTCCACCACGAGTGGCACATATGTGTGCTGCATCGTCAGTGTGACTATCTTGTCGAGTATCTCCAGCGACGGGTCCACGGAGTAGTACTTGTACCACATGACATGCACGCCCAGCAGGATAAACGCCGCGCACACCCTCAACCCATTGATGACGCTGTTCTCCTGGCTGGGGTTCCCCGCCCGACGCAGGCGCCGCCAGTTGCTGGAGACATGAAAGCAGGCCAGCATGCGGGAACTGTCCGCCAAGCCACTGCTGGCCAGCACGGTGAGCAACAGCGTTCCCGCGGCCACTGCCAGCAGCAGGTGGAGTGTGCGGCTGCGGTAGAACTCCGATCGTAGTTGCGGCTTCTTCGCGTACTCCAACTGTGGACGCATCTGCCAGCGCTGGAAGCTGTGGCCCGTGGCCAGTGCCTGCCGCAGCAGCCGCTCGACTCTGGGCGTGCTGCAGCTTCGGGGCAGACAGAGACCAATGTGCAGCAATGGATCCTCCTTGATGCTCACCGACATTTGCCACGGTGATCGGGCTTTGATGTACGCCACCTGGTAGTCAAAGGGAAAGGGTGCCACCTCCTCAAGGAGCTTCGACTGTTGCGGCGTTAGTTGCTTCAGCACTGGCTCATTGACGGCACGGCAGGTGGCTGGACTGCCCAGCCAGCTGCTCTGGCCCAGCATGATGTTTGAGAAGCCCTCACCCGAGGCATCCAGAGCTGAAACAAGCAAGAGTTTGATCAGCGAATGATCAGTGAACGATCAGCGAGCGTTCAGCCTCCGATCATCGAGCGATCTGTGGGATCTTTCACTCACCCTTCAACGCCCAGTACTGGCGATCCCGCCAGGCATCCCTCAGGGCCAACAGCTCCTTCTCGCACTGGCTCATCGTTGCATTGTAGCTCTTTGGCACAGTTCTAACGATGTCCACCAGCAGGGATGTGGTGCCCCATGGCCAGCCCACGCCATCGCCCAGCACGGCAAGGACTTTAAACAGCAACAAAATTATTAGCATGGCAAGAGTCCAGCAGCACTTTAACGCTCCACGACAGACACTATGCAACTGATCGAGTTTGCTTTTGTCCGATATGCCAAAGTCTGTGCGACCCAAACCACCCCACCGGAGATTAACACTCGGTTTGGAGGTTTGGATGACCCGTAACGCTCGACTAGTACCACAAATAGCTCGCTGGCTGCACCTCGGCTGTGCTGTTATTGGATGATCCATCGACTGACCCATGTCTAAACTCGGTTTTACTTTGTTGTTTGTTGGAACGCAGCAGTCAGCTGCAGAGTGCCATACAGACCAGACCAGGCCAGGCCTAACTTTTGCTTACATTTTATCTAAAGCACATTTATGAATAATAATTATTTTAAAGTGCAATGAGGTAAAAGGTTTATGCGACCACAAAGTACAGAGCTACAGGGTAATGAATCCGCTTTCAGCTCAACATTGTGCGAGTGGATTGAGGGAATCCAGACTTTTTTTTAAAGACATTTTTTACGCCAAAGCAAAATATTTTGGCTGCGAAAATGAATTCATTTAAACGTGAAATTTCGTAATGAGCTAAATATTTTCAATTGGAAGATGAAATATATTTAATTGAAAAATTAATTATGTTTGAAAAATATCAAAATAGATTTGAAAAAAAATTCAATTTTAATATTTCCTTAAATCAAAAACAATTCCTTTTCTATAAGTTTTTATTTTGTGAATAAAACGGCGCAGGGCTTTGTTTTTTTTTTTTTTTGGCACTTTATTTTTAATTGTAATTTTAATTTGAAGTTGTTTTGTTTTTTTTTTTATTAATCAAACTTGTACAATAATATCGAATTAATATTAGTTATTTTAGTTAGTTTATCCATACAACGGTATCTATACAACAAAAACGTTAAGATTAGTATAAAAAAAAAACAAAAAAAAAAAGAAGGATCGAAATATTATAGATATTGCATTTAAGCTTAAGGCATTACTATTATAATCAACATATTATATATAGTGTAGATTACGATTGGAAGAGGCGTGGTGTGGCAGGACAGCAGGAATGGTGGCGATGCGTGGACTGTGGTCCAGATTCTCTGACCATCAATTATTTGAATTAGGTTTTTGGCCTTTTATTTTGATTTGCTGCTTGTCAAATGAAACTAAAGCCAAGGCCGGGGCATTTGTTAGCGAGTGATACAGCAAAATAGTTAGACAGAGAGAGAGAGACATGGCTGCGTAGTGCAAGTCAGTGACGTCGGGCATCGGCATGCATTGGCTCTCTAAGAACCGTGGGGAATAAGCTTTTGCTCCTCACCATGGTGAAAATACTGGCAAGGTGACATCGGGGACCACCTAGCTAGTAAATTTACCTTGGTTCAAGTCTTTGATAAGAGAGAGCGAGAGAGAGAGAGCGATGGTAGGCGATGGCAAATCATTTTCGATGGCCGGCAGCATTACGCAGCTCTATGATTGTGGCCCCAGAGCCCCGTCGCAGATGCTGCTGCTGCTGATGCTGCTGATGCTGCAGATGCTGGTGATGCGTGTGGACATGTTGCTGGTGCTGGTGCTGGTGCTGATGCTGATGCTTGGCATCCAGCTCGCTGCTGCGTCGCACAATGCTCGCCGTATCCTTGTTGAGCTCGACGGACGGTGGGGAGCGCGAGTCCAGCGAGTACTTCGGCTGCAACGGATACTTGTGGCCATTGGTGGTGGCGATGCGCGGACTGTAGTCCTCATCGCCGTGTATGACCCGGTAGAGATCTGGCGCCTGCTGGTGCAGGCCACGCAAGTACATTTGCTTTTTATCCTCCTGATATGGCAGATCCGGGTCGTCCTCGTTGCCCGTGGCTATCTTGGTCAGATCCTTCTGACTGCGGCTGATCAGATTGACAATCGATGGACTCTTGAGACCGCTCTTCAATGAGTTGTCCTTGCCAGCGAACAAATGCGGATTGGACTTGTAGTTCTGGCTCTGTCCCAGCCCCTGCTCCTGCCGCAGCTGATAGCCATTGCTGTAGCCAGGTCCTCCTCCTCCTCCGCCGCCGCCGCCGCCGCCGCTGTAGTTGTTCCTGGTCAGCTTCTCAATGTAAATGGGACTAGGATCATTGCTGCCATTCATGCCGTGCACGTTGAAGCTTTTGCTACGATTCAAGACCTTGGCATAGGTGCGTGCCGGCTTGGCCGGACCCTGCGGCATCACCTGCTGCACCTGGCTAACTCCACGTTGCTGCTGGGAGTGCTGCTGCTGCTGTTGCTGCTGCTGCTGCTGCTGCTGCTGCTGCTGCTGCTGCAGTGAGCTCGGTGCCGTGCTGGCCGTCACATAGGTAGACGTGGACCTGCCATGAGGCGGCATTGGCTTCTCCGGGCCATAGCGCTGCGTGCGCTGCTCGTGCAGCTTGCGTGGCAACGTCTGTGACGAGCGATAGTCCTGCTGCTGCTGATGGAGATTCGGCGTGGAGCCGCTGAAGCGTTGTCCATGCTTCTGGTAGCGTCCCAAAGTGTGTGACGAGGTGACAGGCGGCGGTGCCCGCGACTCGTAGTAGTCATCCTCTCGCTCACGCTCCCGCTCTCGCTCTCGCTGGTCGTAGCGCTGGCGCGGTCGACGCTCGTAGATGTTCTCCTTGCCGTACAGAGTGCTGGAGTAGGGATCCTCGCCCAGGTAGTACCGCTGCCGTGGACTGATTGTCTGCTCCAGATGCTGCAGCTGAGGATCTGCGGACTCGGCACGCTTGAAGTTCTGTCGCCCCGGCTGTGTGTGGGATATGGCTAGCGTGGATTGTGTCTCCGGCTTGAGTGGCTCTCGCTCTCGTTCGCGATCTCTTTCTCGCTCGCGATCTCTTTCTCGCTCTCGTTCCCTTTCCCTGTCTCTTCGGTGCTGATTGTCGCTGGCTGAATCCTCCGAATCGTTGCTGCTGTGACGATGTCCGCTGCCAATGTGGCCATCGATTACATTGTACTGCTGATAGGTGGTCACGCCCGGGGCACCAGCGCCACCGACTCCGCCATGAGCCTGACTGGGCGACTGCTCGCGGGACTTGCTGGATGCGGACTTCATGCGGAACTTGCGCTCGGCGCTGGCCGAGCGTATCTTGCTGACCAACTTGCGCAGCGAGTTCCCAATGACTTGACCCATCCGGCTGGGCTTGCTGAGGCCGCTGCCGCCACCGCCACCGGCACTGCCACTGACCGCAGACAGATTCGAGGTGGAGGCAGACGTGGCCCCTGGACGGAGGGTGCCCGTGCCCATGCCCGTGCCCGTGCTCACGCCTCCGCCCAATGCTGGCGGATAGTTGGACGTGGGCGCGAATCGTGTGCGCTGCTGCTGCTTCCTGCTGAGCGTCATCGTGCTGATGGGTACCTCCCGGGGCGGCCGTGTAATCAGGTAGTCCACCTGCGGCGAGGAGGAACGGCTGCGACTGCGACTGCGCGGTGGCGGCGAGTAGTCCGGCGGTGGCTCCACCGACGGCAGCGGTGCGCTCGCCTTGACAGGCACATGGACAAGGCCATGGCCATGGCTGTGCTCCACCAGTTTCTTCTCGATGGCACGACGACGCTGCGGCACTGTGGGCCTGGCCATTCCGCCCAGATTGTCCATGGCGGCCAGCGAGCTGAGTGGCGGCGTGGGAGCAACGGGCTCGTAGCTCTTCCCGCGTCCATTTAACGCTCCACCGCTGGCGGCAATCCCGTTCACCGGACGTCCGTACGCCACTCGCTTGTGTGACGGCTCCTCGGGTCGTGGCGGCATCGGCACCGGCGCTGGTCCCGGCCCGGGTATGGCCTCCAAGTCGTCGAGCGCATCGCGTGAGCCGCGCATGGATCGAGCCAGGAACTGCGAGGAGAGACTCTGCCGCTTCTGCTGCAGTATATCCTCGCGGCTCACATAGCTGTCCTTGGCCAGGCCGCTGTCCGTGCCCAGTGCCGAGCCCTGGCTGGAGGTGGGACCGCTGATCTTCTTCTTGAGTCCGTTGCGGCGTATTGTCTCCTGGAGATCCTCGCGGAATGCCTGCGACGAGAAGTGATTCACTTGGGCGCCCGCCTCCTTGCGCTCCGACCAATTGGTTATCCCTTGAAAGTACTTGGAGCGTCCAGCTGCTCCGCTCTGATTGACTGGCTTCCGCTCCAGCGTGGTGCTGGCTGGCACTGCCATAGCGGGCGGCAAGCGTTCCCTCTCCCGTTCCCGTTCCCGCTCCCTCTCTGCACTGCGGGGCAGTGTCTGCGGATGATGCGCGTGATGCTGGGACGCATGTGGATGTGGATGCTGGCTGGTGTTCAGCTGCGACTGCGAGTGCCCGTGGGCCGCCGGCTGGCTCTGCGACTTGATTGTCACATTGAAGTAACTCTTCTTGGTGGGTTCCACTTCGGCCTCGGCTTCGTCGTCGCGGGAATCGTTCGAGGCTGTCGACTCGCTGCCAAAGTGCGACTCCAGCCACTTCATGGTCTCGCCCTTGCGCGTCTCCTCCTCGCGATCAAAGTCGAGCGGCCGCTTGGTCAGTGCATCCTTGCGATCGGCCAGCAGGGCCACCTCTGCAAGGGGAAGGGCAACACAAGGGATTAACCACGGGCTAGGCTGGTGCCCGATGCTCTACTCACCCTTCTGCTGCTGCTGCTGGGAGCGCCGCAGCTTGCGCATGCGATCGGAGAGGCTGTCCCAGTCGCCGGGTCGCTCCAGTTCGCCGGGACCGTCCTTGTCCATCTGTGTCGTCTCGGCCGCGTAGCGCATCTCGGTGGAGAGCAACTTTCCGTTGGCTAGCACATCCACATGCTGCTCATCACGCTGACGGAAGAAACGTTGATTTGCCGCCGTCGTTGTCACCTGCTCCTGCGCCAGTCCGAGCTGCAGGGCCCGCTCATCCCTCTCGGGCAGCTCGTCGTCGAGTATGAGCTCGTGTTCGGTGGTCCGCTTGCTCTCCGTCACCAGTGTGCCGTCGTCCTGCGCCAGACACCGCTTCTGCGTGTCCTCCGAGTCAATGGTCTTGCGCGACTTGCTCCGATTGGCCACCACCTGCGGCCCCAGTGGCACCAGCTGACGTTGACTCTCCGGCGAACAGAGCACAGCCTCAAGATCCTCCGCTCCCTCGCGCACTGCCTTCACGTATGTCTGTTAAAGATAGAAAAACAAACAAAACAAAACAAAACTTTTGCTTAGTAAGAGTGTTAGCAACATTCTGGCAACATCAGTCCCTTCCCTTTTCTTCTCTTCCCTCTTAAAGTTGCAGCACTTCTGCAGCGTTGCAGTGAGTGCACAGACAGAGCGGAGCTTTCAGCTGGGAGCTTTGGTATTCAGAGCAAGACTCAGTCGGCGTAGGAGCAACAACGGTAAATCCATTTACTTTTTCAAGCTTCAAGCATGGATGGGGCAACGTCATTGGGTTAGCGGTAAAAGTTAAGAATGCAAACGCCGCAAAACGAATAAAAGAGACGACACTTGGATACCCTTGGATCTTCCAGCACCATAAATACATCTAATAAATGTAAATGAACAGCGATCAGTGATGGATTGCATTTATCATTGTTTTGATTTAACAATTTGCGCACGTTAACCCATCGACACATCACCACATATGTACATATATCACAAGAAAGTCCATCTCTAATGCAGAGCAAAACAAAGAGAAGGTTACAGTGGAGTGAAGTGCATTGGAGTGCGGTGGGGTTGGTATGGCATGGCATGGGCATGGGCATGATGAGTGCTAAAGAAGGGAACACTTAAGCATAGACATCTCAAGGTCGAATGGGATCGCATGGCTGGCATGGATGACAAGCAAAAGGCACGCCTGGGTGACCAGCGCTGGCCATCTCCCAGCCGAACCGCTGAAGAGATCGCTTTGTCCGACCCAAAGCACCACCCGCCCCACCGTCCACCTATCTGACTGTGTGGATTCACAACTGGTTGTTGTTGCTGTTGTCGCCGACCTTGTTTAACGGTAACGCGCGTAGAAAGTGTTTTGTTGCTGGTTTTTTGTTTTTGCTTTCAGTCTGAAACTTGATGGTCAGTCAGGCCTCAGTCACCATCCTCATACCCACACCCCCCACCCCTGCCTTTAGCTCAGCCTCTGCCACAGCATCCGCTCCCCACAGTTTTGTGTTTGTGTGTGTGTGTTTTTGTGATACGCCTTTGGGGCTTTTGTTGTTCACTCTTCAGCCCATTGATCGTTCGAACGAAATTTGCCATCCATATGCATGTCTACGAGCATCTGCGGGCACAGTGGCGGTGCAAATATTAGCAGTGATTCTTCAATTCAAAATTACACTAAAGCAAGAACAAATGAAAACTCTTTGGGCATAGTTGGAATATGTTTCTCTTAGATTTGGTTAGAGTTTTTTAAGAGTGTTTTTGGAAACATTCTGCATGAAAATCATCGAATATGAATAGTTTTGCAATGATGCCAAATCATTTACTCTTTTTGCAGCATGTGTGCTAATATTTGGAACGCTAGTGTACGAACATGTTCGAATAGGCCACAACAAATGTGTGTGACGGTGTCTGTGGGCTTTCTGCGCTGCTAGCTTCAATGACTGATCCACTGGCAGGCAAAGGCAAAAGCCAGGGAAGGCGCCTCTGCTGATGCTTATATAGAGATGGTAAAGAGCTGTTGTCGTTGTCGTTACCGCGCCAATCGATGATTAATATCAATCCGTGACGCAGAGTGCAGACAGAGACGGAGACGGACTTTACCCCTCTACCCGAGTATCAGTCTTTTTATAGCATTGTCAAGCGGTTCGTCATTGACCAAAAATACCGTAACCTAATGGGCAGCACACTGAGTATGAGCATATTGGTTTAGGGGAGACTTTGGCTTAACACTGGACCTTGGATTGACTTAACAAAAATATTATCAGGGACTATCAGAACCCTATGAGAAAAAGGGATTATAAAAATCCACAAATTGATGGGGAAAACCAAAACTTTGGGCTGAAATTCGAGTGATTCTCCGGGATTCTCATGGCGGTTTCCCAGGGTATACCTTGGTCATAGAACAGGGTATCCCCAGATCGAGTACGCACTGGTTCTTTCACGACTGTGATTTATCTTCGACTCGATTCGTTTATTGCCTTGACTTAACTTGGACGAATCTCAAACGGATTTCCAACGAAAAGAGTTGGCTGGGACCTGATGGGCCAAAGGGGCCAAAGGGGCCTGTGGCAGGGCTCCATAAATACATACTTTACATGCATGTACAACCATACCCACACACATACCCATACCCATACCTATAGCAATATTCAAATGGACTGTTGCTGGCCATGTTGCCTGGCATGCCAAGTGGCCAACCGAACCGAACAGTCGAAAAAACAAAGCCAAATGAAAGACACAAAATCGCAACAAACTAAAACAAAAAATACAAAAAGAGAAATGAGCAAATTTTCAAAGGGGTGGAGGGGAGTTGGCTCTGCGGAGTGCTGTAGCTGGAGCTGTAGCTGGAGCTCACCGACCAAGACCAAGACCAGTTTGCCTTGGGAGTTGCTCAACCTCACGGCGCTCGCTCGCGATCGATTATTATTATTGTAATTCAGTTAGTGTGCGCGGCGGCCAACGCCAACGCGCCAGCGCCAGCCTGCCACCATATGATAATGATAGTAAAGTCGATGATGAGGTTTCGGGCTGGAGACAGAGAGCCACAGCCAGGGGTAGACTGGGCGTTGGGCACTCCAACAGTGGCCGTACCACCGAAGAGAGGGCATCACAGATACCCTTTGCAGTTTGAATATATAATAAACCGCAGGAAGGACAGCTGGAGTTTGGCTTATGGACTGCAACAGAACTGCTCGAACTTTAGCATATGAATAACTATCGAAAGGATACTTTCTTTTGTTGAATTCTTTGAATAATAAGTATGAATAAAGATCCGATGGTATATCCTTCCAATTGGTTCTCTTATCAAATTGGAGAACAGCAACCCCAGTCCACTGGGGGCACTGTCCATATTCGTATGCAGATTCTGTTTCTCGAACGTCTTATAGTAGTTCTTTGGGTTTCAGAACCCCACTAACTTTCTGTATATATGATCTGTATGTATAATTTATAGGTTCAGAAATGCTCGCCTCCCTGGGGTGGGTATCTAGCCATGTGTACACTTAGTTAAACGCCCCGTTGCGAGCCCAAGTCAGAGCTCGACTTTGGGAACGAGTCTGGGAGTCCAGACTAGAGTACTGAGCGGGGTTTACTCTGGGTCTGGTTATAGTTTCCGTTGCGTGAAGTTTGCTGCCCCCTTCGGCCTCAGTGGCAGTGCCAGTGCCAGTCCCTGTTGCTGCCACAGCCACAGCCACAGCCGTTGCCCCAGCTGCTGATTGGCATTTGCTGATTAGAGTTGTTGGGGCCTGGATCGGTTCAGTTTGGTTTTGGTTTTGGTTTAGCATGTGGGCACCTAGACTCACTCGAAACGGGTTTCGGTTTGGGCCACAAGCTAGCCAAGTACCCCCACACATACACACACAGACACACAGCCACACAGACATGCTGGCAAGGGAACACACAGATACAAAGAAATACTCGAAAGATACAAGAAATGAAAATTCAAATTCCAAACACTTTTTAGCAGGGGGCCTCTCTCTTGCCTCTCTTGCCACCAGACAGACAGAGACTTCTGTGAATTTTTTGTGGCATGGACGAATTGAATGTGGCCTGGCCTGTGGCCTGGCCTGTGGCCTCCCTGCTGCCTTGCCCACTCCACACACAGCTCCCCATTCTTCTTTGTGTTTATATCTCAACCTGTGTGTGTGTGTGTGTGGTTAGGTTCATGGACCTGCCGCAGACACGCCTAGAATCCAAGCACAAGGAGCCTCCTCTCCAGCTATTGATTAAACCTGGCTCAGAACAGGTCTGCGCAGCTCGGCAGACCAGCTGCCCCAGCCCGAACCCGAACCCAAAGAGCGTACTCTCTCTCTCTCTCTCTTTCGGTCTCTCTCCCTCTCTCTCTTTCGCTGCTTCTTGTAATATTAACGACCACAACAAGAGGAGAATCATCATCAACAGACACTGAAAACCGCAGATAAATATTTCGGGTAGGACAACGTAAAAAAAATAAACAGATTTCATACTTGGTTTTTGTAATATCACTCCAGATCACATCATGTTTGCATGAAATGTATCACCTTGAAGGTAAATATAGAAGACATACGGAAACCATAAACTTTACGAAATTGAAACTAATTTTTTTTTCTTGCCGTGCAGCTTCAATGGCAAATACCTTTTTCGTTTTGGTTTGGTTAATTGCCAACTACCGGTTTAGGATGGCATTAGCTCTAGATCAGGGCAAGAGCTTTGGATTCCACATTCACATTAGGAGTCTCTTTCTCATTTGCTGATTCGATAACATCTCACCTTTGAGTATTATGCAAATTGCTGTTTGGGTTTGTTTGCTGCCCCTTCTTCTTAGTGCTCTTCCTTTTGCTGCTACTCCTTGCGCTTTTTTTGGTCACTTTGCACTTAATTGGCGCTTCTCTTATCTGTTAAACCATCCACCATCCATAGGTGGACTGAACCCACGCATTAACAGTTAAATTTAGACACAAACACAGACACGCACACGCACCTCCCACCACAGAGAGAGTTCGCGATGAAGAGAATTGTGAAGCGAGAGGAAGAGCACGAGACAAAGAGAGAGAGATAGTAACTAACGAAATCAAATCACAGAGAAGCGCCGTTGTAAACAAAACAACAAATGTACACACACCTACAACAACAACACAGCCAGATGTTAGGATATATCCAATAGGGTAATACACGGTCTATCCATCCAATGTTTCGAGCTTTTAGTTAGCTAAATCAAAGACAACAACTGTAAACCAAATGCAGAGACAGAGAGATACACGACGGACACTGCAGAGGCCGACTCCGAACCCGAGTTCGAATCGAACGCGCTAAATGCAAAACGAGTTGTGTTGTCTTGGCGCTCGCTCGGCGGCGACTGATCTGAAAGCAGCAGCGAGCAGCAGCAGCGGCAGCGGCCCGCAGCTTGAGTTGCTTTTGGGATGCAGCCAGCAGCCACCAGCAAGCAGCAACCAGAAACAACACCAATAACTTTCGAATGAGCTTAAAAGCAGCAGCAACAAGCAGAAGCAGAGATGGCGGCGCAGGTAGCGGCAGCGACCGAACAAAACAGAAGAAGAAGCAGCAAGAAAAATAAGCGCAGCTTCGGGAGCCGCAACATTGATACCCTTTGCAAAGAGAGCGCAACTAGGGCTCACTCGGGCCTAGTTTGCCTAGATCAGACACAGGTGTAAAGATGGACATGGGTATACCAAATAAATAGTTAATGCTCATCAAGAATATGATCAAGTATTCTTCAGTCTCCAGTTAGTCGCTGTGTTGCATACATCTGCCTCAAGTCATAATACCTTCACCAAGGGTACGAGTATAACAAAAACTCAACTCAACTGACCAGTGGCGCTGCCGCTGCTGGCGTCGCTGCTGTCTGCCGTCTGCCGCCTGCCGCCGTCTACATTGTGGCTTTTTTCACGCCGAATTGATTTTCAGTTATTTACGCCAATTTTCGGTTTTGCTTCTCCGCACTCCTGTCTCCGATTACACACAGCAACACACAGACGCACTCCCATGGTAATCTGTGTGCGCACAGACCTGGCTCCTGACTTCTGTTTCTGTCTGCATCTCTTCCATACTTCGGGACTCACCTGATCCGTAAAGTCACCCAAGTGCCGTATATCCTCCGTCTCGTGGTAGTCCTTGATCTCCTCGTGCGAGATGACCCGCTTGTCGTCCACCTGACGCACCAGTCCATCCACGGGCCGTGGCACCATTCGCTTCACCAGCTTTCCGCCGGATCCACTGTCCGGGCCGAAGGCCTCCTGCAGCTGGGCTAGCTGCGTTTCATTAACTGCGCCCGCCTGCAAGGCTGCCACATCGATCAGTTGGGCGTTCCCATCCAGTTCATCGGGCAGGTCTAGATCGCGTTTCTGTCGGAAGAGAGAGGGGGAATCGTCATTAGGCAACAGATAAACCGACTGCTGCGTCCAGTCCACTCACCTCAGTGGTTTCCGTCTCCTGCTTGTCAGTGTCCTCGGTGGTATTGGTGGAGACAATGGGGCCGGAGTCCTCGATGACTTTGCCATCCTGCAGCTTCACTTGTCGCTTCACTCTCGTCTCGATCTGCCTGGTCGTGGTTAGCTCTGTCTTTCGCTTCGTTATCCACTCCTCTGCAATGATCAAAAGCTGCGGTTAGAGCTTTGCGTTTCGAGCCTCTCCCAAAAGAAGACTACAGAAAGCTTTGACAGCCGATGCTCAGACCAAGCCCAAGCTGAAGGGAAGCTTTTCCGTCTCAATACTTATTATGAAAGCACAAAGGACTTTGATTGGGTTGTTGGTCAATTCCAGTTCTTTTTTTTTGAGGCTGTCATTGCCTCATTTGCATGTGGATAGAGCCCCTTTTGGAAGTTGCAACTTCTAACAAAAGAAACGGCTGGATTGAGGGGAGGGGGGAGGCACAGAGACTGAAGCGCTTCAGCGATCTGCTGCCGCTCATGAGCTGCGCTCGCCCAATTACGTAACCAAGTCCAAGTTGGTCTCTCGGCCACACTCGCAGTCTCAGTCGCAGTCTCTGTCTCAGTCTCAGTCGCAGCCGCAGTCTCTGTCCCACTCCGTTCTCTGCCTAACTGTACTTGGTGCGGTGTGTGTTTGTGCCTGTGTTGGGCAACCTGCACTCAGAGGTGGGCCAAGTGCTCTCTTCGAGCACGGACATCCGACAACTGGCAGAGCACAGATTTCTGCTCTTTTTTTGTTGTGTTTTTTCTTGTTGCATCTGAAGCCGAGTTTTTGCTTCGCTTTTTTTTGCATCGACAGCGTCTAGGCTCGCTCTCCGTCTCTGGCTGCATTGAAGCCGCTGGACCATTAAAGGTCGCTTATATAATCTATCTGCATTCGCAGCAGCAACAGCAACAGCAGCAGAAACCGAAACGAGACGTCTCGTTGTCTGGCGTCTAGGGGGGAGCTTCAAATTCGAGCCCGCAATCGCCCATCCGCTGGGCAGTCGATCGAACAAAAGTACAGTACAGACTGCCTATAGAAGACCGCACCACAGTCGAAGGTAAGCTGAGAAATGTATTTTATATTTCGCTAGAGAAAATATCAGCGATGAAGGGTTGGCCTTGGTTGGAAGAAACTTTGAGGAGATTTCCAAATTGTGTTTGAGGTTTAAAGTACAATTATTTGGGTGATCGTTTAGGGACGATTTGAAGCAAGTTTCCCATGGCAAATTATAGAAATTATATTCCAGCACAACTTCAGGAAGAACTTTAAGACTTGTTGCAGCAATAATTATACTTAGCTAATGGACAATCTAAGAGGATGAGCTAGCAAAAATGTCTACAATTGCAAGTAATTTGCTGATTTGTTGATCGGCCCCCCAAATGGGTTTCTACTGTGGCAAGTGCTCTGTCTGGTCTCGTCCCTGTCTATTGTTCGTGTACATTTGCCTGACCAGACTGTTTATCTTTATCATTTGTGCATATTGTGCATATATCCGCATTGTTGCAACTGCCTCTGCCTCTGCCTCTGCTGCGGCTCGCAGAGCACTTCATAAATAGCAGCAAAACTTTGGCAGTAACAACTGCAGCAATCACAATTAAGCAAACGAAAGGGAAGGGAACAGAAGGGTAGGGAAAGGAAAAGGGAAGAGCAAGCGGCTACACTTGGAGGTGGTTCGTTGCTTGTGGTGCAGCAGGTTGTGGCAGAGGCAGAGGCCGAGGCGGTTTCGTTTTCATTGTTCGATTCGATTCGTTTCGATGCGATCGATTGCGCTTGGGCTGACGCTAATGTTAATTTATGTATGTTGCATGGCCACGCCCACCTAACAAGCCGCGATTTGTGGCAACGATTTGGCCACAGCCACAGCCAAAGATTGCATTACACATCTGAGGCTCTGTCTGATCTGCTGCACACACTTTGGACTAATTGTGGTATCGATTATGGCTGTCAACCCATTTCCTAGCAATTGCTGGGAAGGAACTTGCTGCCACTTGCTGCAAGGAAGGTGTTTCCCAGTGTTGCACCAATTATTGTAATTTTTGCTCATAATCTCCGCCCGTTTGCATATGGGCAAATGTCGTCGCTGGCTTGTCAGGCTGCTGGCCGCCTTTCAGTTGATTTTTTAATGATTTGCTAACGTGGGAAATCTGCGCAGTTTTCTGTCTCAGTGCTGCGCTTTTCCATGCATTTCCATTTGCATTTTGCTGCTGCTGCTGCTGCCGCTGCTGCTTGTTATTTCTAATTTTTTACACGTTTTTCACTCTGGCTCTGGCTCATACATTTTTCAGTAATCGACTTATTGTTGGCTGTTGCAGCTGGCAGTGGCAGTTGGCGCCTTTGTGTTATGTTAATCACATAATTAAATCAAGACTTTCCTTCTATAATTTCCGCAAGTGGTGCCCCCGGAGCGATTGCAAGGGAGCGTTAAGGAGTTTGCGATTAGCTAGCTGCATTTTCAATATGGGAAGGGATTTCTCTTTCATGATCTTTCACTTTCATTTCCCATAGGTGTTCCTTTCCCCCACACCCCCCCACTCTGTCATCCCACCCGTCGCATTTTGCTCAAATATCGATCTGATTGAGTCGATTCCCCGCTGACTCCCTGACAATCGATAGCCGAGTGAGTAATCGAGCTCCCCCCATCTCTAGCTGTGATCTCACGCCCCGCTGGATCGCAGGTTTCGGACAACTCGATGATGTCAGTGGATTTGCTCATTGCAATTGATTTGATAGATCGATCAGCATATAATGAACTGATAAATAGAGGCTTATCCATAAGGATGGCATATCCTGGCAGATCAACGATTTTATTCACTTGAAGCAATCAATTATGATCAAATGTTAGCCCGTTTGGATCCCTCACTCACCTTCTTTGGTTATAGCTTCTGTATCGCAATTTGTTGCCGCTGCCTCGTTGCTCTCCTCGTCGTCTTTGGGTTCGAATTCGACCTGCGAAGTATCAATGTCGTAGAAATTAACGCGGGTCACGTGACGCACGTAGTCAGTGGTGGTGGCGGTAGCTGTGGTTGCATTTGCATTTGGATTGAGATTGGGACTGGTGATTGCTTGGTGGTTAGTAGTGTATCTGACGGCGGGCAGTAATGGTTGCGTGGGCACGGCCTGGCCCTGGACACGCAGGACGATTGCTGGCCGTTGCAGAAGGGCTGCTGGGTGTCCGTGGGCGCGCGGTGGCTTGGGCACGGCATTTGCGGGCTGCCGGACCGGCACCCATCTTCCCTGGGCAAAGGCAGGGGCTGGCAGTGCTGCTGGCTGCTGATGGCTATGACTATGACTAGGTCGGAGGACGGGACGGGGTGGCTGCTGCTGCTGCTGCTGCCGGACCTGATGCTGTCGCTGGAGATAGCTGGCCGGTATGGCCGTGTCCCCCGTGGATGCCGACGAGGACTCATTGCTGCTGCTGCGATCGGTGCAGTCCGAGGGTTGTGGAGGATCGTGCTTGGGCGGTGCCTGTGCCTGTGCTTGTGCTTGGATGTGGGCGTGACTGCTGCTGCTGCTGATGCGGCTGCAAGTGCATGGCGACAGTAGGAGGATCACCACCATTCGATCATCTGGCGGTGGCGGTTGCTGTGGCTGTGCGCTTTCTGCTGACTACATCTGCTGCTGCTGCTGCTGCTGCTGCTGCTGCTGCCTCTGTCCCAGCCCGTGTTCGGCGCCAGCTCTGGTCCCAGCTGCCCGTGGCAACCACGCGATAAGTACTTTGGCTTGTGAACTTGCTCTGCAGCGGATCCCGTTCGCATTGGCCACGCAAAACATCTCAGAGCGCGACTCCTTCAAAAGTGACCAAAACTCTGCCGACTTGCGAGCCAAATCAAAGCGGAATGAGAACAACAAAATTTAGCCATAAGTTATGGACATTCCATACATATAAACATGTACTCGTACATATGTATATGGTGAGTGAGAGAGAGAGAGAGAGGTGATGCCAGTAAGGGCTGCCGATGGGCGTTAAACCCACCAAGCGTTAAGGCCCCAAACTGGCCATGTGCAGCTGAGCGAGTGCCGCGCCACAAGCTCATTAAGCCGCCAGTGGAATTAACTGGATCTGGGACTGGTACTGGCACTGGCACTGCTGCTGGGACTTGCTCAGCGAAAATCAGAGAACAAAACGCGTCCGAAACTCAACTCAAAGAGCAGAGTTCAGGGCGGCCAAAATGGACACAAATAAACTCGATGTCAGTTGGGTTTGAACTGTGCCCAAAATGCGGACAAAGGTCAGACAGCGTGTGGCCACAGACTGCTGCCAGCACACCCTTCCATTTGATCCCCTTCAACTAACATCCTTAAGATGGTTTTCCCATGGCTCTACATTCGCTTATGTATGCAAATATGTAAATATGTATGTAAGCGTATGTACACCAATGTAATGTCTTTATGGCAACCACTGAATGACCTACATTATCGCTGCTAACCATCCAAAATGGATATCCAACATCGGACAATCGCTTATCTGTCGGCACTTCCTATGGACGGGGCACATCTCCCACAGCTTGCCCACCAATTTGTTGCTGCCGCCGTGGCTGTTGTGCGAAAACGATTCTTGAATTGACAATTAGGCGGCAGCGAGCAATAAATCTGAAGAGTGAGTGCCATTGTTGTTGGGTTCTCTTGATTTGCTATTTTCGGTTTTTAGCGATCGATTTGGTGCTGCCAACGGTGCTGGGGCCGGGCCGGCTCAATAAGCATTCGTTGAAGCCGCAAAAACTGACGTCAGACAGCAGACCGACACAACAACAATTAATTGTGGCTGCAATTTGGCCATTTTAGTAATTGTTTCCGGTCAAAAGCGACTTGTTGGCTGGTTGGTGGATTGTTGGTGATTGGCATATGGATGGTTATGAGCAACAACAATTGTCAGCGAATCGCAGAGAGAGCGAAGAGAGCGAACAGGGAATATGGAGGGAGAGGCTTGGCTTCTGTCTGTCAACGCTTAAGGCGCGCTGGCTCCCTCTTTTGGCGAGGGGTGGAATTGGGGAGTGGCCAGCTGTGAGTCAATCAACTCCACACTGAGCTTTGATGCCCACATTCTCCCCACCCCCCGCCAAAGGCGCTCCCACAGGAAAGGGTATTCATCGGCTCTCTTTGTGGCCTGCTGCTGGGAGCTGAATTTAGATTTGTTTTGGAGTTTGGCACAAAGTCTGACAACTCCGAATGCAATCTCGCAGTGCCTTTTACTTGACCCAAAAGCAGCAGCAGCAGCAAAAGCAACAACAACAACAAAAACAACAGCAGCAATGACAACTTCATGTGAGAATGCTTCAAGCTGAGACAAAGTTGGAGCCGAGCCCACAAGTCACGCACTGGTCAACGACGAATAGGTATCCAAACAGGCCCCCCCTCTCGACGCAGCCATCCCCTACCGCATTGTTGTTGCAGCTAATTCACGCCTTTTGACCATACAAAGACATTGAATTGTGGTAGCAGTCCAAAACTAAACAAAATAACAAACAAAGTTTCCTTTTAGAAGAGCTCGCAACCAAATCACAAATAGTTCAGACCTGCTGCACACTGCTTCCCTCTCTCCCCCCCCCTCTCCCACTCCCACTCACACTCCAACGACAACGCTGCTTACCCCCTAAAATCAGCAGCAAAATACAACAAATAAACAAGTTGAAAGAGCGGAAGAGGGAGAGGGCGACAACAACAGTTGAAGCTCTTTGAAAAAGGCAGCCACACTTAACCGCAAACTAACGGCAACGGCGAACAGCGAGACAGTGACAGGAATAGAAACAACAACAGCAACAACAGCAACAGTTGTGTTGTGGGTGCTTTGCAGCCTCCCTCCTCCCTCCACCCTTTCCACCCCACGATCTACCACTTTGTCAGCCCGCCTGCTGCCCGCCCGCACGGTGTCGCCGTCCACTTTGTGTGTGCAGGCTATGATTTGTTGCATGAGTGTGTTTCTCATGGCTGTTGCTGTCTCGATACCCTATCGACAAGAAGGCATGGTGATTAACACTTACTTACATTCAGGTATTCCCGAAGCACAGACACAAATTTGATCAAACTCGTATGACAATAACCTAGAGCCAACACATGCATGTCTGACAAACATGTTTGCGAGGGTAGGGTATTAAAGGCTGCGGCGAAACCAAACTAGCCTTCCGTTTCTGTTGTTATTTCTCTCGGACTTGGAACTTTTTAATGGTGGGAAAATATTTGCGCCTTATGGCCGCCATGGTGGTGGCGGTGGAGCTGCAATATTTCTCTAATAGGAACTAGGAACATTGGGATTGTTGCGTACACCACTCGATCGAGAGCAAGGAGGAGTAGGGGAATGATGTAAATAACGAAAATACGCTCCGTTGAGAGAGAGAAGAAAATGTAGTACGAAATAAATGTACAGCCAATATGCAGTTAAGAGAAACAGCAACAAATGTCACGACAGAAGTGCAAAGAAAAACGAGACGAAACGAGGCGAGCAGCAAAAGTTATTCAGCCAGAGTGGGGGGTGGGGAGTGGGGAGTGCAAGAGTCGAGCTAAAGATTAATTTTTCGCACGTACTAAAGCCAGAGCCGAGCCATGTACGCGAGATAGAGCTGGCAGCTGGCAGCCAGCGGGGCACACACACACACATGGATGGATGCCCTAAGCAATGGACAAAATGGGAATGGGTCGCATAAATCTCTCCTCTCTAATTCGCTCCCACCCCAAGCGTACACACGTCAACCTGCGCGATCATCACTGCGTGGACACCCTCTGGGCATGGATCAATTCCTCCATCCTCTCTCTCTTTCTGTCTCTCACTCTCCTGAGCTCTCCTGAGTCTCCTCTCACCGTTCTCTCTGGGCACCAGCACACACGAACACACTCTTTGGCGTTGTCACACTTTGCACTTTGCCTTTGCCATTCAGGCCGAGGGGCAGCAGAAATAACAATTAGCAAACAAAAATTACAAAAACAACAAAAACCGCAAATTGTGCAATAACAATTAGCAATAAATACGAGTAGGTATCGCTCTGGCGCACTTTTGTTCGTTTTTTCTGGTTCGAATTTAAACGTTATTAAATGAAGCGCAGCCCCACAACAAAATGCAACAACAAAAAAAAACAGAAGAACAGCCGCGCAACCGAAGCCCGAAAATCAAACAACAAGAAATTAAAAACCGACGGTAAACAAAACGCGCGCGACGGAGCGCTGCTGAAGGAGAGCGCAAGCGCGAGTGCGAGTACGAGCGAGAGCTTCGATGGCGCGCCTACGACTGGGGTATGGCGGCAAGCTGCACCGTTAGTTTGTTACACCTGAACTGAAAAGTTTTTGGGCCCAAGCCGCCGCCGCCGCCGCTGCCGCCAATCATTGTGTTTTTTTTTCCCGCGACGCGAGAGCTTTGCCACTGCCACCTTACACAAAAGTAACCAAGTATTTATGTAGATATGTACGTAAATATATATGTATGAGTGTACATGGTGTTCGTGTATGTAGCGGGTTAGGGGGTGGCATGGAAATATGTGCAAATGCAGCCACAGGTACCAGGGAGTACTCTGTACTTACCAGTTCATTTTGCTCGTCTTTGGAGCCAGCTTTGGATTTGATGGTCTTGCTCAGAGCCATGGCGTTAATGGAGCTGCCACCACCAGCAGGAGCTTAGATCCACGCTTTGTTTGTCTCCTTTTGTTGTTGTTGGTTCTGTTGCAAAATTTACTTCTTGTAACTCAACAGCAATAAACTTATTCTGCAGTTGTAGACCGAAAGCTTCTCATTGGATTGCGACTGTGCTTAGCCGAGGTTTCAATCCAATGTTGCGCCTGAAAGTATGCAGCGAGTTAATACACCAAAGAAAGAGAATCAAAACAATAAACATTAAAATGTTTCAAAGGCTATTGATAGCTTGAAAACTTAAGCACTTAAGCACTTAATACACTTATTATTGTTTTTAAAACAACAAATTTTAAATTATTTTTGTGTCATACTTATAAAAGTGCTCATTTTGCTCAGTTGATCATTTGGATAACTTTTGCCTGTACTAAAATATTGCACTTAGCTTAATGTCTAATACAACAAATTGGTGCTTTTTCGACCTCCCGATATTGAAATAAAGTCCTTTTTCATACAAGTACAATATTCAGCTGTGCTCTTGGAAATGTTAGTATTTTTACAGAAACTTCTAGTCTAGTCCACAAGTCTCTAACCACAAGGAATTGCACTTTGCACACATTTCACTAGCATTCCCTTTCCTGTTTCTAAAACGCTTTAGAAAATAAGCCAAGAAAACGGGTTTCATAGAAATATAAATGTGTATGTCAAGAGAATCGAAAAAAAGCAACGAAACTTGAACCAAAATTAAACAATTTGATGTTCTAAATGTTTTCTCATACATCATGTACATTGTACATCATCAAATAGTACCCACAATTTGCCCAACAATTTGTAAGGGCAAAGACTTATAAAATCCTTAAAAATGCTATTGCCATGAGGAAAAGAATTGCCTCTGAGGAGAAAAGGATGAACTTCCAATAGGGGAAGGAGAGTGATGTTTTATTCCCAATTTCTGGGGACACCAATTACTGTTTTGTTCCTCCTTGGACTCGATTTGAACTATGTAAAACCATACTTATTCTGCCTTTTGGAGTGATCAGAAGATCTGCTTCTTCTCTGGCTTTTCTCATTTAAGATAATTGCTGCTCTCGAACAACTGCTTTGAACTGATGGTGGCTGCTGCCCACTCGCTGTTTCGTCGCATAGTTTCGAGCGCATTTGGTCAAAATGAGTTTTCGTTTTTGGCTTTGAAGCCTGATGGCCAAAGCATTTGAAACGCCTTCGGGCCGCAGCGGCACACCACCCGCCCCCGCCTGTTAATGAAACGAGCGTTGAAGCGTTCTTGCCACAACACCAACAACAACATCGAGACAAACAAAAGCAACAACGAAAGTAAAAACATAATAATATTGTTGACACACAAACAGTTTGAAGTCAACAAATCTACAAAATCAGAGGATTTTACGATGCCCGAACACCGAGCGCCACCAAGGCGAGATCCATCTACGTAGATCTCAAAATGGATTTGCATATGTGCATATGTACATACATATGTACGTAAATAGGTACGTAAATATGTGTTCCAGATATATACTAGACATGATCATGTATAGACATCGAAACCCATATATTCCGACATATATCAAATATTGATAGCTGCTCGAAATGACGAAATGAGCGAGTTATTTGCGTTTTTTTTCTCTTTTTTTGCCACTCTTAACGCTTTTTTTTCTTTTTCTTTCTTCGGCCCACACAGTGTCGGGCCAGTATCTGCCATATGAATATTATAGAACTGCGATCTGCTGTATCTGTGTCGCGCTCTCTGCCAGTGTGCGTGAGTGCGGCAAACATAACGTCGTACATGGCACATGAAGTCGAACTGACAGTTTGTCATACACCCAGCTACAGTGTAACAGTCCTAAGATGATTCGTCGAACAGATCTTGCATGATTTCAAAACATAGATGAATATTCATAGGACAAATGAACATATGAACCAAAGGAATGATGAATGATTGGATACATCAGATCAATGAAGAAATGGGCATGACCACCCATAAGGTGTGAATGAGTTTCTAGGTTAATGAATGACTGCGAAAGTCGCTGCAGAAATTAATGAATGAATGAGTGAAGGAATGGTTAAGCGTGCGTATGCATACCCATAAAAAATACATACAAGTTTGCTTAAGATATGATTAAATCACAGTTTTCGAACGATTTGTTGCTTTTTGGAAGCATCTTTACGTGTTTCAAGAACATTTTAGCTGCATTTTTAGCTATATTTTGAATCTATTCAGCCAGAAAATGTTGAACGAAAATTGCTTTCTGATAAGGACTCCTACGGGTTGCAGGGCAGAGGCTTACTTTAGGATTATTTTCAAATGAGGAAAGGAGGAAAGGAGGAAAAATATGATTTTAGATTTTTTGAATTTTCCTTTTATGAATTGAGTATTATGTTCCAAAGTTAGAAGTTGTTCTCAAGACTTCACATCAGGAGAGTTTGCGCCTTAAAATTGAAACTGAAACATAATGTTTTCCCTAGCGAAGGCTTCACTGTAATCATATGCAAAACATTTTACGACGACCTCTGCGAAAGCCACACAAAAATTGAAGTACAAACAAACATCGCGCCAGAGTCATCGTCATCGTCATTGTCAAGTTGAATCGATTTCGATTCGCAAAACGATATCTCTGGATATACGAATTTCGGAGCGAGTCCAGCACTGGGCAATGGGCACTTGGGCTACATCAGATGATCTCTCTCTCGCAGATCACAGATCGAACACTTAACAAAAAGAAAAACAAACAAATAAACGCACAGATGGAGTTGGGGGACAGAGCGCGGCACAGCGAGAGAGACAGGGCCAGCGAGGGAGAGAGAGAGAGCGGGGGAAGAGGAATCTAATTGGCCAAAAGACACATGAACGGACAGCTGGCCAAACAGATGTTGCAAAAATGGCTAATGGGGCAGACGAGCGTGTCCAGAATGGTAGACTGGAGCGCGCCTAGGGATGGGCGCCCCTCAAGGATGACAATCTATCGATTTTCAGTCCACCGAGCATCGATAGGTGGAGTTATTCGGGATGTGGGCGTGATCTTTTGATGGTTATACCGTTCGATTCGATTATTCACTCAGTATTAACAATAACAATAACAGTAATAACAATGCAACAGAAGCACACACACCACACACACACACACACACACACACACACACACTAACCGAAAGGGTAGGACGAGGGAGAGATAGACAGTACTTAGAAGGAGCCGCGCGCACGTTTTTGTGTTGTTGTTGTCGTTTTTTGTGTGTCCGCCCGTCGCGAGAGCACTCGGAGCAGCAGGCCAGGCCAAATGGTTTGTTGTAGTCCGCCTGTGCCAGATTCACAACTGATCTACCTGCTGGCATAGCCGTAGCTCCGTTGCCGTCTGTCGCCGCAAAATTGGCGATCGCGCGCGCTGCTCAGCCGCCGCTCCCTGCCCCAACCCCAGCCCCAGCCCTAGCCCCAATCTGAGCCAGAGCCACAGCCACAGCCCCACCGATCGGCGATCAGTATTTCCCATTCGCATTCACAACAAGCTAAGCCCCAGCTTTGTGGTCGGTACATCTGCTAGCCAGCCACTTGGGCATTCATTCAAGCAACACAGACAGAGCAGAGCAGAGAGTGAGAACCGCAAAGAGCGAGAAAGAGAGAGAGCAGAGGCAGCGGCAGCGGGAGAGAGCAATTCCGAATCGAAGCTGGCCAGCAGCCGCAGCAGCAGCAGCCATGATGCGAATACCTGTATCGGGGCAAGGTGTGTTTAGTCAAGGTGAAGCACTTCCGGTCCAGCCAATATTCTTTGAGGTTTCCACACTCTCCCAGAACATTTCTCACGTCTCGCATGCACATAAAAACGAAAGTGAAAGAAGTGCATAGGAGAGCTTCACGCTAAAGCTTAACTCTGCCTCACCCCACATTAATGAGCTTTGGGATCGGGGCTGACTGAGCGGATCAATGAGAATGAGAATGCGAGAGAGCAAGAGCGAACAGCTACCCTAACGTTAGATGGGTATGCACACACGCACAACAGTTAAACCGTAAGCCGCTTGGTAGGGTAGCCAACATTCGATGCTTCTGCTTGTGGCTTGCTGCGACAATATTTGGTTGGAGCAACTTGTCGCTTGAAGGTTAGGCCCGATTGGAATGCTGGCCGGCTCAAAGCGTTGGCGGTTAGGCAACGACAGAGAGCAAGAGAGAGACAGAGACAGACAGTGAGTGACCTGCGCACACACCTACACTCGGACGCAGAGTAAACCTCATGTTGGCGTGTGTCTCATGACATTTCGCAGAATCGCTGGGGGGGGAATATCAAAACTGCCCGCCAAACTGATAAACTGTTCAGGGCGGGGGACTGGGGGTGGAACGGAACTAGGAAATGCCTTTTGTCATTGGCACGCGCTGCATGCACTGCTTGCCGGGAGGGGGGTGGCCGTGTCGGAAGAGCAACAATAGATAGAAAATACTCTCGCCCTGGTTTTTTCATGGAATTTTATTCTTTTTTATTGTTTTCATTTCTCATTAAGGTTTTTCTTTCTGTCTGTGTGTGTGATGATGATGATGATGATGTTTGGACCGAACGAAAGGATTGGCTTCCACTCCCAACACAACGAAAAGAGAGAGATGCAGCGGGAGAGAGTATCGTTCACGCACGCTCACTCCCTACAAAATGAAAGCGAGATTGAGAGAGAGCGAAAGGATGAATATCTCTATCAGTCAGCTGATCCATTCCAGTCGTCCCCTTTCGTTGCATTCCTTTCCGCCTCGAGTGTTTTACAGTAAGTACAATCATAACCTTAATCTCTACAGAATGTGCAATTATTGATCTTTTACAATTTTCATTTATAGTTTTTATGTATTTCTGCTGTTGTTTTATGGATGCCTTTTTGTTTCTTAAGCTAGGGACAGCTGATTAAAATTGAAACTTACGAATGTCACATGGTAAAAAAAAGATCAAAAGAATATTCATTAAAAAATCGGCGAAATAAATCCATTCTAGGACAGAATTTAATTGCAAATATGATTAATGATCTCGTTCTGATTTGATTTGATTTCTAAGGGTAGGTAAGTAAGATTATTGATGATGATGCTACTGGTTCTTGGGCGATGACACTGTTTCACTTCTGCATTATGTTTAAACTAATTACATAAATTATGCTAGGATAGCGCGTGATTGTTAAAAAAGAGGACTACATAAATTAATTGGGACGCTGTCGTCCCGGTTTCTCTTGGTGATTCCCCCCCTTCTACATTCTAGATTCGGACAGCAGGGCCGACTCGGACGCCTCGAGTGGCCCACCCAACCGCCGATGTGTCGTGTAAATACGCAATTTTATATGATTACTGGATGTTCGTTTTCTTTGGAGTAGTGGTTGTGGTTCATTCTCTCTTTGTAGGTCTTCCTTAAGTTCTTTTCTATCCCCCCCCCACCTGGCTGGTATCCTGGTTGATTGCATCAGCTCTGCTTTTGGTTGCTCCTCGTTACTGGATCAGTGTAAAATTTCATAGCGCGCCTTCACTCATCGCTCTACTAAATAATTGCTTCCATCCGTCCATTCCCGTCCAGTTGTCCCCGCCCGTGTTAGTCACCGAAGCCGAAGCCGTTTGCTTCCTTACTGCTCTGCTTCCACCGTGTGTTCCTGCAACTGTTCCTCCTGCGCCTGCAGTGAGTAGTGGCTGGAACTCCACTTATGCCTCTCATAACCTCTTCAACATGCGCTTCTTCTCCTTGAGCAACTTCTCCTTCTTCTTGTCCTGCAGCTTCTTGTCCAGGCCCGCATGCTTCTTAGTTGAGGGTCCATCATCATCTTTGGCATCGCTCGCAGCGCTAACACCGCACTTGGCGGGCTAAACCCAAATGAAAATCGGTTGAGATCGAAGATATAATCCATACGAACGTAAGGGAACACTTACCTGGGCATGGATCTCCGTCATCATGCGCGCTCTCTGCGAGTAGTCATCGTATCGTTCGAGCAGCATCTTGCCAGCCTCCTCGTTGAGTGCAGACTCCGGATTGGGCACAATCAGCAGGCATTTAATGGTAAGCAGTATGTGTTTGATACCCAGATCCGGCTTCCAGTCCTTCTTCAGTGTGTTGACGCAAATCTCGCCGTTGCTCGCCACATTTGGGTGAAAGATTTTGGTTAGGAAATAGGCCTTTGGCGGCGTTTGTGGGAAATCTTTGCTGAGTGTCAGCTTGACGCGGAAGATGCCAACGGCGTACGGTGTGCCCGCTGGTCCGTCGATCAAGGCCTGTATATCGGTGACATCGCTCTCGTTTATTAGCACTTTAATGCCCTCCGGCGGCGTGGTTTCCATCTCTTGCAGCTCCCTCATCACCTGCCGTATCGTTTGCGGCGACAGGTTCTCCACATTGGAATACTGCTAAAAGTGGTACAGTTTTTCAATTGTTTTAGTTTTGATTTTCAATCTCCCAATATTTTGGATACATTACCGAACTCATGGCTGTTCCTGTGCCCAACGGATGCTTTGTAACAGTTCGTGTGCGTGTGTATGTGTGTGTGGAGGTTTTTCAAGGTTTCGCGACGGTGCTATCCTGGGCCCGCAGCTTGGAGGCTTGACTCCAAAAGTGTGTTGCAATCTCTCTTCGCGCGGAGAAGACGCCAATGTGCAATCTGGTGCTGCTGTGTGCTGGCGGCACTTGGCGTGTTTTTTTTTCACTTCTGCCAATTGGCGTAGTCGTTGGAGTGGAAAACTACTCTTGTTTCACTGTCTTTTGCAGTTTTTGCTTGCTTCTGCTTCGAGTGGGAGGGTTTGCTTTGGTTTGGTTTGGGTTTCTTCTTCTGTTTTCGCACGCTTTTCACTTTTATGCCTAATAGATATTTGAAGACTTTTGAATTTTGCCTTGCGATGGATTTCAAATCGATTTGATCGCCTGCTTTGTTGCTGTTGTTGTTGTCCTTCTTTTTTCGTCACATTTAAACAAATTCTGTCAAATTGCACACTTCACGCTCAACAACAACACGAAAACAGCTTCCATTTACAGAAACCCTCGTCGTATGGCATGCGCTACACATCAGGCATGCTGACTCGCCAAAACGTCCCTCGTACAAACCAATTTGAGAAGCCGCGTTTGATGGTAATTCAATTACAAATATACAAAAACTGGTACAATTCAGCTTTACGCTTACCCTGGTACACTTTTTATAGTTAATTAAATCAAAATATGCATTATTCTTCGCATCGCTCACTATGTAGGGTGTACGTGAGTGGGCATAGCCTAAGCAAACATGCAGCTCTCTACACTTCTTTCAGGGCGCAATAATAGGGTTGTCCCGCTCTGGCGCACGCATATGAGCGCATCCCAGCTGCAGTTGAAGTTCACACTAATTTCAGTGCAACTATTTTCCTGGGGTCTTTGATGAAGCTGAAATTAAAAATATGCAGAACATTTTATGAAGACTGCGGTAAAATGGCATTTGTGAGCTGGCAATTGCAGACAAAAAAATAAATAGCGATGAATTGCAGGGGCGGTGGTTCGGTGTGGCCGTTTGCCAGCACTGCAGCGCATTCCGCACACATTGCGCATTTTCCAACACCACACTCCAGCGCTGAGCGAGATCTACTACATCCATCTCCATCCATTTCTTTTATTTAATTAGTTTTAATTTAGATTTCTAATTCTAATTTATTAAAACATTTTAATTTCTGTGACTCGCATCCCGTTCGGCTCGCCTCGCTCCGGTCCGGTTTGTCCGTGTGAGCCCCCGCCCACCGACACCGACACAGAAACAGAGCCAACCCAAGTGTGTGCCTGCCTGCCCCCTCCGTTGTGTGTGCGTTTGCTGAAAAATTGTCTGTTGTGTGGAAAAAAATGTCGAAGAATAAAATAAACACAACCTCGGCCACGGCGACCGGCGCTGAAACGAATCTAATCGAAGTGAAATCAAAGGTGACTACTCCCAGGGAAGAAAAATTAATGCTGCTGTGCCGCTGCCGTGCCGCTGGCACGCCATTATGGCTACTAACACTATAATCCGTCGGGGTCAGGTCGATGTTGATCAAGCGGTGCCATTGCTGATTCATGCGTGTAGAAATGGCAATGCAAACGGGTTGCCTCCAGTGGATCAGCCAGCACCTGTAGGCTGCAGGCTGGGCGCAACAGGCCGTGCAACAGTTGTTGCAGGCTGCAATTTTTCACTGCAAATTGCAAATCTTAATTCGCACTGGAAGAACAGCTCTAATGGCCATTTGCATTTTCAGTTCGATGCCGAATTCCGACGCTGGAGCTTCAAGCGCAACGAAACGGAGCAGAGCTTCGACAAATTCGCGGCACTCATCGAGCAGCTGCACAAGCTGGCGAATATTCAGTTTCTGATACTCTACATCGATCCGCGGGACAACGACCTGCTGCCCATCAACAACGATGATAACTTCGGGCGTGCACTCAAGACGGCACGACCCCTGCTGCGTGTGATAGTGCAACGCAAAGGTGAGAGCGCAGCGAACGCCCCTCTGAGCCGATTTCCACTTTAAATGCTTTCCCCCTTGCAGATGATCTGAACGAGTACTCTGGCTTTGGGACGATGAAGCCGCGCAACCTGATTGGCAGCATTCTGCTCGGCCATACGCCGGTTAAGACCAAGGCGCCATCGATATCGAAGCCGCACGACTTTCGCCAGGTTTCGGCCATCATTGATGTGGACATTGTGCCGGAGACGCATCGGAGGGTGCGCCTGCTGAAGCACGGCAGCGACAAGCCGCTGGGATTCTACATACGCGACGGGACATCGGTGCGGGTGACGTCCAGCGGCCTGGAGAAGCAGCCGGGCATATTCATATCGCGCTTGGTGCCGGGCGGACTGGCCGAGAGCACCGGCCTGCTGGCCGTCAACGATGAGGTTATCGAGGTGAACGGCATCGAAGTGGCTGGCAAGACGCTGGATCAGGTCACCGACATGATGGTGGCCAACAGCTCCAACTTGATTATAACCGTCAAGCCGGCCAATCAGCGCACGCTCACGTCCACACATCGCGGCTCCTTCTCGCGCAACAGTCAGCTGTCGAGCGGCTCGCATCACACGAATCACACGAACACCTCCGATGAGATTGAGCACGACGATCAGGATGATATTGTCGATCTAACGGGCGTCACGCTCGATGAGAGTCCCACGGGCACCTCCTCCACCGGCAGTCACAATAATCATCAGCCGCAAACGCAGCAGCAGCAGACGCAGCAGCAGACGCAGCAGCAGTCATCGTCACCGCCCACGCATCACCATCCGGCAGCCTCCAATGCGTCCACAATTATGGCCAGCGATGTCAAGGATGGTGTGCTGCACTTGTAAGCCAGGCAGCCAGCGACAAAGGGAACGGCCAGCGACGACCACACCACACCAACACACCAGAGAACCAGAGAGAGTGCCGGCCTGTCGCGCGGGGTACATTAGTGTGTAGATCGAGAGCCTTGAGCCAGTCAATTAAGCGTAAAGTTCAATGAGATAATCCCCGCCACAGGCCACGTACATATATCATCATAACATATATAAAATGTTTATATATGCAGCTACACGACTATCCCCCATACATTCCACACACACACACACACCCACACCCACACACACACATTCATTTGCATGTTTTTGGAATGCAGTTTGTCCCTTTGTTTTTTTTATCTATTTTCCTTTTACTTTTCATATTTATTTGTGTATTTAAATTTGTAGTCCCCCCTCCCAACACCCACACATTCCCCCTCTGACGATGTTGCATTAGATTAGAGCGAGATGGCAAGACGGAGATTGAGACAGAGCAAGCATTAAATGCTGAAAAAGAGCGAGACAGAGAGAGAGAGAGAGAGAGAAACACATTCCATTTTATGTAAACCCAAAAAAAGAACTCGCGAAATTTGTGCACATTTAAGGCGTGGATTTGTGTGCATTATTTTTAAACAAAAGATTTCTGTAAGTTCCATTTTACTTGTGTGTCCAATTTAAACTTTTATTCCACATTTTGTTATGTTAAACAATTGTTAATCATATCTAATTTTTTTTTGGTCATTTTACACTCGTGTTTTTGTCGTAATTGTCGTAATTGTGTGTCCCCAATACTCGTTCCAATTTTTTTTAAAACAAATACAAATATTTATGTTCATCATCGTAGGATAGAAGAGAAGTTCGGGGAAGATAAAGTTAAACAAACACCAACAGCGCCTTCGCCTTTAAGAGAGCAAATTCGATACTTTTTATATGTTTACAAGCAAAATATATACATATATAAAATATACAAAATAATAATGATAGCGCATCCGAGCATGTTGTGCACGCATCTAATTAGACCTAATGGAACACGAACACGCGAACACACACACTGAATACGCTTTAGCGAAATCGAAGGAAAGACATTCAGCCCAGGCAATACCTTAGCTAGCTCCACTATAGATAGAATGATCTGAGATTGGTGACAGGCAGCGCATCCGAAACTACAGCCCAAAACCCTCACGCATATACTGTGAATAAATTATAATCCAGCTGAACAACTGAGAAGAAGAAACGAAAGAAAAACTTATATTTTGATGTATGTATTATTATTTTGTAATAAATCTAAGAAAAGTGTAATCGAAACTCGAAGCACAATTTGTTATTCGTTATGGGAGTCTGGAGAATTCCACAAGTTTACAGAAGGAATCGGGTTTCAGCTGAACATTTAGCAGTCATTGTCTGAGGAATGTAATCTAGAACTATTTCCTTATTGTTCTTTGTCAGAAATCGCCTTTAAATGAGTTTGCGAGGGAGGAGACTGTGGCTGAGGGCAGGTCCCACAATTGTTTCATCATTTTTACACGCTAATTATAATCAAGGTAAGGATATTTGTGGCTTTTACGCTCGTCCGCAAGTGCTCAACATTCACGCAACTTCCGAAGCGACTCTCAGGTTTCATGGCTAACATTAAATGCCAAACGTGGTGGAAGATTAGATGCGGTTGGTGCTTGGTGCTCAGCTCGCTTAAACGCTGGGCGCGGGAGCGGGCGCATTATTCTCGAGACACTCCAGAATGGTGCGCGCCGAGGGGCGATCCTCGCTTAAGGCATTCGTGCACAGGTAGTAAAGCTCGACAATGGTGTTGTAGTCTTCGGTTAGTTCGAAGGCCTGCGGTAGCGGTGGTCGTGTGCCAAATGCCGACTCCATGTTACGCAGCTCTTGATCGTCCTCCATGTCCTCCATGTCGTCCGTCTCCGGTAGCGACAGCTCTTCGGAGCTGTTCATCTCGATGCTGGCGTCGTAGCCATCCATGCTCTCGTCGACATAGTCCAGCGGCAGTGTATGCGGCGGCACGAGGGCCAAAGTCTCGTAGATGACAAGGCCAAAGCTGAAGATGTCAGCCTTGCTGTCAATTGTGTCCTGGCAGTCAATCACCTCGGGTGCGGACCACGGACTGGTGCCTGCAACGACACATCAGATCCATATTCTTTTGATCCATATTAAGTTTAAGACTCACCCACGTAGCCACTGCTCTTCGCCTCATTGTTCTCATCCAGTGGCAGAGACACGCCAAAGTCGCACAGTTTGCAGATCTCAAACTCGCCTTTCACGAGCACATTGAAGGACTTGATGTCGCCGTGCAGCAACTTGGCCTCGGTGTGCAGATAGTCCAGCCCCTTGGTAACGTCCAGCATCATTTTGAAGATTTTGTCAGAGTCCAGGCGTCCCTCCTCGTCGTCGAAGCGCATTTCCAGTATCGAGCCCAGCGAGGTGTTGCACATCTCCAGGGCCAGGCTGTGGGCGCCCTCCTCCGATGGGATTTCGGCGCGGAAGCCAACAATGTTGGGATGCTTTAGTTTGCTGTAAATGTAAAGGGCTCATGGTTAACGGTAAACATTTCCCGTTCGTTCTCCACTTATACATGCAAATGCAGGCCCAACACACACACACACACACACAAATCACGACATGACGCACGCAGTACCCACCGCAAGATGTCCGCCTCATGGATAATGCGCTCGCTGATATTCTGATCCTTTTGTGCCAGCGAACGCTTGGTGATACTCTTGATTGCCCACGGTGAGCGTGGTTGGCCGAGGCGGGGTGAACGATCCAGTAGATAAACTTGAACGCCGGTGCCATAGCCCAGGGTCTTCAGCATTGTTGATGGCGGTAAGCGAACTGGTGTGCTTATGCTCTGAATGGTCTTCACATGCAAATTACGTTGCTTTCCGCGCGGTGTTTCCATCTTGATTTTTGTCAAAATTGTTCCGCGGAATAAGGTTTAAATGCTATTTTTAAGGCGACGGGCGAATTTAGTTTGAATTGAAAAACAGTGAGGCAGCGCAACCGCGGAATTATTGATAGAATATACCGTACTGACCCTCACAAATATACCGAAATATACCATGTTACTTGCGAAATATACCGAGACAATGTTGTATACCAGGTTTTTAAGGTGCGAGAAAAGCGAAAGTGCAGATAATAAAGAATGACCATATACACCAGATTGTGGGTCGGCCAGAATGAAACAGAGTTCAGCAGTGGCTTTGCTCCCCCTTTTTCAAATATACTGAATATACCATAATCGATCACCCTGCACTGAGCGTGAGTGCCACAAATGCCCGGACAGGGTTTGATTCTCTTAGTTGACAACAATGTTGCTCTGCTCTGATTAAGAATACCAAAACAGGCGCGCTCAACTTTTACCGTTTCTGTTTGAATTTAAATTGAAATTTAAGTGATTTCAGGGGTTTTGTTTATAGGTACACAAGTTTATTCTCTAATACACTCTTTTAATATTAATTTGGATAAAAAAAAAAAACAAATGCATAACAAACATTTAACATAGTTCTCTTAATAGTTTTCGCCATCATTTTATCGCTTCCCATTTTGTATGTGTTTCTGCCAATATCATTCTCTAACTTACAGATTCAATTCTGCGGGGTCTGGGGCATTGGAAACGGAATCCAATTCCGTATTACACTTAGAGCCTAGCAACATTAAACATCTATCAAAAATGTTCGTACAGTAAATTTAGTTTAACTAAGCCATAAAACACACATGTGTGTATGTGTGTGTGTGTTTGGTTGTACATACATTAACATTTTAGTGTTGTATAGAGTTATGCATTTATGTATGTTTGTATGTAACTATGTACATATGTATGTATGTAGTTGGTAACAGTCTTTTATCACGTTTAGTTTTGGTTATGCACATGCTGCAACATGCATAATTTATGGTACATAGGTATACATATATATTTTTGTATATATATATATTTAGTATTTAATATTTAATTTAATTATATTCCGATTTAGACTAAACTAATAATTGTTTTATCCTTTCCAGCACCTCGTCTCGGTGTGCGGCTCTTAATTTGAAGTTTACCAACACTAGACTCTAACTCTACATGGTACATAACGGGTTAAAACAACAAACAAACAAGTATGTACTGCTGGGAGGAGATGCTCATGCTCACTCATGGGTTCAGTTTAGTGCTGTGTAGTGTTGGGGTTTTTGCTGCTTTCCAACTAGAATAAATTTATGGATTTGTTCCATCATTTGTTGTTGAGCTTGCCTGCCAATGCCAAGACAGTTGTATCACATCATCGATGAAACCCTTCTTCAGTTCGAGAGTCAATCCTCCTACGCTCTCCTCTGTCTTTGTCCTAAACTATCCTGCTGTCTGGATCCTCACGTGGATCCTCATTCTGTCTGTGTGGCTCGGAATCCGAATTCTTAGTTGTGCTGACATTGCTGCTGGCCTTGTGCTGCAGCTGCACCTCGTACTCGCTTTTGATGTTCACAAATAATTCACTTTGCTTTTGATGCTCCTGCTGCAGGAACAAATCGAACTCCATTATCTATCAAGGAGTCTGCTCTGTGCTCTGGCTTACCATGATCTCATCGAAACGCTGGTTGGCATGCGGCAGCTCGTATCGATTGCCCTGATCCCGCAGATTTCTGGCCACATTCAGCTGCTGCGACAACTTGCGTCCAATGTGATCCAGCGACGTGTTCAGCACATGTTCGATCTCTGCAAGAAGGAACAACAGAAGCTGTCAGGTGTCCAGTCTCAGCTATGGAATGAGCTAAAGCGCTCACCTGTACTGGGCATAAAGCGACGCTTTGGCGCTCTAACATCCTCCTGTTCCGGCGAGCCGGAGCTGCTGCTTCGCTTCAGTGGAGCACCTGGCACCTGGCACACCTCGCATTGTGCGCCGCCATGGCAGCTGCATTCTGCCTGGGAGCTGTTGGGTGACTTTACGGCCGAACTTTGAACGCCGCGCAGATGCTTGGCTGCTGTGACATTCACCACGCTGATGCTCTTTGATATTGAGGACTTCACGGAGGCAGCTTCGGGCGGCACCAGTGCCAAAGGCGGCGTCTTGGAGCTGCCCTGGCCATGGCGGGCCTCCAACAAAGCCGATGAGTGACCCAGAAAGGAGGAGGAGCTGTGATGCGTTCGCCCATGATGGTGATGATGCTGCTGATAGGAATCACCAGACTCTGACACGCTGCGACCGCCATCATCTTCATCATCGTCTTCCTCGTCGTCCTCCTCATCATCGTCATCATCCTCCTCGCCCACCAGCTGAGACGGATCCTCGTTGGATTTTTGCAAATTTTGTATAAGCCGCAGGACGGCCTTCTCCAGCAGCGCTGGATGCTCGGAGGCGGGCACATCGATGGTGGACTGAGGAATCTGCGTGTTGATAATCACCGAAAACTTCTTCTTCATCTCCTGAACGCGCCGCTTGCCCTCCTCGTCGTCCAGCAATGTGTTGACACAGACAAACGAGTGCACCTTGTTGGTCTCCTTGTCGATCTCCAGGTAACCCTTGGACTGCAGGTAAATGATGTTGCCATTCCGAGTGAACAGACGATACGTCGACTCACCATACGAGCTGTTACAGTCGTACACTGAAAGGGGGATTAATGGGTTAGGAGTTGGACCTTTGCAGCGATCGAGGAGAGAGTTTCTTACTCTGTCTTAGGGCCACGATCACCCAGCGCACGTCATCGTTGTGCATGAAGGTGAAGGGACTCAGATTGCGCACCTCGTCTGTCATGTAGCCGGCCACAATGCCGATTCGCTGATCGCAGTCGATGATTCGTCCATCTATCAGGTGGCGAGTGCGATACTCCAGCGTATTGGCATCGATCAAGCGGCTGGCGATCTTCGGCGGACGGATGATCCGAGCACAGGCAGTCAGTACCTAAACGAGAGAGAGAGAGAGAGTTTGCTTATGGTTCTGGATCATGGATCATGGCTGCAAACTCACAATATCATTGCCGCTGATCGTGTGCAGAGGAATGACATCGTCCCGACCTCGCGTCCTACGTATCAGCTGCAGGCTCGAGCTGAAGGTACTGGAGCGTACGCCTCGAGGCGCATCATCGCTACGGCGAAAGCAGCCATCGATCTTCACCACCTCATAGGCTGTGGGCTCCGACCGAGGCCCCGCACGAGCCAATCTGCACAGAGAGAGAGAGAGAGAGATTCAGAGAATAAGTTCCAGTGATCAGTGATCCTCGTGATGGACATACCGCACACGAAAACTGCGCCTATCCTCGCGCAGCTTGCAATCGATGTAATCCTCCTCGGACTTGCTGCGCAATCGCGGCTCTCCGTCTGCTTCCGAGTCTGTGGCGTGCACATCGAAGAGATTCTCCAGCTCTGTGGGTATCAGCTGCTGTTTGAGCATATTCTGGTCCTCTGGATGGGTGATCTGCATGATGCTCTGCCCATACAGATCCGTCTGACAGTGACCCAGATGCTGCTCGATGCTCGACGAGATCAGCAGTATATGTCCATGGCAGGTGACGGTAAGGAAGAAGCTGTCCAGCATGCCCATCAGGGTGTCTGTGATCTGTGGCCGCTGGTGCTGTAACGTCTTGCCGAAGGCTATTGGAAAATCATTGTAAGTTTTGCCATCATCGAACAGTAATCATTGATCATTGATCACTTACCATGCTTCAGCCGCAGTCCATGGGCAGCAAAGCGCAGCACGGCCGTCTTGTCCACACGTCTCGGCGACTCTGCCACATGAGGCACCATCGTGGAGAGCTCTTGGATTGAGCCATTGAGTTTGTCGCGGCGATTCTTCTCCGCGCGGTTGCGTGCCTCTCGACCGCTTTAAGAGAGAACAAAGGCAAAATGGTTAAGGTTGAAAAAAGATATAAAGCAGTTGGTTAATCTTTTTCCTATTGGGGTAGGTGCTGGCTGGACTAATTTCTCAACAGTGCATTGTGAGAATCGGGAGAGAGAGTTGGGAAAGCCAACCAACCCACCCTTAAATGCTAAGCTACTGTGTGTATGTGTGAGAGAGAACGATTGTATATAGCTACATATAAGAGAACCCCATAAAGGTGACACTTGCTAATCGATTCGACGATCTATCCCAGGCCGGAGCCGGCATGACATTGTATCAAGCAGCTTTACCGGCTCAGCTCGCTCTCCCTCGCTCCCCCGCCTGTCACGAATTGGCATTTGGCTAAGGGGTTACGCAGTCGCATGGCATGTTCTATGTACAATATGCATACGAGTGTGTGCTATCCGGCTAGACGACTAGCGACTAGCGACTCTCACAGTCCATCAATAATCAATAATCAGCAACCAGCTGGCTTCCGTTCGGGCAAGGGGAGTGGCAGCCACAGGGGGGATCAGCCAGTGGAAGCGATCCAAGTGCAATGATCACGTTCGAAACGATTCGGATTGGCGTTCGTCTTGAATGCAATTCCTTAGCTACCACTTTTGATTACATAAAGTTCTCGCTCTCTCTCGTCCGGCTGCCCCTTTGGATGAGTAATTTATACGGAAATGCGGAGAGCATTGCGTTCGATTAGCAATGGGCCACCACATTGTTGCGTTGCGTTGCGAACCCCCCTCCGCGCCACTCCACTCCGCTCGGACCCAGGCCCGTACTGATGTAATTTATTTTAGAACGCAATTGCAAAACAAGTTCGCAAATTACGAGTGCAAAAACACACACACACACAGACCCAGCGCAACGAAGTGCAGGAGTACGAACGAGTAATGTAAACAAAATCATAAGCAAGCAGCGGAACTCTTGCTACTGTGCGATACCCACTAATAATGGTCTTGCTTATTGCAGTATTATGTTTATCCTTCGGTTGGCAAAGCAAAATACAAATGGGAATACAAAAAATACAATACAAATACGTTAGAATTGGTGAGGTTTTTGCTGCCCTAGCTGGCTCATTTGTGTGGCTCATATTTGACACGAATTCGATATGCCCTCTCTGCTCTCTAGATGTGGGGAAGAAGCATAAAGCATAGACACACACACATACATATTTGCATGCACATATATCGACAGCCCGCTGTTTGATGTGCTTATTGGAAACACTTCTTTACACGTAAACATAACCCTTGTGGAGGGTAAAACTCGTACTAATTAATAAGCTCGAGCATGCCCAACAAATTGCACTCCAATGAAGGGGCAACAGCGTCTTAATGAGCGGCGGAATTTAAGCTAAAATAATGTGGCGCTGGGGTGGCACTCAACCAGATACATAAATAATCTCCTGCAAGATTTTACGCGTGCCGGCAACAAGAACTATTCGAGTGATGCGCAAAATGCGCAGCAGCCATCAAAGTCATCAAAATACATTCGCCGGGTGCGTGGTGCGGGGTGCGGGGTACTTACTCCGGGCAAGTGAAGCTTGCACTCGAATGAAGTGCGATGTTGCCAATTAGGATGGGATTAAAGCGAAAATAATGAGCGGGCCCGGGGGGGAGGGGCTGCTAAAAAAAGTTTTGCGAACGAGCGATGCGAGAAATGCAATTTGAGACTTCGGATTAAACTAATTGGGAAAAAGTTTTGCGCAGCAGAAAATTCTATTTCATTTACACAAACAGTAAAGTTTGTTTTTAAACTTGTTCCGGGCAGGGAAATGGCAATTAAGGTCGATTTTATCTAGATAAAAATATAGCTAGTGAAATCATATTTCAAATATGTTGGCATGCAGCTTCGAGTTGTAAATTGTAAATAGAATACGAGTGGAAAAAGTGTAGTAGGGACGGGTAGTCCCGACCTTGCGAGCACTCTGCTCTATAATGTTAAGCTTGAATATACTCGATCGACGATTAAGAATGTTCTTTGGGCCAGTCCCTTTACAGCTTTTAGCTTGTGCGGCAGCCAGAGAGTCAACCAAAAAAGTAGTTTTCAATTTCTTTCTTTAGTTGGTACATATCGAAGCAGTCGGCTGCATTGAATCTACCGAATCGATACCCTACAAATCAGCTGCAATTGCCGTTGCGCCCGGTTTTTAGTGGTGATTCTAATGCGGGACAAGTGGCCAAGTTAATGTGGCTTTTGGCCACTCGATGCGATGTGTCTGTCCGTCTGCCTGTCAGTTTTTCAGCTGATTGCAAGCTCTATTCCGTGTGTATGTCATTTTGCATGAGTTATGTGTGTGTGTGTGTATGTGTGTGTCCGTTTTTGTTTTTGTTTACACAACTTGTTGCATTTGCCGTTGCTGAATGGCAGAGTGAGGCGCAGAGCTACGCCAACTGTTCGTTCGTTCGTTCGGTCGCCCTCTCTCTCTCTCTTTCTCTCTTACTTTTTGCTGCCTTCTGCTACAATGTAAGCGCTAACTGTACTCGCTCTCGCCTGCTGCTCCAGCTCTCAGTTGCGCTGCAGTGTAATGCACTGGGACCTTGAAACCATGCAGAAGCAGGGAGAGAGAGGAATGCGAAATACAGTAGCGAGAGAGGGACGGCTATGCCAGCGCTCATCGAAACGCATGGGAATGGGATTTGGGCAAAGTCAAGCAGTGCAACGGTACAGCAAAGGCAAAAGCAAAAGCAACACCAAATAAGTGTACAAATAGAAATATTGCAAAGTAAATAAGGAAACAAATTCCATATTCTGTTTATGGTCAGCCAATCAAGTGGGGAGCGGGGCTGACGTGCCGTTGGGTGGGGGGTGAGGTCGGAGCGGGGATACACGCGTGTGCAGCGCCGCAAATTGGCCAAAATTATGAATTGTGGTCGCGGGTTGTCTGGAGTACGAAAATAAATCAAAGAAATTTGATACAAAAATATAACGACCCCCCCTGCATTAGGGCACCATGGGCTCGCTCCTAATCAGCCGCGGCAGAGGGATGTGCAGCTAATTGAGCGGGGCCAATCTTCAATCCAATCAGACCAGACCAGACACTCGACGGGCGGTGTGTGGAGGAGGAGTAGATACATTTTGAATGGGAAACAAATTGGCGCCTGCGTCTCGGCCACGAGTGGATGCCGACTCAATTTGCACAGTGGGGGGGATCTGCTGGAGGATTGGTGGACTAGTGGACTCACCTATTTGATAGCTGGAACATCTCCATCATGGTCTCGTGCGGATGCGGGTGTGGATGTTGATGCGGATGCTGATGCTGCGGATGGTGGTGCGGGTGCGGGTGCTGGTGTGGATGCGGCGCTGGCATGTGTGGATACTGATGATGCAGCGGATGCAGATGCGTCGTATGAGCGCCAAAGGAGCCTGGTCCTGGTACTGGTCCTGGTCCTGTACCCGTTGCGGTCCCGTTGCCACCCGTCTGCGGTCCGTAGCCGCCATAGCGGCCAGCACCTCCAGCAGCTCCTGCCGCTCCGCGGGAGCTGTACAGCGAATTCGGATACCACATATTCGGATAGAAGTTGGGCGAGGTGGGTGCCGCTGGGGAATGTGCATAAGGGTGCTGCAGGCGGCCGCCACCGTTCGAGCTGGAGCCCGCCGGCGAGCCGCCAGGGGCACCTGCAGGCACTCCCATGCCGGGGGGCACTGGACTGCCCGGCGATCGGTAGTTGAAATGATGGTACACCGAGCTCGATGGCGGACGCAGCATCAGTTCGCAGTTGGAGGGCGTCGGCGACTGGTAGTAGCTGTTGGCGGCGCTCCCGCTGCCGCTTGCCCCGTAGTCGGAGCCCAGCACGGAGCTCTCGTTCTCGTCCGGATAGCTATCGTCCAGCTCGTTGCTGCCATCGTCATCCCCGTCATCCGGGCTCGCTCTTTTCGCTTGCAGTTCCAGTTGCAGTTCTAGTTGCTTTTCAGCAGCTAGTTCAGGCTCCGCATCTGCGTCGGGATCCCAGTCAATGGGGCTTGGATCGTCGTATTCGGCCAGGCTGCCATCGGGTTTACTCAGCGAGAGCAGATCGCTGGCAAAGACGGAGCCAGCTCCGCTCTCAGTTCCGAAATCAGTTCTGCTTGCCGCTCCACTCGCGGAACCAGTTCGCGGAACAGCCACTGCTTGCGGCTCGTCAAAGTAGGGAATGTCTTGCTCGAGATCTTCAACGTCCTGACTTTGACTGGTGGAGCTTCTGCTGCGGCTCGTCCCCTCCATGTTCTCCAGCTGCAACAGATAGGCGGAAAGAGTTCGAAGTTCAATCAATAAAGTATTTCGATTGCTTGATTGTTATTATTTTATTGTTAGTTTTGAGCTTTTGTTACCATTTGTTTTCCCATTCGTTTGCCAAATTATATTCGAATATTAAAAATAGATCAACCACAAAAAAAACAAAATCCAATTGGACGTTGCTGAACGTTTTTTTGGTGTATTTTTATGATCGAACTCGTAAACTTCTGGCGGCAATAAACGACTGTGAGACCGTGAGTCATGGTGGTGCGGCGGGGGAGGGTACCGTGAAGGGCGCAAGTGTATGACAAACGAGAAGGGACGTGTGAGACGCTTCTTACGCGTCACAACTTTTATACCCGGCACTCAGTACTACATCTGCACTTTAGCGGTTATTTGTCAAATTTTACATTTTTTCTTCATCTGTCATCTACATCAACAACACTACTCAAGCCAACACGCTCCTTTAGCTCGCCACCCTCCCCTAAAGACACACACTGCAGAGTCGCGGCAGGGGCAGTGGCAGAGGCAGAGGCAGCGGCAGAGGCAGCGGCAGAGGCAGTGACGTGTCAGGGGCCAGGCCATAAACAGCGCGAAGCAGAGTGTAAATGCTGCGGGACGGGGTGGGTTTGGCCACTGAAAATTAATTTCTCCATTGTGGCTATAATAATGATCCAATCGGATCCCAATTTGGTGATCTGATAGATATGGTCATTCCCTACGGAATGGCGTTTTTAGTTTTCTGTTATCTTTAAAATTGGGGATTTGGGAGGTTTTCGCCCTTTTGCGGGGGCGGAAGGGGGCGGGGCTCATTTTTGAAATACACTGGTTTCAGTGTGAGCATACAGCAGTCTGGTGCCAAAATTTGGTGGCTCTAGCTCTTATAGTCTCTGAGAACTAGCCGACAAACAAGACGGACGGACGGACAGACGGACAGACGGACAGACGGACAGACAGACATGGCTCAATCGACTCGGCTATTGATGCTGATCAAGAATATATATACTTTATGGGGTCGGAAACGTTTCCTTCTGTGCGTTACATACAACCGTTATCCGCACAAATACAATATACCCTATTTACTCTTCGAGTACCGGGTATAAAAAAAAAAAAGGAAAAGTCAAAGAACTGCTAGTGAAACTTTTTTACATATTCTCTTGGTTATTTATACGCGACTCTTGTCCTAGTGCCGCCTATAAATAATACGCAAAACTATAGATCCGAGTATATAAATAATATATAAGTAGGTGTATAACACAGATACATAGACAGAGCCGGGGACAAATACATATGGCGGCGCTTTCATGTCGGATCTTTGAACTATATTTACTCCTCGCTTTGTCCATGCCAGTGCCATTCCATTTCCTTTGTCCACACACACTCATATTCCGCTCCTCTGATTCATTCTGTGATTTTGTTTTTTGATTTTCCCTCTCGAATTTGTCCACTAACCTATTGCTCTTGAACAAATCCTACATTCAGCAATAATTGTAGCTCATTCCATCGATTGATTGACTGGCAAATAAGTATCGGAACAGATAATTTCCCAATGATCCACCAAACATTGGTAAAAGGTATACAAAAGACAGTCAAGGCGTATTGTTATTTCGTGTAAATAGAACCATTCTCCCATTCGTAAGCGCCATTGCTCTTCCCTATCGCAAAGTCTGGCTATCAGTCATTCGCCCCCCTGCACCCACCTTTGTTTGGGCAGTGCTCAGCCTCTGCCCAGCAATTACAGTCTCGAAAGAAGTGCAAGTACCCGGGGCTAAGTAAACACGGAACCCGAACAAATACTTCACAAGAAAGTAACTAATATGCGATTCGAGTGCTCTTATTTTTAGTTCATTATCATGCACTTTTCTGTGCATCGCGGATAGATTATTTTTGATTTTATTCGCACTTTGGGTTATAATTTTCTGCAACATTTTTGAAATATCTTCGGAGCAGACGAGATCCACTTTATGCACACTTGGCGGGTATCCCCGCAGTCGAAACACTTGACTGTAGCGCGCCTATTTGTTTTTCCCAGCTCCATACTTTGTTTTGTAATTGTTCTCGAGTGCATCGCAAACAGTGGGCAGGGGCAGGGGCAGACATGTGTCAATTGCTGCCAAAATCTTCAGGCAGACGTTGGCTAATCTCAATTAGCGTGGCTCAATCTCAATAATTAAAGGAGCAGCAACAGAGTGGAGATTGCTCATAAATATGCAAGTATGTGCCACCAAGCGACTCCATATCATCCACATTGCAAAGCATACAGGTGGGAGAAATGCTTTGGGCCGGTTCCGCTTTATTAGGCTGTGAGCTGTGTAAATTATAAATGTGTGTGTGATATTTATACGGTCTGGTCTCTGTGTGTTGGGCAAGTATAATCTTTGTATTTAACATGAATATGGCTTTTGATAAACCGCCAGTGTGGACAACGACAGCGGCAACGCCGACGCTTATTTGCTCTTCTCGCTTGTGTTGTGTGTTGGGCCAATGACCATGGCCAGACGACACCCACAAAATTTGTTTGCGTTGTTCACATTAGTTACATTTTGAGTACGAGTTTGGGCTATGCACCCACACTGTAGTGTTCTCTAACACTTGTGGTTCGTCTGCGCAAGCGGAAGGTCAGTTACAGTTAGCGCTGGCTCAGTAGGAGAGCCAAGAGATCTTGTAGTGCATAGACCCCACTGAAGGTTGAGCAGTCACAATGAAAGTTCACTTTTAACCCAACTTTTAGCTGCTGCTGCTTTAAAGCAACTCAATCATGGGAATATGTAGATTACTGCTCCGTGGGAGAGATGAGATGCACGAGAGAGCTTTCGCTACGCAAAGAGAGAGGGAGAGAGGAGCGCAGCTAATGTGTAGATCTAACGGTTTAAGCAAACTCTCACATGGCTGTCGCCACCTTTTGCGCACAAGCCCCTGCCCCTGCCCCTTCCCCATTCCCTTTACACCACTCAGCGCTGACGCTTAGCCTTGAGCCCAACATACATAAATCAATCATTAAATATTTACGTCCAACACTAACGGTAACAATAACAACAACCATAACAATCAAATAAAAGCGAAAAAGCGACGCAGAGACGCTTGGCGGGGGAGAGAGGCTAAAATCAATTTCACTTACATATTTTGCGCTGTTTCTTCGTCTTCTGCATGAAGCGAGCGTTCGAAAGCAAAAGCTCGCTCTCGCTCTTCCTCTGCTCTGCTCTGCTCTCACTCTGCTGTGTGTGTTCGCTGCAAGCTTTCTCCACCCGCTCACTCTTGCGCGCGCTCTGTCTGTGCGGTTTGTTTATTTCGATGGCACTGCCCCCTCTCTCTCTCTCCTTCCCTGGATTGACAAGACTGTCTGTCTCTGTCGCTGTCCCGCTCTGTCTCGCCTCCAGTGGGGGATTTGGAGTGGAGTGGCGCGGCCAGGAGTGGTTCGCCCTTCCTTCTTCTGGGGAGTGGCGGGGGGGTGCGGGTGGTGGGTGGTATTAGAAATTTATGTATTTTGTATTACTTTGTTGTTGTCCTGATAGCTCTGTTGTGCAGTTGCAATTACAGTTGTTATCTTCTACGGCTGGGCTGGCTCTTTGTTTCTGTCGTTATTTTTGTACTTCAATTTTTGTGCTTTTTTATTTACATATTTAAAACAAAACAAAAAAAAACCAATGTAACAACAATAAAAAAAAAGATAAAAAAACAACAGTAACTGGCAGAATTCTGTACTTTAAGTATTTTGTTTGTTGTTGTATTTTCGGGTACTCTCACTTTTTCGCCGGCATTTGCTTGCCACTCGTTTTTATTTTTATTTGTCTAATTTTATTTGTTTGCTTTTTCTGGTCCACTCCACTGGTTACAATTGTGTTCTAGCATTTCAGTTAGCTAAGTTTTCTGCGCCTTTTGATGGTATTTTATAGTTTTACTCGCAGGGAAAAGTGTTTTCGTTTTCAACTCACGCACCGAATGCATTTTCAATTGGCGTGGAAATTGGATTATGTCCATTTTCCTGCATTAAAATACAAATATTTTGTTTGGCGGACGGGATCACGGGGTACGGAGTACAGTTTATTCTTCAGTTACATTTTCGACGTGTAGCTGCTGCTGCTTCTCCTCACTTGTTCACTTTCTCACTTTTTACTTTAATTTGCATATTTATATTCTTCAGTTATATATTTTGGTTGCTGTTGTTTTTGAAATATTTGTACAGCTGGAGGTAGTTCTTGGTGTTGGATCTGTTGCCGTTGTTGTCCTCGCAACAAGCTTCCAGCAAGTGCTCAATGATTGTTGCTAAAGAACAAAATAAGTGGAGAAAGAAGTTGAAAAACAATCTGTATTTAATGAACTTCATTTTGTCCTCTTAGTTCTTTGCTTTTTGTTGAGTTTATTATGTATTAAGCCGCTGGTTCACACACGAGCAACGGAATTTGTTGTTTTTATGTTAAATAGATTTTAATTGAATTTAAATTGCACTTTTCTGGCGTTTCTCTGTTTATAAATAATATAAACAAAATGATTGCCCTGCAAATATTTTATTTTGCTCTCCAAATTTAATTTAATTTTAATTGGAACACAAAATATTCTCGAATACTCAGTTCAGACTTTGACTCCCTTTGTGTGCGTGTGTGTGTGTGTGTTTTTTTTAAACCTGACTAAAATATAATTTAGATGTTGCTGCGGCCTGCGTCTGGTTTTTGCTAATTAAATAATATTAATTTATGTATGTGCAGTGTACATATTTTATTGTGTATTTCGACAAAGCCAACACACGGACAGAAATTGTTTTTGTTGATCGAATCGGCGGGTCTGTCACCTGTTGCTTTGTTGCTTTTTGCTGCCGCCGCTGCTGCTGCTAAATGCTTCTAAAATTCGTTTTTGTATTAAATATTTCATTGTTTTTTGGGCTCGCGTGAAGCTGTTGGTGGGAATATCTACATATATGTACATATGAACCGGTTGCTGGAGTCGCGTCGCAGTTAACACCAGTCCGCGGGAGGGGGTGCGGGGTGGTGCGCGGGGCTCTACGTCATTCGATAAGTACCAACAGATTGTCTTGCACACGTGAGAGAGTCTCACGAACATGCATTCAACATTTCCCATTTGCATTTGTGGAGCAACTATTGATTTGCTATGCAAATGTCGTTCTGCTGCTCGCATTTCAGCTACTAATTCGGAACAATCCAATTCAGATTTTCTCCTTGCTCTCTTGTATCAATCCCTGCTGAGATATGCATCTCCTTCGATTGCTTTCTATCAAATCAGAGGCGCACAGTCCATGCCGACAGGCAGGTACATATTATGTACGTAAATATGTACACAAGTATGTACATATGTATGTATGTGTGTGTGTGTGTATGCACAGCATTGTCTAGTTGTGTGAATTGAACTCAAGTGGCGCTTGGCATGCCAAATCAAATATTACCAACCCAAACCTAAGCCCAAGCCCAAGCCCAACGCAAGCTCCTTTGGGGAATCAAATTGTTTGCTTCTGTTTTGCCTAAGTTCTTGTTCCTGCCAAAAGCTTCCCCCATGAACACATATTTATGTATATGTATGGGTATGGGTACACATTTATGAGTGGAGCAAGGACAACTGAATCATGAGCCACTGATGTCTTGCGCTGCGGGAGTGGGGGCGGTGGGCGAAGCTCTGAAGACGACAGTCTGCGTGTGGGCTGCTCGTTCGCTTGCGTATGCGTCTGTGCCAGGGTCCAACTACAGTGAGACCTCGCTCTCTGCCAGGCATGGCATTGCCTGAAGTTGCCTTCATTGCTGGGGCAGCACTGTGCTTGGGTTCTTGCCTGGGGAGCCAGCGCACGCACGTCGCAAAACAACAATCCTTGTGAGCATTTCCCATTTGCAATTGTTTGTGCTGCGGTTGACAGGCGACATCCAGCCCCTTCCAGCACTAACTTGCACAACCACCCACACCCACACACCCATGCGCTGCGCTGCGCTGCACTGCGTCTTCGCCTCTCTCCTGCTCTTCTCTCTCTGTCCCTCTGTCTGTGTAACTGTTTCTGTCTCCCGCAGAGGTTCGCATCTGGGGGCCTGGGTCAATCACCCGACTGCGGCTCGTAATTGCAAAAAAGCAGCAACAGCAACAGCAACAGCAACAAAAGCGTTCAAATGTAATGTGAACAAGAAACCTTTTCTGCTCTACCCTTCTCCCTCGCCGCTTCTATTCCCTGCTCCCTCTCCTCTCTCCTGCTCTCGCTTTGTGTGTGCTTTTGCACTCGGTTTATTTGCATTTCAGGCGCGACGTAGAAAAAAATTAAAATAAATTCAAGTGCTTCGTCCCAAAAAGAACAAAAACAACAACAAATTGAGACAAAATGTTGGCGAGCAAAAGGCAAAAAAGCAATTTAGCGCGGCAGAGAGCGGGGTGGGGCGGGGGGCGGGGAGTGTGTGTTGAGGGATTATAAAAAAGAATAACAAAAGCAAGAGCAGAGCACGAAGCGACAGCCAGAGAGACAGAGAGAGACAGAGAGAGTATAAAATAAATAAATTATATAATTTGCTTTGACGTTTGCTGAACCCCCACCCCGCCGCACAGCCACAAACCCCTGCTACACCCCCTACGTTTGTACGTTTTTTGTTTACATTTTTTGTAGTTAAAGTTACATCAAGTGCCAAGCAGGGCGGCTAAGATTTAGTTGTGAACTGTGGGGCGTATACGCAATATTACGTATACGTATGCGACGCTTTAGCTCTCCCTCTCTCGCTCTCTCTTAGGTTTATAAATAGAGACACAACTGACAAAATAGATCATCCGCAGAGGATCAGTCGCTGGGCGGGCGGCTTCTCCTTTGCCATTTCGTCTTCAATTTAATTGAATGTGAAACAGCTTCTGGGCCATGCGATTACGCAGACACACAGCAAATAATAGAACCTGCACACAGCACGTCCTTGAAGCTTGCGAAAGGAATTACGCGCTCAGCAGAAGCAGCAAAAATCAGCGACAGAAAAGCGAAAAACAGGCAGCAGCCTCGCTCCTCTTCCTCTTCGACTGCCTGCTGAGTCGGTGTCAAGTGCTTGCTCCACTCTCTTGTTTGTCTTTTGCTTTGCTCTCGCCTGCAGAGTCTGTCTTTGCCGCCTGCCGCCTGCCGCCTCGACCTGCTCTAATGCTGACGCTGACGTCGTTTTTTTCTTTGCCAACATTGGGGGGACATCAGGTGGTGGCTGGCCAAAAATAGCAGCAAGCCCGAAGGCAAAGGGGGAGGACACTGCCGCAGCAAGAGAGAGAGCAGAGAGGCAGAGAGTGGCGACCCGGAACGTGGTCATTTGTGGTTTCAGTGTGCCACTTCTGTGGCTTGGGCACGTTCCGTGCTGAATTCCGTTCCGTGTGCTCTCTGATCTCTGGCTCATCTTTACATAACCTACCCGAAAAGCGGCACACGGCGCACTGAGCGTATGCGTAATGTGCTTGTAGCCAAAAGATTACGCATACGCAACGCACACTCGTCGCAATGTTAGAGCCGATCCATGGACTGGCAGCCCAACATGGCGTCAAGCTATCTGGGAGTCGCCCCGCAGCCGCTCCCTCGCCCTGCCACAATTCTCAGCCAATTAAGATTCGATTTATCGATAAACCTTTGCTCTGGCATTCCCGCATTCTTGCCCGATCGATTTGATTGCGCCTAATTTGTGGATCAAATCAGATTGCTGCAGAGCTCCAGCAGTCCAGCAGATCCCAGGAAAGTCGGTGAATGGATGGGCGTAAATACACCAAATGATTGCCGATCATTAAGTGGATGTTTGAGGACAAGGCGAGAGTCAACTGCTCTTCTGGGGCACAACACAATCGAATCATTAGCAGCTGTAGCCAAGCGATGTGCAGATTATTAATAGTCTGAATAAATATTGGATATTCGGTCTGCTCTTTGAAATGCTAGACGGCAGAGCTGCTAGATGGCAAATTTATTGTCTAGGTTAGGTTATCACTTGCTCTCGCTCAGGTTGCTGGGGTCTACGTCCACGGCTGCGTCTACGAACCAGTACAGGTTCGGCTTTGCTGCTGCTCTGCTGCTGGCTCTTCGCTGCCTCAGCTCCGGCTCTGCTCTACGCGGTTTGCCCCCTAGCGAGCTTTCAGCTTTCAGCTTCTCAGCGCTCTCTGTCTCTGGCTCTGCGTCTGTTATGCCACTCTCCCGCGCTCAGACAAATGCTGAACATCGGAGCGGGGCTGCCTGCCTGCCCGCCTGGCTGTTCTCTCAGACGCGACGTCAGCAAAAAAGAATTGTACAAAGGCGACAAAAACAACAAAAAATATAAAACAAAAAATTCAATATATATAAGAGTGAGAGAATATCAAAAGAAAATTAATAAGAAATCGCCAAAATGTACATACATTTGTACATATTTGTGTACATTTTTAAATATTCATGTACATTTTTACATATTTGCGTACATTTGTACATATTTATGTACATTTTTATGTTTAGTTATTTGCAGTGAGCTGAGCCCCTATACGCCCTGCCACCCACCACCCACCAAGCAGCCAGCACCCCCACCAGCATTCCCGCTGCCCACACAGCGATATTCCCGCCACCCCCACCCGGAAGCACTTGTGTGAGACATGCGACGCAGAAATTAATTATCAAACATAAAACAAAACAAAACACACACGCAAACATTTCGGACAACAGCCAGCGAAAATAATAATAATAAAAAAAAAACATAAAAACGCAAGAAAAACCTTGAAAAAATAAAATCGAAAAAATTCGACAGAAAAAACACACAAAAAAGATACAAAAAAAAAAACAACCAAAAACCAAAAGCAAACGTTTTTTATTGAACGAAACTTGGAATTTGACGGCGAAGCCATTCGAAAAGTGTTGCTATTATTGCCTCACTTTGCCCCCTTAAAATGTGTAATATGTTGGCAGTATTATTATTATTATTAGCTTTTAACTCCGCTCAGTTTCAGTTGTGTGTTTGTGTGCTGCGGAGGTGCTGGCTGCCGCGACAAGTTCAGGGGTTTTGCGACCCCATCACACTGTACTTTATACTACATACATACATGTAGTACGTATGTACGTATGTATGTATATGTATATGTAAAATATACTCCACCTGTCCGTCCGTCCGGCTATCAGAACGAGCACCTTGATCTCTCGCACACACACACACAGCCAGCGGGCGAGAGATGTGGAATGCTGCTGCTGGGGCATGCCCTTCCGCTTATCACGGATCTGCCCAGCCGCAGATCTTCTTCACTTTCAAAGAACCAAATATCAAGAAAAACTAGCGGAAACTAGTCTAAAGTCGGGCCCAAATGTCTGTCTTTGGGTATCCTTATGGTCGATAGAGTGTCGCATCTGATCTGATCGGATCGGATCGGGTCTCTCGGGTTTGATTATTTTGTCAAGAGGCAACAAATAAAAATACAAGCAACAAAATTAACTAAACCAAAAAAAGAAACTGGAAATTCATTAATATGTTAATTTCTTTTTTGTCTTGCCTCATTGATTGTGTCTGTATCTGTGGCTGTGTCAGTGTCTGTGGCTGTGGCTGTCTTGTGTCTGTGTCTTGAAGTTGTTGCTTTTAGCGTTGGCTAAGCAAATTTGTGAGGATTTCTGGCAAATGGGAAACATATTTCCCTTTGCCGCCAGACACGAAATGCTTCTTGCCATTGCCAAAGTTACAGTTCTCGAGTTTCGATCACGCTCCTTCGAGACGATCAAAAGGCGCGCGCGCAGCTGATTCCAAGACACAAATACATACACAAATACATACATATTCATACATTCCTACACATGTATAAGCTCACGTTTCATATTTACTGTGTGGTACAGTGAAAGCTCGCTGTGAAGCACACTCGAACGCCGCCGCTCAGCCACGAGCTTTACCTGTAAGTCGTTTGCTTGTTGTTGTATTTCTTGCTATGTTTTGGCAAATATTTTCACATTTGTTTCGTTTCAAACTTTACACAGAGCACACACACACACACACACACGAACGCACACACGTACAATAAATATAACAAAAAAGAAAAGTTGCAACCAATTGTTGTGTGTGTGTTTCGGTTGCTGCTGATGTTTCTTTTGGCTTTGGCCTCACTGTTTGACGTTCCAATTCCATTGGCTAGCATTTCGGCCGCTCGAGCGTGTTCTCTGCATTTTCGAAAACTGTTTCCGAAACACACACAGCACAGCACTCGCACGCACGGCACACACTCACAGAACAAAATACAAATAATAATAACAGTTTATGTGTGTAATAATAACAAGTAGGAGTGGGTTGGGGGCGGGCTGGTTGGTGGATTAGGAACAGAGAGAAGCCGAAAGATGGAACAGCGAGAAACAAACCGAACGAGCGTACGTCGCGACGCGTCCGTCCCGAGCCGCTACAGAAACAAAAATTAATTACATATATTGAAATCACAAACTAAACTAATCAGCCAGACCAGCAGCAGCAGAGCAGCAGAGCGGCAGAGAGGAGACCGAAGAGCGAGCGAATCAGCTGCATGAAAGCTTGCTCAAAGCGTTCGGAGAGCAGAGAACGGAGAGCGAGTGAGCGGAGAGCGCAGAGCGAAAGCAACAACCTGCGTTGCGTTCCAAAAGCTGGCTACGTCGTTGGATGTCGTCAAGAAGACCTTGGACTAAGGTTTCCGGCCGGGAAGCCGTTACATCGCTCAGATTGTTGTAGCATTTACACTATACAGCGGCAGGCAGGCAGTCAGGCAGGCAGCGTTTGCCAAAGAGAGACAGTGCGATAGATAGAGACGGAGAGAGGGCGAGAGCGAGCGGGTGAGGGAGAGAGAGCGAGCTTTTTGGCATCAGCGTGGAGAGCGTCGCGACAGTTTGTCGCTTTTTAGTCTATGAACTTGACGCTTGAATTTGATGGCACGGCACGGCATGGCATGTACACGCCTCCCCGAACAACACAAACACCACACCACACCACACACCACAGCCAACAACCGAGTTTTATAAACACAAACACATAAAGCTTGAAAAGAGCAAAAGAGCAGCAGCAGCAGCAGCAGCAACCACCGTTTGGGGGGCAAATCAAAGCGGCTGAGTAGCCGTTGCCATTGCTGCTGCTGCTGCTGCTGCTACTTATGATTATTACTGTTGTTCGCGCTGCACTGGACACAACAACAACAACAGCTACAGCAAAAAGGAGTAACTGTGAAACAGCGAGCTATGCTGGAGGCGCCACCTCGCCATCCGCTGCAGCAGGGGGGGGCCTAGGCAAAGCGACGGACGCGTCGTTGGACTTGGACTGATGCCGACTGACTGAGCGCCCAGTGGCAAGGCAAATCCTTAAGGCTGCTCCCAGTGCTTTCGCTTTCCGTTGTTGAGAAAAGCTTTTCGGCATCCCCGCCACCCAGTGTAGAGTCTGCTCCTTTTGGGAGCCCCCGAAAAACAGAAGTTGAAGTGGCCAAAAGGGCGCACACGCAGCATTTCCAAGTGCGTGGTAAGAATCGAACCATCTCGCTTGCACTCCCCTCGAGAGCCTGGCCAGGGAAAGGAGTGAGGCGCTCCTCCTCCTCGCCCGCTAGCTGGTATACGATTTCCTTTGTAATCTTGCGATAACACAATCAAAATAATAACAAGCGCCGCCGATGGGGCCCGCTAATGCGAGCTAACAAATGCTCGAGACAACAATTAGGCCCTGCGATTCCTCGCACTTCGAATTTGCAATTTACACCCAAAAATCGCATAAAAAAACACTTTTATAGTTCTCACACAGAAACTGCAGCGCGAATATTCGCAAAACAAATTGAGTTTGAGCAATAATTGTGGCATCTTTCGCAGGGTTTTTGATCCTAGGTGCTAGAAGGCATATACCCGTTTTAATGTTTAATTTTTGTTCCCAAAGCAGCTCCAAATGATGCCAAAAACGAATGATGAATTGCACGCCCAGAAAGTTCTTTTTTTAGGTCTATGCTGAACCCATTTGGTTGGTTTTTCGCAACATAAATGCTTCAATTCTTCAACTAGATCCTGAAATTAGCAGCCATCGGTTAGCTGGTCCCCTCTCCTTCCACTGCTACCCATAATTTCCACAAGAAATGCCAAACATGCCACCATGCTGCAGCCGCTCAGCCTCTCTGCTGCTGCAGTTCGCTTGTTGTCACGTTCCGTATAAGCGGATAGCCTTGAAGCGTACTTTGGTTTACCGGAAAAGGGACTTAAGCCTTAATGGAAATTGCACCAAGTGCGCGGATTAGCGGGCGGTGCAGGCAGCTGCTACATTTGCATCGTTTATTTATTTACTTACTCGCAAATGAAATAGTTAAAGGGGTGCTAGGAGTGCCTGAGGATGTCCAACTCCTCAATCATCGCGTAGATGCGCAGCTGCTTCTCGATCATGACGTCCTGCAGGTGGCCCAGCTCCTGCGGCACGTACATGGCGCCATCCATGTAGAGCGCCTTGTCCCAGGGGCACTCATCGAGGGCGGTGAGCAGCACCTCCTTGCTGCGGTCGAAGCTGGTGTACTTGTCGGACAGGCAGCGCAGGTAGCAGCGCCAGTAGAGCGAGTTCCGCCTGAGGATCTGGTACTGCTCGGCCTCGGTCTCCGATCGCTGCACATTCGTCGGCAGAAAGGTCTCGAACACGTGGATCACGCGATTCCGCGCGGCCAGCTGGAAGGGGATGTGCTGGCCCACACCAGCCTCCGCCTCCACCCCGCCCGACTGCTGCTCCAGGCTGAGGACGTAGCGGCAGCGGGCGGCCAGCACCAGATGGAGCACGGACAGAATGCCGCCCTTGGTGCGGATGAAGCGTGCGCGCTGCTTGTACCAGGGCAGCTTGTCCACGGTGGCCCAGCGTCCCAGCAGGGCCATGTTGCGCGGAAACTCCTCCAGCCCCCGCTCCAGCAGCTGCACCAGCTGCCTGCTGCTGCTGGACACAGCGCCCGGCACCTGCAGCACCACCATGTGCAGCTCCAGCAGCTGCTCGCGCAGGAAGCGATGTCGCTCGCTGCCCAGCACTTTGCCGGCGCCGAAGCGTGCCTTGAGCAGAGCGTGGAGCAGCTGATCGGCCTCGGTGGCACGGCCCAGCAGGCACAGGGCGAGGCAGTGGCAGCGCAGCCCCAGCAGCAGCTTATTGGCCGCAAAGAACTCCTCCAGCGCCAGGGTCGGCGGTGCAGCGTCGAGCAGTTCCAGCTCCGCCTGCACGAGCCTCTCGCTGTGCTGCAGCGCCGCTGCTGTGTCGGCCGCTTGCTCCGCGCTGAGCGGCGCGTGCTGCTGCAGGCAGACGCAGGTGAGCAGCTCCAGCGCCTCCTGCCGTTGATTGCGCGCGATCAGCATCTCCGCGTAGGTGGCGTAGGCGTGCATGAGGTCGGGCTGGGCGAGACGCGCCTCGGTGCTCCGCTGCCAGTCGACCACGTGCCGGAAGACGTTGAAGGCTGGCGCCGGATCGCTGTCGCCGTCCAGCGCCTCGTACTCGAACATGGCCAGCTCCGTGAAGAAGCGCGCCACCTGCCGGTTCTCCTCCTGGCGCAGCAGCTGGCGAATGCGCTGCCGCGCCTCCTTCAGGTACTCCGGGTTCAGCTTCTTCATGCGCTTGCGAATGACGAGCAGCAGCCGCTTGAAGCGGAACCACAGCAGAATGAATATCCGGCGCGAGTTCTCCTCGTGGGCAAGGGCCTCGCTGCACTTGAGCAGCAGCCCGCAGACGGTCTCCTCGTACAGATCGCTGCCCAGGAAGTGCGGCATGAAGCTGGGCGTCACGCTCATCTCTCGCGCGAGGTTGAGCAGCGCCAGCGAGAAGTTGCCGGCATGCCGCGCGGCGGTGATGTATGTGTGGCGATCCGCCAGAACGGCCAGCAGCATCTCGACCGCCTCCGACTCGCCGATCTGCTTGATGCGCGCGCACAGACGCTCCGCCAGGCAGTGGCTGCGCACCACGGGCACCTTGGTCACCTGCACGATCAGCAGATACAGATGCAGCCGATTGCAGGGCGCCTTCAGTGGGTAGACGTACGAGCAGACGTCGGCGCTGAACACCAAACGCTCCGCATCGATGTTCTCATCGGTGGCCAGCGCCGGGTAGGGCAGATAGCAGTACGCCTGGCGCAGCAGCTCGACGCGCGTCCATATCTCTGGCAGGGGCATGCCCGACTCCAGGACGACCTCCTCGTAGTCAATGAGCGGCCGCTCGCGCTCCGCCTGCGCCACCAGGCAGTCCACCTCCAGCCCCATCACATTCATCTCCAGGGCCATCTTGAGCATGGCGAACATCCGATTGCTGTGCCCCATTTGCCGCAGAAAGAGCGCGCAGTTGTGGAAGAGCTTGAGCATGATGGGGTCCGTGTCCACCGAGTCGAACCGCCTGCTGTCGTCCGTGTGGCCCAGGTGCATGCGGCGCATGCTATTCTCGTAGATGCGCAGCACATCGTTCGCGTTGCACCTCGCCATCGTGCCCTGCGTGGCCATAATCAGCGCTGTCCACAGCGTGTACTCGAACGGATTCCGCTCCAGCAACTGCTCGATCAGCAGCGCCACCTAAGGGCAGGGAATTTGGGTTCATTTTCAGTTCATTTTCGATTCCCCCCGCAAGGACTGCGCTCACCTGACTGGCCGGATACGTGGCGGAGGCCGTCTCTATGTACAGCTGTAGGATCTCCTCGTTGGAGGTGTGCTGCTCCAGGGCCAGCTTGAGCGCGTGCAGCTGCTGCTCGGAGACGGCCAGACGGTTGGCTCTGTCTGGATTGCGTCCCAGCAGCTGGTGCTGCCGCATCCAGTGCTCCAAGCGCTGCGGCTCCCTGGCCACCAGCACGCGGCACTCGTTGAGCTCCGTGCGCACCGCGTCCAGCTCTTCCGGCGTCACTTTGCTCTCCCTCTCCACACGTTTGCCATAGCGGCAGCGCTTCCAGTCCACCTTCCGGTGGTGTCCGAGCCCCTGAAAGGGCTGACTGACATCCCTGAGGCGTCGCAGCTTCGGTATGTAGCGGGGGCGGGAGAGGCGAGCCAGGCTCTTGACTGTCAGGTAGCTGGCATTGTTCTTCTTGTCCACATAGAAGCCGTCGCTGGCATCGAACTCCAGGCGGCGCAGGGGAATCTCTCTCTGTTCTCTCTGTTCCGGCGGTCGGGGGCTGCTGCCCTCCCTCGAGCTCTCCTCCTCCTCGCTGGAGCTATCTGGCGGTGAGCTGTGCGTTCCGGGTTTCTCGTCGTCTATCACCTGGCTGCCCGCGGCGAAGCTTGTGTTGTTTTTCCAGCCCTCCGTTGAGGATTCACCGGCGAATGCCGCTGCTGCCGCCGCCTGTGTGGTTTCTTCAGTATTTGTTTCTTTGACGGCTGGAGGCGGCTTTGATACGCCGCCATAGGCTGGAAACAGTGACATGCTCAGTGATTTGGAATCGTTTAATGTTTATAAATACAATAAAATAAGTGGCGGCAAACAAAGAACAGCTGGAGTAACAATCAGTGTGACAGCGGTCTTATCGACCAAATATACCGCACGACCCTCTAAAATATACCAAAGTATAACTGCCCATTTTCAAAAAATACCGTAAATATACCGTACAAAATTATATACGGGGGAATTAAAGCTGGAAAAACCATTGTTTTATATGATTGACTTTTAGCACTAACCAAATAGTATAATAGATATCCAGCTTTGAAGAATCAAAACGTCACCGCTAAATGTGCGCCTTGGAGTCCCAGGCCTCTGCCTGGAGTCCCGGCTACAAGTATTAGTGCATGTAGAACACGCAGCAGAAGCCCAAGCTACATGGGTATTAGTGTTTGTAGAGCGCGCAGCTAGAAGCTACATTTGTATAAGTTCGTGTAGCCAATGATTTTGTAGCGCTCCAAACCTCCAAGCAAGGCACTAAAATCTGCATAGCCCACCGCGTACTTATTATTTTGTATATAAATATATATATATATGTTTATATATTTATATATATATTGTATATATATATATTGTAGTAGTAATAGTAATAGATGAAGAATATATATATACTATATATATATATACTGTATATATATATTCTAGATCAGCATCAATAGCCGAGTCGATTAAGCTATGTCTGTCTGTTCGTCCGTCCGTCTGTTCCTTCCTTCGTCCGTCCGTCTGTTCTTTCCTTCCTCCGTCCGTCTGTTCCTTCCTTCGTCCATCCGACCGTCTTGTTGAGCGTCATGTGTGCACCGTCATAATATGTACATATGTGGTCAGTTGTCCAAATCTCGATTTGCCGATGGGAGACGGAGGAAAATGTGCAAGTGTTAATGTGTGTGTACATGTGCAAGGCAGCCGCCTTGCCATCAAACATGTCTCCATGTCCCGTTCCGTCAAAACTTCTTGCTTGTTCACACCGTGACTCTGAATACTCTAATGGGAAATATTTGTATCGCAAAGTCGATTGCCGCAATTCATTATTTGTATACATATTCAGATGTTAATATCCGTTACCCCTTTCACCCTAAATTATATAAAGCATATAAAGGTAACACAAAACAAATTTATTTTGATATTGAGGGGCAAGCTACTTCATAAAGTCTTGAGGGTTTTCATTTTGAATGGTATGTTAGCTCACAAGCAAAAAAAAAAAAAAAAAAGGTTTCAAGCGCTAACAATTAAAGCGCACATGAAGTCGAGAACAGAAACGACGACGAGAAGAGCAGTTGAAAAGTTGTATGAAATGAAATGAAATGATTTGTCTGTAAAAGATGGCTTTGGTAACAATGTTGATAATACGGCAGCAACGAAGTCGAGAAGCGACGGCGTTTCCATAATATGCATACAATTTTGAATAAAGCAGTATAAAATCTGCATTTAAAACAATTACAGCATTCAAATACAATAACAACTTTTATTGGTATATTTATTTTTCCAACCCCCAAGGGTCTGGCCACCAACCCCCACCCCTCATTCTGCACATGTTGCGGCAGGTCAGGTTCATACGCCAAGCCCGAAAACAAAATCAAATCATCAAAACGAATTTTCTTTCCATCACAGTTTAGGAAGTCAACGCACCAACACATATGTACATTGCTTGCAGTGTCCGTGTGAATGAAGACAAAACCGGTTTGGAGCGCTACAAAATCATTGGCTACACGAACTTATACAAATGTAGCTTCTAGCTGCGCGCTCTACAAACACTAATGCCCATGTAGCTTGGGCTTCTGCTGCGTGTTCTACATGCACTAATACTTGTAGCCGGGACTCCAGGCAGAGGCCTGGGACTCCAAGGCGCACATTTAGCGGTGACGTTTTGCTTCTTCAAAGCTGGATATCTATTATACTATTTGGTTAGTGCTTTTAGGGAACTTTGTTTTCCGATAACCAATGATAAAGACAGCTTTTGGGAGACAATTCAGCCTGTACACTTTGCATACATAAATGTACATTAAGCACATACACATACATACATACGTATATTTTAAACCGTACACATTGCAATCCCTACATACTGAATTTTTATGCATTGGCCCGGTTTCTTTAAACCTTATTTCCTGCAAAACCAAATAAAAGAGGGTCCATAAAACTAGCAACCATTATAGAAAATTGACTAATCTATCCGATAAAATTATATGATTTGTCCTGGGAGTCCTGGCAAGTTGGTAATTTTAAACAGAATCTAAAAATCAATAAATAAGACTTCCTATCAACAAAAATTCCGACTGCAAAAATACCGTACACTGGCATTGGCTCCTTTGTTTAAACAATATTTCTAAAACAAACCAGCAAAGAAGAAATCCTTAAAAAAGGCCCCCTTTATAGAAAAATAATTAATCTTTCTGTTCAAATTATATGTTCAGCCATAAGAGTTCTGGGTAGTTAGTAATATTAAACACAAATTCAAAATCAAGGAATATGACTTTCTTTCAACAAAAAGATGTTAGTTTTTTGTTTAGGCATTATTTTTAAACAAAAAAGAAGGAAAACCAATTATATAAAAAACTGACTTATCAGTTGGACACAGCTTCCATGTTTATTTCTGAAGCCGGTTGGCCAGCAATCCGCACACACATACTTATGTACATACATATGTACAAAACCAAATAAAAGAGGGTCCATAAAACAAGCAACCATTATAGAAAATTGATTAATCTATCCGATAAAATTATATGATTTGTCCTGGGAGTCCTAGCTAGCTGGTAATATTAATAGGAATCTCAAAATCGATAAATAAGACTTCCTTTCAACAAATATTTCGACTGCAAAAATACCGTACATTGGCATTGGCCTCTTTTGCTTGAACCATATTTCTAAAACAACACAGCAAAGAAGAAATCCTTAAAAAAAAAAAATGCCTTTATAGAAAAATTATTAATCTTTCTGTTCAAATTATATGTTCAGCCATAAGAGTTCTGGGTAGTTAGTAATATTAAATTTGGTGAGTTCTGGGGAGTACTGGGTAGCAACTCATATTCTTTAGGGTAGCCACTCATATTGAACACAAATTCAAAATCGAGGAATACGACTTCCTTTCAACAAAAAGTTGTTATTTTATATGTTTAGACATTATTTTCTAAAAAAAAAAAAAAGAACACCAATTATATAAAAAAACTGACTTATCAGTTGGACACAGCTTCCAGTTTATTTCTGAAGCCGGTTGGCCAGAAATCCGAACACACATATGTATGTACATACATACATACATATATTTTAAACCGTACACATTGCACTCCCTACATACTGAATTTTTATGCATTGGCCCGGTTTCTTTAAACCTTATTTCCTGCAAAACCAAATAAAAGAGGGTCCATAAAACTAGCAACCATTATAGAAAATTGACTAATCTATCCGATAAAATTATATGATTTGTCCTGGGAGTCCTGGCAAGTTGGTAATTTTAAACAGAATCTAAAAATCAATAAATAAGACTTCCTATCAACAAAAATTCCGACTGCAAAAATACCGTACATTGGCATTGGCCTCTTTTGCTTGAACCATATTTCTAAAACAACACAGCAAAGAAGAAATCCTTAAAAAAGGCCGCCTTTATAGAAAAATTATTAATCTTTCTGTTCAAATTATATGTTCAGCCTTTAGAGTTCTGGGTAACCACTCATATTGAACACAAATTCAAAATCGAGGAATACGACTTCCTTTCAACAAAAAGTTGTTATTTTATATGTTTAGACATTATTTTCTAAAAAAAAAAAAAAAAAACACCAATTATATAAAAAAACTGACTTATCAGTTGGACACAGCTTCCAGTTTATTTCTGAAGCCGGTTGGCCAGAAATCCGAACACACATATGTATGTACATACATACGTATATTTTAAACCGTACACATTGCAATCCCTACATACTGAATTTTTATGCATTGGCCCGGTTTCTTTAAACCTTATTTCCTGCAAAACCAAATAAAAGAGGGTCCATAAAACTAGCAACCATTATAGAAAATTGACTAATCTATCCGATAAAATTATATGATTTGTCCTGGGAGTCCTGGCAAGTTGGTAATTTTAAACAGAATCTAAAAATCAATAAATAAGACTTCCTATCAACAAAAATTCCGACTGCAAAAATACCGTACACTGGCATTGGCTCCTTTGTTTAAACAATATTTCTAAAACAAACCAGCAAAGAAGAAATCCTTAAAAAAGGCCCCCTTTATAGAAAAATAATTAATCTTTCTGTTCAAATTATATGTTCAGCCATAAGAGTTCTGGGTAGTTAGTAATATTAAACACAAATTCAAAATCGATTTCTTTCAACAAAAATATGATATGGTTTAGACATTCCCTTACGGAATGGCGTTTTTAGTTTTCTAATCTTCAAAATTTGTATGTCAGTTTTTGTTTAGACGGAAATACATCAAATTTTTCTTCATCTGTCATCTACAAACAACACTTATCAGGAGGTTTTCCATTTTCTTTGGCCAGCAACCCGACAACATTGCAGAAAGGGGGCGTGGCATTTTTTTTTTTATACCGTACACATAACAGTTTAAGTTTGGATGCAAAAAATGGGGTGGCTCTAGCAACCATTATAGAAAATTGAAAATAAAATTATATGATTTGTCCTCTGAGATCCAGGCGCTCAACAAAACGGACGGACAGACGGACAAACAGACAGACAGACATAAACTCGGCTATTTGATGCTGTTTGAAACAAGAATATAACCCATACTTTATGGGGTCGGAAAAATATTTCCTTTTCTGTTCAAATTATATGTTCATTCACTGGGTTAAAATATTAAACACAAATTCAAAATATAATATGATTTACTCTTCGAAAGATGTTACCGGGTATTTTCAAAAAACTGACAAAAATTAATTATATAAAAAACTGACTTATCAGTTGGACACAGCTTCCATGTTTATTTCTGAAGCTGGTTGGCCAGCAATCCGAACATACATATGTACATACATATATTTTATACCGTACACATCGCACTCCCTACATACTGAATTTTTATGCATTGGCCCGGTTTCTTTAAACCTTATTTCCTGCAAAACCAAATAAAAGAGGGTCCATAAAACTAGCAACCATTATAGAAAATTGATTAATCTATCCGATAAAATTATATGATTTGTCCTGGGAGTCCTGGCAAGTTGGTAATTTTAAACAGAATCTCAAAATCGATAAATAAGACTTCCTATCAACAACAATTCCGACGGCAAAAATACCGTACGTTCCCATTGGCCCCTTTTATTTAAACCATGTTTCTAAAAAAACCCAGCAAAGAAGAAATCCTTAAAAAAGGCCGCCATTATAGAAAAATTATTAATCTTTCTGTTCAAATTATATGTTCAGCCTTTAGAGTTCTGGGTAGTTACTAATATTGAAACACAAATTCAAAATCGAGGAATACGACTTCCTTTCAACAAAAAGTTGTTATTTTATATGTTTAGACATTATTTTCTAAAAAAAAAAAAGAACACCAATTATATAAAATAAACTGACTTATCAGTTGGACACAGCTTCCATGTTTATTTCTGAAGCTGGTTGGCCAGCAATCCGAACATACATATGTATGTACATACATATACATACGTATATTTTATACCGTACGCATTGCAATCCCTACATACTGAAGTTTTATGCATTGGCCCGGTTTCTTTAAACCTTATTTCCTACAAAACCAAATAAAAGAGGGTCCATAAAACTAGCAACCATTATAGAAAATTGATTAATCTATCCGATAAAATTATACGATTTGTCCTGGGAGTCCTGGCAAGTTGGTAATTTTAAACAGAATCTAAAAATCAATAAATAAGACTTCCTATCAACAAAAATTCCGACTGCAAAAATACCGTACACTGGCATTGGCTCCTTTGTTTAAACAATATTTCTAAAACAAACCAGCAAAGAAGAAATCCTTAAAAAAGGCCCCCTTTATAGAAAAATAATTAATCTTTCTGTTCAAATTATATGTTCAGCCATAAGAGTTCTGGGTAGTTAGTAATATTAAACACAAATTCAAAATCGAGGAATATGACTTTCTTTCAACAAAAAGATGTTAGTTTTTTTGTTTAGACATTATTTTTAAACAAAAAAGAAGGAAAACCAATTATATAAAAAACTGACTTATCAGTTGGACACAGCTTCCATGTTTATTTCTGAAGCCGGTTGGCCAGCAATCCGAACATACATATGTATGTACATACATACGTATATTTTATACCGTACACATTGCACTCCCTACATACTGAATTTTTATGCATTGGCCCGGTTTCTTTAAACCTTATTTCCTACAAAACCAAATAAAAGAGGGTCCATAAAACTAGCAACCATTATAGAAAATTGACTAATCTATCCGATAAAATTATATGATTTGTCCTGGGAGTCCTGGCAAGCTGGTAATTTTAAACAGAATCTCAAAATCGATAAATAAGACTTCCTATCAACAAAAATTTCGACTGCAAAAATACCGTACATTGGCATTGGCCCCTTTTGTTTAAACCAAATTTCTAAAACAACACAGCAAAGAAGAAATCCTTAAAAAAGGCCGCCTTTATAGAAAAATTATTAATCTTTCTGTTCAAATTATATGTTCAGCCATAAGAGTTCTGGGTAGTTAGTAATATTAAACACAAATTCAAAATCGAGGAATATGACTTCCTTTCAACAAAAAGATGTTAGTTTTTTGGTTTAGACATTATTTTCAAAAAAAAAAAAAAAGGAAAACCAATTATATAAAAAACTGACTTATCAGTTGGACACAGCTTCCATGTTTATTTCTGAAGCCGGTTGGCCAGCAATCCGAACATACATATGTACATACATATATTTTATACCGTACACATTGCACTCCCTACATACTGAATTTTTATGCATTGGCCCGGTTTCTTTAAACCTTATTTCCTACAAAACCAAATAAAAGAGGGTCCATAAAACTAGCAACCATTATAGAAAATTGACTAATCTATCCGATAAAATTATATGATTTGTCCAGGGAGTCCTGGCAAGTTGGTAATTTTAAACAGAATCTCAAAATCAATAAATAAGACTTCCTATCAACAAAAATTCCGACTGCAAAAATACCGTACATTGGCATTGGCCTCTTTTGCTTAAACCATATTTCTAAAACAACACAGCAAAGAAGAAATCCTTAAAAAAGGCCGCCTTTATAGAAAAATTATTAATCTTTCTGTTCAAATTATATGTTCAGCCTTTAGAGTTCTGGGTAGCCACTCATATTGAACACAAATTCAAAATCGAGGAATACGACTTCCTTTCAACAAAAAGTTGTTATTTTATATGTTTAGACATTATTTTCTAAAAAAAAAGAAAGAGCACCAATTATATAAAAAAACTGACTTATCAGTTGGACACAGCTTCCAGTTTATTTCTGAAGCCGGTTGGCCAGAAATCCGAACACACATATGTATGTACATACATACGTATATTTTAAACCGTACACATTGCACTCCCTACATACTGAATTTTTATGCATTGGCCCGGTTTCTTTAAACCTTATTTCCTGCAAAACCAAATAAAAGAGGGTCCATAAAACTAGCAACCATTATAGAAAATTGACTAATCTATCCGATAAAATTATATGATTTGTCCTGGGAGTCCTGGCAAGTTGGTAATTTTAAACAGAATCTAAAAATCAATAAATAAGACTTCCTATCAACAAAAATTCCGACTGCAAAAATACCGTACACTGGCATTGGCTCCTTTGTTTAAACAATATTTCTAAAACAAACCAGCAAAGAAGAAATCCTTAAAAAAGGCCCCCTTTATAGAAAAATAATTAATCTTTCTGTTCAAATTATATGTTCAGCCATAAGAGTTCTGGGTAGTTAGTAATATTAAACACAAATTCAAAATTGAGGAATATGACTTTCTTTCAACAAAAAGATGTTAGTTTTTTTGTTTAGACATTATTTTTAAACAAAAAAGAAGGAAAACCAATTATATAAAAAACTGACTTATCAGTTGGACACAGCTTCCATGTTTATTTCTGAAGCCGGTTGGCCAGCAATCCGCACACACATACTTATGTACATACATACATATATTTTATACCGTACACATTGCACTCCCTACATACTGAATTTTTATGCATTGGCCCGGTTTCTTTAAACCTTATTTCCTACAAAACCAAATAAAAGAGGGTCCATAAAACAAGCAACCATTATAGAAAATTGATTAATCTATCCGATAAAATTATATGATTTGTCCTGGGAGTCCTAGCTAGCTGGTAATATTAATAGGAATCTCAAAATCGATAAATAAGACTTCCTTTCAACAAATATTTCGACTGCAAAAATACCGTACATTGGCATTGGCCCCTTTTGTTTAAACCAAATTTCTAAAACAACCCAGCAAAGAAGAAATCTTTAAAAAAGGCCGCCTTTATAGAAAAATAATTAATTTTTCTGTTCAAATTATATGTTCAGCCATAAGAGTTCTGGGTAGTTAGTAATATTAAACACAAATTCAAAATCGAGGAATATGACTTCCTTTCAACAAAAAGATGTTAGTTTTTTGGTTTAGACATTATTTTCAAACAAAAAAGAAGGAAAACCAATTATATAAAAAACTGACTTATCAGTTGGACACAGCTTCCATGTTTATTTCTGAAGCTGGTTGGCCAGCAATCCGAACATATGTACATACATATATTTTATACCGTACACATTGCACTCCCTACATACTGAATTTTTATGCATTGGCCCGGTTTCTTTAAACCTTATTTCCTACAAAACCAAATAAAAGAGGGTCCATAAAACTAGCAACCATTATAGAAAATTGACTAATCTATCCGATAAAATTATATGATTTGTCCAGGGAGTCCTGGCAAGTTGGTAATTTTAAACAGAATCTCAAAATCAATAAATAAGACTTCCTATCAACAAAAATTCCGACTGCAAAAATACCGTACATTGGCATTGGCCTCTTTTGCTTGAACCATATTTCTAAAACAACACAGCAAAGAAGAAATCCTTAAAAAAGGCCGCCTTTATAGAAAAATTATTAATCTTTCTGTTCAAATTATATGTTCAGCCATTAGAGTTCTGGGTAGCCAGTAATATTAAACACAAATTCAAAATCGAGGAATACGACTTCCTTTCAACAAAAAAAGATGTTATTTTTTATTTTTAGACATTATTTTCTAAAAAAAAAGAAAGAACACCAATTATATAAAAAAACTGACTTATCAGTTGGACACAGCTTCCAGTTTATTTCTGAAGCCGGTTGGCCAGCAATCCGAACACACATATGTATGTACATACATACGTATATTTTAAACCGTACACATTGCACTCCCTACATACTGAATTTTTATGCATTGGCCCGGTTTCTTTAAACCTTATTTCCTGCAAAACCAAATAAAAGAGGGTCCATAAAACTAGCAACCATTATAGAAAATTGACTAATCTATCCGATAAAATTATATGATTTGTCCTGGGAGTCCTGGCAAGTTGGTAATTTTAAACAGAATCTAAAAATCAATAAATAAGACTTCCTATCAACAAAAATTCCGACTGCAAAAATACCGTACACTGGCATTGGCTCCTTTTGTTTAAACAATATTTCTAAAACAAACCAGCAAAGAAGAAATCCTTAAAAAAGGCCGCCTTTATAGAAAAATAATTAATCTTTCTGTTCAAATTATATGTTCAGCCATAAGAGTTCTGGGTAGTTAGTAATATTAAACACAAATTCAAAATTGAGGAATATGACTTTCTTTCAACAAAAAGATGTTAGTTTTTTTGTTTAGACATTAAAAAAAAAAAAAAAAGAAAACCAATTATATAAAAAAACTGACTTATCAGTTGGACACAGCTTCCATGTTTATTTCTGAAGCTGGTTGGCCAGCAATCCGAACATACATATGTACATACATATATTTTACATACCGTTTTTACCGTACACATTGCACTCCCTACATACTGAATTTTTATGCATTGGCCCGGTTTCTTTAAACCTTATTTCCTGCAAAACCAAATAAAAGAGGGTCCATAAAACTAGCAACCATTATAGAAAATTGATTAATCTATCCGATAAAATTATATGATTTGTCCTGGGAGTCCTGGCAAGTTGGTAATTTTAAACAGAATCTCAAAATCAATAAATAAGACTTCCTATCAACAAAAATTCCGACTGCAAAAATACCGTACATTGGCATTGGCCTCTTTTGTTTAAACCATATTTCTAAAACAACCCAGCAAAGAAGAAATCCTTAAAAAAGGCCGCCTTTATAGAAAAATAATTAATCTTTCTGTTCAAATTTTATGTTCAGCCTTTAGAGTTCTGGGTAGCCACTAATATTAAACACAAATTCAAAAATCGAGGAATATGACTTCCTTTCAACAAAAAGATGTTATTTTTTGTGTTTAGACATTATTTTCTAAAAAAAAAAAAAAAAAAAGTTGTTAAAGGAAAACCAATTATATAAAAAACTGACTTATCAGTTGGACACAGCTTCCAGTTTATTTCTGAAGCCGGTTGGCCAGCAATCCGAACACACATATGTATGTACATACATACGTATATTTTAAACCGTACACATTGCACTCCCTACATACTGAATTTTTATGCATTGGCCCGGTTTCTTTAAACCTTATTTCCTGCAAAACCAAATAAAAGAGGGTCCATAAAACTAGCAACCATTATAGAAAATTGACTAATCTATCCGATAAAATTATATGATTTGTCCTGGGAGTCCTGGCAAGTTGGTAATTTTAAACAGAATCTAAAAATCAATAAATAAGACTTCCTTTCAACAAATATTTCGACTGCAAAAATACCGTACATTGGCATTGGCCCCTTTTGTTTAAACCAAATTTCTAAAACAAACCAGCAAAGAAGAAATCCTTAAAAAAGGCCCCCTTTATAGAAAAATAATTAATCTTTCTGTTCAAATTATATGTTCAGCCATAAGAGTTCTGGGTAGTTAGTAATATTAAACACAAATTCAAAATTGAGGAATATGACTTTCTTTCAACAAAAAGATGTTAGTTTTTTTGTTTAGACATTATTTTTAAACAAAAAAGAAGGAAAACCAATTATATAAAAAACTGACTTATCAGTTGGACACAGCTTCCATGTTTATTTCTGAAGCCGGTTGGCCAGCAATCCGCACACACATACTTATGTACATACATATATTTTATACCGTACACATTGCACTCCCTACATACTGAAGTTTTATGCATTGGCCCGGTTTCTTTAAACCTTATTTCCTACAAAACCAAATAAAAGAGGGTCCATAAAACTAGCAACCATTATAGAATATACGGTGGCAGAGTCGCTTTCAATAAACTTCTTCTTATTGCCACAGGAGCAGGCAGGAGGCACAAGCCGGCAAGTGGCAACATATGCAGCCAGCGGCATTCAAGGCATTCTCGAGGAAATTCAATCAGCGGCTGAGGAAAAGAGCGAGCAGCAGGCGGGCAGTGCAAAAGGAAATTGTGAGAAATAAGGAATCGAAACTTCCGAAACATATTGAAGGAGACACCAGAGATACTTTTGGATCCATCCATTCTAAGTAAATTAAACTATCCACCAAAAAAGGATACGATACATAATAGATAAAATAGTTATAAAATTGTACATAATGAATATAATAAAAATCAAAAAAGAAAATATACATATATTTAGGATATCCATATAATACTTTTGGTGGTTTAATTTTCCGCATCAAAAAAAAAATTCCAAAAACTGTTTTATGTAAAAATATGTAGGAAATGTTGAGTAAATTATGGGGTAAACTAACCTTCAATTTTAGTCGACTCCTCATGAATAGTTTCTCTTATGTTTTCTCTTTCGTATATCAGTGACGATAGCAAGGAGAAACATCAAATGTCATATACACTCGTATTTCCGCTATTTCTACAGTTTTTGCGGGACATTTTG